>NC_049257.1:23372655-24004685 GCF_011100685.1 Canis lupus familiaris
TTAGAAATTGGAAGGCCTGGAATAGAGTCTCAGTGTCAATCAATTATTAGCCCTGAGACCTTAGGGAAATTACTAAACTTCTCCAAACTTCAATTTTCTAATGTATAAAATAGAGCCATATCCCAACCATTCCTTCAGAGCTGCCATGAGGATTCAAGAGATAATGTAAGCAAGGAAACTATAGAGCACTCTACAACTATCACTTCATTATATTGTAATATCTTAACATTTTGCAACTCCCAAGGCATTATGTAGGGCTAAATAATGACATTAGACCAAATATCTCCTTAGAGTAAGAGACTTTAGGAAGCTATCAGAGCAATCTCCCACCATAGGAAATTTTACGGAGGTTGCCCAGGGTGGCACAGGATAATCAGAAAAAAAGTCACCCTTTGTGGATGCCATGATAAATGAAAGGGAGATCAGTGCTAATCTGAGCACTGTTTTATTATTATTATTTATTGGGAGAATGTTTTTATTCTCCCAAAATTCATATGTCGGCACCCTAACCCCAATGTAAAAATAGATTGGAGATCGGGTCTGATACTCAGAGTGCTAGTTAAATGAGGTCAAAAGGGTGGGGCCCTAATCCAAGACAGCTAATACCCTTATAAGAAGGGGAAGAGAGTGGCCCCTGCCCGGGTGGCTCAGTCAGCTGGGCATCTGCCTTTGGCTCAGGTCATGATCTCAGGGTCCTAGGATCAAGCTCCAAGTTGGGCTCTCTGCTCAGTGGGGAGTCTGCTTCTGTCTCTCCCTTTGCCCTTCTTCCTACTGATGCTCTTTCTTTCTCTCTCTCTCTCAAATAAATAAATAAAATCTTAAAAAAAAAAAAGAAGAAGAAGAAGGGGAAGAGATACCATGTATCTCTCTGCCATGTAAGGACACAGAAAGAAGGCAACTACTTGCAAACCAGGAAGCCAGTTCCCACCGAAAACTTGATATTGGACTTCATGATCTCCAGAACTGTGAGAAATAAATATTTGATGTTTCAGTGACCTGGCCTATGGTATTTTCCTATGGCTGCTCAAGCCATCTAATACAACCAAATTGTGCTCACCCCTATGCTACCAACACTACCAGAAGGCAGAGCCACCTGAACCCCGGCCAGCTGTCAGCTGGAGGACAGCGTGGTCTGCTAGATCACATGAGAGGCTGACCCTCTGCAGTTAGGACCCATGGAATGTAAGAATGTTCTAGGCAAGCTTAGCGTGAATGGAGCTCAGAATAAACTGCTTTGCCTAGAACACAACTGTTCAAGTTTAGCAGATCACAGTAAATATCCTCAGGAAAACAACCAAACCAAACTGATGGAAAAAATGAAAAAAAAAAAAAAAAAAAAAAAGCTCTGAAGATGCAGCCCCATGTCTGTAAACATAAATCATTGCCAAAAGCTGAAAACTGAATCCGTGAAAAGAGTGGAAAAGTCCTGATTAAGAAAATTACAGCCAAGCAAACAAAAGAATTTCTACGTTAAAAATAAGCGGTATAGTGCACTTCAGATCTTTCCTTTTTCACAAGAAGAGCACAGCTACTTCTTCATTAATCTACCGGAGTTTCCTGAGCTAGGAGGATGGTGGGCTGAAGTCATTACATACAGAAACAAGTACAAATGGAAATATTACTCCTGCAGCTTCTTTTTCCTTAGGATGATAGAAACCTTATGGCTTGGGAGTTGTGTTCTAATTTGCAAGAAGATAGGCAAGTTTTCAAGTCAAAACTGAGCTTCTGGGCAGCCCTGGGTGGCTCAGGGGTTGAGCATCTGCCTTGGCCCAGGGCATGACCTTGGAGACCCTGGGGTCAAGTTCCACGTCGGGCTCCCCGCAGGGAGCCTGCTTCTCCCTCTGCCTGTGTCCCTGCCTCTCTCTGTGTGTCTCATGAATAAATAAATTAAATCTTAAAAAAAAAAAAGCAAAAAAAAACAAAAAAAACCTGAGCATCCCAGGAAGACCTGTCCTAAAATCTGAGTAATGCAAAGCAGAGTTGATAGCATGTTTCTACTCACCCTCTCCTTTTACACTAATCACCTTCCAGATGATTTGGTTCTAGAGGAACATTTATTCCATGGGAGGCACTATTCCCGGGGCTTATGGCAGCCTCTGCTAGTTTTCCTGCCAATCTCCAGGATACCAGGAGTTATCAGTTTAGCAGAAGCTTCCCAGATAGGGAGAGCATTTCCCGACTTCCCTTGCAGCTATAGGCGGGACCACGTGACTAAGTTCTGGCCAATGAGGTGTGAGTGGAAGTGATAACTTCCGGGTCATTCCTTAGAAGGAAAGGTGTGCTTCCGGTAGCTTTCCTTCCCTCTGGTGGCCTGGAGTGTGGAAGTGGTGGTGAGTTGGGCGTGCAAAGCCAAAAAAAACAAAAGCAAACAAACAAAAAAAAAATGAAAACACACGCAGACCAGAGGTGGCTAAGCAGCAAGACAGAGGAGCCCCGCCTGCCCAGGAGCTGTTAAACCATTTCTGGATTGTTAGGTGAGACTGAAGCAAGCTTTTGTGTCTTGGGAACGCCACTGCATTCTTTTTTTTTTTTTTTTTTTTCTTTTTTTCTTTTTTTCTTTCTTTTCTTTTCTTTTTTTTTTTTTTTAAGCCACTGCATTCTTGAGCTCTTGTTACAGTAAATCTATTCTACACGGTCACTGACAGACGACTGTACATACATGAGGCATTACTGTCCCAGTCTTACTGGGGAATCGAGGTTTAGGAGGTTAAAGAACTTTCTTACAGTCACAGGCAGGTGCTTACAGGTAGGGCTGGGATTTTAATCAAGTGTCTCCCCCATTAGGTCTCTTTTATACGAATAGAAAATCATTAATTTATAGAAAATCAGTATCATGCAGCTTTCTGATCCCTCACGAGTTAATCTGATAGGATTGATTATAAAGAGTCTCCAGTTTCCTTTAATTAGAAGCAGTGCTACAAGCCCCTATATTTCTTCGTCTTCTTTTTTTTTTTTTTTTTTAGGATTTTATTTATTGATTCATGAGAGACACAGAGAGGAGAGAGAGAGGCAGAGACACAGGCAGAGGGAGAAACAGGCTCCATGCAGAGAGCCTGACGTGGGACTCGATCCAGGGTCTTCAGGGTCATGCCCTGGGCTGAAGGCAGGCGCTCACCCGCTGAGCCACCCGGGTGTCCCAAGCCCCTATTTTTCTAATAAAGTGCTTGATTATTACCTACTCCTCCAGGACCTACCCCTCAAAAAAATGATCCACTAGAAAAAATTATAAAGGGGCGCCTGGGTGGCTCAGCGGGTGAGCGTCTGCCTTCGGCTCAGGTCATGATCCCAGATTCCTAGGATCAAGTCCCGCAAGGAGCCTGTTTTTCCCTCTGCCTGTGTCTCTGCCTCTCTCTGTGTGTCTTGAATGAATGAATGAATGAATGAATAAATAAAATCTTTTAAAAAAATAAAAATTATAAAGAACAAGTATGTTGATTCTCCTGGACTATGAAGTGGAGGGCTAGCCAGAGTGCTGTAATTATTTATAAAATAATATACTGAAAACTCACAATAACTCAGAAACAGCAGAGGTCTTTCTGGTATACATTTTCTTCCCTAACGTCATCCCTATGTTAACATATGAATTTGTTCTCAGAAAGAACCGTAATAAATGCATTCACTCACATTCAACAGACATTTACTGAGCCTGGTCTATGTCAGGTACTCCTTTAGGTTCTGAGGAAACAACAGGGAACAACCTGGACAAAGTCCCCACACGCCTGGAGATCACACTCAAATGCACCTACTGTAGGTAATGAATATCCTACACAAACGAACACAACAGGCTTTCAGTGTGCATCAGTGATTCATGTTTTTAAAAATAAACTTTGGCAATAATTTTAAGTTCATAGAAAAATTACAAAGATGATACAGAGAGTTCCCATATACCCCTCACTCAGTTTCCTCTAGTGTCAACATCTTATATTATTACTGTGATACATTTATGAAAAGGAAGAAGCCAATATCGGTACATTTCTATTAGCTAAGTCCAGAATATATTCAGATTTCACTAGTTTGTTTATTTATTTTTTTTAAACTAAGGTCCTTTCTCTGTCCAGGCGGGATCCAGTCCTAGCCTACCACATTACAGTTACACCTCAAGTTTCCTTAGTTATCCCTAGTCTGTGACAGATTCTCAGTTATTCCTCTTATTGTGGCCTGGACAAGTTTGAGGAGGTGGTTTGTGAATGTCCCTCAATTTGGGGTTGTCTAATCTTTTTTTTTTTCATAATTGAATTGGAAGTTTGGTTTTTTCTTTTTCTTCTTTTTGAAGAATATCACAGAGGTAGAGTGCCCTTTTCATCACTTCATACCAAGGGATAACAATATGACTTATTACTGGTGATGTTAACACTGATTTCTACGGATTCCTGGTTCTGTCTGTTGGAAAATACTGGGTGTGCTTCTTGCTACTGAGATAAGCTCCATTTCTGTAAGCCTGTATTAAAATATAGTAAATTTATTTGGGGATACATTCATACACATAGGCACATGACATTGAAGCAGTAAAATAATGTTAAGTATAGAGTGGTAAAATGAATTCTTAAGTGCTACATTTCTATTCTTTATAGTCAAGATGTTAGGTCTTAAAGAATTTACATATAAGCACACTCACTATATCAGAATGCATTTTGGAAGGCTCCTTAAAAGAGAGGAATCATCACCATCTTCATTCTGTCCCCAAATCTGCTGCTTGGCACACACAAGTGGTGATTGGTGCTCTAGTGGCATTTTGAATATCAGGGCCATATTTCAGCATTGATACAGTATTGAGCCCAAAAGAACCTGGATTCCTTAATGACTCTGTGGAGGCATCAGGATTGCAGACCTCCAGCCTTATTTTGTGTAGGAAAAAATAAACTGTTTAAGCCATTATTATCAGGGCTCTTTTTCCGAGTCAAATGCAATTCTTAATATAGGTAGTTTGGAGAAGAGGCAGAGAAGTAAAGATTTACTGAGAACACTGGGTACCAAGTACTTTATATGCTTTAGTTCATGTCATCATCAAAACAAAACAAATTTGAAAAAACGAAAGATCAATGACACTAAAACTCATGCATAGGTTTTTAGGATTACAAAACTCAATATTAAAACTAAACCAGAATTTGAACTGGGGCACCTGAGTGGCTCAGTGGTTGAGCATCTGCCTTTAGCTCAGGTGATCCTGGGGTCCTGGAATCGAGTCCCGCATAGGGCTCCCTGCAGGGAGCCTGCTTCTCCCTCTGCCTGTGTCTCTGCCTCTCTCTCTGTGTGTCTCTCATTAATAAATAAATAAAATCTTAAAACATAAACCAAACTATGTTTTCCCATCATAGCATGCTAAAATGTCTTGTTTATTGTAAGTATCAGGACCTATGTTGATTATTAGCAATGGGTATAAATGCATATATTATTTTACTTCACTCAACAAGTAATAGAAGACAATATTTAAATAAGTAAAATGACATATATTTAAATATGCAACAAAATAGAAACATGCATCCATAGTTTGAGTCTTCCCATTTCCCTCCATGGGAAATTCTAATCGGTACCTCAAACAGTACAAGAGGCATCAAGGCAACTTCAGGAGTGAAACTTCAAACTTCTTGTCCTCAGCCCACAGGTAACTATAGATTTTCTCTCTGGGCTAGGAAGGGAAACCAATCAAACCACTGCATCAATCTATCCACCTACTTATGCATTCATATGTACTGAGCACCTACTACATGTTGAACAACCTGTTACTTCCTGTGTATACAATGTTGAGTAAGACACACAGTCCCTGTTCTCCAAAAGCTTATAGTTCAGTGGAAGAAACAGAAAAATATACAATTAGATCAGAACAGGGTTTTTCAAGTTCAGCACTAATGACATTTTGTACTAGGTGATCTTTGTGTGGAAATCTGTGCATCGTAGGATATTTAGCAGTACCCTGGCCTCTCCTTACTGGATGTCAGTAACACCTCAACCCTTTGTTATAACTGAAAGTGTCTCTAGACACTTTCAAATGTCAAATATCACTTGTCAAATGTTCCCCGGGGGTAGAAATCACCCTTCTAACCCTCTCCCATACTTTAGAGATAACTACTGCAATAAAATACAAGCTACCATAAAATCACAAAAGATGGGCATCTAACCATAGAGGCCTGGGTCAGAAAAGTTTTCTGGAGAAAGTAAATCCTTAATAGTGGCTTGAAAGTTCTGTAAAGTGCAGCCAGATGAAGCAAATGATTATATGTGTTTTTATATGTGTATCAAGAAGGCCTGCTAAGCATGTGCAAAGACTCAGAGTTTATAAGGAGTATAACACATCTGGGGGAATAAAGGTAGTTTAGCACACTTCGAATGGGAGGTATGTATAAAAGGGAATTATGAGAAGTTGCTTATACCTACAGAGGAATATAGGGGTCTAATCATGAGAAGGTAAGAGACTGTAATCACAACAGGCAAATATTTGAGGAGAGAAGGAATTCAGTTTTAGATGTGTTGAATTTGAGTTACCTGAGGGACAACCAGGTGAAGATGTCCAACAGGAAGTTAAATTTTCATTTCTGGGACATATGCCATGACTCAGGCCAGAGAATGAACACCATCTACATATAGAAGCCATATGTGTGGATGAAATGACCTAGGAAGAGTACAAAGTGGAAGGAAGAGACCACAGGCCTGACAGTGGTCGAGTGGACAGGAGTGAGGGAAAAACAAGAGTGATCATGATGTCACAGGGAGAGTTTCATAAACACGGCATAAAGGTCAAATCAGATGAGGGGTGAGAAATGTCCAGTGGAGCTGGCAATTAGGAAGACATGATGGCCTTTGGAAGAGCCACCGTATTGGTATGTTCTGGGCTGGAGTGGATAGGATGGGATCAAAGAGAGACACTTTTAAGAAATTTGTAGAAAGTACTGGAATGATGTAAAGAAGGGTATGCATGGTAGAATAAGTGACACGTACACCCAGCGTCAAAAGGTGCGTGGGGATGGATAAGAAGAATTTTAAGCAAGAGTTCTGACTCCAGGTTAGCTGTGGATATTGCTTATAGGCTCTGTTCTTACTTTTGGCTCTCGGAGTCTCCTGGGTATTTATATTAAGCTACCTCATAGAATTTCTGAATGTAAGCACAACTGGATTGTTTTTGCTTCTTCACAGCATGCCACATGATTCAGGGTGACTTTACAGTATCTATTTACTTGTCTGTGGTATGTCCTCTGAACAAAGAATCAATAACACCCGACTTACTGTGCACTAACTATATAGAGTTCCCTTTAAAAATACAATATTCCAATAGTCTAAAAGCAAGAACTCAGAACAATAAGGCATTTTAGAGCTTTTTTAAAACTCTAAAAATATTTTTTTCATTAAATGTATGAAAATCTTTCCTTTGAGAGGTTTTGATCTAGCTGTCTTGGAATAACTGACTCATGGAAGACAAAAGCTGAAACGGGGTTTAGAGACCTTCCACCTCCTTCCTTACCCCTCACGCATTCAGTGTTTTTAGAGGAATCACTTCCTCATGTCTTACAGTTCTTGCCCTTCCACCCCATAGCTACTGCTGTCACCTTTGTCATCTCTCCTGTGTGCCCCTATATGGCTTCCTGACTGCCTTCCTCGTCTCTAATCTGTGCCCTCTTCAAACCTTTGTCATAACTTTCTAGAGTGATCTTTTAAGAGCACATATTTGGATAGTTCCTAAGTTCTCCCTGGAACTACTTGCGTCATGGGTTCTCAAAAAATTCAGAAACTTTACATCATATAAAGCCTTTTCCATTTGTCCCAGCCATTCTTTGCATATTTCATCTCTTCATGCTTATATCCCATCCATACAGGACATCTGTTAGATCCTGAGGCTTTATACTGACTTCTTCCCACAGGCCTGTGTTCTTATACTTCCATCCACTGTTCATCTAGAGAACAATATTCAAACATCTTCTTTCTAAAGTCTTTGTCAATCTTCTTTCCCTCACCTAAACCCAAACAAGGTTGACCACTCCTCTTTTGGTGTTCCCCTAAATATATAAGGTATCACTGTATACCTTATACAAATTTGTGTAATAGTATCAAACTGCTTTACTGCCTGCATTAGTTTTTGTAAGTCTATCTTCTATTGAGCTCTCAGCTCCTTAAAGATAAGGGCTGCTTTTTATTATTATTTTTTTTATGTCTCACTGAAACATGGTATTTACCAGGAGCTAAGTAATTATCTGTTGAATGAATCTACTCCAAGCCTCTATTAATACCAATAAGGGAACAAGGTCCAGAGAAAAGTTAAGTGACTTACCCAAGGCTACCCATCGAATGAGTGTCAGGATGGGGAACAGAAGCCATAGATATGGCCTGACTTTATTTTTTTTTAAAGATTTATTTATTTATTTGTTCATGATAGAGAGAGAGAGAGAGAGAGAAGGAGAAGCAGGCTCCAGGCCAGGAGCCCGACGTGGGACTCGATCCCGGGACTCCAGGATCGCGCCCTGAGCCAAAGGCAGGTGCTAAACCACTGAGCCACCCAGGGATCCCCTGGCCTGACTTTAAACTAGGGCTCTTCTCTGGGAAACAAACAAAGGGTAATAGAAGGGGAGGTGGGCTGGGGGATGGGGTGACTGGGTGATGGGCACTGAGGAGGCACTTGACGGGATGAGCACTGGGTGTTATATGATATGTTGGCAAATTGAACTCCAATAAAAAAATAAACAAGAACACCCCCAAAAAACAATAAACTAGGGCTCTTAAATATTTTCCCAGATGCTACTTCATCTGTTTGAAAAGAGAGCCCAGGGCCTAAATTTGTGGCTTGCTAACTTGATTGAACAAAGTTTTGATATAGAATATTTAAGTGACTATTTGATGGGAACATTTTCTTTTCTGATTGAGAGAAAACAGGTAGATAATTTTAAAATGATGTGTTATTTGATTTTATTCTCACCTTCTTCCCTACTATTTGCTCCTTCTACCGGATTGACTTCACCAATTAACATCTAGTTAATTTCAAAATCATACATTCAAAAATTTCAAAATCCATAAGTAGATACTAGCTAAAGACAAACTAAGTGCTACCACATTCTTCTTGTTGACAGAAGGAAAAAGAAACCCGTCTTGGATGAAGAATTTACTGTATGTATTTGATACAACAATAATCACTAGTAGGTTGAAATTGGTTTTGTTTGTTTTTGCTGTTTAAAGATATGAATAAAAAAAAAAAGAGAGAGAGTAATAAATTCTAGTCTCCCTTGGAATTAGGTTGCCAGACATGAGGGGAGTAAATTTGCATTAGGTTACTTTTTTTTTTTTCCCTAAATGACCATGAAGATAACTAGCTCATCCTTTTCATTCATTCATTCACAAATAAAACAGAACATTTAACTGGTAAATATGTTTTATTTGGAATGCTTTAATAGTTCTTAGTATATAACATTAATATGTAAAGGCCTTAAAGAGTCCATTAAAACTCTGCACAACAAGCTGTATTTTAATAATGCAGAGACTATGTGAGATGGAGGCCAATTTCTGCCGTTTAGATAACATAAGCAAAAACAATTTGCCTGAAAGAGCTGAAGCTTATAAGTAAAAGAGGTTTAAAATGCACAGGTCCTACAGATGGCAGAACTTAACAGCAGCCTCAGGAGCACAGAAAAAGAAAAGATAAAACAAATTCCCTCCAAACCCAGGCTTCTTTCAAGTCTTCTACTCAAAAGAGGATCTAGGATGCTAATGAATATTCAACTTTCAGTTTCTTCTAATAATAAATTCCATTTCTAAATCTATGAAGTAAAACAAACTTGCACTATGTTTAGTTTTTCTCAAAAGATAAAGTGGTCTTTCAGATTCCTTTAGGAGTTGATGGTACTTGACTATAAAAAGACTTGACACACCGAGTCGGGGTGAAACACTGAGTGCCATTTTGTCAATGGCAGTTCCTAACCTCCACTGGTAAGGTGAGCATTTTGCAGGCTCTTTTCTCTGGATCAGCAAAACTCGCAATATAAAGAAATCCTCTTCTGCTGGGGCAGATTTTCATTTCAAGGAGGAGGAATGAATGAGAAAGACAGGTTTTTCTCATCTTTATATTGAACATCCACAAGTCAAGACCGAGTCCTGCCATCATTCCTCATGCAAACAGAGAGGTAGGGGGTGGTTCTTTGAGTTCCATCAGACTTACCTACCGTAGTTGCTAAAATCATCTTCCAACTTAGTCTCTCTCTCTCTCTCTCTCTCTCTCTCTGTCAGGAAGTTGCCTGAGGCCATGAAAGCCACTCATTCATCACCTGCCACACCACAATGATTCTCTGAGCAGACATCCTGGGCTGGCATAATTTGCTTGGCAGCCCTGAGGTCAGCCTGCCTAGTGACTGAAAATCTTTTCCATCTTGAAATGTTACAAGGCATTGTCCTTTGTATACATGGATGATGTTCCTGACTCACCATCCATGGTGGTGAATCTGAAGAGCAAAATGTGACGATACAGTAGGGCTGAGCATGAAGGCTGTACATGGAAGGAAAATTTCACAAAATGACAGGAATTCTTGAAAAACTCTGCACTGTAGAAAGAGCTCTGCATTAGTCTGTACCTTAGGCTTTTAGAAGCCTGTTCCCATCCAACCCAATACCTCCAGCCTCTCTGATATTTTTCATATATTGGTCTTAGTTTCTAGGCAGATTTCTATTATCTGGAACAATTCCATACATTGACTCGTACAGGGATAAAGGAGCATTAAATAATAATCATACTCAAGCATTTTGGGAAAAATTAAGAAAGGTATGCCGATTTTAATTTTGAATTTTCTTTTTACTTGTCAGTTCGCCTCTCAGACTTCATGCCAGCAGGGAATAAAATCATCATTACCCTCTAGTTGCTCAATGGGCATACATAAAACAAAGAGGGGGCTTAACTCTGATCTAACTAAGTGGCCTGATTTCTGCTCTGAAGGATCCAGCTTCCTGTCCATTCTCCTATCAAATTCAAACCAGATAGAGCTGCCCAGACACATACATTCTGTAGGGAAAGGAGAGCAGTGAAGAAGAAAACAAAAGGAGGTCAGGGAAAGGGAGACCATCTATTTATTTCTGAAGTGGGCAAACTGGTAAGTTGTATTGGCATTTCTTTAATTCACAGCAATTACCTGCCTCCCATCCCCCCGAGAGGGGGAAGAAAACAGGCAGTTCTCTCCCACTCCAGTCAAAGCTCAGACTATATAACTATTTCCTATTTATATATATCTATCGACATTGGACCTGATACATTTTACTCTGGGGTCTGAGAATTTAGAGATGATTAACCAAGCTTTACTTTACCATACTAGCTCCATGAATAAAAAAGGAAGAATGTTATGAAGACACCATTTGTTTCTAGAATACAAGCAGGTTTAAATCTGTGAAACTGGCCCACTTTGGTAACAAGAACTGATGCTGATGGAAAGCTATGCAACTGGCCAATTTGAAAATAAAAAAAAAAAAAAAAGGATGTTACTGTGATGCGAATACTTATTGGTAGCGTGAGACCTAGTGTTGATCTGCTGATTTTCCTTTTGTTAGGTAGACCTAATTATAATTAGATATTTAATTCAACATTCATTAAACTGTCACCACAAGGACAAAAGTTACAAAGGGAGAAAACTTAGCATAGTATAGAAGAAAGTATATATTTAGATAGGGCAGGGTTAACATCCTTGCTGCTGTGTAGAATCTGTGTCTAACCCTACAGCGGTCCCCTAACCTCCCCCTGACACTATTATCTCCATCAGCAGATGATGTCCATTGGACAGGGTGGTCAGAATTGAGTGAGAGAGGGAGCAGATCCTGGAGTCAGCCTCCTGGGGTGCAAACTCATTTTCTACAACCTCAGTAGACCTTGCGCAAGTGAGTGAACCTGTTTTTGTCTCAGATTTCTCATTGTAAGATAGGGATTATGTTGAAACTTACTTCACAGGATTGTGTGAGACAATGTATGCATGAGGTCTCAGCCCAAAGCCCGGCATCTGAGACTACCTGTACCCGTTTTACCTGTGACTGCTTATTATCATTATTATTATTATTATTATTATTATCATCCTTATTATACCATCCAGAATGTGGTAGTGTATAATAAATAGTAGCTTTATTCCTCTCTTTTAAATTCCCTGTTTGTCTCTCTTCTAAGAATTTTACATGTGCTTTGGGGATATGACTCCCAAGCAGACTCAGAACCCAGTGGGAGGCAGGCTTTGCCTATATACTTTCTTAAAAGACTTGACATAATAATCATCCCTGCAAAGGGCTAATTGCAGAAGCATCTCAAGACTGTTCTACTCAGATGGTGCCTCAGCACCCGGTGGGGCTTTAGGGTGAAAAGTAAAGCAACTGGCCCTTTTCTTTTATTCTTTGGCTTATACTTTGCTCTGCCTACTTACACTCCAAGGATGGGTTCTCCTTGGAAGTTCACAAGAGAAATATTGTCTACTACCTCTCTCGTGTCCTCATAAATTGGTTTATCACGGAATATGTGTGTTGTTGTCATTAATAGGTAGATTGAGGCAGAGGCAGAGCCTTTGAGTGATTTACCAAGTGTTAGAGCTCTAGGCTAAATCTCCGGTCTCTCTCCAGGGTCCACTCTATAAGGTCATGTGGGCCCTTAGGTCCCTTCTGCTCCAGTGACTCTGAATATCAGCTTATTCTCTTTTTCCTTAGTGAAAAACAGGACCCAAAGCCTGCCCAACAGTCCATAATGAGAAAATGTAGTGGTGTTAGCAGCAGTGTGATTAGGTGCCTTGCGATTACATAGTGGGCAGGGACAATATCATTCCCAAAATTAAACCACTGAAACTTATATATATGCCATTTATATTATGCCTCTATTCACACAGGCAAACATAATGTCTATTTGGGGAGGAGGGACCTGTTTCTTTAAATAACTTCCATTTTTATTAACTCATAGGTGTAGCATTGACCACTGTAATTTGATCGTCTCAGTAAGCTGGATGGCTAAAACACAAATTCAGTTGTTAAAATCATAACATGGACTCTACTCTTTTCATAGAATGCTCTCCTTCGGCAATAAGTTCACCTCATTAAAAAACTGAGAATGAAAGCATGACATTGTGATTAACCCCATGTTATCTTTACAGTAGCAGAAGCAAGCCCACAGTAAATTTCACCCCGTAAAAGTGCTAATATTTAGTAATTGGGGAAAAAAGTACAGAACAAAAGTACACCATAAGGTCTTTGGACAATGTTTTTTACAGAAAAAAAAAGTGTACCATAAAAAGTCTTTTGGAATTACAATCTATTATTTCATGGTCCAGATGGACTTGTTGCATTATGTTAATTATTAACAAAGTAACAAAATATTAAACTGAAAATGCGTTAGCTCTAATTGCAAGTTGTATGTCTAAAGTGCTTATGGAAGGTTTCTGGCAACCCAAATCATTAGATATTTTACTCCTCAGTGTCTTTTTTAATTGATAGCAGGCTCTAATGGCTTCCCCAAAATCCCTACAACTTTATATTAAGCATATTATAAGTGAACACTGAGAATTTTCATATGGGAAAACTGTCTATTCCAGTCTAGTTGGGGATTCTGAAACCTAGGTCTTTGCAGTGAGCTTTATTTATTCAACACACCATAAAAAGTTACTGTTAGAAGGGAAGACAAAGGAAATAACTTGTCTGGGATTCAATTAAACTTCTCTAAAATATTAGTATTGCTTTCAATTATGATAAAAATGAATTACTTGCTATCAGTGGGAATGAAAACCTGGTTTGAGGCAAGAAACATTTTCTTTAAACTATAATAAAGTGCTCGCTTCGGCAGCACATATACTAAACTATAATAAACACTGAAATATAACAAAATTGCCTTCAGAAATTATACATAAAAGAGAATGTTAACGTACCTGAAAAAGACACCATTCTATTAATTTTATTCTGTTTGCTGAACATTTCAAATATTTTTTATTTAAATATTTTTTCTTTACCCAAAGCTACCAGCAACAATAGTATCCTTGAAATTTCTTTTTTACAAATCCATCATGAATACATTTTATTAAATATCCACATATATTTCTGAACTATAATTCCATAAGAATTTTTATTAGGAATCCTTTTTTTTTTTTTAGATTATCAAATGGAAAATATCCTCTTAACATTGATGATAATTCTACAAGAATCTGGGTGGTTCAGTTTTCATGCATATAAACAAGAACAATCGCTAAAAATATTTGAAAACACTCCCAAAGGTAACATAGTCTGGAGAGTGCACAGACACCCCAGTGTCAGAAAAGGCAATTCTGTTCTTGCTATTTTTAACAAGACATTAAGTTTAACTGGTTCTCTCTAAATTTCAACTACCATGAATATATTTTTAAAGAGTTCCTACATTTTTCTATAGCATCTGTTAGCCCATCTTAGGTATTACTAGGGTGACCACGTAATTTGGTATCTAAAAACGAGGACAGTTTTGAGAATGAAAGGGGAGGCTATTAATAGGCATAGCTTGGGACCGTCCCAAGCAAACGGGGATAAATGGTCACCTTAGTTACACCTATCTTCCTTTGTAACCTTCCTGCTTCCATGAAGATAAAAATGTGCATGCCTAGCAGTTCCCTTCTCCAAACTACAATGTCTACTTCCAGGACCATAAGTAATGATGGCAAAGAGAAGAGTGGGAGCAAAACAACCAGACAGATTTCTTCCAACTTTGAAAAGGAAAAGCAGGCAAAAAGAAAAGACCAAAAGAAAATAAGATCAGTTACCAGAATAGAGCATAAATGAAAAACATTCCACCCTGCTGTTCCAGTAACTTGCTTTTTCTTGCTTTCCTTTGAGCCCTTAGCCTACTAATACAGGTTAGTAGTTTGTTGGAATTAATTTGTTATTGTTATTAGGCAGCTCTAATTTCAGCTTAATTTGGCAGTCACACAAATAAACTAAATAAATATTAGAATAAGCAGTGGTTAATTCCATCAGGTTTCATTTGTGAGCAGTACTCAAAGCTGTTGTAAAGGGTCCAGTGCTCTCAAATGGCAGCTGTGCTCATTAAGTCATCGTTAACTCACCCACATACACTATAGAGTACCTACTTTTTTTGCGTATGTTACAGCAGGGAAGAGATTATTCACCACTGCTGGTTTCTAGTCTTCTTTGTGTCTGCCTATATCTAATGTTCTAAGCATAAGTCACAGAAAATAATATGCTGACATATGACTCGAGCCAGCTATGGCACTTGGCCTAAGGTTGACTCAGTTACTAAAACCACCATCACTGCTGTAAGCCCATTGTGAGCTGGTGTTATTTTTGACAATAGTATTTTTGAAGCTAGTTCAGATAATGGGGAGACATAATGCCAAAAGAAAAAAAAAAAAGCTTGTGTTAAGTAGGATTCTCATTTCAGGACAGCAGTATCTTATACAAACCATGAAACGAAGCCACTCTCTCAGGTGACATAGGTGAACTCTTGTTATAAGTAAGACATGACTAGCAGACTTTGCAGATCTCAATGTGATAAAGTATATTTCATTAAGTATAAAATGAACGTCAGTGAGAAATAATAACACAATTTTTTTCTTCATTTAATATTAATCATTGAGACCTCACACTGTCAAAAATGAAAACTATGATTTAAAACATGTTACTAAAACCGAAAAAAAATATATTTCACTAAAACTTGAGTGTAGGAGGATTCAGAGGAAAAATGATCCTTTAAGTATCTTATCTTTTCATCACTGCCTCCAAAATAGAGAATTTGGCTTCCTATGTGAAATGGCTTTCTTTGGCCTTCTTAATTTAAATCTTAGGGCCTCAAGGGGGATTCTGTGGTTGTTCAACAGCAATACCAACCTTCTCCTCTTATTTCTTCCCCCCAAAATCTTAATAACTACATTTCCTGTATGCTCTTGTGGCTAGGGTTCTAGATATGATTTTGGTTCCACCAATTATGAATGCTAAATTAGGTCACATGCAAAGAGACCCAGGGCTTAAGGCATCTGGTTGTGATGCTACACGTGATCACAGAGGGGCAAGTTGGTGATGCTTCTCAATTGTGGCTGTAACAGCAGCTCCTTGTCAAAGCCACATTCTGTGGTAGGGCTTAGAGTCATATTCGGAAAGTCAAGCTAAAGGTAATTTGATTTCTCAGCTATCCCAAATATTCTGGAAGTCTTTCAATATGCTCTAATAGACCCCTTTCTTATTGAATTAGCTAATATGAATTTATTCCCTGCAGTTGACCCCTGACCAAGGCATCATCCCTTAAAGTGAGAACTCAAAATTAAAAAAAATATGGAACATAAATTTCTCCTAAGAAATAGAATTTTCGTCTTCCCACCATGGCCTACTTTTTATTTTTCTTCAGTAGTATAGCAAATTCTTAGTATACCAGGCAGCTCCCTCTCCTACCTCTCTATACCTTCTATTGCTGCTATATGGAAAACAAAAGGATTCAAGTTGGTATGTTCCGGAAGGGTGATCTGGCCATTCTTCCAACATAGGCCATACAATTTACCTTCATTTGGAGACTTGGTTATGGTCTTGTGTGATGAAAACAAAAATTTCCCACCTGGATTTTTACTCTGAAGTGATACTTAAGGTTCAGGTTGATATGTGAAGTTTCTATACAGAGTAAACAATTCAAGGAATGGTGTCAATGTGTACGCAAGAAAGGTAAGAGATTCCATAGTGTACAACTAAGGCTGTGAAGGAGAGGATTAAAATCTACTTCTCTAAGGGCACATTGATGAGTTTGAAGTAGAAAATAACCAGTGAGTTCCTAGGATCAGAAATACATGCATTTGTGACTTAATAGAAACTATACAGAACATAAAACATTTGAACAACTGTTTTCAGAGCAAAGATTTATAGTTTAGAAGTGAATTTATTATAAAGACCTCATGGAACCACTTTATTCTCTTTTAATTTGCATAAACCAAATTCTTTAAATCTCTTAGTGATTCAAGTTATTAATATCTGTATTAAATTTCTATTGCTGCATAACAAATTACCAAATAAACTTACTGGCTTAGAACAGCATCCATTTAATATTACATCATTCTGTAGGTCAGAAGTCTGAGTGGGCTTTACTAGGCTCTCTGCTTAGGGTCTGATAAGGCTGAAATTAGGGTGTTGAACAGGCTGGACTTTGATCCAGGGGATCTCAGTTCTGCTCTCTGGACCTCTGGTTCTACTCCCTGAGTCATCCTTCCTTTTATACAATAGTAACATGTTTGCAGCCATCCAGTTATATTAGCCTGCTTCCTATAAATAGAATTTTGGGGTCCATGAGCCTCCTTTCACCTTGTACTCTTTTTGTTCCTTTCAGTCCTAATTGGTAGTGTTTCTGTTGATATAATTTTCTTAAAATTTTTGTCTTTTTTTTTTTTAAAGATTTTATTTACTTATTTGAGAGAAAGAGGGTGAGCATGAACAGGAGGAGGGGCAGAGGAAGAGAAAGAGTCAGAGGGAGAGAAGCAGACTCCCCACTGAGTTCAGAGTCAAAGCAGAGCTGTGTATAGGCCATGCGGGTCCTGACACGTGGCTCGATCCCAGGACCCTGAGATCATAACCTGAGCCAAAGTCAGATGCTTAACCAACTGAGCCACCCAGGCATCCCCAAATTTTTGTGTCTTTTATGGATAATACAACAGTGCTCTGCATTAGAGCCATATCCACAAATCTTCTTGAGATAATTCCTTTTTTGTCTTTGGCTCCTGTTGAGATAGGTGAGGGCAACACAAATTCCTGGAAGCTCTCTAATTTAATTGTGAAGAGCTATGAGGCACAATTTTACATTTTTATGATGGAACACTGATCATTTGATCTTTTAAAGGTTTCAGCAAAAAGTTATACAGCCACCCTTGGCTTTTTTCTTCTCTCCCTTTTCTTTCTAGTTCTTTTCTTTCAGAGGTCTCTTAGTTTTTTTGTCATCTGAATAGATTGAGAATTTCCCAAATTTTCATTCGTTTCCTTTTTGTTTAACAGTTCTTCCTTCAATTTATATCTCTCCTCTTGCACTTGACTCTAAGTAGCAAGAAACAGGTCATATGTTTAACACTTTACTTGAAAACCCCCTTAGCTAGATATCCCAGCTCATCTTTCCCAAGTTCAGTATTCCACATAACTAAAAGATAAATTCCATTGAGTTTTGCCACTGTGTCACAAAGCTTCCCATTCTTCTGTTTCTTAGGAAAATGCTTCTCACTTCCTACTAAGCCCCAACCAGCAGCATCTTTAATGTTCATATTTCTGAGAGTTTGTTCAAGGCGATCTAAGATTTTTCTATTATACTCCTCAATTTTCTTCCAGCCTCTATCCACTCCCTTCTCCACAGCTGTTCTTATTTAATTACTTGTTGTGACAGCACCCCACATCCAGGCACCTAATCTATCTCTTTAGAAAGACCCAATTTCCCTTGGTTCTTGTTCTTTTCTTGCTTCTTATGTTTTTAACACCACAAGTCTTATATTTTTATTGTGGATTTATAGTGCACCATCTTAAAAGGCATCGTAACACTTTACCACAATTCAGTAGTGGCCAATATCTACTATATAGATGTAGGTATTGCTTTGACTGTATTTTACAAATAAGATGCACTCACTGCCTTAGCACCTATGATTGAATATGCATATAGCTTAATATGATGTCAATGACTGCAAATGCAAAGTTATCTGTACCCTTCACAGTTATCTCCCAAAAGTCAGTAAATTCACCCTTGAAATTAAGCGTCTATTAGTCTTTTGGGTTCTTCCCATCCATCTCTCCTCAGTCACTCCATCTGAGCTTCTCATACAACTGATGCATAGATATCTTTGTGGCAGTCATTCAGAAGTCCTATGGATAGAAGCTACATCCCAATACCATTTTATTTTACACTTTAATGTAGTTTGGGAACATTGGCATATTTCATGAGATAGATATGAAGTATATGTGATGTTCATGTCTTACAGTTAAGGAAAAAATAGTATTTTTGCTTCAGAGGCCCTTTTCTTTCTTGGTTTGAACTTCATGATCTAAGTTGAAGTGTTCTGATACAAAAAATTCAATACACACAAAAGTCTTTGAAAAGATTAATTCAACTTTTCACAATATGAAAAAGTAAAAATAATCTTCACTAGAGTTCAAGCATTGAAAATGTCAGTCCAAAGAAAGAATCTTGACAAACTTCCAACTTAGTGAAAAGAAAGATTTATAACATAGTTGCCATGGTAACTGCAGTGTACCCTATTGCAAGCTAGTTTATGGTTAGTAAAGTGGTTCTGTCTTAGGTTCTTTAGGATGAAAGACATTCTATAAATACAAAGTTTTGAGAACTCAAAAATAATATTAGTAAATCTTGACATGCTTTCAGGAAGATATCTTAAAAACATAGCCAAACCTAAAATCCATATAAATGAGTTTGTTTTCTTGATATGCCTGAAATTACTCAGCTGCCTCTTCAGCCATGGGTCTTTCTGGCGCTTTAGATCATGTGCTGTATAGTCTGCATCCTTCTTCACCATGGTGAGAGATACCAGCTTAGGCAGGATATGGATTGGGTTTTCCTATGAATGAGGCTAGTAGATCTTAGGTTATGGAGCTCACCATGGAATTTTCCTTATTCCCATCATGGAATAGTTCAAATGTACTTTGGTTTTAAGTGTCCCAAACATGGTAAGGCCTTTGCTTGATATATGTATCAGTACATGTGTTTGAATATGTCAAAAATTAAGTCCATTTACAAGATACATAATCCACAATATTCTAGTATGTGTTTATTAAAAGATAAAATCTATATGTCTGAGGGTGTGTGGGACTGTGCACATGATGAATCAAAAGCATGAATCATATACATTATTATGGTTTTAAATTTGGATTCTGAAAAAAACATAAAGTTATAATAACTACCATAAGTTCCTTGTAATTAAGGCTTTGTCTACATAACAACAAATTCTGACATCTTCTAAGACCTATTTGTTTGGCACTTTGAAACATTAAAATGCATTAAAATAAATGCACATCCTTTTCAGAAGAATTTACTAAAATTCCTGTGGTTTAGAAACTTTATTTATTTATAACTTAAATTCAATTTAGTTAACATATATTGTATTATAAAAAACTATTAGTTTCAGGGATAGAATTTAGTGATTCATCAGTTGCATATAACACCTGGAAATTTTTTTTTTTTAAAAAAGCATTTTGTACTCATTCTTTTTAATTAATTAGGGGGACAGCTTGCTATAAGTAATAGATTTTTATATTAAATGCTTTAGATATATGCAGTGTAAAGAAGAAAATGATTCTTGAGGACACTTATTGTAAAGAGTTCCAAAATACGTGAGGAATCATTGCTCAATCCATATACAGGGAAAGCATCCTATTTGACAAAAGGTAGAAAAATAAATGAGTAAATGAACATTTTAATAATTGTATTGATAAACAGTGTGTGTGTGTGTGTGTGTGTGTGTGTGTGTGTGTGTGTATTTTAACAGATAGCAGAACACTTCTGCAGGAATGAATAAGTATTTAGACCTTTTTGAGTAACAGATGGTATTTGACTTTTTCAACAGACGGCCTTGCTGTTATACCTCTATCTTCTACAGAATCTCTTGAGTGATCTAATTATTGGTACACTTTTTGGTTCAAATTTTTGGTTCAAAACATACCCACTGTATGGGTTTAGAAACGGAAGTTCCAGGAAGGCTAAGGGACTTGCTCAAAACTAGGCTGTTTGAGTTTCAAAGCTGAGATTCACCCAGATTTTCTGATTCAAAAACTTGAGATATTCACTCCCTTATAAAATTTAGTGCCAAACTCATGTAGATGGAAAGTATTTGACCATGAGAATTAACAGAAACAAAGTGAGAATACCTCATAAACTTGTATCACATATTGTCATATCAAAGAAAGAACAGCCAAATGTTTCATTTCAACTAATTGCCAAAGTTTCTCAGTCACAGCTAAATTAATGGACAAAACTTAGAGAAACTCTCTTCAAATTTCCTTACTTAATATTTTTCCCAAATAATTTAAACACAAATACTCTTTATAGTTTTATATGGAACTATTTTTCTCCCTGAGTTTTATGTCTGTCAAGATACCTCTATTAAAGGAGACTCTACATTATATAATGCTAAAAATGTTAAATGCAAACCTAAGTCAAAACAACTCTAAATGGGAGCTGAGTCTTCATCTGTGTCAGTCTTCTAGCTCAGACTAGATTTAGGGGTCTGCCTTGCTGTATGGCCCAACCATCATCACTAGTGAATGTTTACAAATAAAAGAGTTGTAGGATAACAAACCCAATTTGAATTCTAATAAAACAAACTAACTCCAGTATATTGGGAACTAAAGATACCATTCAAAAACTATACAACAGTTCTTTAAAATATCATTTTAATATGCAATTAAATAAGGGGGGGGTTTAGCACTTCAACTGAAAAACTCTAAAGTGTAAATTGGACACTGACAAGTTTGACAGTATTAAATTACTTCTGAAAGCAAGTCAACCAGAGGAAATCTAATAATATTCTCATCAAAAGAGAGTATTGCTTACTTTCCTAAGGTGGGTACTCCAAATGAGAAAATGTTTATCTAAATATGTAAGTCTGGGGAGCTGATCATGTATCCATTTCTATATTTTTTGGATCAAATATTTTATCTCTCAAATCTTTGAGGAGGTATATACCTTTATATTGAAAGAATAATGAAATCCCTTCTGGTGGATCTATAGAAGAGCATAGCCATTTAAACTGCTTTACAAAATTAAAGTAATTGTTTTGCATTTCTTGTTCTGTATAATGCCACTTGTTTCCACAGCAGTCTTGCCTACTACATCGTGAGATCCTTAAAGTCAAGAACCAATCCTATATTATTTATTTTTCTTCCTCCATCACAGAAACCAGCACATGGTGAGTGCCTACCCAAAGTTCCCAGAATTATATTACTCTCACAGAAAGACCCACATTCCATTTAGGAAAAATGTTTCCACCTCCCACCTTCCCTACACAACAGCAACATTAAACTCCCACTGGAGAAGGACATGGTGAAGTCCAGCCAAGTTTCCCAAAAGTTTTGTGAATATATGTGGATAGAAGAAAAAAAAAAAAGACAAGATTTAAGTGGCATTATAAATACATAGGCCATTTCACTCTTCGTTGCATGAAGGTGCATAACACACTTGGTATCCCAGTCAGCACCATCTTGTTTGAATATACAAGACAAAACTGCACATTCTTACAATCCTTTGAAAGCATTACAGACTCTGGGCATATTTCTTCAGCAACATCTAGAAACTGCTTTTAGGTTTGGGGCTATTGCCAGCCCATTTGATAGCTTTATGCTAAGAGGAGGAGGAGTAAGTGTTTAGGGCTGGGTGAAGCAAGAATAAGAGATTTTGAAGTTCATGAAGCATATTCGGAAAATATCCCAAAGCAATAATAAAATATTCATTTTGTGTGTGGAATTCTTGGTTATAATCTAGGATTATCATTTTTATGCTTTATGAAAACTAGATAACGGGTGTGGAATAAACAACTTTTCTTACTTTTAACCTAATAATAATGAGTATATGAAGTTTCCAAATCTAAGCATGATAATAATTTTGCAGTTTTGTGTTGTGGATTTTATTTTTCTTTTATAGCTCTGGTATATAAAAAAATAGAACTTGATATAAAAAAACTAATTTAGGTTGTGCCCAAGTTATTTGAAGAACCTTTTACTTTCAAACTCACATTTACCACTTGAAATTAGGACACAGCTATGATACATGTATGTACGTGTTTCTGAGTTACTTGAAATTCTGTATTAATTACAACATACCTATTACAAATATCCTTGCAGTCAACAGCTACAAGAGCCCTTAAAATCAACAGAGCCAGTTACACTAAAACATTATACTAAAATTTCATCAACAGAGCCAGTTACACTAAAACGTTATACTAAAATTTCATTGTCAAAAGGAAAGATTTAAGTTTTTAAACATCTTTCCCCCCAAATATGCCATTAGGATAATTTGCTTTTTTATTATCTATTTCTCCATTTAAAACTATGATCTGCTGAACCTTTTATTACAACAATATCCAAAGAGTCAACCAGAAAGTGATTTCAAGGGCAGGGTCAAAATGACTGCATTTTTACTACTTAGTGACTAACCTACAATTCTCATCACAATGGTGGGAGATGTATGAAAAATCTGTGGCATCAAGTGAAATTGAATGTCTTTCTATAGTAGATTCTACCAAAAAAAAAAAAAAAGGAATATAACAAGTGTGATGTATTAGGATTTTCAGGATTATTGAGCACTGGCATACTGCTAGATGTGGTTATTTTATTCTATAAAATGTCTGAGACTTCATCAGAATATACCCTGAGAAGATCTTTACACAGTACTTAAAACTGCCCACTAATAAAATGTGTAATTGGGATCAGACTATTTTTGTGAGCTTACTTTTAAGACACTAAACAAAAGTTCAGAGTTTTATTATCCAAAATACAACATGCAGGCTTTCCTTTTTTAAAACACTGTTACAATAATCATAAATGCTGTATTCAGCAAATCACATAAGAGTGCCAAATTGTGATATACTTTGAACATTATGTCAGAGTTTGTTTCTACTAGCCCATCTAGCTATAAATTACTTTTTTTTTTTTTGCCTTCTATAATGGGTCACTACTCTGCAATTTTTCAAAGGAAATATCATACATATTGCCAACAAATGAGAGTCTGAAAAGCCAGAATGATTCTGCCACTAGACTATCATTTTTTTAATGGAAGTTATTATAAATCGAATGTTACATTAGAGAACAAAATCCTGACATTATAACATAAATTACCTATTTGGAAAATTCGCCCATTGCTGACAAACATGTTCTAAGCAACATGTAAGAAACGTATCTTGATATTTAGTTTTCATTGATTAGTATTTTAAAAACTCTTCATGTACAAAGATGCTAAAATTTTTCTTAGCTACCTCAAAAGATCAATGTGATTCCCCAGGCATCTTCAAACCAATTTGAGATTAAACAGTCTGATTTTTACCTCCTATTTAACTTTCTTCCTCATGGATTTGTATCGCTACAAAACTGATCGGGCTTTAGCTCATAGTATTGCCAGGGCAGAGCAGAAGAAACATGCATTGGTGCTGGAGGAGATGAATGTGGAGTCAGGTCTAGCTCTGCCCCTTTTGATCTGTAAGGTCTTTGACACATTACCCTATCCAAGCCACAGTTTTCTCACCTACAAAGTACCTGCCTTTATAGGAAAGTATTGAGGATTAAAAGGGACAGCACACCTAGCACTTAGCGAAGTACACACACTCAATATATGTCAGCTGGTGTTACCACTCTGCCAAGACAGCCTCAAATAATGGTTATACTGGGATCTAGCTCAGAGTACAAGCATTGGTGAAGCATGGATCTTTTAAAACAGGGTTTCTAGGATCTCAGTTTTTCAAAGGCAATTTATTTTCGATGACAACAACAATGCAATGGCCAAGGACCTTCAAACAACATTATGACACACAGGGTATTATGGTAAGGGCAACGCTTTCAGGTGTGTGTTTTTACGGTAAGTCATAGAACTCAAGAGTGCTCTCATACCTGTGACTAGTAGCAATTCTAAGAAGCGAGCCAAGTCCATGGTACCCCCAGCTGACCCTTGATAAAGGCAGCTTGACAGCATCTGGTTGCTTGGAAAAGCTCTCAGGGTTAGTCACCAAAGTAGCTGTGACGAAAATTTAGTTCTTTTCACTCTGGTACTTCCTCCACATTCCCTTTCCACACAAAATACGGTACTTCTCTTTTTGTGGGAAAGAGGAGAAAAAGGCTGTGGTAGACACTGATATTTATCAGAAGTTGAATGCAAGGCTCCCTTCAGAAAGTGCCTCTGTGGTAATTTGCGATCAGTTTTAAAGCTGAGTCCATTTAGAACACTTTTATGGAAAGCCTCCTCTAAGGGTTGGCGCTGTGGGAAACATCAGAGTGAGCCCACGGAGACTCTGCCCTCAATAAGTTGAAAAGCCAACTGGAAAAGCTATCAAAAGATTAAAAAATAATAAAAAGCCAAACCCTAAAAGTATAGGACTATAAAAAATAATGTAAATGTATTTTAAAAAGTGGATTCCTAAGACAGGGCTAATGAGGATTAGAAAAAAGGAGTGATCACAAGAAGACATGGAACTGAAGAGAAATAATGATAAAATAATTCTAGCCCATTAAAAGAATGGTCATATTATCTAGAACTTCTGAGTTAACTGGCCAGAGAAGACTGCAGTTGGAACTTGGAACTTCCATCAACCCTTCCTACAATTTAAAAATGTTGATGTCGGTAATCTTTATTAAACTCTGCTCATCGTATAAATTCAAATGCAAATGATATTATCAGTAGGCCTTAAAACCTGGAGAGGCTTTTCCAAAGTCAATATTTTTGTATGTGGTAAGTATTCATAACTATATCATAGAGCTTACTCCATACAGATTTTAATTTGTTGCAAAGGAAAACAGCAAGTTTGTTTTGGAGGAAATTTCCTCGCCTGCTTATAAATGCTATCTTTGTCAACGTGGTTTCTGGAGGGAATTTCTCAAACTGTATTTCCAAAGAGTACTATATAACATTTAAAATTGTAAAATGTCACTATGCCTAAACACACCTTTTAACTGAATCCAAAAACACTTTATATTCAGTAGCACAAGGGAATAGTATTTTCTTTTCATACAAAGTACGTAATTGTGAAGCGATTTCGTTTTCCACATTGCGCATTTTAAGAAGTGCTCGTCTGATGTTATTTTGTTTCTGGCTTCATATTTGTTGAAACAGTGTATCTTCTATCTTTAATGTAAGGAAGTCCTTTTCCACATGTCAAGGATTTTGAGTACCTAATAGACGCATGTTTAAAATACACACACTGATTTTTTTTAAATGCATGTAGCAATATATCTTGACATGCTAATGTTACGTAATCATTTTTTAAAATATATGTCTTAATTCCAGTACATGCTACTTATCATTCTACCTGACTGGAAACATTTTCTGATTAAATATAGGACATCTAGACATACCGCTTCCTGTGCTATTTCATCTGGGTCATATTCTCCAGTTTATAAACCAACCCAAGTCATCTACCACTTGAAGAATTGTTTTCTAAGCATGAAACAAATGAAAATTAATTTCACTAGAATAATCAGTTGTAAGTACATTTATTTATTTATGTATTTATTTTTATTTTTATTTTTTTAAGAAAGAGACCAACACATGGTCTTGGATTTAGAGTGTACTTATGGGTCGTGAAGGTGGGACCCAATAGCAGTCATTCATGCTGGATCCCCAAAGTAAGTATCACATACCGCTGTTTAACAAGTAGGGTGACAATAGACCCTAACTCGTAAAATGTGCATCCTGGCAGGAACTATATGAATACTTATTGAGTGATTTGGTTCAATGTCAAAAGTGAACAGTCAGGAATCCTTATGCCTTAAGATGCATTTATTTTCACACATTATCAAATGAGCTTAGTAATTACAGGGAGCCCAAATGGCCATTATTAATTCACTTCCTTATGTATAGTGTTCCCAGGTGAATTAACTGGTTCTACCCGGCAAATGCCAGTGGTATTAGAGGCCTGAGGCCTCCACCATCCCAGTAAATCAGGACAGCAAATAACAAGAAAGTCACCTTTTCTTCTTCTAACACAGGGATTTAGCCTGAAACCTATGAACTCTTCTGAAGAAAACATAACTATCTGGGCGAGGAGGGTTTCTCAGCACCAGTGAGTTCTTTTTTAAAAAGATTTTATTTATTTATTCATGAGAGACACAGAGAGAGGCAGAGACACAGGCAGAAGGAGAAACAGGCTCCATGCAGGGAGCTCAATGCGGGACTTGATCCTGGGACTCCATGATCACGCCCTGGGCCAAAGGAAGGCACTAAACAACTGAGCCAACCAGGCATCCCAACATTAGTGAGTTCTGAACTGATCATAAACGACCTTTGGAAAATAAGAACCCATTATTTTATAAATCTGAATAGAGATTATTATTATTATTTTTTGTAATAACTTAAGGAGTACAAGTAGTAGTTGGCCATCAACAAATGTGTAGAAAATACACTAACCATATCTGTTGTTGTTGTTAATATTTATGAGAGACATAGGCAGACAGAGAAGCAGGCTCCATGCAGGGAGCCCAATGGGGGACTCGATCCCAGAACCCCGGGATCACGACCCGAGCCCAAGACAGATGCTCAACCACTGAGCCACCCAGGTGCCCCACTAACATGTCTGTGAAAATTTATACAAGATTACCTCTAATGTGTAGATCAGAGTTGATCAAATGATTACTAGTGGGAAACATGATTCTGCTACTTGTGAAGCATGTAAATTGAGATTAGAATTTGAAGTAGAGTTTGAAAAGGGCTCTCCTTGATCATAGAAAAATTTAAAAGGTTAAGAGTATGTGACACTGAGCGACTCCTTGACAGGTGTCTAGAGTTTAGGCCTGACCAGTAACACAAGCTGTCATTTTTAGCTCTCATTACTGTAGGGCTGGGCGGTAGAGGGTCTGCATTTCACCAGTACATGGGAGTCACAGACATTCTTGAAATGCCTTATTAGACATTGGGCAGTACAGCGTTGCCTTCAGAAAGCACCATTTCTGCTTTCTGGGTCTGAATCTATTTCTTCTCTTTTGCTCTGACAAAAAAGATTATCTCCTTTATGTTTTGGGAGCTGTGGAAATCTAGAGTTTTCTAAATTCTAGACTAGAGTTTAGGCAGATTTACTGAGTGTCTATAAAATATGCAAATAAGTTAAAATTTAATGACTGACATGTCATTCCAGTTTTTCTGTATTCTGTGTTTAAAAGAGTTTCCTTGACAAAACATACCACTCTAAAAATAATAATTGAAGAGTTTCTCATTATAAAAGCAGTAAAGCTGTATCACAGAAATTTTGAAAAGCACAAGATATGATAAAAATGAAAATGAAAATCTCTATTTCCATCACTTGGGGATAACTACTTTTGACACTTAGATATTGGTCACATTTTCCTAATTTCCATAGATTCCAGACAGAGTGAAATCTGGATGACCTGAATAAGAATTTCTCATTCGGGGAACACACTGGGAGGGCACACTTCTGGGAGAGAATGAGCAACAGTGTTTGCAGGGTCTTGGATCCGCTTCACTCTGGGATCTGTGGTTTCTCCTTTGATACCTCTTACTATCTGCTTATCTGGATTTAGTAGCCTGGACTGTTTGGTTCTATCTGGACTTGGTTTTTGGCTGGTCTAAGGCTGAAGATACGGGCATGATGACATTAAAGCAGACGTGTGTATGATGTGCGCAGCTATATACTGGGTGAGTAGAGAGGGGCCTGAATATTTGAGACTCACACATACTGATCAATGCACCACAGGTATTCATAAGCGTGGAGAAGAGAAGCTAGAAATCTAGGGGTGGGAGGAGCCAACAGAATAGCAGATACACGGAAATCCCGCGAGCTGTCAAGAGTAGGTCATAAGTCAGGGAGTGACAGAGTGACTAGTGAACGTTAAAAAAGACTTTAATAACTCTTAGTCATGATGACAAAATTTAACATTCAAAATTCTAGGGTGAATTCCCTTGTCCAGCAGAGGGGTTTGTGTTTCTGGTGGCTGACAAATCAGTGCCATTTCTATTCACTTCTGCTGACTTACTGGATGGAATTTTCCATATACGTTGTTTTGACACAGGAGCTTTGTGTGTCTTCACAGAAGCCCTTAGCTGCTCCCTGCTTTTTCTCTTTCCTGGTCTGCACCCACCCCTCCACTTCGGATTTGGACGCTGTCACTCAGAAGTGCAGGGGTGGCACCTCCCACTGGTGTGAACCTCAGGCAGCAGAAAGCAGGAGTCAGGAGGGGGCCAGGTGTGAACCTTCCTTGCAAACTGTCTGGAGAAGCAGTTCCCCATGCCCAGCAAATGCACCTGCTGCCTGAACCGCTGTGCCCTTTCCAGATTCATTGTGACATAGGAGCCAGCACAGTATCCCATTGCGCTGCAGCTTCCCTTGCCTGACTAACTCCTTTTCCTTTATTTGTACTGTCCTGGGCTTGCACTCTCAAATAAAATCAGAACTGTAATCTTTGCCTCAGGCTCTGTTTTTTTTTTTTTTTGAGCAGTGATTCTCAAAATGTAACATGGATACAAATCAGGTGGGGATTTTATAAAATAAAATACAGATTCTGTGTCAGGAGATCTGGGATGAAGCCTGAGATGATGCATTTCTAACAACTTCCCAAGTGACATCGACACTGTTGGCCCTTTACATAGTAAGGTTCTAGAAGACATAAAATAAGACAAAACTCAACACTGCTATAGTGTAATCTCCTTGAAGGGTCAAGACTGTATGGGTTTCTTTCTATATAGAGAATTCTATATAGAACTCTCACTGTTCTAGCCTTTGACCCTACAATAATGCCTGGAATGGGGGAAAGTACATAATTGATATATGTTGACTGAATAATAAATGAATAAATTCCCCTAGATGACTTCAGTAATCTCTACTCATGGTAAAAAAGATTTCTAATTTTAGCATTCAAAATTCTAGGATAAACTGCATTGGCTGGCAGTGGGTTTTTCTATATTTCTGGTGACTGACAAATAAATGTTTGCAATGGACTGAATGTTTATGTCCTTCCCTCTCCAGAATGCATATGTTGATACCCAACCCCCCAAAATAATGCTATTAGGATGTGAGGCTTTTGGGACCTAATTAGGTTATGAGGGTGGAGCTCTCACGAATAGGATTAGTGCCCTTATAAAAGGACCTCAGAAACATCCCCTGCTCCTTCTAGTCTGTGAGATCATACAAAAAGACAGCTGTCAAGGAAGCAAGGCCCTCAACCAAATCTGTGGGTGCCTTAATCTTGGCCTTTCCAGCCTCCAGAACTGTGAGAAATTTCTGTTATAACCCACCCAGTCTGTGGTATTCTGTTATAGCAGCCCGAACAGACCAGGACGATGTTGAATAAGAAATATAGCTACACAGTCATATTACCCCAGCATCAAGGGGTTAAGGCCGAAAGCCAATTAAATGTAAGAGTTAACATTTTAGAAATTAGTTTCTGGTTCAGAAGCACAGACAAACAGTACTGAGGTATCAAGTTCAGGAAGATTTCCAGAGGCCAACTTTCCTTTCAAAAGCCTGGTTATCTTTTGTCAGGGGCTAGAGAACAAAGAGAAGCATGCTTAAGATCCATTATATTGGTAGCATCTTATGTTTACTCACCCAGCACTTCACTTTTCATATAATACCTTTTACAAGGGAGGGTAAATGGCAGTTTTCCACTGAATTTTAAAATAGTGCATCATGTATAATTCATAAAAACTGCCAGTAGCATCAACATCCTCTTCTGGTATTTGTCCTACTTAAGAAATGTCACACATTAGACTTCTGTGATAGGTCTTATGCCTATTATTGGATGTAACCGACCTTGTCCCACTATCCCTTCTGTTGCTACCAACAACCATTTGGACATTAAAGATTTTTTTTTGCTGACAACATCAGCAGCTATTCTTTTCTTGTTACACTTTTACTGTTGTCATAGAGACACAGAAACAGCTGAATAGAGATTTTACATATGGAGTTCCTGATGGAGGGGTGATATTAACCATGCTACTATCTGTCACTGAATGTGTTTCTAAATGATTGCATCAAGGACAGATCCGTGCCCTTGAATTTTAAGGAATTTTCAAAGACAAGAATACTTTCTACCAGGAAATCTCATCTGGAAGACTATTACAGTAGTTCTCAAAGTGTGGTCCCTATACCAGTTGCATTGGCATCTCCCACCAACTTATTAGAAATGCAAATTGTTGTGGCCTGTGATGGTTTACCAGTCCATTTAGATGGTAAAATATTATTTCTGGGTGTGTCTGTGAGGGTGTTTCTGGAAGAGATTAGCATTTGAGTCAGTAGACTGTGTAAAGAAGATCTGCCCTCACCAATGTGGGGGGCATCATCCAATCCGTTGAGGACCCACATAGGACAAAAGATGGAAGAAGAATGAATTCTCTCTTCTGGAGCCGGGATGTCCCATCTTTATGCCCTTGGACATCGGAGCTTCTGGTTCTCAGGCCTTCAGACTTGGACTGAATTGTATCACCGGCTTTCCTAGTTCTCCAGCTTGCAGGCAGTTGATCATGGTACTTCTCAGCCTTCATGACCATGTGGGCCAATTCCTATCACAAATCTCTTCATAGCTATCTGTCTTTCTATATACTATTGGTTCCGTTTCACTGGAAGAAGATCTTGACTAATAGAGGCCCCATTCCGGGCCCATGGAATCAGAAACTCTGTAGTCTATATTTTAACATTTAAGCCTTCCAGGTGATGACAAGGCATGCTAAAGTATGAGAAGCAACTTCTTCTCTATTCAACATCTTCCTGTCTGACGGTATTGATGAGAAATAGGAAGGTACTCAAGAATCCAGAGATAAACTGAATACGAGATGTTCTACATACAAGTATTTGAAAATCTAAGGTATATAGAACGGCATTTTTAGAACTGGGCTTGAACACAGGAGAGGTACTTACTAAAAATACATAAGCCTCGGCCCCACCCAGACCTAGTGAATTAGAGTGTGGGAGTCCGGGCTGATTGCCTCCTTCCAGACAGTTCTGAGGCACCAAGTATTATAGCCATAGAATAAAGTATAGCTTATGGGTAACATGAGTTATCTCTGGGCAATGGGACCGAGAATGATCTTTACTTCCTACATTTTTTTTTGCATTTTTTTGAGTTGGATGGCAATAATCCTACATTACTTTTATAATCAGAAAATAACAACAAGGCAATTGTGAGAATAAAAGTGGACAGAATAGCATCAGATCCTCCTGGAGCCCTAGGAACTCAAGGGGCTGACCTATTTTGTTGACATCATTCATACCAGAGGGGTGCCAGGCTCAGATTCTGGCATAGGACTGGTGGGTCCCAATCCTAGAGGCACTGAGGAGCTATGTAAATCTCCTCGCCCAAGCCTCCATTTCTTCATCTCTCAAGCACAGATAGAATCTGTTTCACAGTGTTGCTGTGGGAATCATGAGTACTTAGTACAGTGCTTAGCACATAATGAGAATTCCAAATGTCAGCTCTTAGCAGTACAAGGATAACTATGTTTTCTGATTATCTATGGCCCTTGGTTTTACACCTATTCTTAGCTCTATTTTCTACGAGTCATATATTGATCAATCTCTCCATTTTTTTATAATGCTTAAAAAAATTGGTCATGTCTCTAAGTGGAAGATGTCCCTCTTCGTGGATAATAACTCTTGTGCATCACCCTGGACTTCCACCATTTCATCTGATTCTGGTCCCCTGCCATGATTCTCACTCTCCTTCCTCTTGACAAAAAGCCTCATTCTAGCTCTTTCTCCATCCAGTGCCCAGCACCTTCATGCTTCCACTTTTCCCCTTTCAGTTTGGTGTCTGTTACCTTTGCCATATTTATGTGACTCCCCAAAGGCTGAAACTGCAGGTTATCACTGTGCATTTAATACATTTTTTTTTCTTTGCTAAATTCTCTTAGGATTAAAGTTCAGCATCACCAACTATTCTTTTTCCACCTTGGACATAATTCATGATTTGAGTTTCTGAAGCTCCATCAAGCAGAACATTCCTGAGTCTCAGATTAAGAACTGATTAAAAAAAATCCTTCCCAGGTTTGTGCATCAAGGGCAAGAACGGATGCTGTGCCCCATGCAGTCTTGCTTGCAGGTGCTTCCTGTCAGGTCCAGAACCGAGCTACACTTCCCTTTTTCAAAGAGAGATTTCATATGTGCCAAAGGCTTAGCACCTGATTGGGATCTTTTTTTTCTACCAGATTTAATCAGGCACTTGTAAAAACACCGAGGAAAGGGGTTTAGGAGAGAAACTGATCAACTTTCTACTTTCTGAAGCACTTTTATATGGAAAACAACTACTTTAAGGCAATGGTTTTCAGATTTTAGCGGGCATGAGAATCACCTAGGGGGTTGCTGTAGATCTAATGTTCTGTCCTCCACAAATTCATATTTTGAAATCCTAGCACCTCAGGGGATGTCATTGGAAGGTGGGGCTTTGGGGGAGTGAACAGGTCCTGAGGTGGAGCCCTCATGAATGGGATTAGTGCCCCTATAGAAGAGACCTCACAGAGCTCCCTTGGCCCTTCTGTCTTGGAAGGTGAGTCTATGAGGAAGTGGGTCCTCACCAGACACCAAATCTACCAGTGATTTGGGACTTCCCATCCTCTAAAACCGAGAGAAATAAATTTCTGTTATTTATAAGACAGCCAGGTTATGATTTTCTCATAGTTAAAGCAGCCCAGATGGACTAAGACAAGGGCTTATTACAACCCAGGTTACTGGTCCCACCTCAGTTGCCAATTTAGTAGACCTACAATGAGGTCTGAAAATTACCATATCTAACAAGTTCCTGTGGGGTTGCTGACACCCTAGCTCAGGAAATTCACTCTGAGAACTACTCTTTAAAAGAGTCTATCCTAAGAATCTTGAGAACTTGGTCTGCCCTAAAAGGGGAGGAGAGTTAGTACTAACTGTGCTAGGAAACTTCTAGTCATACCCTGTTTCTCTCTTTTCTTCCTCCTACTCATTGACTAGGACTCAGATTTGCCAATTTCAGCCCAAGAAAGTGACCCTTCCCATGCTCACTAAATTCAGAGAAACTTTTCTACAAGAACCAAAGAAATCTCTAACCCTTGCCTTAGAAAAATTCATCACCACTTTACCGATGATTATAATTTTAACAGCAAAATGTAAAATGTAGCTCTACAGGTGTGAGCCTCGGTAACTCTGCTGACGGACTTGTCACTCAGCAGACCTTCTCATGGCCCCTAAGGCAAGTCTGTACTCTCAGCTGGTGCACTTTCAGTTTCCCTGCCCTGAATGTCACTCCATCCTGTCTATCTACATCCATCACCACTTTGAAAATAGTTTCCTAAGAGTTAGTGCCTCCGTAATACCTGTCTTTAGAAATGGACTCACAGATAATTCACTTGTTTTGCTTTCCAGTGGGTAAACACAGTTCATAGTTCCTATATCTCATTTTCTATTATTTTCTAGTATCTTCTGGCTGATTTATCTTCCTCTTTTTTTTTAAGATTTTATTTATTTGAGAGAGAGACTGAGAGACAGAGCACGAGCAGGGGGAGAGGCAGGGGCAGAGGGACAGAAAGAAGCAGACTCCCTGCTGAGCATGGAGCCCAACGTGCTGGATCCCAGGACTTTGATCATCATGACCTGGGCCGAAGGCAAGATGCTTAACCGACTGAGTCACCCAGGCACTGCTGATTTGTCTTCCTGCTTTTAATTTTGCTATCTTCTGACCACAGCACTCTTCCCCTAACACTGGGAGATACAGGGAATAAAAACTAATGATAGTATCTCCTTTCACCGCCTGAGCTTCTCTGTAAATGATGCATAGGGCAGGACACAGCCAGGTTATCCCTGAATGAGAGACCAAGGAGAAGCAGGAAAGCACTGAACTTGGCTTTCCTGCCTCTAAAAAATCCACACTGTCAGGGCCAACGATGACAAAGCTCCCATGCATATCTTGGCTTCAGTGGCCCCCAGAGGCTAATTGTAATCTGCTTATTTTTCTCTCTCATTTAGAGCAGATACAATTACCATGCTTAGGAAGGTAGCCCAGCCAGAAGGTTAGAGGGTTTTGTTTTGTGCTAAATTTTTGCTTCCATGCTCAGAGAATGTGTTACACAACTACTGTGAAATAGCACCTGCTCTGTTTACTAACACAATATTATAAAAGTAAAACATAATTAAAAAGAAAAAAAAAAAGAACTGGATGACCGGGGTCCCAGAACAAAACTCAACCACAAATTGTCACCTCATACCTATAATTACCACAATAATTTGAGTGTGGAACAGATGCCAAATGATTCAGACCAGGCAGGTTAGATTCCCCTGCTGTGTGGCTGAACTTTTCAGGTGCATCTTAACATTGCATTGCTGTGAATATCAAAAGCACAGCAAGGGTCCCCCAAAGCTGGCAAAGCCAATAAATTCAGGGACTCACAGGCTTCCAGGAGCAAAACATATTCAGCATTTGTTCTACAGAAATGATTTATTCTATTAGATCAATGGTTTTCACTCTTTCCTTCCTTCTTTAGGTGACCCTTTTTCTACTTTGATGTTCAACATGTATATCCAAAAGTTCTGGCAGAAGCTGAGTAACCAGCTTCCCATGACCCAGCCAAGAAACGCTATAAGGATCTCAAAGCATCTCCTGCAGACCTCTACAGCCCCACGGAACACAGGTGAAATAGCAACAGTGATATTGTACCGATTCCCAGAAAGAACAATAACTATAAAGACACTAGGATATAATTCCAAATTTTTCTCTATTCGTTCACATGAAAGTTAGATTTATTTATATGGAAGGAGGCACACTCTTGTTATAAACCAGCCTGCCGGGGCACCTGGGATGGCTCAGTTGGTTAGGCATCTGCCTTCGGCTCAGGTCATGATCTCAGGGTCCTGGACTGAGCCCCACATCGGGGTGGAGGGTGTCTCTGTTCAGTGGGGGAGTCTGCTTTTCCTTCTTCCTCTCCCTGCCCCACCTCATCTCATGCCCACTTGTGCCCTCTCTCTTAAGTAAGTAAGTAAGTAAGTAAGTAAGTAAGTAAGTAAATAAATAAATAAATAAAATCTTAAAAAATAAAAACAAACCAGCCTGCAAACAGATTTCTGCCAATTCTAAATATTATACCTGGTTCTCTGAAGGCAATCTCTCCAAACGAGGTAGTGTGTATGAAAATATACACACAGAAAATAAATGAAAGTTTAATTAACCTTAAAAATTATTATTAAGGATTCCATTCAGTATAATGTGACATACTATGACATAATGAAAAGATATTAGAGCCAGAAGATATGGGGTAAAATTCCAATTCTGTTATTTCCTAGCTATGTGGCCTTGGCAAGTCTCTCAACCTCTCTGAATGTTAGTTTCTGATTTTTTAAAAAGAGCTTAAAAAACAATGCTGATAGTAAAATTTATCAGGGTAATTGTAAGGTTTACCTACTGACTAGTCAGCTTCTCTTTATTAGCAAAGTCTCATGAGTGATTAGCAAAGATTAGAACTGTTTTCCCCTTGAAACTAGCTAGACACAGAGATAAACATCTCTTGTTCAATCTAACCAACCGAGATTTTCCCTGGTTGCAAAATCCCAACTGTAAATCCTCCTACTTGTAACTTGTCTACTCCTTCCTATAAAAGACTAAAGCAAAACCACTCTGTAAAGACACACTCTGATCTGTGGGTCTAGGGTGTTCTCCCTATTGTAATAGCCTGAATAAAACTGATTTCCTTATTTTTTAGTTTTTGTCTTTGATGATAACATACATGTAAACGTGCCTGAATCGTATTTGGTTCTCATTAATTGGAAGCTTTTATTAAGGATCTTCTATAAATAGTGCTCTGAGTATAAACTATGAGGTGTACAAAGATGAGCAGAATGCATCTTCTGCACTGGCATCTGCTGAATCTAGCAGCAATTCCATATATTTATGATGCTAAAATCTTACTTTTCTTAAGTTTTCCCAACTTCCATGATGATGAGCTAATTTTGGCAGATCAGTAAACAATGTGAATTAACTCAAACTACTTTAATGGGAACTTTATAGTCATCTATTCATAAAAACTATAAATAGAGTTGAACTTTAATATGCATACCAATTCTGCAGGACTTAGTTGAGATGGCTCCATTTTCATGAAGCCTTCTCTAATTTCTGCAGTCAGAAATAACCTCCAGTCTCTGTGGTCCAGCTTGCATCTTTACTTTTTCTAATACTACCTTTCACATTATGTTCTATATTATTCTTAGTCATGTACATGTCTGATTTTCTCTCTAGATTTTATGTTGATTGAGACTAGGTACAGTGCCTTATTTTCTCTGGCATGATGTCTTATGCAAAGGATATATTCAATTAATGTTTGCTGAATTGAGTCTATAATACTCTTTGATGCCTTAGATCATACTAATCAGGCAGTGTGTATCTGAATATCTCTTCATAAAATGTCACAGTCTACACTGAGAAGACTAAGTAATCAAGAAAAGATCACAGAGAATGGGATAGAAAAAGAAGAGGGGAGTGTGAAAAGAAAACTAACAATACATTGAGAAATCTAAGAAGGTAAAATCACACAGGAAAAAATGCATCATAAGTAACTTAAATACAGAGCATATTATTCCAACTCTATATATTTTTGGGTAAAGGCAGATTACAGTCAAGGTCTTTAGAAATTTTACCTATACTAACAAGTCATAATCAGAAAGTGGTAAGGGTAACATTGTGATATCCCTTTCAACAGAGGTCATCAGTGGAATGCTAGTAAATCTTAGCAACCTACTATCCAGGGTGGGAAAAGGGAGCCCTGATTTGTAGCAACACCAATTTCTACAGCGTAAATATTTCCAACATGGCTGATTTTAAGGTATCAATAAATTACTTAATACAAGTTTGGAAAGAGGTGCACACGGTTGGCTCACTCAACTCAGTGAAGCTGGTTCCATCACACTACTGCCAATTCCCTTTCCCCTACCTTCCTTCTTTTACTTTCTTCCAAGGAAGAGGAATGGAGTAGAGTAGATCTAGGGAAAGGGCAGTAAAAGAATAGGGCTTCACATAAAGTTTTGCTTCTCAGTTTCCCGTTTGGGATTATGTTTTGGAGACAATGGATCACCTCCAATTCATACTTTCCACCTCACTTTTCAGAGCAACTTGAAAATCCAAGAATCACTTTGGAAATAAAATGAAATGAAACCTACTATCTTCTTTTAGGCTACTGATGAAAATGTTAGGAAGACTTGAATCATGATAAATATTACTCTTAATCTGACAAAATGATGAGAGTTTAGCTCCTCTGAATCTTAAAACTATAAACTTATATATGAGAAAGGCTGAAACTACTGAATTATTGGCATTTTTAGCTTCTCCACTGTTACATACTAAGAGGTAACTTTCTAGCTACAGGGTGCACTTCATCAGTTGAGCCAATATTTACTTATCAAAAATCTATGTGCTTATTTTCTCTTAATACAAAATATACTGAAATAAGTTGAAAAAAATTTTGCATGGTTCTGCGTATTTATGCGAATTAGTAAGGGCTCAAAGATCCATGAGTAGCATGAATCAGACCTCAAGATATGTGACTATTAACAAAAATGTAATACAATAGCCCATCTTCTGAACTTGTTCAGGATCATCACTACCAGATGCATCATCACTCTAACATCTTCCAGCCACCCTTGGGCTGGTGTAAACAATAAGTTCATGGAGTTTCCTGGATTTATCTTCAAGGATACGCAGAAGAAATCTAGCTTTTTGAAAACATATACTTTGTGGCATCTAATGACACTGGAAAATCCCTAAGAAAATCTTCCTGGAATAACTCAGAAAGGTACCAAAATTAAAAATAAACCTTATTTTCTAAGTGTGGGCTAGAATGACGTGGGAGGGCATCTTCCCAGGAATAGTTATAAAAGTTATTTTGGCTCCAACTCTGTATTTTAGAACCTTAGAGAAGTTATTTATATTCTTGTTCTGCATTTTCAGAACCTTGTATCATTTTAAGCTACAAATATAAGAATTTTTAATCACAACTAGTTGGATATCTATTTTCCCACTTGTATAACTGCCACACTGGTGTGTGGTCTGGCGTGATTCTCTATAACTGGCATTGTCAACTAACAAGAGACAGAAAGAAGACTGGCCTACACTCTGGAAGAACACAGCCGTAGCAAGGATTTGGTGGCTGGCACATAGCCAGCGCCTGCAAGAGCACTACCATCATTATCGGGGGGCTTCTCTGAGAGCCTTCATGGTAAAATCCCAAACATTTAGATTTATTTTAAATTATTCTGTTTAAAATATAAGCACCAAAAACAGAATAAATTTGATGTTAAAACTTAAAATGTTTAGGGCACCTGCATGGCTCAGTCGATTGACTCTTGATTTCTGCTCAGGTCCTGATCTCAGGGTCATGAGATTGAGCCCTGTGTCAAGGCTCAATGTACTCAGCATGGAGTCTACTTGGGATTCTCTCTCTCCCTCTCTCTTTCTGCTTCTTCCCTCTATATCTTTCTCTCACTCTCTAAAATAAACAAATAAAAATATTTAAATATAAATAAGTAAATAAATAGGAACTGAAGATTAAGACTCATTAGATAGACCATCCAAGAACATTTGAAAGTTTGAGAGAAAATTTAGTGGGCAGTTGCCTGTTTGGGAGGACAAGGGACGCCCAGAATCTGGACTTTATGTCTCTCTGAGGAATTCATATCTTTTTAGTTTTGGTGGGAGGTAAGCCCACACCTCACTATGAGAGCCTATTATGGACTGAATATTTATGTTCCTCCAAAACCCTATCCCACCTGAGCTGAAACCAAGAGTCAGATGCTTAACCAACTGTGCCACCCAGGTGCCCCAACTTCTATTTCTTTATAAATGGGTTTTCATATGCAATCATATTTTAAAATAGAATGGCAGTTGTTTTTGTTTTTGTTTTGCTTTCCTGAAAGTGAAATCTCTTTAGGTTCACTAGAACAAGCCCAAGGATCTTCTATTTCATCCTCTCTTCCTTGCTCTCCCATCTCTCATTTGTCAGAGTAAATTGGAAGTAAAAGTTATCTGATCATTCCTCATTCCTGTATATCTCCCTTTATCTCTCTCTCTCCTAGGTACTTGCCATTCTTCTGCTGACACCCCCTAATCTGAGGCCCCAGTGTACCTACCCCCGCTATCCTGTGTTTCATCACAGGCTTCTTTTTTTTATTTATTTTATTTTATTTTATTTTATTTTATTTTATTTTATTTTATTTTTTTAAAAGATTTTATTTATTCATGAAAGACACACAGAGAGAGAGGCAGAGACACAGGCAGAGGGAGAAGCAGGCTCCATGCAAGGAGCCCAATGTGGGACTCGATCCCGGGTCTCTAGGATCACGCCCTGGGCTGAAGGCAGGCTAAACCACTGAGCCACCCGGGCTGCCCCCATCACGGGCTTCTTACAGTGATTCTTCTCACAGCTGTCCAGATGTTCCCTTGTTATTCTCAATTCTGGAGCTCATTTCTCCCTTGGATTAATGCTTACTGTGAAGTTTCAAATTGTGGAAGTGCTTCTTCCACTGCAACATGTAGTAGATAGCTCATAAATGCCTGAACATTCCAGCGATTTGGTGCCCGAAACACGAGGTGTTCTATCTTTCCAGTTCACTTGCAAATAGCTTGTCAATTTTTGTTTGAACACTAATATGACCCCCTGACATACATGAAGGCTAACAAAATGAAAACAGTACTACCAGAGGGAACAAAAGCCAGTGGTTGGCAGTGTGGTACAGAGAAAAAACAAAGTTCAGCAAAAATTATTCCCACACATTTTGAAACTGCTCTGGAATGATACTATGGGTTCCAGCCTTTGAAACATCTGTCTTGGAATGACCCATCTTGGTGAGGAGGTGGAGTGATTCATCAGATGGGAACCTTGGTGAAGTTGCCAATTTCCACCAAAGAATATTGACCTTATCTCCTAATCATAACTTTTTCTAAAGTAGATGGATTTATTTTCCACCAACAATCCTGAGTGCCTATCCATCTAGGCCCTAGCCGAGGGATGTAATCTTAGACTGTCATCCAGTTTAGTTAAAAATCTGGTCGAGATAGGCGATATTTGGGGGATGACTGATTAAACAATTTCTTCTGCATGTTCTCAGTGATAGTTTAGAACAGGCCAAAGATTACCTAACTGGATCATAATTTTCTGTCTCCTTACAGATGTACTTTCACCGGGTTTTGTCAGAAAGCCTTCAGCCTTCATGGAAGAGAAGTAGTAACAGAAATAACAGAAATAAAATCCATTACAGTTTCTTCAGGAGTGATGGTACAGATATTTTCGAGTTTCAGACACTGTCTCCCACATGAAACTCCATGTGAGAAATGCCTTTTAGTCATATTTCTCACGTATACAAGGAAGCCTCTGCCTTTCCTGAGGGTGTCTCTCTTCTTCAATAGTAAGAATTATGTAACTGATAATATATTCCCCCTTACTTTGTCTAATGGGGAGTTCAGATGCAAGAATGAGCCTCAAAGAAAGAACCAAGATGGAACTTAATGCTTGATTATTCATATTTTTCCTCTGACCTTACTTATCTTTATGATATATAAGGGTGTGTGTGCATGTATGTGTGTGTATAAAAGTCTCTTTAAATGTGTGTATTTGTATATATATATATTCAGCCATTATTTTCTTACATATTCACATTAGCAGCAGCAATAAATCCTTTGTGGCAGATAGTATATGAATAAATATATAAACATATGAACAAATGTGGCCAAATAGCATATTAGGGTAAACTTTAGCTGTGCTCATTACTAACAGGAATGACTAATAACAGTGGTATCATTACTCCTACCAGGAATGGTAAGCACATACTACCGTGTGTGGGAGGCATGTGACGGGTGAGAACTTAAGAAAGCATACATGAGCAGGTAAGAGAGCATAAGGCAAAACTTCTGCCCTCAAGTCCTGAAATCTAACTGAGATGTTTGTGTTTAGGCAGGCAAGCCAAGTAGCAGTATCCATCCTACATAAGAAAGGAAGAAATTCCAACAGACAGAAGGAACATTGTCATGACCATGTCCCTTCAAGAGTATAAGTCCCCTCCCTCTGCTGTCCCCAGGGAGGCCTAGGCGGACTCACCATCCTCTCAAAATCCAGAATGCTTTTGTCTACAACAGCTTTGAAGGAGACTTCTTAATCTAAAAATACTGATTTGATACGTACCACAGGAGGGAGAGTTACTTTATTTTCAGGGACTTTTTTATTGTATATTTTAAAACACTTTAAAATTTCCCATTTTTTTTATTGTGACTCAGCGAGAAATAAATTTTACTTCATAGCTTAGAATGTATACATATACATAACTAAAACATAAGTTTTACAAGACGCTATTGATCCTTTCTCTTTGTGACACTATTTTTAAACTTATTTCATTCCATTTCATTTCTTAAAGCATTCTTATTATGACCTGTTGAATTAAGTTTAGTATAAATAGCATTGCTTTGAGAAAATAGGAAATTCAAATTTCTAAGGGGCAAGTGTTTGAATTTACTGAAGGAAACTATTCTTTTTAAAGATCAAAGGAGATTGGAACAACTTCAGATGGATGATGCAGCATACTGCTTCTTAGCTCATTAAGTATTTGCTCAGAAATCCAAAATATGTAGAGTTGAGTCATGCAACTCTTCCTGAGAGAAGAAAATACATCCCCAAGTTGTATTCCCAATAGGAACATATCAACCCACACACGTAAATCAAATTTCAAGTGCCTCTAGTATTAGTGTCTCCAGATTCTAAATATGGGCTTGACTTCTAATTTCCTTTCTCTCTATCCTTGGCTTTAATGAACTTAAAAGATATTTTTATATATGCAAATACTTCAGTAATTCTGAAAACCGCATCACTATTGACTAATCAATGATGACCTTAATCTTAGATTTCTATACAGAAAAAGTAAATTGTTCAGGAAACAAAAGGGGAAAATAAAACCCCTTCTTTCATTAACTGATACCATGGTTAATCACCAAACTTAAAGAATTTGAAAAGTACAATGCTACTATTATTAATAACTCCTCAATCAATCAAAACTGGGAATGGAAACATTTCAAATTTGCCAGCATAACCTTTAGGCTTATTCATGCCACAAACCTCTTAGCTGAGTCTTAGCACTCCCCGGGAAAATATTAAGTAAGTTATTGGGTTGTGTTTTTGTCTTTGTTTTTGTTTTACCATGTCAACTCTAAGATAACACTTAATTCTTACTGGGTGTTTTTAGTGCCAGATCACATTGGACAGAAACCATACCTTTAACAGATGGTTCTATTCTAGCCACAATCATATCACATTAACTTCCCAGCCTACCTATTAATATCCAACCAAATTAGAGCTTGGTGAACTTCTGGCAGGTTTGTGACAGTTCCTAAAACCTGCAATTTTAAGTAATTACAGAAATTCTGGGCAGGAAGCCCTCTAAGAAGATGATCAGCTTCATTACTTTCCTTTAAAACTTTGAGACCATCCCAAGGCAAGAGTTCTTTCTTCTCTTTTAACTTGGAGGGAAGAAAGGATATTAGCATGAAGGATCACTCACTACGTGAGTGGAACCATGCTAGGTCTACTACACATTTGATCTCATTTAGGCCTTGTATCTTAAGGTACTAGGAATTACTATCTGTAGTTTACAGAAGGGGAAGTCAGGCTCAGAGAAACTAAGTAAGTTGATCAAGGACAAAGAGTGCATGTGAGTTGGGGTCTGACCAGCAATCTGCAATAACTAACGCTCCTCTGTCAGCTTTCCCAGTAGTGGGCTAGGGCTGGCCACGCAGACGCACGAGAGCCAGTGGTGCGCAGCTCTTTCCAACTCCACATTTGGTGAGGTCATACCAGTAGCTTGAAATTGGCTGTGGTGGGAGTATTTAGACCATGCAAACTGGTAAACACTATAAATCAGGGCTTTCTTCTTCAGATAGTCATTTACCAGCACACCACTACCTATAGCATTCATATATATTTTTAAATGATTTACTTATTTTCGAGAGAGAGAGACTGTGTATGCATGAGTAGGGGAGGGGGAAGAGGGAGGGAATCTTCGAGCAGACTGCCTGCTGAGCATGGTGCCCAATCCAGGGCTTTATCTCATGACCCATGAGATCATGACCTGAGCCGAAATCAAAAGTCAGACACTTAACTGATGAATCACCCAGGCACCCCTAACACTCATATTTAATATTTCACAAATGTCATGATTGGATGTTTCTATTCATAGTTTTTTTTTTTCATTTTCAAAAACAAATAACAATGAGATACAGGCATACTATCTCTCAGTATGTGCTTCTCAAATTTACTTTCTATGTATTTTTGCCTACTGTTAAGAAAAACTTCAGTTATCTAAGTAGCTGCAATAATATAATAAATCTCCATATCTGGGGTACTTGGGTGGCTCAGTGGTTGAGTGTCTGCCTTTGCCTCAGGGCGTGATCCTGGATCCTGGCATCGAGTCCCTCATCAGGCTCCCTGCATGGAGCCTGCTTCTCCCTCTGCCTGCGTCTCTGCCTCTCTCTCTCTGTGTCTGTCATGAATAAATAAATAAATAAAAATCTAATAATAAATAATAAATAAATCTCCATGTCTTCATTATCCAGACTTAGTGATTATCAAAATATAGCCAACCTTAGTTCATTTATACTCCCTAACACCTTTTTCTCCCCAGCCAGATTATTTTTAAACAAATTTCAGATATTTTATCATTTTATTTGTAAATAATCAGTTTGTATTCCTAATAGATAAGCTCATTTTAAAACATTATAATAACATCATACTTCTACTTTAAAATTACCAGTAATTCCTTAACATCATCTAATACCCCATCCCCTCTATTTTCAGTTTTCCTTGATAGCATCAATGCTGTTTTTACAAAGTTTGCTTTGCTCAAATCAAAAGCCAAAGTTCACACATAACGCTTGAACAAAATGTCTCTTAAATATTAATTTATCTTACTCATTTACTTAATTTTTAAATTGTTTTACCAACTCCCCTCTTCCCTTTTTTTTTTCTCATGTCATTTATTTGTAGAAGAAATTCAGTCATCTATCCTATAGAATATCTTAACTTTTGGGTTTTGTTGACTGGATTCCATGGTATCATATAACATGTTCCTTTTTCTTCTATATTTTTGAAAATTAATAGCTAAACCTAGGGGTTTGAACAAATTTATGTTCTATTTTTTGGCAAGTATATTTCATGAATAGGATTATGCACCTGCTACTTGTATAATACTTGTTGTTTTTCTCTCTCTCTTTCTCTCTGTAATTAATGAGTTTTGGTGTTCCCACCCTAACTCATTTCTTCTAAAGATTCCTCATCAACTTTCACCCAATGATTCGGGCAGCCATTGATGATCATTTCTCAGATTATTTCAAAAGGAGTTGCAAAATAATGATGGCTTAGTTTTTGTATTTCTTCTGCAATTATTGCCTAGAATTCTTTTACAAAGCAGACATTTTTTCTTACCAACTCTTTGGTTAACCTGATTTACAGTTTGTCAGAAAAGGTAAGATAAATATTTTTTTTCTTTCACTTTATCAACCAATTTTTAGAATGAATTTGTGCCCTCATTTCCTTGGATCAAGGAGGTTTTTGGTTTTTACTTTTTGGTATCATTATACACTCGTAAGTTTTTAACATATTTGATGTATTTCAATACATTTCAGTCAGCTTTTTAGAAATTCTTTCAATTTGGTTCCTATGTCTTTCTGACACGACTCCAGTAATTTCTGATAGCTTCTTTGCTTTCTAGTACATTTCAAGCTCTTGACATTTCCTGCCCCAGTCCTAGAAACAGGTATTTTTTCTGAGGAGCTTGATTTCTTGCAGTGGGAAATTGTTCTGTGCACTATTTGAACTGATTCTGTCTCAACTCAGGAGAGATTCTCAACTGGAACACTCTGAGCACTCACAGACTACAGATGAAGGACAAAGTACTGGCAGCTAGTGTCTGAACTTTCTTAGAGCAAAAATTGCCATCTTATTACAGGATCTGTCAGGTTCAATGTATACAATATAATCTTTAATTTTTTTTTAAATTTTATTTATTTATGATAGTCACAGAGAGAGAGAGAGAGAGGCAGAGACACAGGCAGAGGGAGAAGCAGGCTCCATGCACCGGGAGCCTGATGTGGGATTCGATCCCGGGTCTCCAGGATTGCGCCCTGGGCCAAAGGCAGGCGCCAAACCACTGCGCCACCCAGGGATCCCTATAATCTTTACCATATCCTAACTCATTACTGATTGCCTCAAGCATATGAATGAGTGATTGTTCACAAGATGACACACCCTTTATATATTAGTAGAGGATGGGGAAGATCCAGGTTTTGTGGAAACTGAAGTCTAAATAGTTGGAAGGGGCCTCTCCTTTAGAAAATGAATATAAAATTACAAATACAAAATTAAACAAGAAGGTGGGTGTTTAGTTGACCAAAAATACCAATGCAAATTACAAGTGCAAAAAGGCTAAAAAAAAATCACAAAATATAGAAAATAACATGTTTTTATTAAGATATTCCTACATTTTTTGTTGTGTGCTCTTTGAACACCTTTCCACATGATAATGATTTTGTGATATCATTCTATAGAGGGATAAGAAAGATAGTCCAATCTTTTCTCTTGTGTAGTTGACCAGATTTTCTTTTAATTTTTGATAGAATGTATAAAAGCTTGTGACTTAAACAAATATACTCTTATCTGCAGCACTACTATGCTTTGTGCCTTACTCAGAAATTTTGATAAATCCTATCTTAACCAATTCCCATCAAAAGAGGGAAAAATATATGACATATTTATAATTATACACACCAGTATGTTTTCTAGTATAGTACATTTTGATAGGAAAAAACTTGCATTGTGACCAAGTATCAATTAGAACTCAATCATCCAGTTACAACTTCACATGCCTCGTGATTGAAGGAAATTTTACCCAGATTAGCTTTGGGTTCTGTACGTTTCAATCATTATTTCTCCTGCACTGCCTATATACTTCCGTGGCTGTACTGCAGGACACATTAGCGATACAACACAGCCTCTGGCCCTGCTGGGTGAGTTGGCCAAATACGTGATAGGACCCAGAAGCCATTCCTTTGCTGGGATGGCCGGCAATAACTTAATTACACACAGAAGCAATTGCAGATCCTGTACAGAGCCAACTATACTCTAAGTAAATATATCTCCCGCCCTTTGTCTTCCATGCACACAGCTACCTCTAATTCCACTCAATACGAAGAAAAGTGAGATGGAGGGGAAGTTCTAGTGGAAGGAAACAGTGGTTTTAACCAATTGTGGTTAAAATACTTTACTTCAGCAAATACTACAAAGGCATACAACCACGTGAACACATGGTTCGGGTTCCTCCCAGGGCCTTGGGAGGGCCCGTACAAGTGAGGGACCCTGAAATGTAAACTTCGTGGTATTTCCCTGTCTTGAGAGAACCATCACCTCACCACTCAGTCTTTTCTTTCCCAGTGGTTAATCAAAACACTTTAATCTTTCTGTCTGGGATCTTTTCCCAGTTCCTTGAACATTTATGGAGCATCCTCTGACTCTTTGGCGCTATCCTCAGGTGACCCTAGGGCACACAAACAGAAGTCTGTGCTTTTCACGTTCATCAGACATTCTTCACAAACCCTCCATGTGGATGCAAACATCATAATTTTGCATCTTGAAAGCAATCCCTGTGTGTATTGAGAGAGTAATAGTGTCAGATATAATTTTTTTCTTATCTGAACTCTTCACTGGTGGCATCAATAGTTTATATGAATCTATAGCTTATAAGATACTGTTTGTGAATTAAAAATACAGGATATCTATATAAATATATCTAGCTACAATTGGCAGTAACCCAAGAGTACTACAAGTGAAAACATAAAGAAGTCATAGCAAATGATTTCTAGCCATTATTTTGGTTTGTGTGTTTGTGTTGTAGCACACTCACTAGTAAGAGTAGCAACAACATGCTAGCTTTAGTTATAGTATGCTGTGCCTGTCGAGCCTGGGGGTTGCCAGCAAGCATTTCAGGAAAATTTCCAAAGCTATTATTAGGTATAATGCAGACTTTCCTACCTAGTTTTCAGCCCTGAGATCTCTAGCAGATGCTTTGGTGATTACAGCAGCTGTAATGCTCGGCATCCCGGTAGACAGCCTGCCCCAGGACCAGCAGCAGCAACTGACCGGTGTTTCACAGGAGGAATTTTTATTTTTATTTTTCAGATGCTTCAAAACAAGGACAAGGTCATTCTCAATATCAGAACTTTTAGCTAAGCCATAACTTTCCCTTGTGCATCAAAAGTTGTGAGGGAAAGAAAAAAATACAAAATAATAAAACCCACAAAAAATCCAGTTGCCAAGAAAATAAGCCATTAAATTTAGTGTTAGTAACTCTGCATATCTGGAATACACCATTTCAAATTTGACACTAGCATCACTGTCAGCACCACCAAAGTCACAGGTAATACTTATTTTGTACTTACTACTCATTGGGCACTTAACTAAGTGCTTTATATTAAACTTTGTGGTATCCTCATTTTACATGGAAGGAGGACAAGATAGCTGATTGACCTGGTTGTAATCAGCAAGTGTGGTGTGGGGATAGGGACAAGGGTTTGCCCTCAGGCAATCTAATTCCAGAGACAATTTGTTAACTTCTGCTCCATACTGCCTTGCAATTTTGCTATGTTGCAAAAACTTCTCTTGATCCTGAACTTGGAATAGTAATAATAATAATATAAATTATTAGTACAAGAAAGAAAAACATTTATGCTTTCCCTCTCCTAGTTTCTAAACAGGTCTTGCATATGATGATGACCATGGCACCAGATTTTGCATACAGTTTGTTAATGTTTAGGTTTCTTAGCATTTAAAAAACAGCAGTTTTTACATATTCAAAAGTGGATTAAATCAACAATACTGGAAAATAAACTCTTAAATATTACAAGCCAAGTAAATGTAAACCTATATTAAGCTGTTGAGAAAAAAAGAGAATTAATCCACAGATTAGCTGTTTTAAAAATATTCTGACTATATCTAGAGAGACATATTCCGAGGACAAAAAAGAATCATAGGAGAAACTAATGTAACTAATGTAACATTGTGTGTCAACTATACTAAAAAAATAAAAAATAAAAAAAAAGAATAAAGAATAAAGGAATTAACCAGAAATCTTGAACCTGACACAGTAAGTTTATTGTTGGTCACAATATTGGTGTAGCTGATATGAAACTATTGCAGGACTGAGGAAATAAGTAAATATATTGTACTGTAGGTACAAGGATTGGGAGAAGAGAAGTATGGAATGGGGAAAGGGGAGGAATGACCCCGTGATGCTAGAATAAAACTGATGGTAGTAGCATAGCAGTAGAATATTATAAAGCTACAATAGTACAATATATATATTGGCATAGGTATGTGTACATGCGTGCAAGGACCTGGTAATAATTCTAGTAGCCTTTAGCCTTTTGCAAGGACCTGGAAATAATTACGTTCAAACTGTAATGAGCAAACCTCTTGTCCAGATCTAAGTTTTAGACATAGGCCTAATTCTAAAAGGAATGAGCCCTCTCTGGACAGGAAAGTACAAGTCAAGCTTGAAGTACCCAGAGGTGCCATGGAGAATGTGCTCAAACTGACGAGGGCACATCAAAAAGGAACAGAAGCCAACTCTGAAGGGCCCCCCCGCACTCGTAAAATTTGGTACAATGTGAACAGTAATGGATAATAAAAAGAATAGATTACAATAATATTGAGCAGAAAAAGTATAGTCATCGGTACATAGTAATACTAAAAATTCCTTTTTTAAGGAGAAAAAACAAAGAATATCAACTAATAAATTTAAAAATAAGGAGAGAAATAGAGGGATGCCTGGGTGGCTCAGATGGTTAAGTGTCTGCCTTTAGCTCAGGTCCTGATCTCCTAGTCCTGGGATTGAGCCCCACATCGGGCTCCCAGCTCAGAGGGGAGTCTGCCTCTCCTCCCTCTTCCTCTCCCCGTGCTCATGCTTTCTCTCTCTCTCTCTCTCTGTATCCCTCTGTCTCAAATAAATAAATAAATAAATAAATAAATAAATAAATAATAAAACCTTTAAAAAATGATGGAAATAGAAAAACAGAATTTTACAAGCACATAGCAATAAGTAAATCAGTATAAATGGATACCAAAACCACTATGTAAAAAAAAAAAAAAAAAGTGTGGAGAACCGGAAATTCATACAATCTCAAAGTATCACTGTACAGATTATACTTGAGTTAAAAAGGGGGAAAAATTTCTTTTAAATTAAAAATCATGTAGATACTACTTTTACCTTAACATCACCACAAATGGAGACACACTGACATTCTACGTTTCCTGAGAAGGACACGGCATTACCTATGTAGATATCCTGTCAAAAATGCTTAATGAGGAAACAATCAAAAACATCCAAAATGAAGAACATTCTGTAAAACTAGACCAGCCTTTTCAGTAATATGAATATTATATAGAACAGCAACATCATCAAAAAAGGCTGGAGACCTGTTTGATTTAAAGGAAACTAAAAGAATATGATGACTAACACAGCATCCTTGATTGGATCCTCTAATGAAAAAAGAAGGAAATGACCAAAACAGTATTATTGGGACAACTGGGGGAAATGAGCAGACTGTTATATAATAGCACTCTTATCAAGATTGCTCTATCAGTACTCTCAGGGATTTTGCAGAGAATGTTCTGGTTCTTAGAATATCCATGCTAAAGCATTTAGAGGTGAAGAGTCTTGATGTCTGCAATAATTTTCAAATGGTTCAGCATGAGAATATATATCCATATGTATGCATATTAATGATATAAATGTAAGAACATAAATACATGAAACATAAATCCATATTCTAGAAAGTAAGAGAGCTCATGTGTGTGGGGAAAAGTGAATATTTAGCAAAGTTAGGTGAGAGAGTATATGGACTATTGTTCCTTGTACTATTTTTGCAGTTTGCTATGGTTTTGAGATTGGTCAGAGTTAAAAGTTGGGGGTTTTACAATGAAAGATATTTAGGTTCAACTTGAAAATAAAGATCAGCAAATTGCTAAGAGGGAGAATATATTTCTAAGGCGATGATGGAAGAGTAGACAATCCCCTTTCTGAAACTGCTTCAGGTGAGCAGTAGAATAGACCAAGTGAACTCAGGAGGTTCTATTTAGCATTATAATTTGTAAACTATGGAAAATAGAAATAGAAAAAAAACAAAATAATTAACGTTAGTTTGATTTGAATTTAAATTTTTAACTTTTTTCTTTTTGAACACAGTGGTATGATCGCTACCACCTTAGGTCAAACTCACAGATTATTTGGTTCAAAATTCTCTAATTTATAGTTTATAAGTTATGCATGCATTTTATCCATCAAAAGATAGAAGTTGAGGGAAATCTTATATTTTTTATTATAGCTCTATTAATTATGAGTTTTCCTAAATCCTCTTTGAGTCTTTTTTTTTTTTAGAGATCTGTACCTCCTACTGCGTCAGTGATTTCCATAATGTGACTACTGCATGTGAAAGTGATTCTTTTTATTTATTATATTTTATTTGCCTCCTTAGAACTCCAAAGATTTCCTTTTGTGGTATTTTTCAGGGATTTGATGAACAAGTATGTTTGGTCCTATCCATATGCTACAACATTTCATAGTTTTCAATCATATTCCTTTGGGTTTCCAGCTTGAAGAAATGACATTCTAATCCTTTTGATGGGCCTTGATATTGCCATTTCAATATCACCTCAGTCACTTTTTTAAAAAAAGATTTATTTATTTGAGAGAGAGCAAAGGGAGGAACAGATGAAGGGGGTGGGGAAAGAATGCCAAGCAGATTCCCCGTTGAGTGGGGAGCCCAATGTGGGGTTCAATCCCATGACCCTGAGATCAAGACCTGAGCCAAAATAGGAATCACTCTACCAACTGAACTATCCAGGCACCCCTCACCTCACTCACTTTTAATTGCCCTTCTTTGATCTTCCCCATGAGTTAGTTATATTCTGTAGCAGGAAAACAACTAGAAGAGAAAATAATTCTCCAAATATTTAGTTTAATTCCTGAGGCCTTGATTTCCAGTAGTTATTTATTTATTTTTTAATGAAAGATAAACTTTGTCTGCAACTGTAACTTAGTTTAAAACTTCAAGGGACAAATTATCTTTTCCTGAAGTAGAAACTGACTCTTGGAAATTACCATTGTACAGATACAGTTTAGATTTTATCCCTTTTAAGGGATATGTTACACATGCATACAGCAATATTGAACTTCTGTAGTCTCTAAGCATTCAAAATTTATTTCTGATACTTGTAGTTCTATAATACAATCTTCAGATACAAAGGTTGAGAGGAGTCAAGAAAGCGATTTATAGTCTGCTTATCTTTATAGAGAACTATTGCCAACCAGAGCAAATCTTGTCCAACCCTCGCAGTTGGTGAGCCAAATGAAGGTCAAGCTCCTTCATTTCAGGACCCACAGTGTAGAACAAACAGTGATCAGAGGCTCTCATGGCCCGAGATGCTTTCAATGTAGGTGGGAAGAAGGCCTAAACTGTCAAAGATTATCTGTCCCCATTAATCCTTGGCATGTGTGTGAGCAACACATAGCTCCCTTAGCAGCACTGACAGTTTCAAAGAATTTGATTCACTTCTAACCTGCAGGTTATTGAGAACAGCATCTTTGCGAGGCTATAAGAAACTATATAAAACTAAAGACTGATTTAGAATGGAATCTTGTTTGCAAAGATATTGAAAATCAGTCTGAAGAAAATATTTGACACAAAGACAACTCTACTTAGAGATATCATAAGCCACAAATCCTTTGGGAGCACAAAATCATAGTATTAGAATGTGGAGTAACGTCAACAGATTATTTGATTTGGTTTTCTACCTTCAACCATTTGTAACAGTAAATGTTTTAAGACAGTAAATAGGATTCTGTTTTGAAGATCTCTAGGGGTTAAGACTCATCTTCCTCACTTCTAATGGTCGATAATTTTCTTTTTCTTCACCTATGTCTTCTCATGCCTTAACTTCTTTATCCTTTTTTCTCCTTCTCATAGGGCCTGTATTCCATAATGATCTTATTCTTCTTTGAATCAATATCCAGCATAATCTATCAGGCAGTTGTCCAAGTGTAGTCTTTAGACCACTAAGGGTCAGGGGTCTGTGAGGTCAAAACTATTTTTAAAATCCTAAAACACTTGCGTCTGTGCCTTTTTTACCTTGTTGACATTTGCACTGATGGTGCAAAAACAATAGTGTATGGATTTGTTGATGCCTTAGAGGAGTAAAGGCAGTGGCACCACGCTACACTAGCAGTTCTTGTCTTTATTGCTATTATTCACAGTTCAAAAAAATTTTTAATCATAAGAATGTCTTTAAAAAGCAATAAAATGTTTAATTTCATGAATTCAACCCTTCCATAAACATCTGTTGAATATTCTATGTGACAAAACTGAAAGTACACATAAAGCACATTTTCTGTAAACAGCAGTATCATGACCGTCTCAAAACAAAAACCAACCTCTGTGTGATTGAACTGTGAATTGAAATAGCCACTTTTTTTCTGAAACACCATCTTTATTTAAGAGAGTGACTGGCAGACAAACTATAGTTTCAGACTTGGCAATCTGGCAGACTTAGGGAAAAAAAGAACCAGAAGAAATCAATCTTCAGGGGAAATTGACATTTTTTGGGCCAATAATAAAATCCAAGATTTCAGGTAAAAAAATTAATCTTTTGGAAAACTAATATTAACCACTGTAAGCTTGACAGCTTTGCAAGACTTTTCTGATGAGATTGATTGATATTAACATCAATGAATGTGCATTTTGGGTATTTTATAAGGAAATGTATCAATATTTGAAAGATTTGCTTATCTCAGGAAACCAGTATTTTTCAAATGACTAATGCGGGATGTTACAGCCTCATGAAGAGTTATAAGATCCATTCAAAGTATAGGCAGATCAATGCATTTCTTATAACATAGTATGAAAAGTTCACTGATATGGTTTCAGACTCCAACATTCCTACTAATATTTGAAACACTACCCCTTACCAAATTCAAATGGATATCAAAGGGAATACTGCACAGCAATAAAGAGGAACAAATTATTGATGCATGCAACAACAATAAATCCCAAAGACTTTATGCCTTGAGAGAGTGAAAGAGGCCAGTTTTAAAAGGCTATGTATTATATTTATGGTTCTACTTATGTAAAAGTCTGGAGAAGGCAAACTACAGTGATGGAGAACAGCTCACTGGTCACCAAGGGTTAGGGACACCCAGATGGTGTGACTACAAAGGTTTAGCACAAAAGAAACTTTTAGGGTGATGCAACTGAATTGTGATTGTACTTATGTAAATCTACATGTATATTAACATTCCTAGAACAAAAAGGTCCATTTTACTCTATGTTAAAAATAAACGAAAAAAATCTCATAGCACCATGTTAGCTCACAGAAGATACTCTATAAATATCAGCTATATATATGTAGAAAATTCAAAATTCTGAGCACCATTTTCAAGGCACTTACTTAAGATTCTTTGATTAGATTACACACTTAGAGATAAAACAAATTCCCAAATATTTCCCCTGATGACATTTGGGAATCATTTGTTAGTCGTGTGAAAATAATGTGAAAGCTCAAATCCTGCTTCCAGTCCTGAGTTTGCATTTGAATGGTGTCAGTTTATGTCCACTTTTCAATTTGACCTAAGGAAGCACTACTAGGTTTTGAGTGTGCCTAAGTGTTTGAGAAGCCTAAAGTCATTAAGATAAAACCTAACATCAAAAAATCGGAAGCCAAGTAACTTGTGCAGAAGGAATACACAGAAAACTTGGGGTGGTTTGGTTAGAGTATAATTAGGGGAGGGTGTGCATAAGGTAGATTTTTCTGGTTTTCAGAAATTGTATTTTTTGATGTGCTATTTCATTTTTTAGTAGCAAATGTGTATGTAGAGGATCTTATTAAAATTGAGACTTATTTGAAGAGAAAAAAAAAAGGTTTTTTTTTTTGTATTTTTTTTGTTTTGTTTTGTTTTTTTTGCTTCCAGTCCTGCTTCTAACTGGAGGAAAGCAGATATAACCCATTCTCTCATCTAGAATGAAGAAGATACCATGAAGTTCTGTTTGTTAGTACTGCCAGAGTTTGATGAAGGTACTGAGAGCTGTGAACTTTTACTGAGTGAGTGCTATCTCCAGGCCTTGTGCCAAGACCTATCTACGCCCAGTTCTCTCATTTAAATCTCAGAACAATCCTACCAGTGAGATCATGTCATTCCAAGGTCACATAGCTCAGTCAGACCAAAAGACGCATGCATGCGGCCACTGTGTGAAATGAGCTCTCCATCTCTGTTACCAAGGCCCAATATTTACCAAAAATAGATGCGACAGGAAAACTGACTTTTATCCTATATCCTGTAAGTCACAAATCTTTTTAAACTCACTTTCAGAGAACTTTCTATTCCAAACAATTTCTGGTCAAAGATTTACTCTCGTTGTGAAAATTTAAATCAAGATGTCAAATTCTCCAAAGGTAATTTTGGCAACTTTGTATTCTTATCATTTCTCGGATTGCGGGTGATAGGATTGGGACATTAGACTTAAATAAAACCTGAAGGAAGTCTAAGCCCATCAGATGATGGGCTTATGATTCATGAATTCTATAATACCCCAGCTCTCCTCCTGTTTTCCCCAAAATCATCCTTTTTGGCATCTTCCCTCTCTTTATGTGTTTGAAATGGTAACAGGATCTCACTGTATCTAAACTTCCTGACTTAAAAGTCCCATTTTTGTATACTCTGTTACATTTTACAGACCACATAAATCTGCTTAAAGTTTGTTATGAACTTTTTTAAAGGTGTAAAAAAATGTACTATAGTTTCTCATTATTATTTACTGGCAAGGGGATGGCTTCATTTGAGGCAGGGTCACCCTTGTATGTAATTCCTGGCAGAGAATGAGATGTCAGAATTTTAATGGTAGAAAAATTGGTGAAAAACATTAAAATACTATGGTTGCACTCCACATTAGCACTTCATTAGATTTACAGAGCAAATGAGAGAACCATCTGACAACACTGTGGCTCAGCATAGCAGCTGGGACAACTTCTAGGAGACGTGTATTGTGACACCCAATCTTACAAAGGAGAAACTCTGACAATATGGTTGGGAAATGCTAAATTTTTTCAGGGCTTGTTCTTACCTGGTTTTCGTTCCTAATTCTTGGGCTGCTGATACAGAAAAGCCATCACTGTCAAATAACCATCTATCAATCTGGGGAAACACGAGCACGAATTACTGTCTTTAGAGTATTTTGATGTATCTAATAATAACAAGAACTGAGGTTTGTGTATCAGGCAAAATGCACCATCACATGAGAGGAGGACTTTTACGATAGTCCCTGAGTAGCAGTTACTCTTAAAACTCAAGCTTTATGGGATCCCTGGGTGGCGCAGCGGTTTGGCGCCTGCCTTTGGCCCAGGGCGCGATCCTGGAGACCCGGGATCGAATCCCACATCAGGCTCCCAGTGCATGGAGCCTGCTTCTCCCTCTGTCTGTGTCTCTGCCTCTCTCTCTCTCTCTCTCTCTGTGACTATCATAAATAAATAAAAATAAATAAAAATAAAATAAAACTTGAGGAGCGATTTAAAGCATTTAAAAAAAAAAAAAAAAAAAGGAAACTCAAGCTTTATGGCTCCTCAAACAATCCACGAAGATCCACAAACTGCCAAAAGCCTGGAAGACTTGCTAAGGCCACCTGAAGCCACCGGGTGGCTTCCCCACCCGGACCTGTTGAAACCCCCTCTTCCTGTAAGTCCTACCTCAAGTCACACCTCTTCTATAGATCTTCCTTATCAGCCCAGCTTGACAGGTGCTCTCTTGTCTTGAAGTCCAGCAGCTCAGCACTCCTGGACATGTGTCCCTGGAGACCTGTAGGGCCAGGCCTGGGGCCCACCTTCCTAAAGGGGACCTTGTGAAAGTGTACTTGTATACATGCTCACCTGCATGCATTTTCTCTCTATAGAGGAGACCATAGGTTTTCATTTGATTATCAAAGGGAATCACAACCCTTGGAGTTTAAGAACCACTTTGGGTCTAATCTATTCCATCTGGTCTGTCCCACTGCCTTCACCTCACATCAGGATCTTGCTCCTCAACACTGCATTTTTTCCGGCCTGCTCTCCTACGTTTGCAGCCTCTCCTGTATTCCATCCTCCACAGGCTACTAGAGTGGTCCTTTAAACACATAAACCCAATGTTATAGTCCACTCTGTGTCCTGTTACACACTACACAGTGTGTTGAGCACAAGAAGTGCTCAATAAATATCCACTGAAGAAATGGATGGATAAGTGAACAGCTGCTTATAGTCTGAGTCCTCAACCCAGGACCCAATAATAAATCTCCCTGACTTGCTCCCTGTGACACCCCAAGACACTTGAACCTGTGGGCTTGGCACTGGAGCAAGTGTAATGAAATCTACATTACTGTGCCAGAAGAAAATCACAATCTGCAATTTGTGACATGAATGCATGACAAAATATGCTCCTCGTTCAAATGTCACACATAAAACAGATTATAATAAGGTTGGTTAGTAGGTAAAACGTATTGAGTTCACTTGTTATCATTCTAACATTTTATTAGGATAGCCAGGAATGTCTTCCTTTGGGGAGAAGATTTCAAAGAGGTGTGCCACAAATGTATATACTATTTTAACATATAACCATAGATATAAGCAGAGCTATAATCTAGAAGCAGAAAACTTTTAGGGATTAAAATTTCATACAAACATTTTTTTTTTCAGTTGCCAGTGTCAGATGTCATAGCTTTGACTTTTAGACAGAGACAGACTGCCTGCCCTCCAGGTCAGGCTGACACGAACTCATCCTAGCATCCAGAAATTCAAATTTCCCTTATTACATTTTATCTATATGTGAATAGAACACTAAACAGCTGTGAATTTCTACTATAGTTGGAATCCCCAGAGAAAACTGACTAGGTTTCCCAGTTATCACACAAAAGCCCAGGACACTGTAATATGGCTGAAGTTGTCAATGTAAATAGCCTAGAATCCTCAAATTCCCTGGGCCCCAAAGTGCTTTTCTTTCTTTCCCTGTGTGTGTGTGTAAGAAAACACCTTTTTGTTTTCTCAATTCTTAGAATCTGTATTTATTGGTTTCTCCCCAGATGACTTTATGTATATTTTTCTCAACAGAATGCATTTATTTTAAAGAACCCTCAAGTATATTTCCATCATAGATGCTGTTACCTTATCTTCTCCCCAGTTTTGTGGAGAGATAGCTGACATACATCACTGTATAAGTTTAAGCTGTATAGCATGATGGCTTGATTTACATATTGTGAAATGATTGCCACAGTAGTTCAGCTCACATCAATCTTATATAAATACAATGAATAGAAAAAAGGAAAAAAAGTTTTCTCCTTGTGATGAGAACTCAGAGGATTTACTCTCTTAACAACTTTCCTGTAGATCATACAGCAATGTTAGCCCTAGTCGTCATGCTGTACATTATCTCTCTAGTCTCATGTATCTTATAGCTGGAAGTTTGTACCTTTTTTTAAAAAGATTTTATTTATTTATCCATGAGAGACACAGAGAGAAGCAGAGACACAGGCAGAGGGAGAAGCAGGCTCCAAGCAGGGAGCCCGATGTGGGACTCAATCCCAGGATTCCAGGATCACGCCCTGGGCCGAAGGCAGGTGCCAAACCGCTGAGCCACCCAGGGATCCCCAAGTTTGTACCTTTTGACTTCTTAAGTTGTTTCTGTGTTTGGTCTACCCTAAATGATGTTGCTATAAATGTGGGGATGGGGTGCAGATACCTTTTTGAGTATGTTTTCTTTGGATATATTCCCAAAAGTGAAATTACTGGATATGGTAATTCTATTTTTAATTTTTTGAGGGTCCTCCATACTGTTTTCCATAGTGGCTGCACCAATATACAATCCCATCAAAATGCACAAGGGTTCACTTTTCTCCTCATCCATGCTAGTATTTATCTCTTGTCTTTTTGATGATGGCCATTCTAACAGGTGTGGAGTGACAGCTCATTGAGGCTTTAATATATATTTCCTTAATGAGTAGTGATGTTGAGCATCTTTTCATGTACCTGTTGGCTTTGTATGTCTTCTTTGAAGAAATGTCTGTGCAGGACCCTAAAGCTCCTTTAATCTTAAAGCCAAGTCAAACCATGTCCAACCTGAAGCTCCCAGCCTGGAGATACCCAGAGCTGTGTAGAGCCCTCTGGCTCCAGGGCCTTCATACCATATAGTTAAGTCTTAAGACTTAGAGATCATGGAGGTCCAAATTAGCAAAAGGTGATCAGAGAGCCATAATCTCCTGTTTTAGTGGCTGTAGTATTGAAGTAAGGCTTCCTTCCATTAGCAGCTGTCCCAGACACAAGAAAGAGTAGGTATATAACCGAGGAGATCCCAGGGATGGAGGAAACCAGAAGAGGATGTTTAGGTATATAGAGTGTTCATATAAACCTCATAACTTAGAGACTATCTACATTAAAGAGCCAAAGTGATTGCTAACAGCAGCAGTGATCACAGCTGGGATGTGTGTGTGGGTGGGGAGGGTTAAGGCAGAGACTCGAAAAGAGAAGTGGTCTAAGCTAAGCTATTAATTAAAACAATTAGTGATCATATTTTTATTTCTGCTCTATAGTCATTCACGTTAAAATACTGGCAGATAATAATTTTGTAAAATTCACTCTTCACCTTGAATAATTTTTTTCTAAAATTATTGGATTGGGTAAAACAAGGTGTAGTCTGCATGAGTGAGAAGGAGGAAACTTGGTGATTCAGAACAGGGTGTCAGAAGAGAATAGGTTAGCAAGGTGTCCTTGGCAGAGGATTGTCCAGTATGGGGAGTCAAAGCCCCAGTAGGGTAATGAAAGTGATCCTATATGGGAGCAGCCCAGAACCTAGTTTCGCAGCCTGGGTGGGGCAAACAGTGCCACTACAATGGGGCAGGGGGCTCAGCCTGCAAATGGGCTCTTGGGGAACGGGTGGGGTGGGGAGGACTTTCACGTGGTGGAGCAGACTGGGGGTGAGGTTGCTGGCAGCCCCGTGGTGTATCAGAGCCTAGGTCGGGTGAGGGAAGCATTTGTATAGGGAAAAGGTGGTTAGTAGCAATGGGAGGTTGGTCACAACAGAATTGATCAAATATGTAGATATATTAAAAAATAATTGGGGCACCTGGGTGGCACAGTTGGTTAAGTGCCTGACTCAGTTCCAGCTCCAGTTGTGGTCTCAGGATCGTGAGACAGAGCCCAAGTGGGGCTCTGAGCTCAGCACGGAGTCGGCTTGAGACTCTCTTTCCCCCTTCCCTCCCCTCCCCAGTCTCTCTTTCTCTGTGTGTGTGTGTGTGTGTCTCTCTCTCAAATAAACAAATCCTAAATAATAATAATAATAATAATAATAATAATAATAATAATAATGACTGCCAGTTTCTTACTGTGGAGAAGTCAGTTACAAACAGAGAAAGGGAGATATAAAAATAAATGTAAACATGTATGTGTTTGTATGTGTGTGCATGTACAGTCATACATATGCTCTGTTCGCTGAGAGGGCTTGATAGCAACAACATCCCCAGACACAGTGAGCATATCTGTCACCCAGGTCTTGGTTTCTAAATACCATCCACCTAAAGAACCAGGACTCGGGGAGAAAAGGCTGAAATCAGGGCTGATGTAAGGCAAGGACAAGATAAACCTGAAATATCTTACGGTGCCACAGAGCAAGGAGGTATTCAGAAAGTAGGGAGTCTCCTGGGTCATAAGGACACATGAGTCAGCTTGAGAGAGTCCTTATGGCCTAGACTGGGACAATTTACACATCAAAATAAATGATGATTACTATAGGGACTATAAGTCAATACACAAAATAGGAACCGTGATCTATACAGATAGAAGTAAACCAATGGGGAATCTTATGAAGAATAGGATAGTTTTATGGTTTCAAAGTGCCACCCTACAAAATCCTTCCTAGTTGTAAAGGGGAAAGAAAAGAGTCATTCCATGGTAGGAAAGCTGGGAAAACACTAACTTTATAAAGAGATCGAAGTGAACATCATCACTAATAAGGGAAATTAAAATCACCTGATACCTGGAGGAACTCAATCAAAGGAACATAGCATTGATTCCCTATTACTCCCGTCTGAGATTCATGACCTAAAGTTAATCAAGAGGGACCTTTAAAAAAATCCAAATTGGCCTGTAATTTTCAAGAGTCAAGATTATGAAAATTAAATCAAAACCAAAACCGAAACCACCAACAAACCTTTCCAAGTACTACATAGACATAACTAAATGAAATGAAAGATTTTGAAGTGAATAGCTTTACTAAAAATAGATCCCTTAACTATTGAGACAACTGCTAAAACCCCAATGGTGTCTGAAAAGGAGAGGTAGAAATGCATCTATGTTAATTCCCAATTCTGATCATTGTATTCTAAGGATACAGCTTGTTCGTAAAAAATAAATAGCAAGATATTCCTAGCCAATAGTATAACTCACTCAGAAAATAAATGTTCTTGAATTATAATATCACACATTTTCTATACCTTTGATTCTGTTTACATTTTTTTAAATATCTCTTAAAAAAGAAGATAAATATGTAAGTCCTTCTATGGAAAAGTCCCAAGATACACCCAATAAAGTACTAAGTGAAAATATTAAGGTACAGAATATATCATACATACAATACTACTTGTGTGCCTGCAAATACGTATATACGTATGTGTATTTGGTTTTAGTTTTTGTTTTGTTCTGCTCTACTCAGAAACAAAGCACAAGATCTACCAGCAAAGGTTTTTAGTTTTTGTTTTGTTTTGTTTTGTTTTGTTTTGTTTTGTTTTGAGGAATGAGGGGGTAAGGGTTCGGGAGAGAGGAAAGAAAAATTTTGCTTTCCATTACATATCTTTCTAGATTTTTAAGTTCTCCCATGGTATGTTTTGGTTTGAAAAGTTTAAGGCTCAGCTTAATAAAATAAAATCAGTACTACGTAAAAATGTACAACATAATTCTGATCATAATATCTATTTCCTTCCTCTCCACTTTGCTAGGGTAGAAGAAAAGAAATATCACCCCTGGAGACCCAGGGCTTGGCATGGAGCCTGGTACACAGGAGGCAACAATTACATATGGTTGAATAAATGCATGAGCTGGTAACTCATACACACAACTGTATCATTTCACAACTGTATCATTTCATCCTTTTTTTTTCTTTTTGAGAAATAGAAGACCTGTGTATATTGTCACGTCTGTCACATATAGACTATACTCAAAGAAACAAGGTTTCTCTGAAGACTCTAGAAGACTAAAAAAGTAGAGTGAGAGATTTCACTTGGAAAGACTGTGTGTACGTAATATGTTTTTGAGGAAGAGAGCGTGTTTGAAGTATGAGAGAAAGAAATAAATTGTGATTCCCATTTAGCTCCATTATACCAATGCCCCATGTTTAGGACACTGGTCTAAGAGAATTTTTGCTTGATACATAGGGTTTCTATATTCAGGGACAAACACCAAAAATGAGCAGATGTGAGAGAAGGTGACAGACGTTATTCAAGATAAGGGGTGCCTGAAGATAAATAAATGCCCAAGGAATAGATAGTATTGAATGCTGAAAGGATAACATGATATCTTTCATGCTTGGACTTGGTACACAGGCTGTGGGGTGTATTGTTGAAAAAGGAATCCCGTAACAAGCCGTCATTTCGACAGTGGCACCGTGCCTTTTTCAGTCATTTGGCTATATCAGTAACTCACGTTGATTCCATACACAGTGGATAATTCATTGCCTTTATCAGAAGTAGAAGAAAAGCCAATCAATAAGGTGGGAAGGTGAGAAACCAAGACACAAAAGTCTTTTGTGGTTATCTACACAACATTATGAATTTTCTTTGGATCAATGTGTCACAGCACAAGACTTGGCTGACTGATAGCTAACCCTTTCCCTGTCTTATTAGACAGCTAAGGGGCATTAAATCTACTAGACAATTGATACAGTCATACCCTGATACAAGGTAAGAATTGATTAAGGCAAAAAAGCAGCATAATAGTTATCATCAGTATCAAAATGGCAAACATTTGGAAACAATGCCCTTGATTCCCCTTTGTCATTGACATTACTCAAGGATGAAAACACAAAGACATGCGTTAATTTAATTGAAAATATAGAATAAAGACACTGACTTGTTTAAATAATTCTGACTTTAATATCTTCAGAGTGCGTGTTTTCTCCCAAGATTTTTTTACTATTTGAAGACAATCTGGCAAAAGGGTCAAATGATACAAGTTGTCTGAAAAGTTAGATAACTAACATAGGATAAGCTATTTTTACTGATATATAATTGACATACAATATATTATATCAGTTTCAGGTATACAATATAACGATTTGGCATTTGTAGGGATAAACTGTTCCTTAATGCGTTTTCAGATAAAAAATCTCTAAATGTAAAGCAATTCATTTAATGGTTAGTCTGGAAAAAAAAAGTTACTGAATAAATATAATAACAGTGTCCAAAAAAGTCTGGGAAAAAAAAGAGAAAGTAAGATATTTGGTTTTTTTTCGATTACTAATTGGACATATTGCTTTGCATTTTGAAGTACTTTACCTAGAATGTGTCTGGAGGCTGAAGAAAAAGTATACCAAACAGAATATTATAAAATATAGCTAATACACAGTATAAAAATTAGTTTTTACTTTTTCCAGCCTCATAGACACACTCTATTATACAGCACATAAATGCCTCAACCTCTTTTACCACAATAAATAATAAATAAATAACTCAAATTCTAATAAGACAGTCTCTTAAGACTGTTTTTTTTTTTTTTTTAATGAGAACTGCAAATATGACCTGTAAGTTGGCAAGAGAAGATGCGAATATTGCTCTGTAGAGGCCTCCTAGGTCCCTGAGTGCTAACCTTACAGCATGAAACCACACGTATGGGCTGAGGGTAAAACAGGGGCTAAGATGTGACCCCTATCACTGGGAATATTGTGGAGAAACCTAAAGATTATCTGCCTCATGGAAAGTAGCGAATATTAGTTTCCCTTTTCTTTATCGGGGACATCTCTTCTTGGGAAAAAAAATTAGGGAAAAGAGAGCCAGGAAGAAATAAAAAATACATTCCATAGGAGTGTTTCTTTTCATTGTTTAGAAAAATAAAGCCTCATTGGGCATGCCAAAACTGTAATGCCAGAGAAAAGTCTCAATCTTAGATTAAAACTAAGGTTATTGAGCTTCCCTTTCAACATGTTAGGGATCAGCCAACTCTGGCCTACACAAAGCATTTGAAGGCATAGATTTGGAAATAGGACAAGGGCTGTGACTTTCTAAGTAGTTAGAGTCCATAGTTATAGCTGTTCAAATATATAAATAATGCCAATCACGATTAGGACAACATTTTCATGATCATGTGGTTTCAATTTTCATAGTTCTGGTATTTTTCCAGAGTCCAGGTCTACACTACTGGTATAAAGTACATGTTCAATGATCTCTAAAACCATAGTTCCTACTGAATCCCCTAATTGAGAATCATGTCATTCATCCTCAGGGCTAACACTGAGCCTGGAACTGTTTCATGTGTGTTTGAAAGAGTTGAAGAGTCTGTGCCAGTGGATTCTGGGAAACGCTACTTTTACGAGTCAGTACTTATGGGATTCCTCTTAAATAAAAACAACACATTACATTACTAACAGTGAGGTTTTAAGCGGCTCGCCTGAGCAGCCAGGAAATTCGGTGTTATGGTTATTACTGTAACTCTTATAGTCACCCACGCCCAAAACAACGGAATCATTTGCTAGATCCATAGCCCTTGACACTCAGCCTTTGTTGTTATTTGCATATCTGCTTCCGAACTAAGTGTGCAGTACCCTAAACACTAAGATATTTTATTAATTTCTCGATTGCTTCATGTACAAGTATACCGTAAATACTCAGGAATAATTTTTTGAATGACTGACAACAATGATGCTACGTAGAATACCATAAATACCTCACATATTAATTTGGTAACCTTGACAGTTCAGAATTCAGCTAAGCACCAGAAAATGTACCTCTTCCCACCCTCACCCCTACCCCTCAAAAAAGCATCAGAAGAGTAAATATTCATTTTTTTTAAAGATTTATTTACCTTCTTGAGAGTATGTGGAGGAGTAGGGACAGAGGGAGAGGGAGAGAGAGTCCCAAGTAGACTCTGTGCTGGATGTGGAGTCTGAGTCGGGGTTTGATCCGATGACCTCGAGATCATCATCTGAGCCAAGACCAAGAGTCAGGTGCTCAACCATGTGCAATATCCAGGTGCCCCTAAATATTCTTAAGAGAATCCCTGAGGTCTCAAAGAGTTAGAAAAAAACTGAGACATAGAGCAGGAGGCTTTCCTGCTTTGCTCACCTCAATATCCTTAGGGCCTTTACTGAGCAGAATAGATGCTCAATACAAAATGTGTCGCACAAATGACTACGGTGATGTAGTTTTGTCTTTTCTAAATGAACAGAAAAAATGAAAATAGTTGAATCCAAGACTAGAAGCCAGAGTAGCTATAGACATGGAGGGCTGTGTCATCTGCCAGCCGAGACAGAATAGCAGAAGACCATAAAAAAGCACGGTCAAAAATGCAGAAGCATGACAAGTAGGAATCATTTCTTTTAGGAGCAAACAGATCCCAATCCTTCACTAGACTGTGTGCATTACCACTACACAGTTCAACAATTCACATTTGCATAAAAGATTCCAAGTTAATATAAAATTTTAAAAGCCAATCAATATCCAGAACAGTATCTAGAACATTAGAACAACATCTAGAACCTACCAAGGGATATGATGCACTAAAGGAACACTTCCCATCCGTTATTGTTCAAATTAAATACCTCATTTGAAATGAGGTCAGGAGACCCTGTATGCTGGTTCTTCTCTGTTTGCTTCTAGATCCTTGCTCTACTTTTTGCCCCTTCTGTATGGGAAGAACAGAGAAATTGGAATATTTCTTTCAGTCTCCCTCATTGCCTGCATCTGTCAATGACATCTTTTTAGGGTAACAACTTCTGTTGAGTAGTCTCCCTTTCAGCCTCCAATTTCAGCTCTCACCAAACTTAGACACCTCTATTAACTGCCACCCCCTTCTCCCTCAGGAATGGGAGAGTTTATGGTTGGTCAATAAGAACCTTGACATCTATTGCTGACTCCCTTTAACCTTACTACATCTCTGCAAACAGGTCCCTTATTAAATTCTTTGGAAAACCCAGCTGATTATGCCTTCAATCAAACTGTTTGATCCACCATAGAACAGTCAGGTCCTTCTTACTTTGTATGAGACTTAAAAACAATATGTCAGGCACAAGTTAATTATCAAACCAATCCATTTCTATTTCTTCCTACTACATGAAAGTGCCCAACAAGGCTCAAGAGAGTGCGTGGTAAAAAAGTGCCAACAAAGATAATATGGGACCAGCAGCGTCAAGTGTTTTCTTGTTTCAATAATACCCAGGGTGGTGAACAAATACAGACTGGCTAGTGACTTCCCCACATGAGTCAAGGCCACTTTAATCTTTCTAAACAGATGAAAATTAATTGGTGATGCTTCTCTAAATTATGTTGAAACATTTCTGTAAAATGAAACAGAGAAATGCACATGATTGAGAGGAAGCAAAAAAAGTTTTAACAGAAAAAGATCATGGGTCTAACTCCACCGATTTTCAAGTAGACTACATAGGAAGATCTTATACTTAGTGACCTCGAGATGCAAACAAAATTAAGGGATGGAGTAAGGGGCATTACATGACTTCCTAGCACAGGTCTATAGCAGCCTAGCACCTGCGCCAGACCTCTTGCTCACCCTATCTGGAACAGAGGGAAGCATAGTGAACGAACAGAAAGAAATAATGGATTGGGTTCTAATTCCAACTTTCCTAGATGAGACATTTTGTGTAAGTCACTTTGGCTGTCCTGAGTGAAATAGAGAAGATGAAAAAATACCATATTAATTCCGTCTCATGCTGTGGTTAGAAGTTATGTGAAGATTATTCTAACCTTTTAGGGATGATACTTTTAGACTTCTAGGTTTGGGGAAACTGTTTCACTGGTCAGTCCTCAAAGGGGCTGTCTTACAAATCCTGCCATTTTTGCTGAAACATTTGCCTCCTACTGTCTTGAAAACCCTCAAATTCTTCTGCTGGAATGCCAGCAAGTAGATGTGAGACGATTCTGTATGGGTTAGAGAATACCTCGTGTGCACCAGAACTTCCAGGGTGTCATTTAGTACGTATGTATTCTTAATCCAACTTTGCAGTCTAATGACTTTTTAAAGTCAAAACTTCTTCCAAAACCCTCTTGGAGTATGATGTTTGAAGCATATGGAGACAGAATCTGAGCCAATATATTTTATTCCAAATGAGGTTCTTTGATTTCTCATATGTTTTTGAAATGTGATATCTGTCTACCTTGTGAAATTGTGTTCTCTCAGCTCCCTGGAAAGCTAGGACAAGTCTTAAATAACTGCCATCTTTGGTGCTTTCTGAATTCTACTATTTGGGGACAATTTCTGCTGGATAAACATGTTGCCTATCTATAGCATTCTCTTAATCCTGCTCCTCAAACTCTTATTTTCTGCTGTCAAAGCCAATAGTTATAAAGCCAGACTCTGGTGTGGAGAACACTACTACATGGTTATTTGTTATTAAAGGACTTCTATCACAGAAAAATGGAAACATTGCTGACAAGACAAATTACTTAAGAAGAAGATAAGCTGAAAAGGCAAGGAGGGATACCATGCATTTCAGAGTTCGTCATTCTGCTTTGCACATTCCAATCCTTACAATGAAAGCACTCTTCCTTCTCCATTGGACTTTCATCTGTAGAATATTAATCTCACAAAGTGAAAGAAATAAAAATAACCAGGGAATAGGTTAGTAGGTTAGAGTTTTAATAGTTATCACAAAAGCAGAATAATCACTTGTGGAGAGGTAAGGAGAGAGAGAGAATTGTAGATACTTCTTCCAAGAAAACAAGCATGATCTTCCACAAAGTCATCTCAATACTGAAACTCACTCCATTTTACATGAATTCTCAAGAGCTGTATCAATACTGAATTTCACTCCACTTCACCTGAATTCTCAAATTTGAAATACTGGCTGACTCTCACTACTTCCTTTCAATTAATTTCTCTAGCCTACAATTCCATACATGTTGGTGAATATCTAAAAGCAAACAGTATCTGTACAGACAGGAAAATGATGGCATTTCAGGCAAAAGTGATGTCACAAACAGACCTCAACTCCAAAGGATACAGAGTTCGCACGGTACTAGGGAAAGTAAAACAATGACTTTATGGCTGAATAGTATGTAAAGAAACACATTTCAACAAAACTTCCAGAAAAATTAATCATTCTACATTTAACAGACTACATTAGCAACTATAGATGTTAAGTGTTTAATTTAGCGGAGGATTGCCTCTGACCAAAAAAAATAAATAAATAAAAAAGTAAAAAATAAATAAATAAAACAGTTTAATTTAGATTTTATCTTTTTTTAAAATTTAAGTTTTTAAAAATTTTTTTCTTTAGCAATCTCTACACTCAACATGGGGCTCCCAAGATGAAGACTCACATGCTCTTCCAACTGAGCTAGCCAGGCACCCCATAGATTTTATCTGCTTGTGATTTATGTCAATAGGTATCATCACTGGCTTAAAGGAAAACTAGAAATTTATCTTTCTTTTAATGGATAACATTAATATTTTTCTCAGAGGGACTTCTGTATTTTATGAGTCATAATATTCACCTCCCAAATTTAAATCTTTTTTCTATAATAATTTTAAGACAGTAAGTGACACAAAAAGGAACAGAGAATTATAGCTAGTAATTGGCTTGCATTTACTATGTACTAGGCAATGTGCAGAAGGTTTTATGTACATTATTTTGATTAATACCTATGATACTGGAATTCCACAATGTAGACATTATGACCTCCCCCCCCAAGTAAACTAAAGACAAAAGGACTGAAGTTTAAAGAGGGTAAGTGATCTACCAAGGGTCACAAAACAAATAAGAGAGGAAGTGGAATTCAGGTTCAAGTATCTCTTGTTCTCAAGTCTTTCTTCTTTATTTATTCTTATAACTAAAAAGAGTAAAAGGTACAAGTGAGCATATTTGACTTCTTAGAACATAAATACTGATTTTCAATGTAAATACTAAGTTGGACAAAAGTTACTTCATACTGAAAACATTCAGCAACAGTTCAGTAGAATTTGGACTCTACAGGCTTAAGAGAGTCCTTTAAAATTCTCATCTAGAGCAGCATTTCTCAACACATTTTTTTTCTTTATCTCCCACCGCCCCACCCCACGGGGTCTTCTTGACATTTTTTTTTACCCCTCCCACAAAATTCTAATAACACAGATATACCATATAGCTATCTATGTACTATCTGTATCTCTGTGCTTTACATATAAGAAGAGTTAAGATTTTTTTTTTTTTTGCCTTTTAGAATGAATTTTTGCTCCTTGGAGGACAATGAGAATGTAGAATCTAGAGGATGTATCTCTCTGTTTTTCTTTGTTACTTCAACACCTTCCAACCCACTGGCTATGACTTAAAATTATATGGGGTTAGGACTTTAGATTTTTAGCTTGAAGTTTTTCATTACGTTAAAATGTAAATACATAGAAAATGTTGGTGAAGCACTATAAACCATTTACATTTTAGTGTGGCTAGAAGATAGGAAAACCAGTTTGAAGGAAAAAAAGAAGAATGTGCAGGCACTCCCTACCAGAGCAGGGGAGGGAGAACAGAGAGCCTCTGGTGCCGGGATGCCTGTGGCACAACCCTGCTTCAGTCTAGTCCCGTTGAACGCATTAACATGAAGTACTTCAAAATGCCAGCTCCCATTCATGATGAACAAGAAATCTTAGTCATAAGCCACCGTAGTGACCATCACCCTATTGATTAATGTGTAAATATTGGGTTTCCTGCCTGTGAAGAATTTGCTGTTTGGTTCCTTTGAGGCCTGTTTGTACATTCCCAACTGCTACGTGGCCAAGAACAAGTAAGTTTATGTAATGTTCCAAAGAAATGGCTCAACACCGTGGCTCATTTTAACCCAGGTATGAATAGAAGACAGAGATGAATTCACAAATACTTCTTTCACATGCAGTGTAAAATATAACTTTTCACTCCCAGAGGCCAAAATGGTCTTAACCATTGAAGTAATTATAGCTCACAACTATAATTTAGAGTTCGCTCTGGTTGACTCTAAATCCACACAGGAAAATAATTCACTCATCTCATTGGAACACTGGAGTGAATAATTTCATAAAACCTATACAGTTTCAGCAATCCTAGAAAGTAGGGTGAATTCTAATAGAAATCAACAGTTGATAATTTAATAAGACAATGACAGTAATTGTCTACCATTTATAGGTCACCAATTTAAAGACTCAAGTACCACAGTTTACATTTATAAATATCACCTGTGCAGTCCTTAGAGCAATCCTATGAGATGTACATGTGTATTCATATTTATGGAGGAAATGAGTTTAGAAAGGATGGGCAATTTTCCTGAAACCACTCGGAAGTGAAGGAAGAAGTAGAACAATTCCAACTGTCATCTGAAGCTCATGCTCTCCAACCTCAGCCACGTTGAAATTATCTCAGTGAAATGATAGAAAGGATCAAGTCTAACATTTTAGTTTCCAATCAGATGGAAGAGTCTTGGGTAAATGGAGAGGTAATGGATATTGTATGCAACATATTTTTTTTTGTTTTTGTTTTTTTGCAATTTTGCATGTGAGAAGCTACTGTTTAGATGTTTCAAGTGAAAGACCATTTTTTTTGTAAATGTTTTCAAGATGGGTATTAGTAAGGATTTTCTGACTTTGAAGGTTGTAAAAAACATGCATATATATCAGGACCTTCACAGATGATAAATAAAATGGTGGCTACTTCACCAAAGCACAGGTGTGCTTTCCAGAGGCCAGGGTCACTATAGTAAATTGTTTCCATCACTCATTCTCCATCAATGGCATTGAACCTTATAATATGAAGAGAGGCCCCATATGAAAGAATGGCCCTTCTAAAACAAAAAATACAAGAAACAACAAGTGTTGGTGAGGGTGAGGAGAAAAAGGAACCGTCTTGCACTATTGGTGGGAATGCAAACTGCTGCAGCCACTGTGGAACACAGGATGGAGGTTCCTCAAAAAGTTAAAAATAGAACTACTCTACAATCTAGTAATTGCACTACTGGTATTTACTCAAAGAACACAAAAATACTAATTTAAAGGGATGCATCCACCCCTATGTTTACTGTAGCATTATATACAATGGTTAAATTATGGAAGCAGCCCAAGTGTCCATTGATAGATGAATGGATAAAGAAAATGTGGTATGAATTTATATTACTGAATATTACTCAGCCATCAAAAAGAATGAAATCTTGCCATTTTCAGGGACATGGATAGAGCTAGAGTGTATTATGCTAACTGAAATAAGTCAGAGAAAGAGAAATACCATACAATTTCACTCATATGTGGAATTTAAGAAACAAATGAGCTAAGGAAAAAAAAGAGAGAGAGAGACAAACCGAGAAACATACTGTAAACTATAGACAACAAACTGATGGTTACCAGAAGGGAGGTGGGGGGGATGGGATAAATGGGTGATGGGGACTAAGGAGTGTCAGGGTAAGTACTGGGTGATACAAAGAATTGTTGAATCACGATGTTGTATACCTGAAACTAATATAACCCTGTATGTAATTAGCTGGAATTAAAATAAAATAAATAAAAGCCCCTATTTAAAATTTCCTGTTTGTTTTATACATGTATATACCACCACCAAAATGACAGGACAATAAAAACTAAGAGGGCAGAAATGGAATAGCAAAAATAAAGTAAAAGTCTAAGAAATAATTTTATGGATTTACAGAGTTGCTAACCCATATTTAGGGGCAGTGTTGAGGACTCAGGACCCAAACTTGGTCACCTAATTCCTGGACCAGTTTCTTCATAACAGTATACTGTTACCAAGTAAAAACAATAAATAGGCTTGAAATTACAGCAAAAATTGACCTCCGAAATACATCATCAATTTTAGGCTTTCTCTGTGGAGACTGACCTAATATTTAAATTATTTAAACATGCTGACAATGAAATACAAATATAATTTATCTTTTAAACTACCAACACAGTTATGTTTACTATCTCCCAAATGGGATATCAAACATCCCTAAATAGTGACATAACAAGTAACTCCAAATAAAGGCTAAAATTGTTCTCACATGTGAAATCATGTGTACAATTGGTCAAAGTAGAACCATTGCAATAAAAGATGTTTTCGCTTAATTTCCTAGAAATTTCAGATGTTTGTTTAGCCCTTATTAACTGGAAAATTCTTTAATGCATTGTGCACTTACTGACATATTCTAGTAGGAAAATGTTTGTTTTCCAAATAAATAATCCAAGGCATAAAATTCAGCCAGTGTTTCACAATATTAACTTGACAATAAATGAAGCGTTTTATCTATGAGGCATTTTTAAAGTGTTTATGTAGCTCCCAGTGAAATTCTAATTTAATTATGTTCTTCTATAAAGTGAGAAAGCTTTCCATATAGGATCTTCTTTGAAAGGTTTTGTCAGATTTCTATTAAGATGAATGCATGCAAATGCTATCTTTAAAAATACTTTGTAACATATGAGATATAATTGTGAATATTACTAAAATATGCTTAACACTTCACTTTTTCCATGTTCTACTTGAAACTAATTTTAAAACTGGCAATCTAGGCATTTCCATGTATTTTAAATATTAATAAAATAATCATGCAGAAATGGTTCTCTTTTAGAGGACACATCATAGCACTTTAACAACATATGGAAGTCCAATATATTTTTAAACCCCGGAGTCATGTTAACATTTAGACTGCACAGACTCTGTTGTCTATAACAACTACTGATTAACCCCCCAAATGTTATGCTCATCTTAACGGAAGGAGAAAAAGTACAGCAATGCTGGTCATGCTGCCCTTTTAATTTACATTTACATGTCCAAGATCATGCTAAGTTGTCACACCTCATCAACTAAAATCCTAGTAGGACACATACTACTGATCATGGTATTGCCCAGCACCGTACAAAATCTGCAGAAACCCTGGAAAATTACAGCCTAAGCCAAGTACATATCCATATATATATATATATATACACGTTTTTTTCCTGCCACTTTAGAACAAATCTACCATTTGTAAGTTATGTTACTTACCGAGAAGCATGTTTCTTAGCAATCGTCAATTGAGCCAGTCTGTAATTTCTGTCCGATAAAGGTATGAAGAGCTGAGAAGTATGTTAACCTGCTGCACGTTTTGTGACAGATAGTGTGAGCCCTCACCAACTCCTCCTGTGTCCCCCGCCTGCTGGAGTACTGGACGGACTCCACTCACTCACCCACTGTGCACCTCGGTGGAAACTAACCAACAATACAGGGACTGTCAGTTGCTGCCTCCTCAGCCGACAGAGCCAAAAAAAATGATGGAAAACTAGGTTACTTCACTGGGGTTGCAGATGTAAATTCTGAATCGATTATGCTGTTTCTTTAAAATTCCAGTAATATTTTCTACTGAATTCACAAGGAAACAAAATTTAAACTTATGCAAATAAGCTTGTGAAATCCTGTTTAGAAAATGTAAGTGTCCTCTTTTTTCCCCTTTTTTTTTTCCTCTCAAGAATTTAAAATACGTCTCGCTTCGAACTAACAAGAAATTCTGCTAGAAAATAAACTCTGTATAATATGCACGTTTTTAGGGAAGACTGATGATTAAAGTTATATCACCCATCAAGGATCACAGAATGCAAATATATTTATTATTTGATGTTATGAGCTTGAGCCTCCAAAATGATTTCCGTTTCACAATGGATTATTTGTTTGACTCCAATACAAAGATAATTATTTCTGAAATCAGTTTCTCCTGAGGGAATAAATCTTGCAGTTTTAAACCAATAAGGATATTGCAATGAACACTTAACAAAGGAATATCTCGTTTCTTTTTATTTTTCTGCTAGATGTGTATTAACAATTTAAAAAGAGAAAAATCCATATCTGAGCCCAAAAGAAGGATACACAGCATGTCAGATAACACTAGAGTCAATAAGTTGAATGTGATTTTTGAGACTATGTTTTCTAAAATAGAAAGTGAAATGACATGTCCAAATATTACATATAATAGCAACTGTTTTTCAGTTATCCTACAACACATATTACCATTTACATATTATAATAACAGAGGACAGCAGTTAAACTGTACCTTCCTTGAATCCAAATACTTGAAGTGACGTTTTACAGATGTTTTTGTTCAAACATATTTCTCTATCCCTTATTTTGGGGATTCAACTGTTACAAGATTAGCTACTATTATTGTTAAGGGTGAAAGTTAAAAACAGGAAAAGGAGAGGAAGAGAGAGTTTGAGGAAAGTGTAAAAGGGAAAATTTTGAACTATCCTGGTATTGCAGATTTTTCTGAATCTATGTGATACAGGGAAGGTGGGAAAACACTAGAGCTAGGACAGTTTGGAGCTAAGAGGAAAAAAGGGAGGGCGATAGCTAAGGATAATAATAATAATAAAATATACCAAGGACTGTTGTTGTTGTTGTTTTTCTTGGCCATTATAAAACGAAGGACTTTTGTGTATCAAATATATCTATTTGAATGTAGTCATCTGAAGGATTGCACATATAAATTCTTACATTGAGTAAACCAAGTTTCAAGAAGAGGTGTGTGTGTTTAAATTAATAAATATTTCTCTATAAATGTGAAGGGAGGCCTCCCTCCCTGCCTTTGACTTCCATTCATTCTTATCTAGTAGTTCTCACACTTAAGCATGCTTCAGAGATCCCTGGAGGTCTTGTTAGAACAGGCTGCTGGGCCCAATTCCCAGAGTTTCTGATTCAGACTCTCTAGGGTGGAACCTGAGAATTTACAACAAATTCCCAGGTGATGCTCTGCTGATGCCGCTAGTCCCAGGACTACACTTTGAGAACTGCTGCTCTAGCTCATTATGTTACCCTAGCATCTAGTACGAGGATAGTCTCCGTTGCAAATTGTTGTATTACCATATTACATGGATTCTGAGATCTCCCCCACCCCTACCACCACATCTTCACAGCTCTGAGTCGAGATCCGTGTCTAATTAATCACATCTTATGATAAGTATACACAAGGCAGCACTCACAACTTGTATTTGTCAATGTCAGAGTGTGCATGGACTTGGTCATAGCTGTTAATAAGGTCTCTTCAGCTGAGTGACATAATTTTTGAGTGATATCATGTATTGAGTTTAACTGCCATTTAAAAATTATTTTTAAACCTATATTTTTTAAGAGCCACAGTATGATTTGACATAGAAGTTGTTGCATACAAAGATGGCATATAAACAGGTGTGAAGTATGTATTTGTTATTAGTGAAGCAGATGTTCATTATTGGAGGAATGACAGCAACTGCAGTTTTTCTTCTTGGAAAGTAACATTCTATTGCATTACAGGATGTAAGAAAGGTAACCTCAAGTGGAAGATGTGGTACATGTAAAAGTTTTGCCTATCACAGGCCTAGTAATGCAACTGAAGGGGAAAGAAATTGCCAGATCCCTCTGAACAGAAATTTGAATGTGATGAGTTGCTGGTGTGAATAATTCACGGAAGTCCAGAGAACTCTCTTTAAGGCTTTGTGTCAAAGTTTACTGACACTTTTTTCTTTCTTAGTGACACATGGAATAATGATGTGAGTTACATAAAAAAACCCTTAGGTTTGATAAAATATGATATTATTGGGAAATGAAGCAATCATTCCTAATAATAGCTCTATAAAAACTGATGATTAATGTGTTAATTTAAAGTGGGATTTTTTGGTGTTTTCAAAGTGTGGTGTTAAAGTTACCTAAAGAATCACCAAGATTCCCTGCTAAAAATGTAGGTGTCTAGGACTCCTTGAGAGCTATTGAATCAACAGCTTTGGTTGGAGAATGACTGACCATTTCACCTTCAAGGAAATAGCAATTTAATAAGAATGGCTCTGGAGGACTCCTCAATGTTAGTGGTAATAATATATTCCTTAAGAAAACTATCTTTGATTCCAAACCAATTACAATAAGTCTTTGGTATTGCCTAATGATTGAAACTATACAAGGGACAACTCCGTTTATCGCCACGGGAATTTTTATAAACCCAAACACCAAACTGCATAAATATTCCAAAGGACCTATGTGAAGGCAGAGAAGTCACCAGGGGCGATGGTTGGATGCGCTCATCTGACTAGGCCCAAAGCAAGTCATGCTTAATAGGAAGGTATGATAGTAGGAAGAACAAGTACGTAGGAGGAATACCACATCACCAAGTCAAAGACTCCAACACCAGCCCAGTACTGACTGGAGATTCCGTGTAGCCCTCCAGGGGTGTGAAAAATTTGGAAAAGGTCGTACCAGAAAACCAGATATAATTGACTGACTGGAAAGTCACCCAATATCTCTCAGCCTGTTTAGTCTATAATAGAATAAAGGCATTGTTAGATTAGATTTCTATAGCTCATTCCAGCTCCAAAATTATGTAATTTGTTTAAAAATTTTCATAAGAGGGTGTGGCCTCTTTCAAAGTTTTATTAGGAAAACCTCATGAAAGCAAATGACAAAGTAATCAAAGACAAAGGGCATGTGTGTTGGTTTGAATTATGTCCCCCCACTACTTCAAATGTTGAGGACATGAAACCCCCCAATGTCTCAGAATATGACCTTATTTGGAGGTAGGGCCTTTAAAAGAGGTGATCGAGCTACAATGAAGACATCAGAGTGGCCCCTAATCCAATATGACTGGTGTCTTTATAAAAATGAGAAATCTGGATATAGATAGGTACAGAGGGAACAGGATGTGGAGAGACACAGGGAGAAGACAGCCATCTACAGACCAAAGAGAGGCAAGGAACAAATCCTTCCCTCACAGTCCTCAGAAGGAACCTACCCTGCCAACACTTTGAGTTCAGAATTCTAGTTCCACAAACTGTGAGACAATACGTTTTTGTCGTTTGCACCACTCAGTCTGTGGTGCTTGTTACAGTGGCCTTAGCAAAGGAATATAGCATCTTTACCAGGTGCTTGATATTTAAGTACCTGCTAACTTCATAAAAAGACTGGAGAGCAGATCACCACTCTCTCTTTCCTCTGAAAAGCAGTATGAGCAGCCATGTTTGAGAAGTTAAACTCAGATTTTTATATTTGTTCTTCGATTAATTTGTCCTTAATCAGGTTGGTCATGCATGTGTCTACTCAAGTAGATTTTCCCCTCAAGAATGATACTAGCTGTTGATTTTTTTTCATACTTGCTTTTGTCTTTATTAATGTCTGCTTCCTAACTTTCTTTGATTAATTTTGATTCATTTTTCCTAGTTTCTAAGATACATACATGGCTCATTTATTTTTAATTTTTATTTTTTTAACACTAAAAACCATTTAAGAACAGTTTTGATAAGTTTTCCCTTCCATTAACTTTTAGATAATCTATCATCTTAGTTTTTGTTTTCCTTTTCTCTTTTTACTTAATGGATAATAGAACTGAAAGTAGAAATAACATTATCTTTTATTCTGTCTTTAGTATTGGTTTAGTTTGGCCTTGGGCCAATCACTTACCTTCCATGAACTTCTAGGATGTTGTTTGTGTGAGGATCAAACCAACTCAATGACAATATTTGAAACCATAAATTGTTACATAAATTTAAGTCATTATTTTAATTATTTTTGAGCAATTAATTATATGTAAAGAAACAGGGTAAACCTGGGGACATCAGAATGGCTTAATTTTGGAGTTTTAACATCTCATATCTGTTTGATGTATTATTGTTTCTCAAATTGTTTGTAGGTTTATAATTTTATAGCAAAATGGCAATCATTCACCTACTAGTACAGCTTTAGTTGATGACTTTCATTCAAGGAAAGAGATTATTTTAAAATCCACATCTTGAAACATTCTGCATTATCATTTAAAAACAGGAGAGAAAAACAGAAGCAAAATGAGCTAGCATTTCCTGAGAGTCAGCTATGTGTCAGGCACTCTTTTAGGTAATTTACATTAAATTCTCATAACAGCTATTGCACAGATGTAGACACTGAGATTAAGAGTATAAGTAAATTGCCCAAGGTCACAAATCTTCCAATCCAGTGCTCCTCCCTAGCTCCCTCCTCATAGTAACCAGTGAATTGAGACAGCAAGGTTAAACTCAAATTTTTTCTAGTGATTGCCAGAGAATATAAAATATTTTATATTTGGGGGGAAATTTAAAATATAAATCTTTTTTTAAAATAGGCTCCATGCCCAGTGTGGAGCCCACAGCAAGGCTTCAACCCATGATCCTGAGATCAAACCTGATCCGAGATCAAGAGACACCTAACCAACTGAAGCCCCCAGGTGCCCCTGAAAATTATAAATCATTTTTAAACAAACATGTTTCAAAAGAACACAAAAAACAAGTGGTCCTTTTGTGGGTTTTTAAAGTTTTTTTTTCTTTAGAAGAAAATTTAGTTTTTCATTTTTTTGTTTTCCTTCAGGGGAAAATGAAAATATCTGTGAGTAATTATTTTGCTTTGAATTATACTATTATTTTTCTCTCATGATTAATTTTAAGTTCTAGCACATCTTATATATTAATTTAAGAGTTCTTACAGTGTCTAAAATGTATGTAAAATTTTTTAGTGACATTCATTTTTAATACTTAGTGCTGCGTTTTTGCTGAAGACCACCTGAAGGCATTAATTACTATTATTTCTGGTGAGATTATGCTGAAGAAAAAATTGTAGCCTAATCAGCTTTTCAATTATCTACAAGTACAGCTCTCTGTAGATGAAAGATCATTACTATTAACTAGGCTGCCACATATTTGAATAAAGCAAACATTTAGGGAGTTATATGAGTTCTGAGTTTGAGAATCCAGAATGGACCCAGAAAAGACAAATTGTAAGAATTAAAATTGTATTAGTGAAGATGCTCATTACATTATGTAAAATCACAAACATATAGAAACATCCTAAATGCTCAATAGCAGAGGAATGTGTGCATCAATATTATGAAATATTATAAAATATATTAAGTGACAGGAAAATGTTTACTATCTAACAAGTAGGGGAAACCCTGTAGAATTGATCATATATGTAAGAAAAGCGTGTTCTATACCTATACAAATGTTTGTCTATGTGCATATCTACAGAAATATGTTTAGAAGAAAATACTCCAAAATAAGTTAATATTGCAGGTTTACAGAAAAATTTATTTTGGTTTATTTTTTTTCTGTATCCTTACATTTTTTGGTACTAAACCGAAAAAAAAAATCCATCTCAAAAATGGCAGTGAGAGGGATTTGGCTCTTTAAAAGAACCTGTATATAGTTTATAAAAATCTGGATGTAGGATTAGCTAATTTAGATAATCCCACTTAAAAACCTTATTGTAGGTAAATATTGAGAACATGCTAAATTCTTAAGTTTTCTTAGGGTCTCAATGATCCTCTGATATAACTGGTAAGGTTACAGACATGAGCAAGCGTACAGACTAAACACACACGGGAGGCTCACATTGATCACGGTCACAGTGCAAGTGTATATAAGTGGTGTGAAATAAACAAGATAAAAGGGAATGAGGATAATGGTAAGACAATATTTATAGGGAACTTCAGCCATCAATTCCCACAACTCCTCAGTGAGTCAATCTCCTCACCTGTACTATCTGCATCCATAGAGATGAGCCCAGAGAACCTGCAGGGAGGAGATGGGAGAAAATCCAGCCCACAAATAGGCTTATATCTAGTGACTTCTTTCAAGGTGTTAAATCTTTTTAACCACTGTCATTTTTATGCAACTGTTTAACTTATATAAAGGAAATGATTTACAGGCTGGAAAGATATGGCTCCCAGAAACCCTTTATAACATGGCCCAAATAAAACTATTCCTTACTAATGTCATCAGAATAAATTTCCACAACAACATCATGACACATAACTAACATGGTTCAGACACATTAAATCCCTGAACAACTGGACACATCAAGGAATTGTTATGTCATCAGTGAGTCTAGCAGACCACCTGCTCCCCTCCTATACTGGAGAGCAGATGTTCCAATAATACCATGTAGGTTTTCTTAAGATAGATTCTCAGATGTGTTAAGATTTTTAGTAGGGTTAAACTGGAAATGCCATCATTTTTGTTCTTTTCATTAAAAAAAAAAATCTCTATCTACCTAAATGGCACCCACTCTACCTTGCTTATTTTAATGTAAAGCCAGCTTGTCCTCTGAGGCTGAGTTTGTTTAGGGCAACACAATGCTCTGCAACTGTTAATCCCCTGAGAGTGATCGTCAGCTGGGAGAAATGTGCTCTGTTTAGTTTGCCTGTGGCATATATTTGGAGGGAGACGGACGAGACCCTATAACTTGGGACCAGTTAGACAATTTTGAAGTGTGATGATACTCTGCAAACAAAAATGTTTAGGTACATCTATCTCTGGGAGACGAAACCCAAAGAGATTTTAAGGCTTCCTCTCCATTAGCACAGAATCTAAAAAACAACAACAACAAAACCAGCAAACAAAAAACCATTTAAAAAAATCTCCAATAGGCTTTGTTTCCTTTCAAGAGCTGATTACACACAGTAGGTGTTGAAAACAAGACCGAAAATCATCTAAAATACTCTGTAAAAGGTAAATTCACTGGAGTCAAAAGTGTTGAAATAGGGTTTTAGAAGCACATGGGTACCTTCCCTGCAACTGATCTGTATAGTTGAATTAGCTATAAAAAATATTTATCAATAATATACTTTTCTAAGACAACACATATATATAAACTCTAAACCATATGAATAAGGAAAAGATGACTCCTTTGTTTTGGGGAATGAGTTTACTTGCTTAAAATGCAGTTTTAAGGAAACATTTAACAAATAGGGGTTTTTAAATTTTGAATATATGTCATATAATTATAGAACCTAAATAAGTCATCATATTTTACTAACAAAGAAACTGAGAACCAGAGGGACAAGTAACCTTGCTTATTGTCATCCAGTTGGTGGAGGGAAAAATCATAGGAATATTTATTAATTGTTTATGGAGTTCTGTTCTATGCCAGGCACTATTCTGAGTGCTGAAACCATAGGAGACCCTGCTCTCCTGGAACTTACATTAATGTTTTCTGATTCTCATCATTAAGCTCCTTGCTTACATACTTCTCTCACCAAAAGGGCTAACCCATACAATTGATTGAGGGCACTCCAACATCTGATAAAAATGTCTATTGTTTTTTGTTGTGTTTTTCTGCCTAGGTTCATCTAAAATGGTTTCCTTGGAGGTGATCACATTTATCCATATTAATCAGAAAACCCCCAGATCTATACGTTGTGTGTACTTTAACGAGCAACTTGCATAAGACCTGTGTTATATTTTTGGTTATATCAAGGTAACTTATTTGGGATATAATGGCATAATACAATTGGAAAAGATCTCTCTCTCTCTCTTTTGTTTTAATCTCTATACCCCTCAGAAGGGGAAAAAAAAATCTGAGATTCAGAGAGAATGATTTGCTATTTCCATCCCAGTTTAATCACAGCATTCAGCAGCCATTACATTATGATTTGAGTGAATGATTTAGAAAAATACCTATATAATATCCAGCGATGTTGTAACAGTCTAGAACTGCAGCAGTTAATCAGGAAAAATTTTAGCCTGTGGTCTTAACATTCACTAGTAACCTTGTGCTGAGCATGTACTACAACTTTTGGCCTTAGGCAATTCCATTTTGTAATTAAAACAGAATACAATGCATGTTTGCAGGGCTTGTTTTTGACTTAGTGGCATTTAATACGTTAATTTTTACAACCTTCTAAATATAAAATTATAGGAGGGTTACTAAAGACCATAGTACTGAATTAATCTTTTCCAATTTTCAAGTTTCAAACAGTTTTTGGTGTTGCTCATAATATCTGCTTTTTTCATCTCTTTGCTGTTCTCTATCATAGGTGTTAGAAAACAGGCACTCAGAGAAACTTATAAGTAGCAGTCTTCTGGTTTGCCATGGCCCCGACATTCTCCTTTATCAAAGTGCTTTCTGGCTATTTTTCCCAATAAATTTTGTACCTAAAGTACAAAAGGACTTTCTCCTTTATTCTTCGTCTAATTAGTCATCGATCTTCCTCAAACTGAATGGATGAGAAAATATTTTCTCCTTTGTTTTGCTTTTAAAGATTTGATTGAAGTATTTTTGCTACTTGTTTATCACACAGTTCCTGTAGCAAACAGATTTCTCTTCTGCTTCTGTGTTTGTTTTGCTCCTACTGGGCTACCGGGAACAGAGTCTACAAAAATTTTATTGCTGCCACCTCATATACCAGAAAGAAGGCTTTATTCTTTATAATGTAAAGAAAATATCAATCTCAGTCAATATAAAGGCTTTAATTAGAAAGATCTATTACAATGACAATGCAGATATCATTCAGCTATGGCTTTGAGCCATCTGAAGCACTTAACGCTGGGGTTTTCCAACCTAAGGGAAAAAGGTAAAAAAATGGGGGACGGTTGAAAGAAGAAACATCCAAATGATTAAAGGCTAGAAAACAGTAGGAAAGACAAAAAGTATAGCAAAAAGGACATTAAGATGTGGCCTTCAAGTACATAAATGGCTCTAAGTTACCAAATATGGAGATGACATGTAGAACTACCAAGAGAGTGCCTTAGTGGTAATAATACTAGGAACAAACGCTTCAGTGCTAGATCCTTCTCTAAATGTTTGCCTGCATTCACTAATGTAGTATTGTTATTCTAAAATTATACATCAGGAAACTGACCCGTGGAGACAGTATGTAACTTATCTGAGGCTATACAGCCAGGAAGTTGAAGAATGAGGATTTGAAAGCAGTTCTGGTCCTGCAACTGGAGCCCTTAACCAGAGGCTGACCACCCCTCTACGTAAATATTCTGACCAGTAGTTTTCAAATCAGTTGAATGTTAGAATCATCTCAAGAATATTTCAAAGGATACTCCCACCTGGGTTCCACCTCCACGGATTTAATGGGTTTGGGTGGGACCAGTCATTAGTAAATCTAAAGACGTGCAAAGGTGGTATTAAAGCTCAGAGAGGCAAGAGCACCAAGCCCAAGTCACCTGGCTGTTTAGTAGTTCAAACAGGAGCAAAATCTAGGGATCTTGACTTTTTCCTGTACGATCTAGTAGCTCCTACTTTCAGCAAATTGAAGGAGAAGATAAAACACATTGTTATTCTGGAGTGATGAATTTGAATTTCTTAAACCAAAAAGTGTCAGTTCACTGAGGTTCATGAAAGATAGGATTTCTTTTGGTGGTTATTAAAATGAAGATGGATTATCGATTTTCTGAAATAATTAGGTATATTAATGAGAAACTGATGAACATTTCCAAATTCCCTTTCTTAAATGTTGTAGCACTAATATAATTTAGACACCAGAGGTCTCTGCTATACAATTTGAACTCTCTGTGTAATAAAGAGCCCTCCTGAGAATCAGCTTAAGGCAAAATATTTTAAAGAAAGAATAAAGGGGGTACTGTGGTAAATGTTGAACAGCCAGCTCCCAGGGGAGAAAGCCCTGATTTGTAGTGTTTACCAAATCATAGTATAAATATGATTCTAACTTCAAGATACCAAACTGATGGGCATTACTGAATGTAGAGCTCAGTGACACACCATTACGTAGTATTTCCACACAAACATGTATATATAAAATTGGCATAGAAAACCTCAAAAGCATAGATAATAATAAATTATAAATAATTAGGAAGTAATGGGTTTTGAATACTTATCACCTTTGTTTTAAATATAATTCCTTTAACATACATTTATACAATTTAATTTTCAACAACACTATGTTTAATAACCGGCTTGCAAAATTCCTGAAAATTTAATAATCAGCTCTTGCAAAACCTGTCCAACATACCACTGAAAAGGTGTCCCTTCTATCATGCATTTTTTTTTCTTGGAGAAGAATAATATTTATTCAAATAAGGTAAATAACAATAAGTCAATTTTTATGGTACCTACAGTCTATAGGGGAGAAAATTATCTTTCTCCATTTATTGAGCTTTCTCAAGAATGAGAATTTTTGATTAAATCCTTCAAGATAAATCAGCCTTCATTGTGTGAGCTACAGAACATAAAGGTTAAGAGTATGGGTTCTGGGGTCAGAACACCCAGATCTGAGTCGTTCCTTGCCCACTTATAACCCTATAACTCTAGGAAAGTTATTTTAAAAATTTGACCATTTATAAAATGGGATAATAATAGGACCCACCTCAAACAATTGTTGCCAGAACTAAATATTATTATACGTAAAGCATGTGCAACCGTGTCTGATGCACCACAAATGTTCAGCAAATGTTACCTACCACTACCATAGGAAAGTGCTTTCAAATACATAAACCACATATATTTGAGATAGTTACTTAAAGTTCTCTGAACACACCAAGAAGTTTCAAGTATCCTTGCCTTTTCTCATGCTCTTCCTTTCACCTAGTATAATAAACTTTTGCTGTGTCTTTTTAAGTTCACCTAGAAAATACTATTTCTCTTAGGCATTCTCTGATTGGCTTGCACCATGGATGATGATTCAAAAGCCTTGTATAAGATATATTTTTAATTTATTCTTAAAACGTAGTTAACAGGTTCCCGAAAACATGTTCTAAGGTCAAGCATTTGAAGGCTGAACAGAGGCACGTACATCCTGAGGTAGGGTAAATGTGTCTGTTTGCTGGCATCCTCATTCCTCAGGGGCTAATCACTCTTTATCAGAACTTGCACACACATGAACAGCTTCTTCAGGTGACAGCTCAAATCCTCCTTGACTATCCATATTAAAAAAATAAAACAAAAACAAAACCTATTCTGTGCCTGAAAGTCTGATTCCTAAAGTTTTGGGGCATCTAAGCATTGCACAAGTGAAGTTTGTATTAAATGGAAATTATTAAATTTTTTAAAAATTTTTTTATTTATTTATGATAGTCACACAGAGAGAGAGAGAGAGAGAGAGAGAGAGGCAGAGACACAGGCAGAGGGAGAAGGAGGCTCCATGCACTGGGAGCCCGACGTGGGATTCGATCCCGGGTCTTCAGGATCGCGCCCTGGGCCAAAGGCAGGCGCTACACTGCTGCTCCACCCAGGGATCCTGGAAATTATTAAATTTAAGGGCCACCCATAACTCCATGATATCTATGCCTTCCTTCTGTTTTCCTTCTGGTAGAGCTTAAAGGCACTGTATTTCAATCTATTTGTATCTATATAGCACAGTTTCAAGTATGTGCTAGGTAATCAATAAATGATGGCTGTATTTAATGTCATTTAATCTGATGCTATAATCATTTAAAAACCCCAAAGTTCAGGAAAAAAAAATAGCTTTGCTCTCTCCTGTTAATTGAATATCATTTGTATACTAAAGGAAGCTATATAACTATAAATTTCCTTTTCCTTCCTAGAGTAGCTCTAAATTTTATTTAAATGATCAATTATCTTGTATAGATAGATGTAAGGGAACGAAGAAGGAAGAAAGGAAAGGACCAACGGATAAAAAAAGGAAGGAAGGGAAAGATGGAAGGCCAATTGGCCTTTTTTTTTTTTCCTTAAAAGAAGTATCTCTTTAAATATAGAATCATTGTTGCATTCTATTTCCATCAATATAATGAATTGAGCAAATATTCTAAAAAAAATCCCTTCCATTGCAAAATGGATAAAATTATGTTAAGAATCCTTTTAGATGCATAGGAGATTTAGAAAGAAATCAAGGAAAGTTTTCAAAGGCCAGTAATGGAAAGCCAGTTTTGTAAGATGATACTATTGCCATGACTGCCCTGAGGGCATTTGCCAGCATGTTATCCTAGTATCATGTGTTCTCTAACTACTGAATGGGAGCTGAAATCAAGGCTTTGCTTCTTCACCAGGTAGGGAGTTGAAAATGAAACTCAAAGCCAAGTCCTTTGAAGAGCAAACCTGCAAAAAGCCTGCTCACTAGTAAAAGGGAAAGCAAGGAAAATTGACTGTTTTGGCCAAAAATTGAGGACAGAGGGTAGCTTTCTTGGAGTTTATAACCATAGTCCTATCCTTGAATGGCTCAGAATTTAGATATTCACTACATGTCTGGTCCAGGAAACCCCAAACAAGAAAAATAACAGATATGGTCCAGGGTTGGTTCTATCCCAGAGCACCTAGAAGAAGCTAAAAGATTTTTTTCTAGATGAGTGCACCTTCAATCCAAGTGTTACAGAATTCCCTGAGAGAAATCCCAGTAAAACATGAGCTAAGAATCTGAAATTACAAAATACACAAAGAAATAAACCACCATGAACAAGAGAAAGACACAAACAGCATACTTTAAACTTTTTCACTGATCTCTTAGAATTATTAAATACAAAAATATAAAATACACCTGAAATATTTGAAAGACTGTGGGTTGTGGATCATATAATGGTCATTAAATGATTCAAATGAGTGGCATTTACATTCTATATGGAGGTCAAATACAGAGGGAACTTGGGAACATGTGTTTGGAATAATAAAAATTTTGAAATAAGACCCCGAATAGAATTGAAAAGGCAATTTTTCCTTTAAGTCCCCCTGCTATATCCTTCTCTTACCTACCCTTTTCTTTATCCCCCTTTTGAGGGCCTAGAATATTCACTCTGAGTAACCATAGATTAAAGCCAACTCTAACCATATTAACATCACTGCCAATGATTACCTGGAATCTTTACTATCCAGAGTTAATATTCGTGTTCTAGTTTTATTTGAAGATATTGTTTTATAACATTGATTTTAAAACACTCTCATGCCATATTACTTAAATTTGATAAAAAGCCATGCTATTTCATTTGAATATGGTATTAAATAAAATTTACACATTTTCTTTTTATGCAACTTAAAACCACACAGACTTCTATCTGAAAAATGAAATCTTGTTTAGTGTACTACCAAAAGACTGAGCAAAATATCTTGATCTTAGAAAAAGCACAGTGTTTCAATAAATGCTACATCTAAGTCTGTTCTATCTTTTTAACGTTTTTACAGACTTAGGTTGGGAATTATTAACAGCTTTCTTAAGGCTAGGAACTATTGGCAATGCCACTATTACATACTAGGAGGCTAATACTGCATTTTTAAAAGTAACATATCTATTTATTCAACAACATTTGAATGGGTATCTGCTCTGCACCTGATACCATGATATGCTCTGTGAATAATCACTGAGCAAAACTGGGCACAGTTCCTGCTCTCATGGAGTCTACAACTGAGTGAGGTACACAGATAATTACTGGAGTAATCATCAAACAAATGTAGAACTGCAACCAGGCAACTATGACATATTCTTCTTGACTATAGTCAACAAATACATTGATCCTAAAAGCCTTTTTTAAAAAGATATTAATTAATTTATTTATTTGATTTATGGGAGAGAGAGAACAGTGTGAGAGTGTTGGGAGGCGGGGGAAGAAGGGGGAGGTCGAGGGATGAGCAGACTTCATACCGGAGCTTGTAGCTAACACAGGCCACGCATGATTCCACAACCTGGAGATGGTGACCTGAGCTAAAATCGAGTCTGATGCTCAACTGGCTGAGCCACCCAGGTGTCCCTTAAAACCCTTTTAAAAGAATATTTAGTTTGTCAAAAGTTAAGAGGCAACAAGTTAGTCTGGTCTTACTGTAGATACATTCATCTTATAAATATAACCCAAATTTCCTACTGGAGATATTTGCTTGATGCTGAAACTTATTTAACCTTTTTAAAGTCATTACCGATTTTGTCAATTTTTAGAAATTTTAGAAACTGTTCATTATAATCCCAAATAAGAAACAGTGAATTTATTAATTTCAACATTTCACCAAATTTTGTTTCTTTACTTACAAACTTTGAAGCAATACAGATTTTATGGGATACTTTCCTAGATTTGGAAGATTTCCACTTTTAATGTGTTGTCGTGACTGCAGTTTAAGAAATGTTTAATTCAATTCTGACTCCAACTGCCTACTTGAGGAAAGATGGAGACACAGGCCAGCACACTGGTGGGCTGGTCTGCTAGTCCCAGGGAGGCAAATCTGAACTGAAAGGGCTCATAGGGACAGAGAGAGAGTCTGAAGACCCCAGAATCCACAAATACTGATTCTTTACAGCCCTCATAGCTCTCTAAACCCAACCCATGTGAAACTAATAGTAGGAAACTATAAATCATAAAAACGAAAAACAACAGTTTCTTAAATCTGTATTTTAGTGACTAAGTTTAGTAATTTGGCTCCTTGGTAAACTGGCTTTTGGGTGATTGACATTAGTCCAATTGGCCTAGAATTAACTATAGCAGGTCAATCTGACTTGGTCCTTAGTCATCAGATAAGAATACCCTGGCAGCATGAAGCTAGACTGGAGCCAGACCTGAAGAGTGAGTGCAAGCTGGTCAGGTGGACAGAGAAGCGTAGAGCAAGGCAACAGCAGGAGGAGGAAGGGCACACAGAAAAGCCTGAACTGGCAAGAGAAATTGGGTTGAGATGAAGCCAAGGCATACTCCAGGTCCAACTAGGATGAATGCTAGAGGCTATTTTTAAGAGTTCTATCTTTGTCCTAGGTCACTGGGAGCAACATGACGAGGTCTCGGTTTTGGAAAGCACTCTGGCTACAACGTGGAGAATGAACTGGAGAGCAGCTGGGGCGTATGCAGGGCGATGGAGCAGAAAATTCTTGCAGTGGTTTGCTGAGAGATGACAGCAGCCCAGACTAGGACTGGAGTGAAGGAGATGGTGAGCAGTGGACAGATCAGAGCAGTTGTCTTCAACTGAGGGTGATTTTGCTCCACAGGTGGCATTCAAATAAGACATTTTTGGTTGTTACAACTGGGCTAGAGGGAAGGGCTATTGGCATCTAACGCATAGAGGCCAGGGGTGCTGCTATGCTCCTACAATGCACATACAGGATAGCCCCTCATAACAAAGAACTGTCTGACCCCAAATGCCATAGTACCAGGCTGAGAAACTGTGGTCTGGAGAAATACTCAGGGAGTAACACAGACTTCCTATCAGAAATTACAAGCATAAGTATAATGTCAGGTTTATGAAGATAATGTTATGATCCGTAAGAAAAACAACACAGTGTCAGTAACTGCTTTAGGGACAACAAAATTTAAATAAACAGGTGCAATTCAGAGCAATTATTAAGTACGCACGTAGAGTTACTAAATGCTTAGAAGGGATGAGAGCTGTAAACTGCACTCCCAGCTTGACAGAAATACATAGCGACTAAATCTAGCATTGTCTGCAAAAGAGGCACGCACTTCACTCTGGTAACAGTCAGCAGGATCTAATTTTAGTTTATACTCTTAGTGCATTAAAATAGCATCAAGAAGCTCAGGAAGTCTAAAACCATCACACTCCAAGTTTCTGTCTATACTGTTAATAGCTACTTGCCAAGATCCCTGTTGCCCATGTGATGATTATAGCCTATTAAAAACATGTCCTCTGCAAAGTGCTCTTGAAAAAAAAACAGGAAATGGAGTTAAGGGAACGATTCTAGATAAAATAATTGGCAACACAAATATCACAATGCAGACATTCATAAGGAATAGATCTTAACTCCTGAAGTTTTGTGAGAGCTTTATGAGGATTTTTTACTGTTTACTATAAAAGTTAAAATGCTTTCAATCAGAGTTCCAGTGTCACAATGGTAAATTAGAAAAGCAAATAAACATTTTTATTTGAACAGAAAATCTACTAATTGCCTACATGTGACTTGGATAAAAGTTGAATGGGGGAAGAGCTGAGCCAGGCCTATTACTGCAAATGGGGAGCAATCCACAGTGTGCTTGGTACCTTAATTTATCTGTTAAGCCTCTCTTCTAGTCAAACAAAATCCAGATGGACTGACCCAATGAGATTCATTTTTTCCACTTCAGTTCATAGGACCTTCTAAATTGCAGTTTGAGATTTTTAAAAAATTGCTTTATTTTCTGAAATTTTAGTTCAAGACGTATTCTTCTCAGTAAAGTATGCTCAATTGTTGCATTCTGCAATTGTCTAACCAGATACATATCACTGGAATGAACCTAGAAAGAGTTCAAAATTAATATCCCACAGTATGGACAGTTTGGTTTTTGTTTTTTTTCTACCAAGAAGCCATAAGCAAAAAAGGAAACAACAATCAGCAGTTTCATAGTTGAAGTTAAATTAAGTCTTATTAGTGTTTTCTTTTAACAGCAATAAATATATACACTCCTCCACTCGTGGGCAGATTCTTTTCCGGTGTTAGATACCTGAGATACAAAAAGCATCTGTTTCAGTCCCTCCTTCTCCTCATGCTTATGCTGCACTCCTCATGCCTATATTCCTGTGCCTAGGACTATAAATACACAGCTACCTGGAATAAAGTCTACATTTTCCAGTTTCTCTTGCAGCTAGGAGCAGCCATGAGATAAAATTAAGGCCAAGTGAAACTTCTGGGTATTTCCTTAAAGGGAGAGGAAGCCACCTGACTTCTTTCTTCCTGATGCCTGGGAAGTAGATGTAATGACATGCCCAAGAAGCAGCACAGGATGTGGAGGTGCAAGCCACATGATACGGATGTCAGAGTAAAAGAGAGTGGAAGCCTGGTTCCCTGACACCATGGAATACCACACCAAGCATGGATGATCAACAAAATATGTTTACATGAGCAAGAAAAGCATTTCTATTTTTCTTAAGCCACTGTTTTGTTTTGTTTTCCTGTCATTGTAGATGAATTTAATCCCAACTGATACATGCCTTTGCAAACTACTTTATTTTTTAAAGATTTTATTTATTGAGAAAGAGAGAGAGTGAGCGAGCGAGTACGCACAGACACAGTGCGTGGGAGACGCACTGTGGGGAGACGAAACAGGGGAGGGATAAGGGGCAGAGGGAGAGGGAGAAGCAGCCCCCCCCCCCCCGATGAGCAGGGAGCCTGATGTGGGGATCAATCCCAGGACCCAGGGATCATGACCTGAGCCAAAGGCAGATGCTGAACCAAGGGAGTCACCCAGGCACCCCTAGGATTCTCATTTATATACAGTCTTCATGTAGTTCAGGTTATGGGTGGCTTTTTTGTTTGTTTGTTTAGGAACTCTTAACTTCCACAGAGATTTTTCCTTATATTGAACTAGGACTTATTGTCTATACATTTCCACCTAATTTTGAACTTTGACAGCATTTGTATATAAATATTTATTAATTTGAATTTACCCTATGCCCCCACAACTAGATGATAAATTACTTAAGGCTTGGAAATATGCTTTCCACTTCCTTGTATTCCCAATACTTTGCTACAGTTAACAGGTGCTCACATATCTGCTAGGAAGGGGAAGTAAAAGAAAGAAAGGAGGGAGAGAGTGAAGAAGGGAGAGACAGAAAAGGAGAATGGAAGAGAGAGGGACAAAGAGAGGGACAATCCAATAAATGATTAAAAGCAACGCAGCAATGTGTTTTGCCCCCAAAGATGCTTACTAATAACTTCTGCATGTTTACACCTGTGGGCATTAATGGGCCATTATAGGATCAATTTAAGCACCTATTGGTTAAACATTCCTGTATTCAGTAGCACTTTTGAATGCATAACTGAGTGGAAATCTTTGCGGGTGGGAGATGACTCAACTTGAAACAATAACTCTCCAAGAGTCTAGAGAATAAGAATCTCCTATAAGCCATTCTGCGGTTCTTCTTTGCTGAAACAATAATAATAACAACAGCAGCAACTGCTAACAAGAAATGAAATTGAAGAAGGCTTAAAAGTTTGCTAGAAGCTCAGAATGATTATCTGAAACCGTGCCCTGTGCCTGAAGAAAAGCCAGAAACCAATCCAAGGATGTCTGTGAGCCAGGGTCAAGTTAGGACAGGGTTTCTCACTGTTGCTGACAGAGAATAAGGAACTCAGTCTTCTTACTGAGTTTGCCAGATTAGAAGTATCTTCTTGTACTTGTTGAAACAAAATTTGTTCTTACATTTCCTTATGTATCCAGCATTAATCATGGCTTACCAATTGATTTTGAACTTCTGTCTTGACAGTGTATATTTCTTATTACTGCTTTTGGATATCCTATAAATCTAAGCCTGATTCCTGATTTCTCTTTATTTTGCCTTAATTTTGTTTACAGTGAATTTTGATTATAATTAATCCTGGCTGATAAGAAATGGCTCTACCTCATTTCTCATTTCTTTTTTTTTTTTAAATCTTTTAACTTTGGAATAATTTTAAATTTATTCCATTTACTTTTGATAAAAAAGTTGTGCTTATTATTCTAGGAATGCAAAGTTGGTTAAGGATTCTAAAATCAATCTAATTCTTACCATTTTAACAGGAGAAAATCATGCAACCATCTCAACAAGTGTAGAAGAAGTATTTAAAAAAATAAAACTCTATTATTGATCAAAAGATCTTAGTAAACTATCAATAAAATGAAATTTCCTTAATTTGAAAAAAGTTATCTTTAATTAAAATAGTATGGTACCTGCACAAAAACAGATAAATAGACCAATGAAACAGAACAAAGAGCCCAGAAATAAACTCAAATATATAGAGTCAAATAATCTATGACAAAGGTGTCAAGAATACACAACAAGAAAAGAGCAATCTCTCCAATAAATGTATTGGGAAAACTGGATGTTCACATGCAAAAGAATGAAACTGTATCATTATCTTACACCATATACAAAAATTAACTCAAAATCGATTAAATACTTAAATGTAAGACCTAAAACTGTAAAACTCCTAAAAGAAAACACAGGTAAAGAACTCCTTGATGTTGTTCTTGGAAGCGATTTTTTGGGTGACACCAAAAGCAAAAATAAACAAGTGGTACTATATCAAACCAAAAATCTCCTACGCAGCAAAGGAAATGATCAACAAGATGAAAAGGCAATCTATGAAATGGGAGAAAATATTTGCAAACCAAATATCTGATATGGGGTTGCTATCCAAAAGGTATAAGAAATTCATAGTACTCAATAGCAAAAAACCCACCTGATTTAAAAATGAGTAAAGGAGCTGAATAGACATTTTTCCAAAGCAAACATACAAACGGCCAACAGGTAGATGCAAAGGAACTCAACATTACTAATCATTAGGGAAATGCCTATCAAAACCACAATGAGATATCAAAAAGACAAAAGATAACAAGTGTTGACAATAGTGTGAGAAAAGGGAACCTATGTAGACTGTTGGTGGGGATGTAAATTGGTACAACCATTATGGAAAACAGTATAGGAAGGTCTCATAGAAAATTAAAAATAAAACTTACTATATGATTCAGCGATCCCATTGCTGGGGATATATCCAAAGGAAATGAAATCAATATCTCAAAGAGATATTTGCACTCTCATGTTCATTGCCACATTATTCACAATAGCCTGAGTTATAGAAACAACCTTATGTGCCTGCCAAAGGATGAATGGATAAAGAAAATGTGATATATATCTCCACATATCCATGGATAAAGAAAAAAATATATATATGGAATATCATTCATCTCTACAAAGAAGGAAATTTCTGTGACAACATGGACATTCCCAGGGAACATTAATGTTAAGTGAAATAAGGCAGAGAAAGACAAACACTATATGACCTAATTTATAGGTGGTATCTAAAAAAGTTGAACTCATAGAACCAGAGGACAGAGTGGTGATTAAGAGAGGGTGGTGTGGGGAAAATAGGGAGATATTGGTCAAAGGCTACAAACTTTCAGTTTTAAGTTTTCAGTTATAAGATTTTGGGGGGATTAAAAGTGAGTCTAGTTAGTAATACTGTATTGTATCCTTGAAATTTGTTGTGTTCTCACCTGCACCACTATAACAAAAAAGCTAACTATGAGAGATGATGGATGTGTTAATAAAATAATTGTGGTCATCATTTCATAATGCGTATGCATATCAAACCATTACATCATATACCTTAAATATATATAATCTTTAAAAAGATCTTATTTATTCATGAGAGACACATAGAGAGAGAGGTGGAGACATAGGCAGAGGGAGAAGCAGGCTCCATGCAGGGAGCCTAATGTGGGACTCGATCTTGGGACCCCAGGATCACTCCCTGAGCCAAAGGCAGATGCTCAACCACTGAGCTACCCAGGCATCCCAAATATATACAATTTTTATTTGCCAAATACCTCTACACCTCAATAAATGTGGGAGGGGGTATGAAAAAGGTTATCTACAAAATTCCTAAGGTAGATCTCATAATTAGTGGTTAAAAATGGAAAAAATTCTCTTTGAGATTGGCAGTGAGACAAAAATGTACTTTATACTTCTAATTAATACCATATCGAAAATTCTACCTAAAGCAATGAGACAAGGAAAAGAAAAAAAAATGTTCTAAGACTGGGAACAAAAATATGAAGCTGTAATTATTAGCTGATGATGTGATCAGTGTATGTATAAAAATCTCAAGGATTTCAGACAAATAAATATATAAAGCCAGTTTAGCAAGGATGTTAAATAAAAAGTCAATAATATCAACTAAACTGTCTATAAAAACAGTTGGAAAATGAAATTAAAAGAATTAAACTATGCACAACAGCTTAAACATCAAATACCTAGGAATAAATTTCAAGAATGATACGCAAGACCTCTGTACAGAAAACTATAAAACATTATTAAAATGAAATCCCCCCCAAAAAAAATGAAAACCCAAATAACCTGGGGATACCACACTAGTAGACTGGAGAAACTCAATATTGTAAAGATGTCATATCTCTCAAATTGACCTATAAGTTTTATGCAATCTATAATAATTTCAGAAATTTTCTTTTTTATCAGATGATTTTATTCTAAAATTTATATGGAAATACAATGGACAAAGAATAGATTAGACAAACTTAGATTAAAAAAGGTGGGAGGAAGAGCACAAGTACATCACAACACTTACTATAAAGTCATAGTAATTAAGTCAGTATGGTATTGGTATCGGGTTAAACAAATATAACAATGAAACAAATAGTTATGATAATCCAATACATATATAGACACTGAATTTTTGGTAGCAGAACAGTGGGGGAAAGCCCTGCCTTTTAAATAAAGGCACTGTATTGCACATGAGGGAAAAAACAAACAAACAAACCAACGCTGAGTCCCAAACCCCACTTCACACCATACATAAAACTTAATCCTAGATGACCTGTAGCTCTAGATATGAAAGGCCAAACAAAATTTCTGTAACACTCTAAAGAAGAATATATTCACGTCCTTGTGGTAGGCAAGGATAATTTAAATATAAATAAAAAGTCTTGACCACAAAAGAAGAGATTAACAAACTGGATTGTGTGAAATTAGGGTCTTCCACTTATTACAGTAACACCATTAAGAAATTAAAAAGCCAACCCACAGACTGTGAGATATTTGCAATTCATAAATCTGACAAAGGACTCATATTCAGAATAAACAACTTCTACACAACATTAAAAAAATATAGACAAACCAATAGAAAATAGGCAAGACTTAAATAGGTACTTTATAAAAGGAGGTATTCAAATTTTTATGAAATTATTAAAAGGCTCTCAATCTCAATAGTAATCAGGGAAACACAAATTAAAACCAAAATAAGATGCCACGATAGTCCCATGAAAGTGACTAAAATAAAAAAAAAAAAGTTTGACAGTACCAAGTGTTGGCGAGGATGTGGGAAAACTAGGACTCTCATAGTTTTCATAGGAAAACTATGAATTTTTCAATCTGGAAAACCTTTTGAAGAAATCTCATTGCAGAACATATGTATACCTTTGGATCAAGTAATTCTACACCTAGGATATGTGTGTGTGTGTGTGTGTGTACATACGTGTGGCGATATATATATAGGAAGTATATATTATGTTGGATATATGTATTTATTTGTAATAATTTCAAACTAGAAACAACTCACATTTCTCAATAGATAATTATGGTATATCTGGAATATGGAATACTATTCAGTAATAAGGGTAACAAATACAGCTCTATACAACATCTCAAAAGAAACTCAATACAAAAATACATATTGTAAAACTCCATTTATAATATTAAAAAACAAGCAAAAAGGAAGTATGAAATTTGATTTAGGATGTTGGTTATCTTCGGGAAGGAGGGCAGTAGTCTTTAGCTTAAGGTGCGTCACAAGGAGGCCTTCTGGGTTGCTAGTAATGTTCTATTTCTTAACCTCAATAAGTAGCTACTTAGGTGTAATAACTTCATTATAATTAATTAAGGCAAATACTTATGATTTATGAACTTTTCTGAGCTGTGTTCTATTTCAAAACATTTTATTTGGAATATCCATCTTTTATCGATTTTCTTCTTTTATCCATCCCTACCCTATTTTTCACATTTGCATGTTAAATATTTAAATCTAAGATCTCAAGGTCTTGAGGAAAAATACATGGTTATAGTTATTAAAAGTAGCAAGCAGCATTACAAGTATATAGCAGTTTGCAGATTTTCACATCCATTTATCTCGATTATTTGTAACAACCGTTTGAGAGACAACAGGCAATAAGAGGGTTATTTTTAAAAAATAGATGTATAAACTGAGACTCAGATTTTGTTCCCTAAGTTCACACATCTAGAAAGTGACAGAGTTCAATCTAAGACTTTTATTCCTGATCTCTAGATTGTTGCTGTTTATACTATCCATGTAGCCATTTAAAATAATATGTAGCTAAAATAAATGATCCTGATTCAAATAGCTGAGTTTTTTATTTGATTCTGACCAAACCCACTCTGAGTCTTGAAAACTGCCATTGCCATTTTCTCCTAAACCTCTTAAAAATAAATGCATTTATAGAGGTCAATTACATAAGGACAACACTTTCCAGTTTTTTATATAGATTTCTCCACACCAAGTAATGTGTGTGAACTGTGCTTCATACCTTCTTAACTACAGCAATCTATTTCAAATGTGGATTCTGTTTTGGGCGCTCTTTTAAAATTAGACTATAGTAATAGGACTGAGTTGTCCAGGGACCGTATATTCTGAAGTTCTCCAGTTGATTTTTCTAGTTTTAGAGGAAGGAAGAATTATTAGTTTCCTTTCGAGTGGTTATCCAAATTAGGAGGATGAAAGGAATATTTTAGACCTCAGTTACAGAAATAGGTTAGAACACTGTGCTAGTAAAATAATGAGTATGATCACTCTGGATAGCTTAAGTATTCTTTGATCACTATAGAATGCAGCTCTAACTTCCACCAGGTATTTTAAAATTACATACCTTTGATCACAGCGGGTACCAGGAAAAAGAGCTCATACGACCTAATTGACATTATCTGCACTACTAGAGAAACATAATTCAGAGGTTTATAAAACTGATGATGTGCGAGGCGTCTCACCCTCAAACGGGGGAACTGGTTGGTGTTTCGTTGGTGGTGGTGGTGGTATACACTGGTACAAATTCTACGGACGAAAGTTCGGCAAGCAGTCTTAACAGCCTAAAAAGGGCAATTTCTAAGGCCCTGTACTCACTTTATAGCAATCTTTCAAAGGAAACAACTAATGACAAAGATCTGCCTACAAGGCTATTTGCTGTAGTATAATTTATAATAGTAAAAACTTACAGTAGCATAAATGTCAAATAGTAAAAAAAAATATTAAATTACCCGTGGCATATTCATATTCACTTTGGAGCCATTACAAGCAGCAGTGTAAATGAACTGGTAAGATGATATTTGGCCAGACAAAACAAATAATATTCAAATTCTGTCCTCAACCAGCCACCTTTCATCTGTGAGGCTGTGGAAGGATATGTAGGCATGTGACGGGGTCAAACAAAAGAAGACATTATGCTGAGGCTCCTGTGACTTTTTAATACTTCAGTGACAGCAGGAACAGTTCTTTTTGACACATTTTTCCTGCATCAGCAGGACCTGACTTTGCCTATTATAGTATCCACTTCCCCATCTTCTTCCCCCTTTTGTGACCCTACTCCCTTTAAGCAGGTTCAGAACATAATTTCTGAATTTCTGCCTGTTTTATTTGATGCTCTCCCTGCTTCCCATTTCCAAGTGCAGGGCTACCGTGATTTGTCGGATCTGTGTGACTTTCTCTGGGTTTCTTTCCATTTCCTACTGTTCTTGTTGTAACTACAAAGTAACCACCTTTTATTTTAAGAAGGGATCTCTTTGATATCTTACTTCTGATGCCTTATGTTCTCATCCCAAATCTCAGAATAGTTTCCGTGTTCATTTACCACATTCCAAAGGCTTTTTGCCTTCTCATGGTGGTTGAACTCTGTCTCAGAACAAACCTATTTACTAGACTTTAGACTGATTATGGCACCGATGTATAATCTTCTCAGCCCTCGGGTGTGTGATAATTTCACGGACTTTTTATTCCCCCTTGGCCTAAGAAGAAAACACTAGCCCTCCCCCACTTGGGTAGAGGTCCCCAATCTTGTTATTTATTTGTATTATTCACTCCACTGCCCCAGTGAGGGGGAATCAGTACTTTGGGTCCCTGAAGTTCATAGCTGAGACCAGAGTGCATATACTGTCGGCTAAGAGACCCTAATCAGGAAGGAACATCATCCCTAAGGGGGGTGAAGAGCATCTTCTTGGATCCAGCCATCCAGCATATATATCTTGCTATATATATCCAGCAGCCCATATACAGAATCTTTCTCTTTTTGAATGTCTTTTAATGACTTATAAGACAGACCAATAATGCCAAATGATTAAGTGGGACTAAAGTACCTTCCAAATAGTAGGTATAAAAGCATCTCATTCGTGCTTTTTTTTTTTAATGTCCTCCACAGCCACACATATAATCAAAATGGGAAGCACCAGTGGTTAAGCTATCTGTGAATGGTAGGAAAGCATGGTGGGGCAGCTGCTGGGGTTCAGTTTCTCTTCTCTTTTCATGTCTTTATGTTTGAAGCAGTTTACCATGGAACCACATTTATTACTTTATCATTTAGACACTAATGTTCATCTCTTTTTAAAATGTGGCTACTTTATCTTGAACATCCTGAACAAACCATGTTAAGGCCCAGGGTTGGTTTTTTTTTGCTTGTTTTTGTTTTTGTTTTTTAATCTGCTTTCAATTCCCCCTGATTCCCTAACTTCATCATCCTTGAGTGCCATTCTCATAGGACACTGCCTTATTTTTATTAAAATAAGAACTGTTAGAGATATAATAAGAAAGAATAATTTTTCAAGTTTCTAAAAGATGGGCCTTAAAACCTTCAAGTAATAATAATGAGCACATATAATCTGTTTCTCAAGCCCTAGGTTTCTGAAACCTCCCATCTAAATTCACTGTCCATGAGCAGTGGTCTCCACTAACAGAAAAAAAAAAAATCATGCAGAATGCCAGTGACTATTTCATTGTAAATGTAGGTTCTGTATCATCTCTGTGCTCAGATTAGAAATAATCCCTGGACAGATACATAACTCAGAGTTCAGCTTGTGGGTGGACCATGGTTGTAGAGCTGCTTCCATTTACCCTGGTGAGGTAAACAGTCACATCTTCACTCTCTGCTTGGCGGCACATAACAAGAAACACCACATTATAAATAAAACTGAAGAGACTAAGGTCACTTCAATTCACCTTCTAAGCTTCCTCCACTTTTAAATGGTAAAATAAAATATTCATGTGCTACCATTATGTGGTTGAAAACGACCGGAGACAATTCCTCGTACTTCTATTAATCCATGATTGCCCGTAGCCTCCCCCCAAGTCCATCGTCTGTATCCATATCTACCTCATATATGAATGAGGGAAGTAGGAAAAAGTGATGGTCATACATAATAGAATCAACAAGTGAGACAACAAATCAATCTTCCTAACAGCATGACAAATGTACCAAATCACATTTCAAACATTCACTGGCACTTTGAACAAAAAAACACTGCCTAGTTCATCCACAGAATAACCTATTTCCCCAAGAGATGTCTGAGGCTGCCCAAGGCAACATACCATCTCTGAAAATTTAGGGAACACAAATGAAAACTGAATGCCAGTTTATTTTCTGAATTAAAATCTTAAGCACTTTAAGTGAGATAGCAATACCGAAAGTAATTTAACATCTTTTAAGATAATTCAAAGTGCTCAACTCATTTAATATAATTATCTCTTAACATTGTTATAGACTCCCTATTTTCCTAGTGCTCTTTAGAAAGGACAAAATACCCTTCCTTTTACCATAATTTTTCCCTTGTCTATATCTAATTGAAGAGCTTTCTATCAGGAAACTTGAAAAATGGATAATTACTGCTCTGGGGCCTCTCGTCAACTATGAACTTGGGAATTGGAGTTTCTGGCCTTGCTTAATGAAAAGTGTCTGAATTAAATTTTCTTCATCTCACAAGTATCATTTTTTTTTTCTTTTGGTAAAAAAGTTTCCCAGAGAATCTCTTTTAATAGCCACTGGCAAAGCCCGTAATTCTACTACTGAAACAATGAGATCTATTTTCCAGATCATCAATCTTCATTCTCCAGACAGATACAATTGTTTGAAGAGTTGCAATTACATTATCCCTTGGTGCTTCTTCAGCCTCCACATTTGACTGATTCCACAGTTAAACAATTAAAAGGCCAACGGAATTGAGGATTAATTTTTATCTCTAATAATAAAAAGTTCATTGCATTGAATTTCTTGGTATCAGCATCATCACCCTCCTAATTAAAAGTGCAACAGTTATATAATCTTGCAAAAGGAGAAATGGAAGTCAATATGCATTCATGGACTATATAATTTGAGTGTAGTAACTGCTGTCATCTTGACTGTATGGACAACACCATTTTATGCTACCTAGAAATGAATCAATGTAAAGTGCTAGGCTTCGCCTGTAGAGCTAACACCTCATTTAATCCTCTGATGTTAAACACTACATGTTTTCTGGACAGCAAACAACTATAGTTAGTCAGAAATAGGTCCAGCAGATTCCAAACCAAATGCAGATAACCAGGGCGAACCACACACACCATCAGCATGTAGGTATGTTCTACAACAGCTGGCATCAAAGGCCAGCAGAAGGCTGTGTCTGCTGCCTTCTAAGAGCCCGAAAGGAGTCAAGGCCAGCTCTTCTTCACATTCCCTACATGACTGCTCCCTTCATCTCATCATGTTACCATCAGTTCTGTTCATGTGGGGGTTCCTCTCAATGGCTCTAGGAAGACAGGCCCTTCCCTGCCCAGGTGCCAAGGTTTGGATTCCACAGGCCTCCCCTGGAACCTAGGAGTCTGAATTTTTCACAAACAGCCACAGTGTCAGTGAGGTGTAGTCTTGGAGCCACTTTTACTTTTTTAAAGTTTTTATTTAAATGCCAGATAGTTAACATACAGTGAAATATTAGTTTCGGGTGTACAACACTTCCATACGACATCCAGTCCTCGTCACCCCTTAATCCCCACCACCAACTTCACTCATCCCCCCACCCACTTCTCCTCTGGTGACCATCAGTTTGTTTTCTACAGTTAAGAGTCTGTTTCTTGGATTGCCTCTTTTTTTCCCCTTTGCTTACATGTTCTGTTTCATAAATTCAACATATGAGTGAAAGCACATGGTATTTGTCTTTTTCTGACTTATTTCACTTAGCGGAATACTCTTTAGTTCCATCCACATCATTGCAAATGGCAAGATTTCTCTCTTTTGATGGCTAATATTCCATTATATATATATAATATATAATATACATACATATACACACACACACACACACACACATCTTCTATATCCATTCATCCGTCAATGGACACTTGGGCTGCTTCCATAATTTGTAGATAATGCTGCTATAAACATCAGGGTGCATGTATCCCTTTGAATTAGTATCTTTGTATCCTTGGGTAAATACCTAATAGTGAAATAGCTGGACTGTAGGTTTTTGTTTTTGTTTTGTTTTTTTTATACTTTTTAAGGAATCTCCATGTTGTTTTCCACAGTGACTGCACCAGTTTGCACTGGGAGCCATTTTTTCAAGGAAAAAAAAAACTCTCTGTGAGCTTTTGGAGTACTCTGTGGTTTGTGTATTCTGAGTGCTTGGCACAGTGCATCAGATGAGATACGAATTAAGAAAAATGACACCAAAAGCCTAGAAAAGGCAGGATTCAAATTAGAAACCGGCTTGGGGAAAGGAAGGCTCAGAATTTGGTCCTACTGAGTGCTCTTTTATACACTTGTGTTTCTGAGTTTCAAGTTCTTCAGGGTAAAAGTTCAGCAGTAGAAGCAGGAGGTAAAGAATGTGAATGTTAGGAGGGTAGAGAGGACAATATTTTAAGTGTATGATTTAGGAAAACTTTCCCTGATCCCACAGGGTCAGTCCTCTCAACTTGTCCTCCCCCAAATTTGGAAAGAAAAACAGTCCATGAAGTCATGGTAGAAATCACCCAACAAATATAATATTTAAACATTAAAAATTATCTTAACCTGCTAAAAGTGAGCAGTTTTCATCTAACAAAATTGAAATTTTGTTTAAAAAATATACATCTTAGGAAATTACCTGAAGTCCATGCAACAGTTCATCTGTGGGCTCCTGAGAATTATTTCACTTATTGTTTTTGTCAATTCTCTCATGAGGTAACGGACTAGTCAAGCCAAAATTTGTATTGTTTTATCAAAACATAATCATATTTTATTCATTTTGTAATGTATAGGCTAATTTCAGTGTCAGGACTTGTCTTCCATAAAACTATAACATGAAAACACTAATTCAAAAAGGTATTTACACCACTATGTTCATTGCAGCATTATCTGCAAGAGCCAAGTTATGAAAGCAGCCAAAATGCCCATCAGTAGATAAGTGAATAAAGAAAATGTGGTGTGTGGTGTATATATTATATATATATAGAGAGAGAGAGAGAGAGAGAGAGCGCGCGCACACAATCATCACGATGAGCACTGAATAATGCATAGAATTGTTGAATCATTATAATGTACAGCTGAAACTGAAAGTATACTTCTCTCACTTCCCACTCCAATATTATTGGCATGTTGAGAACTATCAAGAATTCCCATGAGTGCTTGAAGTAAGTCCTGCACTAAATGGGAGCCAATTATGAAGGGAATGACCCAAACTATAGAGAGATTCCTCTGAGGAATTATAACTATTAATGGATTATGCTTTTTTTTTTTTTTAAGTAGGCTCCATGCCCAGCATGGGGGCCCAATGCTGAGCTTGAACTCACAACCCTGAGATCAAGACCTGAGCTGAAAACAGGAGTCTGGCACTTAACCGACTGAGCCACCCAGGCACCCCTTACTGGATTACTCTTAAAAGGAATGGGCTAACAAGTAAACATCAACTTGAGGGACCTGCCTATTATAATCTGTTCCTTGGCTTCTGTTTCACAGGGTCAGTTGCTGTTTGCTATTCTCTTGACTCATCTCATGAACCCCAAATTACTCTATTTCAGAATGATTGCCATGGACTATGTTGCTCCACCCCAGCATCCGCCAACTGACCTGCACTGCTTCAAGCCATACGTCAGCAGGTCCTGTCGTGTTGATTCTTTCTCAACCCTTAGAAATACCCACCTCTGCTCATATAGAGTTACTAGAAATTGCAAAATAAGCTACTATATTAATAATACCACTATGTTCCTAGTATGTATTATCATAAAACAAGCATCAAGGGAGAATAGGTCAGTGATTAAGATAACACATCTGGAGTCCAGTAGGCCTGGTTCACGTTGTGATTCTGATGAGTACTAGCTGTATGACCAACATGGTGCCTACATCTCTCTGACTCCCATCCATTCAACACTCCCATCCTAACAACACTACTATCTCCCTGGGTCTATGTAGAGATTAAAAACGCTGCCTGCATGATAGTGGGCAAGAGGACCGGTGAAAGTATTTGTTCAAACTGCTGGGAGCTATTATACTAACACTACTACTGTTAATGAAAAGGGTACATGCTTTAGAGTCATAATTAGTTCAAATCATGGCTCTGCATTTCCATTTCTTCATTTGTAAAGTAAGGTTGACACCAACCAGGTTACAGATTTGGTTTGAAGTTTAGAGATGAATATATTTAAGTCCTTGGTAAAATGCCTGGCACAGGGCAGGCACGCAGTGCAAGGCAGCCATTGTAATAACTACAGATAGAAATGACTTTGGTCATGAGGCTGTAATCCACATGCCGTACTGTCAAGTTGTTTTAAGTTTAAATGTCTTTTGATACCTTTTGGTGCTGTGGTTCTTACTCCATCATGATCCTCGTGCTGGCGAGGAAACCCTATCCAAGCAGAAATGCACCCAGCCTTTCTCCTCGTCTATCTACTGAGAACGGTCTCGTCTCTACCAACTCAGTTTCTTTCCCTTCTCTGCCTCAGAGAAAGGTTCTGCCGCCAGGCATGTTGTCTGGGACTTCCATGGTCTAGAAAGGAAAGAAAGGGGCAAGAGGATGAAGAAGGGAGACAAGTGGGTTAGAGGTTGGGGGGGGGGGGAGGGCTTGAGAGAAAAGTTGCTGGAGGAGCTGAGGGAGGATGAGGAAACTCATGGAGGCAAGGGAAAGGGTATTTCCTGAATACTGTTTTATATACCCTCTCCCGAATATTCAAGGAAAGTAAGTAAAAACAAAACAAAAAGAAAGAGGAAGAAAAAACACCCTTCTTGTTGCTGGACTGTGTTCTCTGAGTGCCAGAGCTCTGAGGCTGTACCAAATGAGTCGTGGTTTCTCCTGGGTAATAAATACTACGCACTTGGCTGCTCCTGGAGGCAGAATGCCACAGGATATCAGACACTGTGAAGACAGGGCTACTTGATTTCCTAGGAAGGTAGCCATCGGAGGGAAATGCCTGTAGAACTGTTAACTCTGGAGCATCTGGAGGAAGACTGCCAATGGCAGGACAAGGAAGAGAGGCTTCCCAAGTGAAATCAGAGAACCAAGGATTCAGGTGACCAGGGAGATCTACCCTGGAGAATGTGTCCCTCATAGACCTGGAGATGGATTTGGAAAGCACCAGGAGCTCCATAAAAATGGGGCCCAGCACTGACAACATCACTTAAATGCAAGAAGTAGGGCTAACTAGCAGCCCTCCATGCGGAGCAGAGAGGGACATCTGCCAGAGAGGGAACTTGGGAGACAAAAGGAAAGGAATGTGGAAAACAGGGTGCAAGAGAAGGGAAAGTAGCCTTGTTGGGCTATGCAACCATGGCAGGAAGGCACTACACAATGGGTATTTTCCATCTGCCCTTCCAGAGTCAATATTCCCCATTCTCCACCCTGCTCTGTGCCCTGGGAGACTGACCTTTGTGGACTAGATCAGTGGCTCCCTTGTCCTCTGGCTTCTGGTTGAGTTCAGTTAATGTTGGCCACCAGCAAGAGACTAGACTGCAAGAAGAGAGGGAAGGCAGGCATTTGTTTACTTCTTCGTTTTTACCCTAGACTTTGATTTTACATCTTCCTGGTGGCAACGCACTGGCCATACCTTTCCCAGGAAATAGCAGCTCCTTGCCTGCTGGTCGTCCCTCTTCTGTACCTGCCCCTGTCTCTGGCTCCTGGCAACAGCTCCCTTTCCTTGCTGCTTCAGGGTCAAGGGACAGTAATTGATTCCAGCTGTTGCTAGTTCCTGGTCCTTCTCTCTCTCTCCCATTTGTTCTCTTAACCCTGCCCACACCTTTGAAAATATTCCCTTCATTAAACCCTCAATGCCTACTTGAATGTACCATCTGCTGCCTGCCCAGACACCAACAGACAGACCCAAGTACAATGATGACTGCATAAGGAGAAAATGCAGAGGTAATGTATCACCCTCCTGACGGAGGCAGAGGATGAGAGGAACTATGAGACTAGAACTGAATCACCAGACTAATGACTTTGGTTAGAGGATGTTTATGAACTTCACGTAAGTCCAAAGCTTGATTCATGGTAATATGATCTACTTGTAATTATTTTCAATGATGATTCTATCGGTAAAATAAGGCAATATATTCTGTAAGTTTCTGTTATTCTTGGGATCAGATAATTTGCAATGATGCACAATGGAAAAGAGATCTAGTTTCAATTCCTATTTTTGGCACTTATTGTGTCAAGTTATTCCATCTTTGTATGCCTCAATTTTTTCATCTGAAAAATGGGGGTCATAATACCTTCTTCACAGGATTCTCATGAGATTAAATGGATTCCCGCCAGGTGCATGCTTGCTCACAGTAAATCCTTAACAAATGACAGTTGTACTTGTTATTCTTGTGCTTCATCATATCCTTTTCTACCCCAAGTATCAGTTTAAGAAATCCAACAAGATTGTGGCGGTGTCAAGGGTGCTTAAATAGGAGTGAACCCAATCAGTTCCCTCAGCGCTGATTTAGATCAAGATGAAGATAACTGATAAACTCCACCTGCACCCACCTTGCTGGCAGAGAAGCTATGGCCAGGTTCCAGCAATCAGCTCCCCTGTCATATTTCCCTTTGGTGAAAAATGAGCTCTGAAGTGTTTATTTTTTCAGAAATATATTTGAAACCACATCAATGTGTGCTACATGCCACATTTAAATCCTCAAGTTATTAATCAGTTAAAATCCTCAGAATTGCTCTTGGAAATTCTAGTAAACTAGTGATACAGAACTTTCAAACCCTAGTGACTCAAAAATTCATTTTCAAAATCTTAGGCTTCCTTTGTACCTTATTTTCCCTAGTGAACTTTCTTGAGAAGTTTGCTCAAGATCTGTTCTGCTGAAAAAATAAAATATCAGACACAGAATATCTTTATTAACAAATACCTCTTAGTTCCGTTCTTTTGTATGTTAAACATTATACATGCCACAATATTTTTAACCTTCACTTACCTTTCTTCACACATACCATAAATATATCCTGAGCGCTATTCCCAGACCTAGATTCTGGGGAATCTCCAGATAATAAAAAATGCAAAAATGTACACCCTGATGGATGTTACATTCTATATACAAGGTTAATGTATTTTCATCTGTCCTATAGCTCTACGTACCAAAAAGTACCGAATTTTCAACCAGTCTAGTTGGACCAGATAGAATATAGGCTGTCCAGTTAAATTTGAATTTCAGATCAACAATAAATATTTCTTTTTAGTATGTCTTTAGTGCCTCCCCTCCATGCTCACTGGAGTTGCCTCTTTGCCCCTTCTGTTCACAGAAGTACCTGCCTCCTCCTAAGAGAGATCTTTTCTTTCACCTTCTGATTCCTGTACCCTGCGGGACCCACTGCAAGCCTGAACCACACAGTCCTCGCTACTCAGTGTGGTTCCTGCACCAGCAGCAATCCATTCCCTGTGAGCTTGTTAGAAAATGCAGTGTTCTGTAGTGTTGGACTCTGAGAATACTGAACCAGAACTTGCCTTTTTAAGTTTGAGATTCACTGACGTAAGACACCGCTAGTCAGGCACAATTTTTCAATATTTTCCAGGAGAGCTGCACTATTCGGTCTATATTAATTAGACTATCCTAAAAGCAACAGTTTTTAATCTTGTTTCTGCTAAGGTACGCCCACAGGATGACACATGCTGCCATAAGGAAGAGGGGCTCACCTCTGTAGTGATTCTCATCCCACCTACCCTGCATATTCCTTTTGTAAATCACTCCTTAGCATCAGCTAGGATGCTGAATGACTGTATTAAGAAGGAGGAAAAGTACCCCCTCCATTTCTTGCTTTCAATAACACTGTTCCCTAAGTATATGAGCAATAGGGAAATATGAATTATGACTTCCCATCCGTACTGGTTGTCTGATAGACCAAATAAATTGACTCATTCTGAAAATGGAATGAAAATACAATGATGAATTATTTCTGATACAGAGATGCTTATTGAATAATTTAAAAGCACTTTACAATTTCAAAGTTTTCAGAGCTTGATAACTAATAAAAACAATCCAGAGTTCCACTAGCTAAGTTTTTTATGTTTGTGTTCTGCTTCACAGAGCTGTTCTTGAAATTGACAGGCATGTAACAACATTCAAAATACTTTTTATGAAATAATCACAGGTACAAAAAAGATTGACAGAACCAACAAAACAATAACTGCCTGTCTTGGTAAATAGATATTTGGTTGTTACACCTCTTTCAGCCCCAAGGGACAAAGCCAAACAAATATGAAGAAACCAGTTTTTGTCTGACTATAATATTAATCCTTGGATAATAAGATACCAAAAGGCAGAAAAAGAATTCTACATACTGAATTCTCAAATAACCCAAGTTTGTGGAGTCAAAAACAGAAACATATTCTTTTTACTTATTAAGATCAATGTCCCAAAAAGCATCTAATGGCCCAAATATATATGAAGAGTAAAAATATCAACACAATGATAGGTGGACTCATTTTATTCATATATAGAAGCTAACGTATCTTACTATACTATATTCGAGTATTAAAACTCAAAGAAACGTCCAATTGTTAAGAGAGATAAATGAGAAAATATTTCTTAAAGATCTAAATTCAGTATTATTATTATCAAATTCTATATAGGAGTTTACAACACATCATTATCAACTCATAACTAAGCTGAGTGGATAACCAACTCATACCCATGCAGATTTTTTTAATCAGTTCTAAAGTTTACTGCTGTACTTTATTTAAAAGGAATTATACAATTAGAATAATTAAATTTGTATCCTTAGAATGAGTAAAGAGATAACAAGTCTGTTGCCAGACTAGAGAGAATTTGAAATAGCCCTCAGTTTAGCTGCATTAATGTTTTTTTTAAACCCTAGATTTACATCGCTGACATTACTATGCAAATATCAGTGATTAATTTCAGCAATTTTAAAATTCACTTGTGAAATATGTATTTAAATTCTTAAGAGAAAATACAAAAGTGTCCATGAATTGATATTTCAAAGTTAATAGAGCATGTTGGCATAGAGCCACACTGTTTTAAAAGCAGGAATTGAATAAAATATTCTAAGAATGGAAAAGGAATTGGACTTCAGGGCTTTAAAGTCCAGCAGTTGTAGACTTTTGAAAGAAGACATCTGTGAGCTTTGGCCTATCTTCTTAACCTTTGACTCATTCTTTTTTTTTTTTTTTTTTTAATTGTTTTCTTTAAATCTCCTTTGGGCTATATGACTCTTGCTTTTTATACGGAGTTAATTATCATGAGTCAGAGAGATTTAATCCATTTCATTTACTTCATCTCTAACTAGAGTGACCATCTTATGTATCATCTAACATTTTTGAGAGTGAAAGGTAAGATTAATAATACCAGGTTACATCATATGAAAAGCTAACATAAACTGTATCAAAGACCTAAATGTAAGAGCTAACACTAAATAACTATTAAAAGAAAACATAGGGATAAATTCTCATGATCTAGGATTTGACAAAGGATTCTTAGATATGACCAAAAGCATCAGCAAAAAAAGAAAAAAATAAATTGGACTTCATCAGTTTTCTTTTATTGTGCTTCAAAAGATAGCACTACAGAAGTGAAAAGATAACCTATAGAATGAGAGAATATATTTAAAAAGCACATATCTGGGCAGCCCAGGTGGCTCAGCAGTTTAGCACTGCCTTCAGCCCAGGGCCTGTTCCGGGATCGAGTCCCAAATCGGGCTCCCTGCATGGAGCCTGCTTCTCCCTCTGCCTGTGTCTGTCTCTCTCTCCCTGTGTCTCTCATGAATAAATAAATAAAATCTTTAAAAAAATAAAATAAAATAAAAAGCACATATCTGATAAGGGACCTGTGCCTAGAATATATAAAGAACTCTTACAACTCAATAATAAAGAAGACAAAAATGTCAAATTAAAAATGGGCAAAAGATTTGAATAGATATTTCTCCAAGGAAAATATACAAATAGTCACTAAACACATGAAAAAAATGTTGACATCATTACTCATCAGAGAAATGCAAATCCAAACCACAAGATACAACTGCACACCCACTAGAAGGACCAGAATAAAAAAACCAAATAACATTAACTCTTGGCAAGGATATGGAGAAAACTGGGAAAACTTTGATGCATTGCCATCTCTCATTTCATCTGGGTATCTGACCAACTCACTTTCCAGAGGACTGTTGAGAAAGTTTAATCAATTAATTCTATACTTATACTGACCCTGTTTGAAAACACAAGTCAAAAAATATGTCCTAATGGAGTGGTTAGGAAAAAATTCAGACAGGAAGAAAAAATGTTGACTCACTGGGAGATATTCTCATATACAGGGCCCTATTCACTACTTTTCAATAAGCTTTGAACCATCTAACAGGTAGACTGAGCATATCCTTAGGGTGTCCACTAAGCCAGGGCCCTCTTTCCAAATAAGTTCAGCTACAATGAACTTTTAAAGAAGTTTACATTTAAAAAACTATACAGAGAAGCTGTTTTCTTCTTCATATACATCTTGTACATATACCTGAAATCCAATGGAACTCATATATTTTTTTTAAAAGTTAAGTATAAATTTTATTTTGAATTGTAATATTATCAGTGCTGGGGCCATCTAGAGGTCCTATTCTAACCCTGTGAAGAAGGAAATGTAGACAGAAATAGTCAAAGAACCATGTTCAAGCTTAACATTGGCACAGACAGGAGGGTCACAGCAGAGACCATGAGAACCAAGGATGAAAGCAGCGTTCCCATCCCCCACTGTTCCAGTTGGTGTAAGAAGTAAGAACCTGGTACTTGCAAATGACCCTCACGGTGGGGTGTCCCCAATTAACTGAGATTAAAGGTCCCATCACCTTGGGGTCAGATTTAGTTTTGTTTATGAAAATAAACATACGAAAAAAAAAAAGAAAGAAAATAAACATACCAGCTGTGTTTCTGCACAACTGATTTTGTGGGGGTAAAATTCATGCACACCTTACTACCTGTGTCCATTTAGCCAATGACTGAGAGCTGAGCCTTTAGGCTTTTTACAGTCCAATTGGAGATTAGAATGTAAAATCTCTACCAGTGCTATGGTTTTAAGATGATTCTAATCATAAGAATTTATGTGCTCTTTTCCTTTTTCAGTAAATTGAAACAATATTTGTAAATGTTTGAATTGTACGGCTGAACTCTGTAAGAAATGAAATCATTAAGAACTTGCTAACCAGATAACCATTTATATATATGAAGACAGTTTTCAGTATTTTAAGAAGGAAACATAGCTTGCTATTAGGCTAGACAGCTTTCAATAAATCATGGCTAGGGCAATAGGTATGGTAAAAAATTAAAGTATTTATGTCACAAAGGTTTTTAGCTGGTTCTAAAATAACCATCATATATACTGAAGATTCTTGAAGACAATTATTATTTATCCAACTTTGACATCTCACAAAAGCATTCCAGTATCTGAGAGGACAGGATAACTTTGAGTATCACATAAATTCCAGAATCATTTATTCAAATCAAATATCCATTTTTACATCAAGGGCAACTACTTCTTCATAAAAGAACAGTGTAATATATTACCTAGAAATGAATGTTACATATTTATAACTGTGGCTGGTAAATCCCAGTCATACTATTATTATGCCATTAAACTGGAAATATATAGAGTTGAAAGAGGAGTGATCATAATAAAAGCACTTTATTCTGCACGTAATACCTGAAATTCAATCTAATACAACTTCCAAATACCAGAAGTTTAATGTTTATGGTCTTTATTGAATAATCTTCTCTTTCTTTGACTAAAGTCAATAAAAAGTCATCTCTAAACTTTTCAGCGAAGCTAGAAACCATTATATTAAACTACAAGGTCATCAAGATAGGAATAAAATCAAGAGATCATCCTTCTGATTCTTGCTAGTTGATGCTTTAGTGCTTTTCTTCTCAATCCCAACACTAGGTTATTAAATATTTTAGTGAATTAAGTTTGACCAATGTTTTTTGTTAATGCGCTTTTTATTTGTATATTCATATTTGATTTAGAGTTATTTCAAGAAAACAATATCAAGTAATGTTATAAGTATACCAGAAAGCCCTTCAGGTCTAGAGGAGGCAATTTAAAATAAAATTTTTATTGTGGGGACCCCTGGGTGGCTCAGCGGTTAAGCATCTGCCTTCGGCTTCAGCATGTGATCCCAGGGTCCTAGGATCGAGTCCCGCATCGGGCTCCCTATGGGGAGCCTGCATCTCCCTCTGCCTGTGTCTCTGCCTCTCTCTCTCTGTGTCTCTCATGAATAAATAAATAAAATCTTCTTTAAAAAAATAAATAAAATTTTTATTGTGATAAAATGCATAAATTTACCATTTTAACCATTTTAAAACGTACAATTCAGTGGTATTAAATACATTCACATTATTGTGCAGCTGTCATTACCATCCATCTCCAGAACTTTCTCATCTTCCCAAATTGAAGTTCAGTACTTATCAAGCTCTTCTTCCCCTCTGCCTCAATCGAGGAAACAATTTTAAATAATATGTTTATCAAAAACATATGTTTTTAAGTTGGAATTATATACTCGTAAGCAGAAACCCTCAGTCTACCAAAAAAAAAAAAAAAGGAAACCCTCAGTTTGCACTTTAGAAACAATGACTGTGCATTAATGATACATGCCATTGTAGACCTACTTGTTGATATTACAGAACGGTCATATATTTTGGAATTAGGCTATGCAATTATTTTAAAACATCAATAGCAATACTGTAAATATTACAGAATAATAAGTTCAAACATGATTTAATAATTCCTGCTTTTAATAAATGATTCAGAGTACACATGGGGGACATGGATATCAAATAGTATGTTGCTGCATTTGTAGAGTCAGATGACAACCCTGATTTATTTAAACAGAGAAGTATTTTGTGTCATTTTCCTAAGGATGGCTATGGACTTTGAAGGATTCACCTATATTTTGATATATCATATCCTCTGTGGGCAGGAGATGCCATATATTTGTAAGTAGATGAATATATATAATATGGCATGTAAATAGGGAAACTATAATTAGCATTAATATTAATTTAAAAAATAAATGAAGAAGAAAGAGTTGCTTTTATATGTCACTAAGAAAATAAACCAGATCTTGCAAAAACAGAGTTATTACCATTTTTAGGCAAACAGACTCGCAAAAAATACCTGATTCAGATGACCTGACCTGGTTGGAAGGAAACCTACGTATGTCTGTCATAAACGATTCTTCCGTTTGCACTCACTCCTCATGTTCTGCAGCCCAGCACTCCAAAAATGTAGTCTTGTAGGATGGACAAATCTCTGCTGACTGCATCCTCCCAGGCCACATTTGTTGCACCCCATCCATGTTCCATTGCTGGCACGCCAGGGAACCCTTTCCACCAAAACTTCCCGATGCCTGAGTTTACCATGTTCATTCACCCTCGCTCGCCTTTTCACCCTTACTCTCAAATTCAAACCACCACACCGATAGGCCATGAACTCTTGGGCTCCCTGCCCTCAACAAATTTTGTTCTTTTCCAATGGGAGCTCTTGATTCCTAGATAAGATACCAATGCCTACAAAATCTGGACAACCTCAGTGATGATGGTAGAAACCAGATGATGATAGCAAAGGAAGCCCGTCAGTTTTCGTGGGATGCCGAATGCGGTTTGAAGACTGTGGGACTGGGCAAGCAGAAACAACAAGGCGTAACTTTCATGGTGACCATGAATGTGCTTCTTGGTATCATCTGACGCCACACATCATGTTCTCACCTCATTTTTCAGAACAAACTAAAAATGATGGTAATTCTGGCTATCTTCTTAACTAATATGGTTATTAATATTAATAGATCTTATGGCTCATACACTATGAAAATCTTTCATGCAGTTCAGAAATCTTCCCCACCTGGCTTCCGGCAGGAATATTACTCACCCACTGACATAAATAAAACAGTACACCAAGAATAGCCAGAGTAAGGATTCCTTTGGAATTATTTTCTTTCTTCACCTTAATACGTCTCTTTTTAATATGCAATATATATGTAGACTCAAGAGTTCTATTGTATACTGACCTAGCAATCGTTGAGAGTATATAACACGCTAGGAACTGTCCTAAGAGTTTTACACTAAACTGTTCCTTTAAACCTCCCAGCAGTCCTATCAGATGTCAGCAATTATCCCCGTTTAATACAGTGTGCAGAGAAAGTGAGAGAGAGGTCAAGAAACTTAGCCAAGGTCACCTAGACTTTACCCCAGTGCACTAGAGGCAGCCAGATCATACTCTTAATCCCTAGTTTTAAATGTCACTGTTGTTTTTCCACATGTAACTCATTTTAATTTTCCAGTTTTACCTGTTTATAAACAGATTTAAAGGACATAAATAGCAGTGTATATGGTCTGGCTGAAAATCCTGGTATCTGGGCAGCTTGGGTGGCTCAGGGGTTTAGCGTCTGCCTTCAGCCTGGGGCCTGATCCTGGAGACCTGGGATCGACTCCCACGTCGGGCTCCCTGCATGGAGCCTGCTTCTCCCTCAGCCTGTGTCTCTCCCTTTCATAAATAAATAAATAAAATCTTTCTTTAAAAAAAAATCCTGGTATCTGAAGGTCATGCCTGAGATTCCTGCCATCTCAGGGCATTGGCCTCTGCTGGCTTCCTTGGATATTTCAATTCAGCAACTGATATCTCAACAAGTTTTTTTGCATACATTTTGATAAGCAGTTCACTGCGGAACTTCATAAAGGGGTCACTTACACAGTTAGTAGTCAGAGTGCTGCCTGAATGGGAATTCCCTGAGAAAAACAAGGTAAGCATGCTACCACATCTAGAAAATGCTTACGTCTTTTGCTCTTCCACATGTCATTATAATTGTATCCCATGGAAAGGAGCAGATACTGCTCCAAATAAAAACTGAATCTTTCGGGGCACCTGGGAGGCTCAAGCTGGTTAAGCTAAGCATTCAACTCTTGATTTTGGCTCAGGTCACAACCTCAGGTTCGTGAGATCCAGCCCTGTGTCAGCCTCCAAGCTCAGCGGGGACTCTGCTTGAGATTGTCTCTCCATTTCCCTCTGCCCCTCCTCCCACCACCCCCACCCCCAAATAAATGAATAAGTCTTAAAAAAAAATCACCGAATATCTCATTGTCAGCCTTCCAGAGACGAATTCTTAATTCATAAATGGGAGGAAAAGGGAGCAAATTACAGTTGTGTCTAACAGTATTCAAAGAGGACAATCTGCTGCTCCAAGAGACTTTTTACATTTTCATTAATATAAATTTCCTATATTAAAATAATTCTTATTAATTTCAAAATAGAGACTTTTTACATTTTCATTAAAATAAATTTCCTATATTAAAATAATTCTTATTAATTTCAAAATATATCATATTCAAAATATTTTAAAATTCATGCTAGTGCAACTCTATTAATATTGTTTCGATATTTTAAGATATAACTCTACATAACTATTTTGAATAATTTAATCAAATAGAAAATAATTAAGTTATTATAAGTACTTTATTGTTCATTTATAGCTATTACTGTGTTCACTAGAAAACCGGTGAGCCAAAGGCAGGCTTGCGTTATTTATTAATTCATTTAGAGTCATCTGGACTTATTTACTGAAGAGTGATCCAGGTGTTAAGCAAATGCACTTGGAAAACACAGGGAAATTTTATTACTCCAGCACTATGGTCCAAGAAATTTTACGACAGATATTAAAACTGGGTTTGGGTATTGTACGTGATGTGCTTATTAAATGAGACTGATTCCTGTAAGACACACACCCACGGATGAGTCTCCATAATGTATAGTAACACCATGTAAACAAACCCAAAAATGTTCAAATACAGAGAATTCTCCCTAGGACAATTCCAATTAAATATAGCTGGGATGGGTTAAGTGTGAGTCTGAAATTAGGCCAATAGGGCAAAACTAAGTAATTGCTGGGTAAATAGAATTTTTATTGTTTCTGTGTTTTGAGAGATTAGGACCCTCGGTGTTACCCGTCATTCTGCTCTTTCTCTCACATCCCATATCTAGTCCACGAGGAAATCGCCTTCAAAAGAAAGCCGCAATTCGTCTACTGCTACTCCCACTACCGCCACTCCAGTCCAAAGAATAGCTCCTTGTCTGAATTATTGCAGCAGCCACCCAACTGTTGACCTGGAGCCTCTTTTCAACATAGTAGCCAGGAAGATTCTGTTGAAACCCTTTCTCCCAGTGGCTTTCCTTTGCAATTAGGGCAAATACCAAAATTCTGATGATGTCACAGGCCTCTGGTTTGCTGTCCCCATGCTGACCTTACCTGTTTTCCCTCTAGTGTTCCCTGGCACAGGAACACTGGGTTCCTTGCTCCTTCTCAAACACGTTCAGCATGTTCCAGCCTTGGGGGCTTGCACTGGCTTTTTCCTCAGCCTAGAATTGCTCCTCCCCAGATACTGTGTGACTAACAACCCCCTTTCTTAAAGACACAGCCTCTCCCTCTCATCCTGATTAAAATATCAACCCCAGCAACATACAGACCCTTCAAAACCCCCTTCTCCACTTCATCTTTATTCTCTTCTTAGCACTTACAACTCCCTAATATAGTATACATGTCCTTATTTACCTTATTTATTCCGTGTCTCCTCACTAGAATGTAAGATCTAAGAGGTCTCATTCACTATTTCCCAGCATCTATGACAGTAGCTGGCACACAGTAGGTATTCGATTAGCTTTTGTGAAATGAAATGAATAGATAAATGAATGTATTCAAGATCAACGGAAAACATGAATGGACACAGAAAAGAGAAAAATCATTAAAACACTCACAGGGAGTGAGAACTAAGTAAGAAAATACACAAGCATGTGTGCAGCCATTCAGTCTTTGGCACACACAAATGTTAACTGCCTACGTGTAACTCTTCACAGTCCCTCAAAGGGTTTCTAGTACCGCTGGGAAAATGAACAGGTCAACACACATGGATGATGCTATGATGGAGGCATTTGGGGGTTTCCAGGTGAGGCTCCTGACCAGAGTGGCAGGGCCAGGGCTATACTGAGAAATCAGAAATGGAGAGGAAACAGGCCTAAACCAGACTGCAGATGACCTCTTTTGTCAAGCTAAGCAGCTAGATTTAATCCTGAAGGCTATAAACTAGAGGGCCACTGAAGAACTTTAATCACAAAATTATGACATGATCAGATTTTTGTTTTATGAAAGTCATTCATACAAAGGATGTTCATTATATTGTTATATATAGTAGCAAATAAATATGAACTCTATCCAACAATACAGCGATTGGATAATAAATCAGAGTAAATCCATAGAACAGAATGCTAAGGATTAAAAAATGATTTCGAGGGGCACCTGGGTGGCTCAGTGGTTGAGCATCTGCCTTTGGCTCAGGTCTTGATCCTGGGGTCCTGGGATTGAGTCCTGAATCAGATTCCCCACAGGGAGCCTGCTTCTCCCTCTGCCCATGTCTCTAACTGTCTCTGTGTCTCTCATCAATCAATAAGTAAATCTTTAAAAATAAATTAAAACTAAAAAAATAAAAGTAAATTAAAAATGATTTAGATAAGAATTCATTGATAGAAAAAGTTCTATGACACAGTGTTAGAAAATACTTTAAGAGAGCACATAAAATATGGTCCCACAAAATTTTCAGTATCTCTGTGTAGAGAAAGTCCATGAAGACATATAGAAAAATGTTAACAGTAGGAATCTCTAAGAGGGCTGTTGGATTTGAGATAATTTTACATTCCTCATTATGCCTTCTGTATCATCTGAATTAATGTTACAGAGAGCATATATGGCTTGTATAATAAGAAAAAAATTGTCAAAAAAAAAAGAAAAAAATTGTCTTTTTTTTTTTTTATTTTTTTCATTTTGGAGGGTATAAAAGGAAACAACTCTGTGGGCCTAGACTGGAGGGCAGGGCCCACTAGACTGGATGTCCGGCAGCAAATCCAGGGGGGACATGAAGAAGGAACGGGGAGAAATACAGGAGGTAAAATGGAATGACAGAGGTTTCTGGCTTAAGCAGCCATGTGGGAGAGTCACTCAGTAATGCAGAGTCACTGACTCGTGAGTGAGCAGATGCCAGGGCCCAAGGGCACTCGGAGGAAGCCTGAAATTTCTTATCCACCAGGGCCTGTAGTCAATTTGTAACATTTGGAATACTTGGCATTAGCTAATACCATGGCCTGACTGCTCACCTGACTGGAATTTCCACGTGGTGCCATCATTCCTGGCACTGTCAAATGGAGCTTCAGAGGAGCATCTTGTTGCTCTCTGTCCACCAGGTGATTATCAGGGACAGTCATTTTTTTAAAAAAGACTTGTGGCCACAGAACCCTTGCTCAACCTTCCAAAGGTAAGCACCTCTTGTCATCGATTCCTCCCTTTACCCCCGTTCCTGTACTACTCTATTCCCTTTCTCTGACCTAGATCCACAGATTTTACCTCATTCGAAAATCATTCTATTGTTCTATTTTTCACTACAGAATTCTCATTCCATTGTGGGGGGAAAAAAGAAAAAAAAAAAAGAGAAAGAATGCAACTCTTACTATCCTCCATCTCTGACCTAAAAGCTTCCTCTACCTCTTGTCCCGAATGTCTCCTTTAAAGACATCACTCCCTGGGAACCCTCTCAATGATCACTGCTCATTTTCTTGGGGTTAAGAGTAGGTAGCTGTCCTTGCTCCTAAATTCCAATTTCAGGCCATTACTTCCCTTTTTTTTTTTTTTTTTGAAAACTCACATGAACAGGCCATATATCCTTTTATCCTTGTTTCTGACCCCCAAAGCCTTACCAAACATTTGTTTGTTTCCAGGACTTTGGTGTTAGCTCACCATCTTTTGCTCACTCCCAAACCTGTCATCATCCTATGTGATTTCAATATCCATTTGGGGAACCCATTTGATACTCTCAGGTCCTTTGGTTGACAAACTTTAGAGACCCAACTTTGCCTCACCTGCCTACTCCCCCCAGGATCGCCCTGGACTTGGCAACCTCTGGAAGCTGTGTCACTCTCCCTTCTCTAACCTTGTCTTCCCATCTTCTCTTCCATTTGATGTTATGTCTATTCTTTGACGTCAATGAGAGAAACAGAGTAGAACATACTAGGGTTTAGCAAAGTTTGCCTATAAAGGGCCAAATAGTATAAAATATACATAAAAATAATAGGCAACAAATTCAAGATAGTGGTTGCTTCTGGAGGGAGATCTCCAAAGGGCTTCAGCTGTAATGTTGTACGTCTTGCATGTATGAAGCAATATGGCAAATGTTAAGATACAACAAAGTTGTGCGGTGGTACACGGCGCAGCGGGGGTGTTATGCTATTCTGTATTATTTTAAGCATATTAAAATATTTCATGAAAAATATGCTAAGGGTACTAGGAGATACACATAATATACGACATAGTGAATGCTCATGTTTTTCAAGGTTCACCCTCATGGCCCTTTTTTCACTATGTATCCTCTCCCAAGGAGATTCTCACCCAGGGATTATTCATGATATATGTGATAATGACTCAAGTTTCTATCTCCAGATTTCTTCTCTGAGCTCCTGATCCATGAATCTCACTGCTAAGTGACTTCTCCGCGTCAAAGTTTCAAAACCACTTCAGCTTCAAACTGCCAAAACAGAACTCATAGAATTCAAATGAGAAGGATGGAGGGGCCAGAGGATGCAGAGAGAAGGTGAGGGGCTCAAATAAAAATAATAACAATTATAATTAATATTTATTGAGCATATGTGTCAACTTGCATTAATTACCTCAGTAACATCATCTCTATTAATTCCATGACAACTTCATAAAGTAAGAATTATGGTTATTCCCATTTTACATCTGAGGAAACTGAGGCAAGGAGCTTTTATATAACTTACTCAAGGATATCCAGTAAGTAAACAGTGGATTGAGGATTTGAACCTAGAAGTCTATGGGCAGCCTGGGTGGCTCAGTGGTTTAGCGCTGCCTTCAGCCCAGCACCTGATCCTGGGGACCCGGGATCGAGTCCCACGTCAGGCTCCCTCCATGGAGCCTGCTTCTCCCTCTGCCTGCGTCTCTGCCTCTCTCCCTCTGTGTCTCTCATGAATAAATAAATAAAATCTTTTAAAAAATGAACCCAGAAGTCTGCTTTATTTTCAGCCATGCAATAATATCTTTTTAACAAAGGAGGTAGCTTAGGTAGAGATTTAGGGCAAGTATTGCAGTATATAAGGAAAAGCTGTGGGGGTCAAAATCCATGGCTCTAAAAGGAATAAGGTAATAGCCAGTAGTATCACCCCTATAAAGACTGATGTATAGAACAACATCTCTGGTCCCCACAAACCTTAAACTTCTTGTTTTTAGAAAAGAGAGCTCTGTGAATGTAGAAATGGTTTAATGGTGACAGTTTTCTTCATAGCCAACATCTGTCACAACTTTCCTGCTTATACCTACTGTCCCAAGCCATGCACACCCAAGTCCTCACTTGTCATTGCTGACATAATTAACACATGCACACATTCAAACCATGAAGACAAATTACTTTATGCCAAATCCCCACACTTCTTCTACACTAAGTGACTCCCTCCACTGGACTGGCCATGTCCCCCACCGTAGTCAGTAACTTCCAAATTCATATCTGACTTCTAAGCACTGATAATTCTGGAGACCCTACTCCACCTCTGACTTCCAGGTGTTTACTCTTCTTTAGTCTAATTTTTTCAATCTAAAATGTCATACACAGAGTAAACAACTACAAACCTATAGATTTCTTCACAATCATAAGACTTAGAAGAGTGTTTGCATGAGGACTGTAGGTGGCTGCAGGCAGAGGGATTTACTGAGAAAGCACTGGGATTTTTTGAGTTAAGAATAAACACTAAGGTATTCCCTGAGCCTAAAACTTTCTAAAATGACTCAGTTCAGAGTCTATTACAGTTACATACAAAAGCTAGAACACACGAACAAAAGTATTTTCCCACGGTGTGCTAAAATACGAAACCGAAGATGATTTATATAAAATCCCCTTTTAGTTTATGATGGGTAAATAATGAGCTAATTGCTATTAACTTTTGCTTTTATTCTTGTTTTCACTAAAAGTGTTGAAGTGAGGGGCACCTGGCTGGCTCAGTGATAAAAGCATGTGACTCTTCATTTCAGGGTGGTAAGTTCGAGCCCCACGTTGGTTGTAGAGACTACTAAAAAAATAAACTTGATAAAAAAAGGATTTTAAAAAGTTGGAGTTGCATGCACATTTAAATAATTTATATCTGTATTTTGTCTGCTTTTCAAAATGATTGAACTCTATGGCCCATAATAACTATATGATACAATGCAAGGCATGATAAAAAAACACCTCGAAATTTTTGCCTAACACCCCATCAATCCTAATGTACATATTAGGATATGTATCCTACTAGGATATCCAAAATATCCTAGGCTATTTTGCTAAATTCAGTGGGTGTGTTTATGAATTTGTTTGCCCTCTGTTTTTTCATTTGAAGATCTCAGCCACTATTTTCTTTCACCTTTACTGAGTTAACCTAAAAAATTCTACCAATGTCCTAGTGACAGCACACCAAGAAAGAAGTTTGAGGTGAGAGAATATACTTTCTGAAACCATAATTTTGGCTTGAAAAATGGTTTTAATTATTGAGTAGGTCATACATTTCCATTCTTGAAATCTCAGTTATGAAAAAATTTGTCTTCAATAAACCACATATGCTTGTAAAACTACGTATAATCCTTGATCTTTTTTTCCGTTTTATCAAAGTTCTATTACAGGGTAATCTAGAGAGTCTCCATATTTCCTTAAGAAAACACATCAAGAGGAGCATTAAAAAAAAGCTCTTGGGTTAGATTGTTCACTACATCAAATATTGACTACACATCATGTATCTAATTTACTTAAAAATTGTATTCCAAACTGTATATTCCAAAGATGTCTTTTACCTCCTCTTCCACATGTGTTTCTAGAGGTTTACATTCCCTCATTGAAAGGTAAAGTTTATTTCCTACTTTTTGCTTCTGGGAGAGTTTGTGACTTGCTCTTAACCAACAAAATGTGGTGGAAGTAACAGTGAATATCATTCCACCGTTAGGTCATGTAGTGGAGACAGAAGCTGAAATGCTTTTACATGGCCCTTGAGCAACCTGTAAACAGTGAGATTCCCCTAAGGCCGCCATGCAGTCAGGTGTCCAAACTAGCCCTCGTGGAGAGACCACATAGAGAACCCTTGAGGCTATAATGACAGACACAGAGTGATGCCCAGCCAGTCTCCAGTCGTTCGACCTCCAGCTACTGCCTAACTGCAACCACACAAGAGTCCATGAGTCCAAACTCCCTAAGCTTTTCCTGAATTGCTGACTCATAGAAACCCTGAGATACAATTACATGACCACTGCACATTGAACACCTAAGTTTGAGGGTGATTTGCTAGGCGGCAAGAGTAATGGGACAAACTATGTAAGTTTTAGGGTCTCAAAATTAATATTAAAAAAAAGACTAAAAGTAGAAACATTCATATAAAGTGAGAAAAAACTATTTCCAAGGGGCCTATTTCCTCAAAGCAAGAAAGTTTCCATTTACAGCTTCTATGAAGTGAATGGAGTTAAAGGAATCATTTCAAGGTTTAAACTTCAGATGATATAATCATCAATTTTCTTTAGATTTTCCTTAAATATGATCCTTTGCCTAAGGACGTGATTTCTATATGGTTCTGCTGAGACAGATAAATAGATATACGGCGGGGGGGAGGGGGCAAGGAGCAAGACAGAGAGACAGAATGGATAAGGAATTGGCATAACTGACAGAGATTTGAAAGAAATTGTATCTACTGTGATATGAAAAGGTCGTCTGCTTCAACTTTTGCCAAACTATTTCTTACCTCTCATTATGCTTACAAAAATAATTATGAGGGTGAGGAGAGGGGAGAGCATGGGACATTGGATATCTGTAGTGTATTTTAAGTCTTTATCATTTCCAATCACACCCACTGTGGTGAAGTGTTGCAGCTATGGTTGGGAGCAGATCCAAGTTTTGTGGAGACAGAAGCTTATACAAAGTTGGAGATTCTCTTAAAGAAAAGGAATCTAAAATTGCAAATGTAAAATTAATTGTGAAAATAAATATTTACTTAGACCAGAAAAGAAATAACAGCAACAACAAAAAACACCAAATTTTAAAAATCTGACAAATGCTAACAATACCACAATATCCAGGACAAATATATTTGCTTTGATTAACTGCCTGACACATAGCTTCATACTTTTTAACTACATTTTTTGGTTGTATTTTATAGATGAAGAAGTCTTCATACGGCAACAATTATATTTTCTACAGATTAAAAAAGATGCCTTCCTCTAGCATAATTGGTTGGAACTAGTTTTTTGGGTTTTTTTGTTTGTTTGTTTGTTTTTTACTACTAATGGTTTATAAGGGTTGTATATACTTAAAGTCATATATGCTGCATTACTGAATATATATACACACGTGTGTATAATATATACACATTTATAGTAAGAACCAAATCCTTCACTTAAAATTTTGCAATTCAGATGACTAAAAGACTTTTCTACTAACCAGCTTCTGGCTTTGTACATATAAAAATTTCTCTCTCTTCTACTTTGCATACGGTTTGTTGCTATAAGATATCATCATATTGTAATATTGATCCACAGAGTGACTTGGCCTGGTGGACAATATATTTCTAGAAGTCACTGCTATACCAGGATAGCTAATGATGATTTAGTAATACAAGGGAGTGATTAAAAACCATGTAAAGAAATAACCCTAAACTGAAACTAAAGAATCCCCACCTCAACTTCTCCTTACGGAGATTTGAAACATGCCATGGCAACTCCACTGTCCCGTGTCACACAGAAAAATATGGTGGAGGGGAAGCTGGAGCTGAAGAAGACCATGTTCTTAACTGAACATGATTAAAATATCCACAAAATCTATGATCCTGTGAACACACTGAAAGGCTGCCCCAGATTTCTGGACATAAAGGCACGGAAGCCAAGGTTTCACTGGGCTCCTAGTAAATCTACCTTACTCATGACTATACATTTTACCAACGCCATTGGACAGTTTTCAGGTCTCTCAGGGGAGTTCCCCATTCTAGGTCAAGTCCTTGGGTCTGTCATCAATGCCTATCTATCACCACAGAGAGGGCAATCTTGTCCAGATTGGCTACTCAGATTAACCCATTCTCAGTCTGTATCAGTTTATATAATCCAGAAAAGGCTAATGAGAATTTCCTAGGGTTGATATAAGGCTGTTAAAGGAGGGAAATCGTCTTTTTATGGGGGATACTAAACAGAGAAAGAACCTGGGTCTGCTGATGACTGACTTTTTCCTATATGGAAAGACTTTGTTTGAGAATAAAGCCAGCATTTAAAAGCACTGCTGTGACATGGAAGATGACATTATTTGAACCTCTAGAGCCAGTTGTGCACCCTCTCTAACTCCTCCCTGTTGTTACGACAATAAATTCCCTTCTTTCTTCAACTAAGTCAAATTCCTAGAGTTTACAACCCAAATAGCCTTGAGTAATAATACTACACCCTTTCCTTTGCTACATTATTTTGCTCCAATAATTATGTAGCAATTACAGAAAATGTAAATTTTAATAATAAGTAAATAAATAAATACCTCCATTGTTTAGAGAATTTCTCAGATATGGCAACACAACCAACATGAAATATTGTGCACACGGGAGACTGAGAAAAGTTCAACACAAAAAAACCTGTAATTCTGTTAAACTCTGTGTTAATAAGTTTTAACTAAGACAAAACAAAGGATAACATATACTAAAGTATATCTGGCAGACTTAACATACAGATCTTTTTAACTCCAAGGCATTTTTATAGGGTATTTGTATTAACTAATCCCCCCAAAATGATATGAAAATGTAATAATTTTTTTAAAGATTTTATTTATTTATTCATGAGAGACACACACACACACAGAAAGAGAGAGAGAGAGAGAGAGAGGCAGACACAGGCAGAGGGAGAAGCAGGCTCCATGCAGGGAGCCCGATGTGGGACTCGATCCTGGGTCTCTAGGATCACGCCCTGGGCCAAAGGCAGGCGCTAAACCACTGAGCCACCCAGGAATCCCGAAAATGTAATATTTTAAAAATGTGTGATAGCAGACAAAAGATCAAAGAGAAATAATTGGAAGCCCCCAAATATAATCAATCCTATGAGATGGTATTTAAGATTGACCAAAAAGCCAAAGATTACTTGAACAATGGTGTTTTACGTAAGAAAAAAAAGAAACCAAACTCATACCCAAAGTGAAACTAAATTCCATATGCGTTAAAGCCTCAAATGTAAAAAATAATAAGGCTAGAACACTATATAGGTGAATATTTACATGGCCATGGAGTGGTGAAATGTCATAACAGAGAATTCAATACATCGAAAAAGATTTATATGTCTTTAGGAAATTAAAAATACCAAAATATAAATTTTAAATAAAAATGCAAAGATAAAATATAAAATAAAGATACAAACAAGGTGGAAAATCATAGTTTAAATGACAGAATAAAGGTAATACATAAAGGACTCTTGTAAGTCAATAAGGATAAAAAAAAAAGTAAGCCCTCTAGTAGAACTGTAGAGAAAGGGGATGCGTTCCCCAACACTCCAGTACTAAAAAAGACAGCTGATATGTTTTAAGATGATGACAGTGGCCACGGTAGGACAGTAGAATTACAGCTGATTTTTCTTCACCATTTTGTGTTTTTTTTTTAAGTACTGAATTTGTGTTCTTTTTTTGTAATTAGAAAAAAGCAAACAATCTTCATGTAACCTAACACCTTATGATAAATCTTAGAGGAAAAATAATCTAAGGAAAATGTATTCTAGAGGGGGAGACCCAATTTGTCACTTTCTATGAAACCTTAGGCATTACTTACTTGTTTCTATCTCACATTATGCTTTAGAAACTAATCTAGTCACACGTGGAAATCTTTACAGCCTAAGTATTTTACTAAGCCAAACGCACTGATAAGTCCTTTATCAGTGTGGTTGTGGACTCTGGCATGGACTATTCTCCTAGCTCCCCACATTAGGTTGGTACTAACTATATGTGTCTCCTACCTCCACCCCCATCGTCAGTGACTCAAGGATGCCTGTTTCATCTCTGCAGGCCCCCGGGTCCAGCTCGGTGCCGGGTCAAGGGAGTGTTTGATAGTTCTCAGTCCAACTGAACTGAACTCTGCCTCTACGATTAGGAAACCTGACCCAGAAAGACATGGTAAAACAGAATCAATTAGTTACTGTGTTGTCTTTTATATGGTCAAGTATTTTCACATAAACTCACTTACCAATTTACTTCAAGTCACTGACATTTTCAATTAATTTTCAAATGGTTCACATACTCAAAAAAGGAATGAGCTGTGAGATTTGAGTCATTTAATGTATAAAACATATGATGTTTAAGGGGGAAAAAATCACACACACACACACACACACAAGATTTCCCCAGATATTTATAAAACCATGGTGAAGACTAATTCAAAACTAAGAGAATGTCCAAGTGAAACCAGTACAACCAAATCTTTATGTTAAATAATAAACTTAACTTTCACAAATATTCCAAAGTTCCAGTTAACATATTGCTTCCAAAAGGAGGTTTACTGGATATTTTTTTAATGTCTAATTTGTCATTTGTTATTTGCATCAATGTGTCAAAATCCTTGAAAGCAACTTTTCATCCCACAGATTAATATTGTCATCGGAAGACTTATTTTTGCTATTAAATTACTTGGCAAATAGGGTTCTTGATAGGTAGCCTGATGTTTATGCTATGCTGAGCCAATGACATTCATAATGTCTTAATTAATAAAGGCTAAATTAATGAGATTTCATTATTAGCAATAGTGTACGCAGAGTACAGTATGAAACATAGGCATTTCTAAAGACGGTCTTTACTAAGACAAAGGTTACTGTTATTTAATGCAGAATACATTTATCTATCAACAAATTTTATTTATCCACAGCATGTTAACTCTAAAATAATGAGACTTTGGCTTCACTTGTTTTGAACAGTAGGTCTTAAAAGTGTTTTCCTCAATTATGATCAAAAGATAAATATGTATTTCTTCCATTATAGAATAATTCTAACATCTGTAGTTTGAGTTATACTTAAAGGTACTTTTACGTTTCATTACACACTAAATCATCAAAATAAACATTGAGCATCATGAATGCCTGGCTTTTAAATGAATGCTTCTGTATATTATTTCTTCACAAATCGCTGTTTTCATTTTAAAGGTAATCAATCATGGAGTCACACAATAACAGAACTGGGAAATGATGTGGAGAGGTTACAAATTTACTCACACTTTGCAACTCAATGTGTTAAAAAAAAAAGTACCTTTTTTTCCCCTTTTTTAATTGATCTGATCTTCACTAACCAGCTTATCATGAGTTTCCAGGGACTTCTGCATGTGTCTTACTCTTACCCACATCATGCCACCACTTCCACTTTCTGGGGCTTCTGGATGTTCCCTATGGATAGCCTAATCCAAGGGGTTTCCACTATCTGCCACCATGCATAATCTGACCCCAAGTTTCAAAGGGGATCGAGGATAAAGGCCCCTTGTTTTGGTTTCCCATTTACACATTTAACACTACAGCTACCTGTAGTAGGGGGGCAACAATTATATTCATGAACCTCTCAACGCCTCTAACTTTTCCTGTCTCTTCTAGCCTTCACTGTACTCAAATGAAAAAGGCAGCCTTGCCATCATAAACACATCACACTCTCTCCTTGTAGGTGCCATGTTGTATTGTGCTTTCCCTAGAGGCCATAATGGCACATGAAATACAAGGAAATCCTAGCTTACTGACATCTGAGCTTCCAGAAGGATAAACTAAGCTATTGGTAAACTGTGGGCTGTGAGGCTCACTTTATATAATCAGCAGGGGTTTGGGTCCAGACTAACTTCCAGACTTAGAGGATACAAAAGGTTTTAACTGCTTCCAGGCTTACTTAGAACAATGCAACAGGGGAACATAGCAGTCTGCATAATAACATCAAATCCATCTTCAATGGCAGCCCTTATGGCAATCCAGGCATTGCTTCCCAAACCCCATCAATATCATGCTCAACTCAGTTATAAGAAATGAGATCCCACAAGTGAATGCAGGCTACTCAGACATAAGGAAGCCTTAGACATGAAGGAACTCACATCTTGTAATCGCCTCTGAGTATATTTTCCAGGTCTCTTACAAGATAAAGACTCAGTTATGATGGAACAACCTGGGGAAGCTGAGGCTATGTTTCCTCTGACAGATTTCCATATACAGGTGATCACATGGGCCTTTGGGTTCACATGTCAACTAACAGTCTTCTTAATCTCAATAAGGAGTATTCTCCACAATGAATATAGCTGACATTCCATATTTATCTTAACTAAGTATGTTTTCAAGGAAACAATGTTGCAGAGAGTAAATCCAAGGCCATCATCCCACACAAGATAGGTTAAGACTTGATAATTCCTCTAGAGGGTAAACCTAAAAATACATGGACAATTTAAAATATTAATATTAATAATAATAATGATAATAATAATATCATCTAATTTTTGTGAAGAAAATCACCTGAAATGAAATTACTGGTAAATAACAGAATACAAATTTCAGAGCAACTATATATTTCAGGATGATGATAAAGATACAGATTAATTTTAGACTTTAAGTACCATGCTAAAAAATATCTGGAGTAATTACTAAAAAAGCAAATGTAGAATACAAACCTCCAAACATGTAAAAAACTGAAATGGGGTTTTAAGGAAAAGCAAAGCTCGTGCCATCTAACAGCATGAAAAAAACAATTAAGAGAAAGCAAAAGAAGGAAATAGAGGTCACAGTATAAGATGGCAGAAAAGAAACCCAAGCATACCGGTTATTGCCATAAAGTTAAATGGACTAAACTCTCCAGATTAGTTTCAAAATAAAGATTAAAGATTAAACATAAAAATGTAAAGTTAAGCTATGAGCCAACAGAACAAAACAGAGGGTTCCAGAAACAAACTTGGACATACACAGACACTTAGTTTTTAACAGAATGGGTACTGAAAACCAGGGTGAAGAAGAAACTATGTCACTAAATGACCCTGGAATAGTTGGTTATCTACATAGAAGAAAGAAAACTGCATAAAATCGACTGTATAAAAACAATTCCAGGTAAATGAAAGATTTAAATCCAAACTATAGCACTTGTAGAAGATTAATATATTTAGGATCTATATGACCTTGGAGTAGGGAAAGTCTTCTTGAACAGAATACAAAAAGTATAAACCATAAAAGCAATAGAAACATTTGATTATATTAAAGTTAACTTTAACAAGAAATGCTAAAAACCAGTAAACACTGAAGCTATAAACTAAGAATATCTCTGCAACATAGGAAACTGAAGAGGATTAGTACAGTATCTATACTATATAAATAACTGCTTACAAATAAACTTTTAAAAAATTAATGACTCTAAAGTGGTAATTGAATAGGAATAGAAATTTCACAGAAGAAGAAACACAAATGGCCAATAAACATGAAAAGATTCTTCACCTCATTAGTTATCAGGGATATGCAAATTAAATACCCAGTGAGATAGCATTTCACAACCACCAGATTGTCAACAATTTTAAAAAATTAGACAGTCTCAAGTGTCGCCAAGGAAGTAACACAATAGAATGTTCATCTGCTGTCGGTCAGAATATGAAGTGCTACCTCAACTTGGAAAAATAATTTGGCATTTTGTTCGTTCATTCAGTGTATATTAATTGACTATTTACAATGTATCTGGCACTATTCTGGGACTACAGTATGGGCAAAACAGATAAAATTACCATTTCAAGTTGAAATGTGTACCTTTATGACCTAAATTCTGCTTCCTGGAAAGGATATGCCCTACAGAAGATAATATATATATATATATAACCTAGAGAAATCTACATTTGTGAATGTGAATGTTCAAAACAATACTGCTTTTAAGTCAAATTACGACAGGAAGGTGATAGGATGTGTGAATGGCTCAGTTGGTTAAGTGTCTACCTTTGGCTCAGTTGGTTAAATGTCTGCCTTTGGCTCATGTCAAGATCCAGGGGTCCTGGGATCAAGTCCCATGTTGGACCCTCTGCTCATCAGGGAATCTGCTTTTCCCTCTGCCCCTCTCCCTACTGTTTGTGCTCTCCCTTGCTCTCTCTGTCTTTGAAATAAATACAATAGAAAGAAAGAAAGAAAGAAAGAAAGAAAGAAAGAAAGAAAGAAAGAAAGAAAGAAAGAAAGAAAGAAAACCAAAATATGTATTATCAATGGAATAGATAAATTGGAGTATGAGATACAAAAGAATATAAAACAACACAATTTGAATAAACTATAGCTACATATAAAAAAGTGAATCTCAAAAATTATGTTACAACAGGTAAAAACTAAACATATTTTCTTTTCTTTTTAATTTACTTTTAAGTAGTCTCCATGCCCAATGTGGGGCTTGAAGTCATAACCCTGAGATCAAGAGTCACATGTTCCATTGACTGAGCCAGCTCTCAAACTACATATATTTTAAAGACATATTCATAGCTAGTGGTAAACTCTAAAGAACAGCAAAAAAATAATTAACACAATTCTAGAGAAGAATCACTTCTAGGCAGTAGATAGAAGTAGGAGGCATCTAAGGTAGGGTTTTATTTTTGAATTAGGTATATGGGAGTTTCATCTTTTAAAAAAATTATGTCTAAGTTTTATATACATTTTGGAACTATTTTATATTTTACATTAAAAAATAATACCTGCTCTTAACATATTAATCATACTAAGTTTCTTTGATTATCAATTTGTGCCAAAACAATAAAACGGTAAAATCAAGAACTCACAAATGTTACTGCTCATAAATCACATAAAAAGTAGTATATCCTATAACAGTATAATCTTGTCTTAGTGAAAATTTACAAAGCAACTTAAAATCATCAGGAAACCAAATAAAGGATAGATGATAACACCGTTATCAAGAGCAAAATCTACAGAATTACAAAAAATGGTCTGAAGTTTCAACTGAATTGGTACTCAAAAATATTTACATATGTAGATTATTCCAGAGACATGACTCCCATGGTAGACTCATTCTCTAATCTGTGCCATTAAGAAATAAACCTTGAACACAGTTAACAAACATGTTAGGAATTGATTCGTAAGAGTTGATATAATACAGAGCCATTCATATAAATTGATTCAGTCTAGTGTTTATAATATTAGAAATCATATTTAGTGAACACTATTCAAATATAATTTCAGTTCAAGACCAGCAGATGAGGCTAAGGTAATGCTTTTCAGAATAGAAATATTGAAATGGAGGCTCTTCATAAAAGGTTAATAATTACTTTGACCCTTTAAACCAAATTCTAATAAATAACTTCTCTTTAGACTGTAGCAGGAAAGTTAGGGAGGAAGGAAATATTTCTATCAGCCTTGATGCACAGAATACTGCTTGCACATACAAATAATTTTTACAGGAGATTCCTAACATGAGATTTTTATCATTTAAAATATTAATAATTTTGCTATAAAATAAGCTTATTTAAGGATCAATATGTATTTTTAAATGAAATCTAAATCTACACCACTATCAGTAAGGGTATACACATACACAATTTTACAGAATTTTCACAATGCATGTAAACAAATGGAGCATTACCATGAATTAATATTATTACTGTATATCTATGGAAAACTATGCAACACTAATTATATTCAGAATATCCAGTTTCATCCATTATATCAAGAACTACACAGACATACTTTTCAAAACTTCAGTATAATAAGAAAAAAAGGGCTTCTGTGATTAAAGTGTACAACTACTCAATCAAATAACCAAATTTCTAAACACCTAAACACCTATTTAGAAATGTCAAGTGAAATTAGTCTAGGGGAGTTGTCAATTTTCAGTGAAAATGTTAGTCATAAATGGAATATTACTTTTTTGAGCATACTTTGTATAGTCAATAACAAAAACAAGGTTCAATTACCTTAAAATTACCCATCAGACATATGAATGTCTCCATGTGCGTAAATCTGTGCACGTGTATATGTACACATATAGAAGTATGCATGTTTTCCCTTTCCTTTTGAGCTATATGCACATAAGGTCATTTTAGACATTTTCTCTAGATGCTATAAATTAAGGTGTTGTGTTTTTACACAATGTATTTTTGGTATGTAGTCAAAATGTTATCTGTTTCTCTAGCCCTGTCAGTTTCACACTGTTCTAGGATGTGAAACTGCCAAGACATGGTGCAAAACCAGCAACTGGAAGCACAGAGCTTAAACATGAAATTACTATGCACATTGCTTGAGACAGGCTAGAAAAATAAATATTTGACAGAGAAGACTATGCCCTAATTTGATGAGATGTTTCACACAAAGAATCCCAGATTCTTCCAGATGTATGAGTCCTTATATATGTAGAAACGTTTAAAAAATGAAAGTAGGATAACCTAGACAAATAGCACACCACCTAACAACCTTACAGAAAAAGATATGTAAGAATGAAATCTTACGGTCATTGCATTTGCTTATTTGCCTAGAGTTAAGTTATAGTTCCAATGTTTTTTTCTTCTTAAAGATTTTATGTGTTTATTTGACAGAGAGAGAAAGAGAAGGAGAGAGAGAAAACACAAGCAGGGGTAGTGGCCGGCAGAGGGAGAGGAAGAAGCAGGCTCCCAGTAGAGCAGGGAGCCCAATGCAGGACTCGATTCCAGGACCCTGGAATCATGACCTGAGCCAAAGGTGGTGCTTTGACTCAGCCACCCAGGCACCCTAGAGTTCCCACTTTTACATTCTTGTGGATAATGGTCATTTCAAACCCTCCATCCACAGCAACCTTTTAAAATCTCCTTACAGAAAACATGAAATAACAATATAAAAAAGGAAGAGTGTGAAAGGTCACCTTTTTCCCATCATTAAAATCTGTCTACTCACTGCCCTAATAAATTAGTTACCATTATTTGGCACTCCAGAAATCTTTTAAACACTAAATGTGATTTTATATATGAAAGATTTAGCATAGTGGTAGGCACAAGTAAGACCTCGATAAACTGTGATGGTGGTGGTATAGTATTCTTATTATGTCGCTCTTTACTGCTCCTATTCTAGACTTTCTATGTTACTTCATGAGGTGAAGTCAGATATTAGCAATGAAAAAAGTAGCCAGAAAAATAGAGGCTACTTCTGTTTCCTTAATAAGTGATTTGTAATGAGGAGGAGGAGGAAATAGTATTAGTAATGATACTGCCTTTGTGCTTTGTAAACATCTTTCATAGATGTCATTGCATGGAATAGGCCTTGCATCTCTGTAAGTTTTGTACAGCAGATATTATTTCCCTTCTTTTAAGGATGAGGAAATTAAACCACAGAGAGGTTGAATAAGCAGCCCAACTGAATTATTACTGCACATTGGGCCATTTAATGCAAAATGGAGACCAGAAGCCACATCACGTCAACCCAAGTCCTCCACTATGATTTAAGTCAGCATGGCATTCCACTTTGAAATATAAATCCTTTGGAGCAAGTAGAGTTTCATGTGGGTGTTTCATGGGACACCTGGACTAAAGTGATTAGTTCAAATGAGTGGACAAGTAGTCAACATTAAAAATAGATCACAGCTGCCTTGGTCTGAGCACAGCAAAAGAAAGATAATTCATCAGATGACATTTCAATTTCTGCCACTTTATTATTTTTATAAATTCAAAATATACTAAAATAGATTCTAACTTAAATTATCCTACTTAAAATATCCATCAGTTTTTATTTTTCCAAAAAACAACACTGCAAACAATGTAAAATAGAAACGGATTTATTTTCTGGTCTGGAGAACTTTCAAGGGGAGTTGTGTTAGCCAAGTAATATTAGGACCTGACAGCATAAATTTTCTTATAATGAAGCACTTGGGAAAAGTCCTATATAATTGGGAAAATAATATCTGAAGAATCTATGATTGCTATAGTTATAAATGACTACTTTTGGCCTTTTAAGGATTAACCATGAGAAACAGCAATAATGTTCAACACCCAAAATGTTTATAATCTACTTAAGTAGACCATAATAATATAGTCTTTCCGCTAAGATACAATTTTTATTTTTATAAACTTAGAATTATATGAGCTGGGAATTATATGATTAAAAATGTAACCAATGAACATGTCCAAATAAAAACTGTTTTGAACAACCACCATGGAAAAACAACATGTCACACCTAAATTCTACATATTTAAGCCATATGGAGCACATCAAAGCTACCATAAAGGGACTGAAAAGATTTATTTTGAACATTGAGGAAATCTTCCTTGTGAGCAGATGCCTAGACTAGCTTAGAGGCAGCAGGTTTTCATTGGGTGACTAATCACATCACTGGGGCATTTTTGGGAAGCCCATAAAAAGGATATTTAGTAGGAAAATGCATACATATTGAAGATAACAAACAAGATAGGCACTTCAAGATATTTCTGAAGAGCATCACAATCACAATAAGTGCCCTGAATCTTAAAACAAAAGCAGTTCATCCCCATTCTCAGAGAGCAACTGCCCTTTTGTCAGGTTTGGCTCAGACAAAAATCAATGAGAAGTTTGCCTGAATAAAATGCACTAAACTCCTGCAGCATAGTTATCTCAGTAATAATCCCTCATTTCTTCAAGTAAGAAATGAGCAGCTAATTCTGGAGAAACTCAAAACACACTCCAAATTCTCTTCTGTTTTTTCAGACTACAAATGCAGTCCATCTTCAAAAACCTCACAAATGCTTAAAAAATCCATTATGGGATGAAGTCATGAAAAATAACCCTAGAATTGTTCAGCTTGAGTGGTTCATAAAGAATATTAAAAATGTAGTCCAAACTTCCCACTTCGGAGAAAAGGAACTTGAAGCCCAGAGACTTAATATGACTTACTCAAGTTCTCAACGTCAGGTAGACAGCCTCAGGATAAGAATCCAGAAAAACCCATATCATGTCGTGTTCTTTCTACCACACCATGACCTCTTTAATTTGGAAGGGAGCATGCAGTATGAAAGAGCCACATTTATGAGGTTTGGGTCTTAAAATTCTTTCTTTCTCATAATTAAGCCCTTTTTTTGGCCCCTAGAAAGCAGCATTATTATATGTGTACATATTTCTAAAAATAATTCTAGTTTAAATCTACTATTATCTGGCCTCAATATGTTGCACTTTCTTTCCAAAGGACTGATGTCATCAGAAATCCTTCATATTGGTTAGCAAACAATGATCTTTAATTGCTAGAAACAACATCTGTAACCTCTCAGTTGGGAGGACTTTGGGTCAGAAAAAAATATCAGTGTTAGTTTAATGCATGAATGATAGAAATCAGGGTGAAAATACTCTTCAAATAGTCATGTTATCTTATGCATTTATAAATTTAAAACCCATTTATTAATTCTTGATAAAAGATTAAATCAGGAGACTATTAAAAATTACTAAAACAAGGGTGGTGCAAATAGTTTTTAAGTTTTTCTTAAATCTTAACCCCAAAGTAATGTCTTCTTACAAAGATTCAAGTAGTTTAGAGTATTAGGCAGAGAAAAGGTTAAATTCTAATAACATAGTGGAGCTAAAACATGACTTGAAAGAAAATTTAGTTCATATTAAATATTTACCACTGGAGTAAAAACTGGATTAAAGAAAACTAATGAAAATATTTTTATACTAAAAAAAATGGGAAATTAAATTTCTTTTTTGTTTAAGTTTCCTGAAAATCCCAAAAGGAAACACTTAATTTTCTAGGACACATTGAAAGACATAGGTAAGAAGGCAACCCAGCCAGAGCTGAATTAATCAAGGAAACATCACTGAGAATCAACAGAACTTTCCTGGTGATTAAACTCAGTTTGAGACCACTAGCGGTGAACCCAATCTTGTCTGAGATTCCATGAGAACAGAATCTTGAGGGTGTGAAATGGACTTAGAATATGTAAACCACTATAAACCTCTCAGCATTTTCAAGAATACAGGGGTAAAATCTGAGGAAAAATGAAGAAGGTATTCCTTGCATTTTCAAACCAGAGACTAAGATAGCTTCTTACCTATTTCATTCTTATTTTCCGGGTTGCGTCATATTTACATGAAAATACCTGCCTTCTCCAATTTCCTAAATTTTCCAAGGGTCATGGAACTATTAGCAATCAGGAACTCAAAAGATTGAGTACCATAGCGTTCCAAGGCCAGAATTGCTTTAATTGTTAATTCCTAATTGTTAAATCTAACTATATCTGGATTCCTGTTTGATCTATTTAACACTACTTGCATTGGGAAAATTCTAAGATTGTCTACAACCCTAATTCGAGTGACCACACATCCCAGTAAAAAAAGCAACCTGAGTTTATGCCTGGGTCCTGCCTTAATCATAAACAACTCTTAAAAGGGTCCTGTTTTGCTGATGAATTATATAACCATCACCCAAAAAGAACTTTAAATGGCCTCTTCCCTTATTGGCCTAGTCCCTAAGTAGACTTTCTCCCATGTAAGTTAATGCTAGAAAAGACATTAATGCTAATTTCACCATGATAGAAACATTTCAATATACAATCTTGACTTTTTAGGTTCTACCTCCTGTCCCTTTACTACTTTGTGTCAACGGTATGGATTTTGCTTCTTCCTATGGAAATCATGCATCACTGTTCTGACATTCCCTACCTCGAGTACCCTAATTCCCTAGTGCTTATTGGCTTGGAAACACAGACTTAATTTAAAATATTCAATCTATAATAAAATGCCTCAAAATCACTAACTTAAAAATCGATTACTGCAACACAGTTCATTTGTAAATTATACCGATAAAAGAATAATTTAGGACAAAATTTATGCTTAATAAATACTATTGAATAAACATCGGAATGAATAAATGATTAGGAATGGACTTTATAGACAGGAGGTTTAATGTGAATGAAGTAAGAGAAAAATTCGTATGCCATGAAGAGAAAGAGACAGGATGGTGACGAGATAAAGGAGAAGAAGCATAAAATCAAAAGTGTAATTAAGTTTGTAAGGATCTCTGCTACCCATTGGTTCTTCACAATGACTAGCAGGTTCTCAGGCACCAAAAGTTATAAACTTGGTCCACTGGGACTTTTTTCTTTTTACTGTAAAAATGTAAATCATGGAACTCACTTGTTAAGATGGATTAAGTTTTTAGAAATAAACACTGAAGGGACTGAAATGCATTTATTTCTGCAAGTGAAATATGCATACATTGGTTTTGCATGCAATGTTCAAATCTGGCTAATATTGTTCCCATTTTGCACAAAAGGCGTAGCCAAGAGTATAAATGTGGAAAAGTGTACCTCTGCTTCAACTTTTCACAATTGTTATGTTTCTAAGTATCTTGCTGGGTTCTGTAGTGTATGTAACTTTTTTCATCACCACTCCTACCCAATGAGGTAGAGTTTACAGATGCAAGAACTGAGTTTAGAGAAGTTAGAGAACTTTCCCACACAGCCAATAAAAGTCGGGGTCAGGGTTAGAACCCGTAGCTGCCTCATGCCCCATCCCAAGCCCTTTGCCACTCTGCTCTATAATCTCACTCTGAACAGATGTTTCACAATCAACTCATTCATGGTGCTTCTTTCAAAGACTCTCCACTACCTGCCCAGTAGAGCACAAACCCCTTGAACCAGTGATTCTCAAAGGTGGTTTTAGAACAAACTGAAGAGCTTTTAAAAACACACATCCTGGCAATTTGGATTTAATTGATCAGGGTGGAGCCTGGGTATCAGTATTATTCAAAAGTTCCCCAAGTGATTCTAACGTGCATCTGGGACTTGGAAGGCTCCCAGAGACTTGCATACAGGGGCCCTCTGCAACTGGCTTGTCTTTGCCAAAATTCTGTTTCGTGACAATTCTTCATGGCCACCCCTACCCTCCAGACATACCACAAACAGACCACCATTTGGCACGAATCTTTGCACAAAGAAATAATGTCTATAGGAGGAAAGAAACTTATTCAGATTACGATCTCCTATCTGCGCAAATGTTCAGTCTCTGCAGTTTGAGGATCACAATTCCTGTGCTGACTCTTGGACACTTCTTTGAAATTAATACTGTGTAGCATGGAAAGTTTGTAAGACATCTTTCCTTGATCTATTCCTGCTGCCATTTTTATGAGGCAGGGAAAGATGGAAATTCATAGAATATTACTATTAGGTCAACAGTGATTATATCTAGTTACCTCAGCCAATTAGAACACAGGGCTAATGAGACTATTATTGTAACTTTCATGTCTAGCTGGCTCTGTATGCATTCACAAACCCAAACCACCTTTAATCTGGGGTAGGCAATGCATAAATGCCAGGAATTATGTGGTTGATCACAACAGAAAGGGAGTGTATATATATCTACGTGGCTCTGTGAAAATCCAATAGTATCATCTTCAAATGCAAGCAAGAGCATATTTCAAAAAGCAGCAGTGCAGCCAATTTAGACCAATTAGAAGACAGAAGGAAAATGTCCAGTTAATCAATAGTTAGCTGATCATAATATTAACCAAGTCCTTCATGCCACATTTCTGCAAGCTAACATTTAATATAATATGAAATCACTCCCACTTCAGCTCAGCTGGGATTTTGAGCTTATTAAACAAAAAGAATGAGTTAAATTAACATTCAAACTCAGCATTAAACCCCTAGAAGCAAAGGAATCCGTGATAAGACGTCCATTGTCAAATCATGACTTTGTATTACAGTCCCAAAGGTAAGATCACCCAGTGTTATGTATTTCTCAGAGAACTAAATGTATGAGATTAAAAAAACAAACCCTCTGCACAAAAGAGTGAGCTCAACGCAGTACTGAATGCTGTCATGTTTGTGGATTCAAGGCATACCTTACTATTATTTTAACGTAATTTTGGTCTTTATTCCTTTCCTTTTAAAATGGTAGCATGACTTGCATTGAGGCACTTTGGAAGTTTTCATTTCACAAAGCTGAAGTCCTTCAAGTCCCTGATGTTTTTACATGGACATTGAAGACTAAGACACGTGAACATATTTTATGGAAGAGATGCTCAAGTGATTGCATTCAAGCACGAATACTTGAGGAGTGTATTTCCAGCAAGTTCTGAGAGGAAAAATGCACAGCAACAGGCAGGCTACGGCTGGACACCAGGAATGGTCATAGAGGGTCAGTACAGCACCTGCTCAGGAGTTGACCAAACATCAGCTTTTCACCCTAAACTGACAGGTAACGGACACTTGGGAGGACAAAGGGCAGTAGTCCGGATCATCATCCAGTGACCAGTAAAATGGCTTCTGCTGTCCTCATCCGTCAACTGCAGCCGGAAACTATGAAGTCATCATCTGGCAACCCTACAAGCTTTTATTGTGATAACTTTTAATCACATCACATTCCTACTATTTTCCCTCTTCCTCTTTCATCTTACTTTTTTTTAAAAAATATTTTATTTATTTATTCATGCAAGACACACAGAGAGGCAGAGACACAGGCAGAGGGAGAAGCAGGCTCCCTGTGGGGAGCCCAATGTGGGACTCGATCCCAGGACCCCAGAATCATGCCCTGAGCCACATTGGCTCAGATGCTCAACCGCTGAGCCACCCAGGTGTCCCTCATCTTTCTTTTTTTTTTTATATGAATATATCTGTTATTCTTAAAAGTAAACTTCTCAAAAGTAAAAGTATGTTAAAATTCATGAGTATAAAAGAGCATAACAGTTAAATAAAAGTCTACTTCAAACAGTACAAAAGGGAATAAAATCAAAAGTAATTCTACTTGGAACTCCATACTCAGACCCCCATGAAACAGACTTATTCCTTCTTTCCTCTCCTCCTCTGTCCATCCTTCTCCTCCTTCCCTCCCCCTTTTCTCTTTCTGCATATATACATGTATATATACATATAAGTACACAAACATATCTTTTTACGGAAACAACATATATTTTGTTTTGCCTATTTCTTCTTTTACTTCTATCTTATACATTATCCCATATCAGTTGTTACTGATATTAAAACTCAGATGTTGAAATACTAATGCCCAGTGTGATGGCTTGAGGAGGTGGGGCCTTTGGGAAGTGCTTAGGTCACAAGGGTAGTCTTTTTTTTTCTTTTTTTTTTACAAGGGTAGAGTCTTAATGAATGGGATTTATGCTCTTATATAGAAGAGATCCCACAGAGATCCTGTGCTCCTCCTGCCATGTGAAGATACAACAAAAAGTCTGCGATCTGGAAAAGAGCCCTTACCTGACCATGCTGGCACCTTGATCTTGGACTTCCCACTCCCAAGAGTATTAGAAAGGAATTTCTATTGTGTACGAGCTGCCCATCTGTAGTATTTTGTCACAGCAGCCCAAACAGGCTAAGACAGTATCACACTGCATGGGTGAACCGTGATGATTACCGTCACCCATTGCTGGGTATTTTTTCTATATTTTCCTGCAACAAAGAGTGTTACAGTAAAATTTTGGATGTGCTGGCGTAGAGACAAATGCAAGAAAATGTATTGCTCTCTGTACCTTTGTATACATATGAAAGCATGTATGCTGACTAAATCTGGGGTAGTGGGATTGTTGGGCCAAGAGATATACATGTTCTTTTTTTTGTTGCTATATATTTTTTAATTGAAGTTCACTTTGCCAACACATAGTATCACACCCAGTGCTCATCCCATCAAGTGCCCTCCTCAGTACCTGTTACCCAGTCACCCCATCCTGCCGCGAACCTCCCCTTCTGTAACCCTTTGTTTCCCAGAGTTAAGAGTCTCTCGTGGTTTGTCTCCCTCTCTTAATTTTTCCCACTCAATTTCCCTCCTTTCCCCTATAATCCTTTTCACTATTTCTTATATTCCAAGTTTTGATAGTTATCGCCACATTGCCTTGACAAATACATGAATGAATTTACATTCCGTCCAACAACGAACAAGAGTGCTCCCATGATCGTATATTTGCTAACTCATTGTATTATCATAAGATTTGATCTTGCCCATCTGATAAGAAAGGCTCACTGTGTTCTTAATTAAATAATAAATGTGACTATGAGTGGCAATATCAAATGATTTATTGAGTTCTGGACAAGTAGTCACATATCCTGTATTTAAATATTGTATCTGTTAGTCAATGTTTTAAATATATCATGTACTATGTGTCAAGTGTTGTATTGACATTTACATATTTAAAAGAATTAGGACCTAATTCCTATTCTCCAGCAGTTTAGTAGAAGATAAAGATATTAAAAATATATATACACATAGTGATAAGTATAAGAATATGAATTGGATATAAAATGGTAAAAAGCTTGTTCCTTAAATATACCCTACTAATCTATTTTTACATTTGATGAACATAGTCAAATGAGATGAGGAAAATAAATATAATATGTTGGTCCACAAGAAACACGATGACAATCACCGCTAAAAATTAAAGATTCTGATCCAATGAAAATTATTGTAAAGTGACCAATCTATATTTATAATCGATATTTATTGAAATAAGAATATGCAGAGTAGTTTATAAAACTATCTTATTTGATACATATTCTGGGGACTTACAACTTTGAAAAAATAAATCACAGCCTGTCTTCTGTCAATTGTTTTGCAGATGTTGTTAAATTTTTCTTTGATTAACAGAATCCAGGCACAAACTTTTGTCTTCTTGCCCTCCCTCCTCCCCCAACTCACTGAACCATTAAACTTTTAATATATGGTGATTCTTATTAACCGCTGGATTTGTTATACCATACTAAAGAAGCTTGCCCTTTAGTATGTGGTACGTTAAGGATAGTTAATTATATTACATCGAAAGCCTTTTAAGTATTCAGATCCCATAAAATGTGTTAATAATGTTAACATCATTGACTGGTAAGGTTACTACTTGAGCTTTTAATTATCATTCCAACCTTCTTTACAAGCTGTCTTCCAATCAACAGGAAAGCTTTAAAATTTTTATTCCTGGACTAAACTTGATTCACTGATCATACTCCCTTTTCCACATTTTTCCTTAATTTCCAAACTTCATTACATTATTTATGGTCAACTGGTAAGTCCTCTTTAAAAGTAAATATTTGAGCTAGGCTGTCCCTAGGACGAGGCTGAAGAAGGTGGTGCATTGTGGAAGCTGCTGAATGGAGGCTCAAGAAGTCTAGGTTTGACTTTCAGTTCTACTATTTGGCAAGTCACTCCCCAGTTGCTGATGTATTATTACTAGTGTAATGAGAAAATACTAAAAATAAAAATAAAAATAAAAGAGAAAATACTACTTTATCTACTTCCCAGGGTTATGGTAAAGATCAAATGAAATAATGGCTGGAAATGGGTGACAAGTATAAGCAATTAGGTTCCTCAATTCCCTTTCAAAAACCCCCTTCTGTACCTATGCCCAGAAATCTATGTGGCCTACACTTAACCAAAGCCTTCCATCCTGTGCCACGTCATTTGAGTCTCCCATGCTCCAGCCCTGTATCTACCACCAATATTTACCACCAATATTTACCTGGTTTTATCTCTCAGACTCTGATTTTTACTAGAAGATAGCTATAATAGAAGAAAGAATTGCTTGTAAGTAATAATGGGCTATATTGAGTACTTAACCTCATGCCAAACCATAAAGTCATTGTTGGCAGCCTTACAGCTTTTACTATAACTTCTGATTATACCATATTCCTCCCACTTTCCCTCAGTTTGCCACGCCAAGAACTTTATATTCATTATTCTCACTTAATCTTTATAGCAAGTCCATGCAATGGAATCTATTCTTCTTCTTTTATGGCTGAGGAAACTGAGACTTGGAAAGTGAAGTAATTTGCCCAGTCATACACCCAAGGTGTGGTGGAACTGGGCTTTGAACCTTTGAAGGCTTGAAATCTCCCCCATAATCACTGTGCTGTGCTGCATCTCCTAGATGCAGAACTAACGTAATGAACAAATGTTCACTGATATATTACCTTATAAATTTAACATGCTCCTGCAGTTGTAGAGTCTGAAAGCTGTTAGATCATCTACTAAAAAAAAAAAAAAAAAAGATTTCTTCATTTTAGAGAGAGAGAAAGAACATGTATACAAGTGGAGGGAGGGGCAGAGGGAGATAGAGAAACTTGAAGCAGATTCGGCACTGAGCATGGAGCCCAATGAAGGCTCCATCCCAGGACCCTGAGATCATGACCTGAGCCAAAACCAAGAGTCAGCCACTCAACTGACTGCACCACCTCGGCGGTCTTGGAAGATCTACTTTAACCATCCATCCAATCTTTATTCTCCTCCATCACATACCTAAGTCACATTCTGCCTTTTGCTTCAATATCACCAATCAGGGATGTGCACTATATCCAAAAAATGAATCTCTTCATATTCAGATAACTCTATTAGGGAGTTCTTTATATCACATAAAAATCTTTCTTTCTGAAGCCCATCCACTGATCTTAATTTTACCTAAAAACTTTATTGAAAAACTATATTAAACTATAGTTAGGTGGGGGTAGAGGGTGTCATAGATAAAGGAGATTAAAAGTACACTTATTGTGATGAGCATTGAGTCATGTGTAGAATTACTGAATCATTACATTGCACACTCGAAACTAATATAACACTGTATGTTAATTATACTTCAATTAAAAAAAAGAAAAATTCAAATAAAAAGGAGGGGGAAAAAAGAAAAGAAACACTATTAACTCAAATGTTATAATAAATCCTCTAATGGTCTCTTCTCCGTGGCAAAGTACTCAGTGCATCTTGGCCATGATAGTCACCCTCAAGAGAAAGGACCTAAAGCTTTCTGCATCTCTCCAAAACTTCAGGCATGCTCTGACCAATTGAAGAAACTTCACTGTTATAGATATTCTATTTTTTCTAACCTCATCTAAGAAATGATTAAGATTTTAGAGGGTAATCATGTTATGCTTTTGATTCATGTATGAGTTTAGGATTCAATACTCCTACAACTTTTCTCTCTCCCTCTTTCATTTACTATAGTTGAAGTTGACCATTTGGAGTTGTCCATCTTTTTGAAACAGTGGCCCTCACTGGGGCTGCGCATTGGAATCACCTTGGAAGTTTTAAAAATATTGATTCCTTTGTAGCACTCTTAGAGATTCTGATTTATTTGTATGAGATGTGGCCTAGGAATTGAGATTTATGTTTGTTGCATTTCCCTATGTATTTATTATCTCAGCTTCATATCATCTACAAATTTAATACCCAAGTCATCAATGTTCTCACCAAGTCATTGCAGAGTCCTAGAGCCTCAATTTAAGTTAATATTGACCAGGTACACTTGGGTGTAGGCATTCAACCAATTACAGATCCACTAAATTACATTATCATTTAGCCCATAGCTTCCTATTGTATTCATAAAATAATATCAATAAAGATTTTGTTAAATGACTTACTTTTAGAAAGCTAGTCTAAGGCAGCGTTTCAAAGCATGGATTCTGGGGCCTGACTGCCAGGATTCAAATCCCAGCTGAGTTACCTGGACGACTTTGGGCAGCTTTCCTTATCTCTCTGTATTTCAGTTTCCCTACTTGTAAAGTAGTTATAACAGTACTTACTGATAAGTGTGTTATAAAGACTAAATGAGTTTATGCCTATAAAGGCTTTGGCATACAGTTGTTTGAAAGTGTTAATTATCACTGCTGTTATGATGAAGCCCTTTTATGCACTATTTACTGCAATCACTTGATTAAAGAAGGACAATGATAAAATTTGCTGATAGAGTCCAATGCTGGTTAAATCACTTATAGCTGAAGCAAGAAACAAGTGTTAGAGATCATTTCCAAGCCACCCCATTTTCTCCCTACCCCAATTAAGCATGATTCACAACCCATTAAATGATATCTAACTATTGTGTATACAGAGTGACATCCGCTGCTTGCTCCCCCAATTTGCATAAAAATTGTTGTATATCTAAATTACACAATATTTGAAAGCTTCAGTTAAGCAAGAGTTAACTAACATCATAAATATTGTATCACCCATTGTGCGATAATAAAAATACATAAAATGTAGAAAAGTGCCAGAAAAAAGTGCCTGTGGATTAATTTCTGAATCAGCTTCTTCCTGAATATTTTGAAATTTCTTCAAAATCCACGCTCTCCTCTCCAGTTCTCCAAGAAAAAACTTGAGTAAAGAAATGCCACCTTAACTTGCTGGAAGAAACAGAGGGTTTCTAGATTTAAAATCATTATATCCATCATTTTCTAAGAAACCAACATTACTAAAGAGTGAATCAGATGAGGAAAAAATAGAAGTAGAATTATGATAGATCTCCAAGTGAAATTCACACACCAATTTGAAATGTCAGCAAAAAGATGTTGGGCTAAATAGCCTTGTGTACTGCAGACTCCCTGGATGGAATCAGAAGACAGAAGATTCCTCTCTCTGACAGAAGATGATTCCCTGTGGGAGGCACTTGTTTATTATTCAATTGCCATTTGTCAAGAAAATATAGCTATTGAACAATCTCATCTTTTAGGAAATTAAAAGAAGTAGAATCCCTCCAACTAGTAGCAACTTTAACTTACCTGTGCATTTTCTAAGAGTTTGGGGACAAGTTAGAAAAAAAATGTTTCTTGAAGATATTTAGTTATTAAAATTTAGATTATGGATTCACAATGGTATTTTGCCATAATAAGCAGACCACATGGCCAAATAGGAATGACATAAGTAGGGGGACACTGGAGCTGACATGGAGACTAAAGTAGTGATCTTTAAGGTAAAGAAGAATCAGAAACTTTTCCCAAAGACCACAGTTTAAGTACCAGAAAAAGCCACTAATACAATCTAGAACAACTAGAAGAAGTAATGTATAATACAGTAACATTTATGACTAGGTAAAAGCAGAAAATAGATTGATAAGAGAAGGCAAATGATATCTTCTGAGATCCAAAATAATCAGACTGATATGGTGGCATATTAAAAAGAGAGGGAAAATTGGAAGTAATTTAGAATTTGTCCTGTAGAACAAAAAGACCTTGAGAAACAAACTAGATCACTGTTTGTTTTTTTGGGGGGTGGGTATCATTTAATTGGAAGAAGATACGGTTTACTGAACAATTCTTTATTGGGCTGTTAATCCATTTCCAAAACTTGAGTTAATTGCTCTCATAGTCAACTGATCAATTTGGACTCAAAATTGGTTTTCTGGTTTGACATGTCACATGACTGGCAGAAAGAGAAGTGAGGTGGCATTTTAGAGTGGGTACAAAAAGGTCAGCTTAAAGAAATTACCCCACATGTCTCCTCTGCATTATTTACTAATCAACTGCAAGGTAGCCTAACTCAAGATTCTGTTATCAGGAGTTTACTTCTACATATTTTTTTCTCATCTTGAGAATCAAATTATGTACTGATGTCTAGTCACTCTCCTTGAGGATATTTATAAAACAGAGTGAGGGCAGGGAGATACTTCCTGGGAAGTGAAAAGAGAGAAGAAAGGTAATGCAAAGTCTGAGTGACCAAAGAAAATTTTAAAATATAGCTTCAGGTGAGATAAAAGAAAATGAACCTTTATTCCTCCATTTCCCTGTGGGGAGATCGCCCAGATGTTTAAAAGTAACATTCGGAGCCAGGATGGAACGTTCTGTTCTTCTCTGGTGAGGTTAAAATTGGAGTAACTCTGGGCTGGGAACAGGGTGGTTTTTTTTTTTGGATAAATAGCTTAACATGTGTACAGTGGATATTACTATATTAAGAAGTAGTTTTTCAATAAAAACCTGTCTATAAATATTTTGGTACTGTATGAGGCACATAGTAGGTACATAAGAAATCTTATCTCTATTCTCTTTTACTCAGCTATGGCACATTGAATAATGTGAGGGACGTCTCGTGATGCATCTTAACTACAACAAAATAAGGTTAATTTATAAGAATCTCAAACTTGTTAAAGGAGGACAATTCTGAAAATGTTCTAGTTGGTAAAGGATAACACTTGAACATTAATTATGTAATTCTCATCATTCTTTATCTAAAATCCTACTGACAACTGTTATTTAATATGCTGCCTTTATTGTTTTATCTCAGTAATTATAGGAGGCTTTCATATCCTTGTTCATGATTTCTTTTTTTCTTTTTTTTTATATCATTTTAAGTTTCTCAAGTGGAAACTTTCTTTTCTTAGGAGTTTCTAGGCATAAATTCTAAGAGTAGAAACTGCTTTTATAGGAATGTGAAGCCTCCATTTTGGCTTAGGCAGACCCAATATTCTAAAAGATTCACCTTCTTATTTAGAGACTAGAGGTTTCCCATGTTAAATATAGGACACCCTGTCAAATTTGAATTTCAGCTAAACAATGAATAATTTTTAGTATAAGTATGTCCCAAAGATTGCCTGGGATATACTTATACTAAAAAGTATTCATCATCACAGCAACAAACCTCAAAACCAACCACCAACTATATAATTAGTCCAAACTAACTATTGTATATATACAACAGGAAAGCTCACCAAACCTGAAAAGTACTTGATTTACTACTTACTTTACCATCTGCTATGTTTCATTACCATCATTTTTTAAATCTGCTGAAGGAAACTCAGGATCGCTAGCCCTTGATATAAGAGTAAAAATATCCAGGTAAATTTCACATGAGAATCTCACATGCTCATGATAACTTTCTAAGTCCTACTTCTTGAGAAAGAGAAATCGCTGATAAGATTTTAGGCAGATATGCTAAATTATTGTTCCCTTCATCTAGTGAATTTCTATGATCTGTGTAATATGACACATGTTTTACTATTCTAGGGGAATTCTGACATTCTAAAATTTCTTTTAAGGTTTCATTTACTAAACATGTTAAATCATCAGCAATTCAAGGAGAAAATCTCAATGCCCTTCTAATCTTCTAATTCTCAACCCACAAACCCAATTTGTTTCATAGGCTTTGGGAAGTAAGAAATATGAGATACTTATTTGTAAGTCAAAGCCTAAAACAAAATCCCCCTGACAATCCAATGATGACTTGTGACATGACATCCCCAAAAGAGCAGAAGAAAAGTAAGTTGTTTAAAATTATGCTTCATTGAAAATCAGAAAATCTTCTAATGATAATGGCACATATTATATGCCTGCATTTTAATAAATATCATTTTATCTTGGATCCTTTATCATGTGCAGTCACTTAACCTAGGCAAAAATCCATGGATTAACAAGAAAAAAAATCATGAAACTCAAGATTTCAGAAGTGTTTTCAGTTCCATTGTCAAGGCCATTTGGAAGAAAAAAAAAAAAAGCATAATAGCACCATTCTAATGTGTACCCTAATCCACCTGCAAATACCCATTACCATCATACAAAGAAAAAAACACAAGAATAAATACTTCATCAAATGTCCTGGTAGTTAATTTTGACCACCTCTATTTCAAAATGCATTATGACTAGCAAAACTTGCAACAAGGGTCATTTTCTGATGGAAAGAAAAAGCTAAGGAAATCATTCTTACAACATTTATAAGTGCATTTCATCTCTTATCACTCTGTGGAAACAAATAAAAACTGTTTTTAATATTTATATAATTTTAGCATTTGGGAGCTTTTATCCTTCAAGATGAGGCAGTTTATATGAAAGAAGACATATTCAACATTTTTAATATATCTTTGGAGTGTTTAGTTTTATTCCCTAACTAATCCTTCTCATAGCACACACATACATAATAAAGTATGGGTACTTTAGATCAACTACAAAATATATAAAAGCCTTGTCCCCTCTCTAGCATTGCTCTAGGATATATTACCAAACAAGTAGATAAGTCTGATGATGAAATGCACAATATGGTCACCACTAATAGAGTGGTTTTCTACAAATGCATTACAAAAAGATGAACAAATACTTTACATTTCAGAACATAGCTATTTTGATGTCACATGTCAAGGAAAGTCCAAAGTGATAAACGTCAATAACTTTAAATCTGTTGGTTTTGGATTAGAAACATAAAGGAACTTTGGAAAAATGACAATGCATTCAGAAAATAAACCAGGTTGAAGGTAAGAGTCCCTTCTTGAGGGTCTAATTAGGTGCCCCCTCTCCCTCTCCTTTTAAAAAATTTATCTCAGAGAGACACCTTAGCAGAAGCTATCGGCTTTGACAGAACACTGAAATCCTGGCAGTGAACCATAAATTGACCATTACCATAAAAAGAGCTGCTAAATGAGAAACCATGTGCTCAGTATAAAACTAATTTCATGCTTTCAAAAGCACACAGTGGCTTCTAGCAAGATAGTGGCCCTGGGACTTGCTGAGACAGATTGGCGAACACAAATGGTTTGCTCCTGATGCGTCTGCTTAGCCAAGCTTTACATGTACTGGCAGTAAACGGGGTTCTCGAATCTTCTGTCAAACGAATACACACTTATCTATAACTTCAGAGTTGAAAGCTATAAAACAGCTGCCTCAAATAAATTTAGCAGGAAAAACACATACACATCTATCTATATCTATATATATATATAAATACATACCCCATGTGCCATGTTAGCTTCCTATCAAATAAAAATAGATTTCTCTGCAGACCTAACTACTAAAACGACACTTAATAAGCATACTGCTTTGTGAATACAACATAACTCTCAGTCTTTTCGGCTTTAGAAATAGCTTCTCATCGTGTAGGAATTGGAGTTAGAAGAGCCTAAGCAGGAGGACTCCATCTACTCGGAGGCTAACTTTGAGCTTGCCCTTATCTAGTTGGTTTGCAAATACTCTACACTTACAACACCACATCTGAGCTTTCTGGGCATGGTGATCCACTAATTTAACTTTCCAGGTGAGAGTCAGTACTTTATTTGTATATAAGTGATAAAAATCTGCTACATTTAAAACGCCACATCTAATTAAAATGCTTTATAAGGAAATGCTACTAATTTTCTCATTTCATTCAGTATACTGCCTCTAAAATTCAATTACTGTAGGTTGTGCAATGCATGACAGGTCATAACTTCTAATTATTAATGTCAAGCTTAACAAGGTGTCAAGTCCAGTATGCAAGCCATTTCACTTACTTTCTTAGTTATCTCGTAAACATCACTTGTTTCCTATTTTTTCACATCAGAGATTCTACAGAGTACATTTAGTTCATAGTCTCTCTCTATATACATATATACCTGAAGCACATCGTAGCACTGCTAATTACCTACTTTCAGTAATGACAGCAAATTGCATAATATCACTGACTTGTTCTGAATGTTTAAAATGCAAAGGAAGTCACCTACTGTTAAGATGTCCTCGGCAAACAGCTAGCACAGAAAGAAAAGAATGCTATCACACCATGCATTTAGGGAGTTACTTCCCAATAAAATTAAAGGATCATATATTTTGCTCCTCAGTCCTGCCCCTTCCAATCTGTCAGCGCGACATGATAAACACAATTGATAACTCCACAGGATTCAACACAGCATAAAAATCTGTTACTGACACACCAGATCCCGCATCCAAGTTTTAGAATAAAAATGCTCACCTCTGCTAGGAAGTCCACTCCACATCCTGGCTGGGCTTTCACCAGATTTAAGAGCAACCAAGTTGGATAAACAAAACTTCCAGTATGTGACCAGTGTGATGCACAGTGCTACCGAGACTTGGCTCCAGCCCTGATTATCTGTGTGACAGTACCACGCTATATCAGTGCAGCTCCAAACCTTCCCAGATGCTGGCTTATTGCACTGCTCATTGAAAATCCTTTACACGCTGGCAACATTTTAGGGAAGGACAAGCACACTCTGAGTCATTTGTAAAGAAAGCAGAGCAATTTCAATTCTATATCTCCATGCGTGCTGAAACCAGAAGCACTGTCAACCTACAAGTCTGAGGTGGATTTATGCCGAGAAACAGGCAACCTAAGCCTTCATTATCAATGCATGAAATCAGCCACTGTGATCAAATTCAAGCAAACCACAAAAAGGATATGATTATGAAAGACTCCACAGATTTAGCACCAAACCTTGTGGAATGAAGAATCATCTACTGAAATTGTGTAAATGTTAAAAATAGCCCTGGCTTTTCAACAATGAGCAGGATGCAGAGAAGAAATCAGTAGTATATATTATAAGGACTTATCATAAAAGCTGCAAAAACCAAAATAGCTGTAGGTTCCTGGGACTTTTCTATAGACAAATAAAATCATTAGGGACTATCACAATTATAACAACAAAAAAATTCTGTATATTTGATGTAGATGTCCATTAAAGAACAAATGAAATATACTTTAACCCCTAATTACTTGTCTCTAAATTAAAAAAAATAATGACAGTAAATGTGTGCAGGAATATGCTAATGCCAGGGCAAAATACTATTCAATTTACTCTAAGACAAATTCTTAAACAATAAAGATTTAAATGTACTCTGTGTAACAAGAAAATAAACATACAAAGTAAAGAATATTTTTAAACCCATAGTTCTTGACTGCTTATTATTTTTAAGGACTCTATAGCTCATTAAAATCCCTCCTCCTGATACCCTCAAATTTTTACCTTTACCTTTCACCATCTTTTCTCTCTCAATATTAAAATATAAGATGCAAGAGCCAGTTGACATACTTTTAAAAAGGTACAAGGTAGACTATCCCAGCAAATAGAAGCAATGATTTGAGATCACAAAATATAGAGCTCTGACACATGCAAAGTGCAAAGCAAAAAGGGCATAAAAACATTCATCAAAAATCACAAAAGTAACTAGAAGAAATTCCTGGTAAGCAGCATTGACAAAGAACACATTTAAGGTTCTACTCAGATTTTTCGAGATGGGTTTTAGGTTCTCTCTGAGACTGTAAAGCCAGAGCAAAGCAGGATCCAATGAAGGCAACTCTGACTTGAGGATCCTCTATAAACGACTGTGTTCAATTCTAGTGGTCCCGCCAGTGTTAGGTGCCCACATTTAGTAGTATCTACTAAATCCAAAACACCTGTGTAAAAATAAGCCCTGTGCCTGACATACATTTACATAACATGACACTTGGAACAACTTTAACATGGCACCCCATAGGTATCCACATTACATCTTTATGTGTACATTTGACTCCTTATAGGCCACCTGGCTAAACCCCTTCCTTGCAGACGATTACAGACATACGTGGAGTGGACACGCACACAAATATGTTTGCCCAAGTCACAGGAAAATGCACTTATCCTGCTGCAGTTACTTCTGCTACCTGAATTCCATTCATTTTGTGCCTCATGATTCACTGATTCAGCAACTGTTCAGTGTTTTCCCTCTGTCTCTATCTCCATGTGTGTGTGCTTTTCTAATCTTAGAAAAATAGTTCATGAGGTTGTGGGCCTAAAACTCTTTTTATTATTACCATACATGCAGCTCCCAAATAAGATAAAAGTTTAAAGTGAAACCATAATATTTGATTATAGGTCCTCAATCCCTAATCTAAAACCTGAGTGCCAGATGCATTTCAGAATTCAAATGCTTTTGCATTTTTGAAAGATAATACTATGCATAGACAATGAATTATAGAATGTCTCCAGTGGGGTTTGGGGCAACACTCTATGGTCAGACACATTAACATTTCTGCAGCAAAACACGGGCATATTCATATAAATGGGATAAATAAAGGCTATAATTAACCTCATATCAGTTCAGGTCAGGTTTTGCCATCAATATGAATTATAAAACCTTCTGACTTTCAGGGCTTCTTGGATTGCAAGAATTGCAGGTTAGGACACAGGTGGACCTGTAGAAATGTTTACCTAAACTGTTATAAGGATTAAATTGGATTGGAAAATGGTAACTAAACAACTGTTCTCTTGCTTGAGCAAGAGATCTGGATATTAGCATCGTTTTCATGGGACAATCAAAAAAACATGACAGAAGATGTTGTTAAGACTGAGACAAAGCAGAGCAGAGATGGAGATGTATTGAAAGATGATGAAACTAGAGCATGGGAACAGAAAGTAAGAAGCCATTCAGAATCACTATGTCGAGAAAAAAAAAACAAAACAAAATGATAATAATATCAAACATTCATTGATGAACTACTTTATATCCAGTCATGTGAAAGGCATTTGACAAAAATATTTCTTTTAACAATGTACTCTATAATCTTCAAAGGAAAATTTTAAAAGGAAAAATTTAATGGAATACTACTCAGCCATCCAAAAAAATGAAATCTTGCCATTTGCAATGACCTGGATGGAACTAGAGGGTATTACGCTAAGCGAAAGAACTCAATCAGAGAAAGACAATTATCATATGATCTCACTCGCACATGGAATTTAAGAAACAAAACAGAGGATCACAGGGGAAGGAAGGGGAAAAAAGCAAAACAAGACAAAATCAGAGAGGGAGGCAAACCATAAGAGACTCTTAATCATAGGAAACCAATTGAGGGTTGCTGGAGGGGAGGGGGGTTGGGGCGATGGGGTAACTGGGTGATGGGCATTAAGGAGGGCTCTTGATGTAATGAGTACTGGGTGTTATAGAAGACTGATGAATCACTGACCTCTACCTTTGAAACCAATAATACATTAAATGTCAGTTAACTGAATTTAAATTAAAAAAAAAAAAGTGAAGCATGAAACAATGGGTTATCTCACTCTTTTTCCATTGTACCCCCAAACAAAACATCCACAATGTGAAACATCATTGTGAGAATGTCACAAACAAAAATAAACCCTACGAAGTAAAGGTCCCTATTTTACTATTATACACTATGTACTATTTGGTATAAAAGTTCTTCAAAATCACTTTTAAAAAAATGTAGTAATATTCTTTACCATCAATACTCAAACTGTTTAACTTTAAAACCCATTTTTAAAAAGAATATTTCTCCCCCAAAACACGAATATTATGTTGTGTTCACTTGGAGTTGTCCTCTGAGTATATTTCCTGAATACTTTTTTAAAGTAGGTACATTAAAGAATTTTAAGATAGCATTGACCTTGGACATAAGACTTTGGGCCTAGAAAACATTCGTCATCCTCAAAGACACGGTAGTCAAAGGGTACCAAGTTGCAGTTACGTAGGATGAGTAAGTCTAGATAGAGAGCTAAGGTACAGCATAATGACTATCAAAACTATATTGAATACTGGAATTTTGCTAAGAGAGTAGATTTAAATTGCTCTCACCACACACAAGAATGATTATATGAGGAGATAGATATATTAATTAGCTTGTCTATAGCAATCATTTCACTATGTATATGTATATTGAGTCACGTTGTACACATTAAACATATACAATTCTTATAAATAAAAATAAAAGACGATACATATTCCACCTAAAAAGAAGAGCATTTCTTAAGTGACTTTTGGGGCCCAGACTCGCAGTGGAGAAAAGTCCCAGAGGCATTTATGAGAATACTGGTCTTCCTATTCACTGTACAAAGTATAACAGAATGTGTGGCTCTAATCTTAGTATCTAGAATATGGTCACAAAGTCATTTTCCATGTGAAGAAGGAAAGTGCACTTATTCATTTTTGACAGTGCAACATAATTTAGTGAATTCCTTCTTTAGTAACTGAAATGGTGCCCTGGGGGTTTGCTGGAGTTATTGCAGCTTCTAAAAGCAACTGACTATACAGAGTGGGTAACTCCCCAGGATCAAAATCAATATCTCTTTATACCTTTTACATCATGTCCACATAAGAACAAATAAACTTCCAGCATCTACAGGCCAAGAGTTTCTGGATTGCAAGGCTGACTCGCTAGAGGGCAGGCTCTAGAAATGGGTCAACATGATGTGAATGCCATCACACTGGGGCCATAAAAACAAACAAACACAATAATCAGTCTACCCGGATCCTCCAAACTCTTCATGTAATCAGGAAAAAAGCAAACCGTGTTTCATAGTTGGCCAAAGAGCCAGCTACAAAAAAAACCCATAAGCACAAGTATGAACACCAACCCCATTGTCAGTTGTAACAGTTCACAGGGATGTCTAATTTGGAACAATGTCCAACGGCCTCCTTGGCTATGATGCTATAAAGGGTATGGCAGTGGAATACCTGTGTGAAGAGAGTTGGTCCGTCAGGATGAGGGTGAGGACAGTACATGTAACTCACCAAGAGAATCTGAACTTACTAATTTTAAATTCCTACTGAGCCAGTGACCAAAACCCTTTCTCCACAGATTAATTTAAAATAGGTAACATACATATATACACAAAACCAGGTAACAGATTTTAAGTTGGTTGTTGATAATTCACATCACTCAGCCACCCAAACACTTTTGGTCATTGTCTAAGATTCAGTTCCACACTGAAAAGTGTCGGTGTTTGGTTTTCAAATTCTCAAAGCCGAGACTTGTATAAAATGACATTTACCTGTTAATAACTATATGTAAAAGTCCACAGCCCAAAGCATTCTTAAAGCAAGACCATCTGTCCTCACTGAAAAAGGGCCAGACACACCTTTTAAATTTTTATTTTAAAAAGTGCCTTTAAAATTCCTTTATATATCAATTCCTTAGAGTTCTGTACTTAGATGACGAACACCCTTGTTTATAGTTTTTAACACATGTACAGAATATGGAGTTGTTTTATGATGACTTTTCAGGCAGGTCTACCTTAAAATGTTTTAGAATTCTGACACCATCCCAAATGGGTAGGGTTCTGTCTCAAAGCATTTAGGGGTATTGGAGTTATAACTTCAGGTTCCATTCTCTTTCTGTTCTCATTCACCAGGAACCTCAATAAGCCCTCAATATAAATATCAATTGAACTCACCTGTGGAGTACCTATGTGTGTACGAACTCTAGCTTCGTTTAGAGGAATAGAGTTAGGATTTTGTAAAATATTCAGAAACTTATAACGATCAATTTTGGTCAAGACAAAGAGCCAGAAGAATATATCGATATTTTTTTCTACTATATCATCACAAGGTCTAAACTATTTTAAGTAAGTGAATTCTTGGGCCTTATCAATAGGAATTTATATGAAGGAAAGTAAATGTCATCTTCTTTAGAACCCAAGTTAGTAATATATTAAACCAAGATCCTTTTCCCTTCTAAGTCTGGTTTTCTTTTTTTTTTTAAATTTTTTTAAAAAGATTGAATTTATTTATTCATGACAGACACAGAGAGAGAGAGAGAGGCAGAGACACAGGCAGAGGGAGAAGCAGGGTCCACACAGGGAGCCTGACGTGGGACTTGATCCCAGGTCTCCAGGATGATGCCCCAGGCTGAAGGCGGTGCCAAACCGCTGGACCAATGGGGCTGCCCTAAGTCTGGTATTCTTATGGAAAATTATAGGAAGTTATATGGACTCTATCTACTAAGTGGGCTGCATGATAATTATTCCATGAAAAGATTTCTATGGAGTTATACTTAAGAGGCCTAGGAAAACAGTGTGTTGTAAATAATTTAATCCATCTACTCCCATGGTGAAAGGCTTTTCTTACCTAGTGCACTTACTCACTGATATTTTGTCAATGACTGGTTACACTGTCATCATCATACCTATATTTTGCAAAAGAGTTCTTAGTTAAGTGATAACGGACCGACTTATCAGAAATGAAGGAAAAGCAAGTATTTTCAACCATGTTCCTATTATGAAAGCAAAAGATGTGTATACTGATGAATTCTAGCCCTGCACCTATCACACAAACCTAAGTTTGCATTATTAAACACTAATGTTCATATCTAATATCTCTCAAAAGGAACCACAACTTCATTTTGTTTAGGAAGGGAGCAATATTACAATATTTAAGCAGTAATTCTTATTCCTGAAGAGAAATCTCCACTGATGCTTTCTCCCTCGCACCCTTCATCAGGAAACAACACACACTTGCCACCACCCTCGTATGTATAGCTATCTCCTAACTCCCCAGGTGAGTTCAATTGATATTTCGCCTAATGTGTAGAAGATATTCAAAAAGAATCTGTGAAACAAGCATGCTCCTACCCAGACATGCACGTCTACACACAAGCTCACCCTTTTGTGAGTATTTCTTTGCTTACCATACTCAGTATGTTCCAGCAAAATGTGGGGCTTGGAATGAGGAAAATATCTTACTTTCGATATACTTGTGGCACCATCTTGTGGTGAGTCCATAGTGCTACTGTTTCATGTTTGATTTTTCAAGTTCAAAATTGAGAGAACACTTTTGAGGATAGAACAATTTCATTTTAAATATAGAGGAAATATAGAGGAGAGGCAGTGTGAAACATTCGGCCTTTGAATTAAAAAAATATATATACAGATTTTAAGAGTTATAATCCTATCACAGCATCCTGACCTTAATAGCTGATTCTTGAAGACAGAATAGGAATGAAAATAAGAGATCATTAGAACAGAAGGGGGAAAAACCAGCTGACGATCCTGGAGGTATCAAAGGGAAGCTCAGAATATGGCAGCAAAGTCCAGGATACATCATACAACGCTCCAACCCACAGCCCACTTTCTGATCTTGCTCTCCGTTTTTTACTTCCAAGTAATCACTGCTACTTCCTGCTGCAAAATCACCCATTTATATCGTCTTCACCTTCCCTCTCTCTGCTCCCAAAGTGTCCTCAACTTAAAATCTACTCAAACTCAGTACAAAATTCCTAAGGGCAAATAAAGATGCCACTTCTCACACCAAGAGGCGGAGTCTATTTCTTCCATCATTTGAGCTTGAACTGGTCTTGTGACTAGCTCGGACCAAAAGACCTGAGTGGTTACAGCTTCTGCTCTTGCCATCTCAGAGTGCCGCTCAAGGACTGGGGAATGAAGCCTAGGCTGAGCCACTGGAAGAGGAGTCTCCTAGGGAGAATGATCCAGCCTCCAGCCAGCACCAACTACCAGATGCATGTATGAGAAGCAATCATAGACCATCCAACCCTGCTGACCTGCAGATGCATGAGCGACCTCCTCTGGGTCCAGGACAAGAACCACCAAGGTGAAACCAGCTCCAATCTCCTCCGACCCAGAGAATCATGATTAAAATAAAGCATTGTTTTTAAAAAGTGTCTAAAGTTACTACCACAAATTTTCTTGTCTCTCCTGATTTTCTCACTCAGTTTCAACCACATTTCAATTTAAAAATATTTTTTATTTATTTGAGAAGGAGAGAAAGAGCAAGAGCACAGGAGCAGGGAGAGGGAGAAGTAGACCCCGCACTGAGCAGGGAGCCCTATGCAGGGGCTCGATCCCAGGACGCTGGGATCATGACCTGAGCCGAAGGCAGACGCTTAACCCACTGAGCACCCCCCCCCCCCAGGTGCCCCTTCATCTCAGCGTTTTGAGTATGACAAACTGCTTTTCAGTTTAAGATTTTAAACATTCTCTTTTACTCCCTTTGAATCAATATTTCTCCACTCTCTCTGCTTGACTAACCCTGTTTAGTCTTAAAAGCTGTAAACTTCAATGAGATTAGAAATTCTTTGGAATTAATTGAAAGTGAGAAAGAAAATGGGCAGTTCAGTTGGGAGCAACTGGGAAAACCAAACATGAGATAACAAGGAAGCAGTCATGAATTCTTTTCATTTTTACTTTGTGAAGAATTTGTTGCAAAAAGTTATAAGAGGTAATGCAGAGTATGAGAAAGATCTTAGACTTTGAATCTTTGTGTGGCCTCTGGAAAGGCCTCCAAATCTGTCTACATTTCTTATCTACAATGTGAGGAGAGTCATACTTACCATGTTGGGGTGTGAAAACTAACGTCATTATTTCAGTCTTTCCACGATAACCCCTATCTCCGGTGCACCTCAAATCAGGTACGAATGTGTCTCTCTTACTACAGTTCAGCACAGCCTTCCTAACCTGGGCCTGACCTTTCATAGTTTTAAATATTATTTGTGCCAAACGAGTGCCAAGGGAAGGATCAGAGTTCACGCCCTAAGAAAGAATCCTTTCCCATTTTGAGGCAATCTGGATTCTGAAAACCCCAGAATATAATCAATCCTCCCCACCATAATCCTCGGGGGCAACTTGATTCTCCGCGGCAGGCACAGATGTCCCTTGACAACACAAGGAGAACACAATGTAAAGTTAACACGTATTACTAGATCTGGTGATTTACCTGCTTCTGCTTGCACAGGGTGGGTGTGAGGATATTACGTACCCCCGGCTGACATGAGGGGAAAGCCTCTGAGCAACAATGCTGACACATCCAGAGACAGAACGTAAAGCCTCTCTTTTCTGATACGACTTCTACATCAAGTACACTGTCTGGGCAGCAACCTGTAAGCACAAACTAGGCGATTTCTGCCCAACATAACTTACATCTGTAGATGGAAGGCAATATCATGGTGAAGAATCGGGTCACAGAATCAGGCCAACTTGTTCCAAATCCCAGCCTGGCCTCTTTTGGCTGCTACCTAACCTCTTCATTCCTCATTGAATTGTATGTAATAATAGTACCTTCCTCATAAATCTGCTGTGAAAATTTAAGTAAGGTAACCTCCTTAGCGCAGGGTAAGGCCTCATTCATCCACTTAATCGCAGCCATTGGGTCTACCTTCACTGTGTATAAACACATACTGTGGAAAGTACAGAGTTGCTTATAAAGCTCCCAACTAGAGGTACCTTGGTTGATGGGGGTGGGAGTGTACACCAGTTTCCATGACATCATCCCTCTATTACCGCGGGGCCACAGATGCTCCAGGAGAACACAAGGAACACAAGAAGGCCATCTTTTGCATTCCTGACCAATCCCTAATTATAGATTTATCTGAGATAAGAAGCTCCTTTGCTAGGTATCAATCCTCCTCAATGGCTTTCATTGGTGTTCCCAAAGTGTAATTTCAAGCCAGGAGCTTCCACGGAGACCTTGTTAGAAACACAAGTTCTCAGGCCTACGACAGGCCTACTGAATCAGAAACTGTGGAGGTGGGGCCCAGCAGTCTGCATTCTAACACACCCTCCAGGTGATTCTGATGCACACTAAAATGTGAGAACCACTGAGTTAAATTATCAGTTATTCACACATCAGTTGCCTTATTTTTTTAAGTTCAAATACCCCTCACAGAATTAGGAAGGTGACTAGGAGAGGAATGGTGGGGAAATACCACAGCAATAGGCACTGAGGATAACAGATCCCAGCCTTTGATGGCAGAGGGCAAGAGGAGTGTCACTAGCCACCCTACATAGAGAATAAGGTCAAATTTATCTGGACTTGGGGGATTGTATGTGGGTCGTGGAAAATAAGATCTACATCGTCAGGTGGTATCCTTGAGAAACACCAAGTTGAGGTGTCTGGACCTGATGGGGAGAGGCTCCTGGTTGACATAAATCAGAGTGGCACAGAACTTAGGAGAACTCTGAATTCCAGCAGCTGCCGTGATTTTTTTAAATATATATTTGGGAAGCAGTGTTTTTCCTATGCGTCCACAGAAGAAAGACGACTCTCTTGTTCCAGCTACTTCCTATTTTGCCTGAAGGATCTTCCCTCCTTTTCACCCAATCATACTTCACACCAATAATAATAGTTTGTTCCTACATGCATTTACATTGCATCATCACTTATATTTGGAATGTTGTTTTTCCTCGAGTAACCTGAAACTCATCATTGAGTATTTACCACAGATGTCACCTCCTCTGGGAAACCTTCCCTGACCTCTATAAAGTTAACCATTCCTTTCCCTATGCCATCCACTTTATATATAAATCTGATATTCACTTATGTAAATATCCATCTGGACACTTAAGAAATTGCGTTTTATTAATCTTTGCAGACACTTGATATTATTTTAAAAATTCACCCTCCCCCCAAAATTTGTGTTCATTATCATCTCTGATAATGCTACTAGAAGACTGGGTATTTTCGATGGTCACCTTTATTAAGATTTTTTAACTGAAATTTTTATTGAAATGATTAGAGATTCACAGGCAGTTGTATGAAATAATATAAGAAGTTCTCTTGAGCTCGTTCCAGCTTCCACTGATCACACATTTTGTAAAACTATATAATATTGCAGTCTGGATGTTGACATGGATACCATCTACCAATTTTATTCAGATTTCCCCAGTTTTACTTGTCCTCATCTGTGTGTGTGTCACCCTTGTAGGTTCATGTAACCACCACCACAGGATCTCTCAGGTTGACTTTTCATAATCACACCCACTTCCATCCTGACACCCTCCCCCATCCCTAACCCCTGAGAACTACTGATTTGTTCCTCATTCCTAAAATTTTGTAACTTCAAAAATATCGCACAATGGAATCATACAGTACGTAACCTTATGGGAATGACTTTTTTCATCTTGCATAATTCCCTAGAGATTCATCCAGGTTGTTGTACATATCACAATCGTTCAACAATTGAGACCCCAAAACTTTGAGAAAATAAATTTCTATTGTTTTAGACCACCAAGTTTGTGGTAATTTGTTACAGAAGCCTCAGGAAACTAATACAGAATTGTTTATAGTTTTTGGCTATTACAAATAATGCTACTTGAAGCATTTATATACAGGTTGTTGTGGGAACATATATTTTCATTTCTCCGGAATAAGTCTCCAAGAGTACAATTGCTGGGTTGAATGGTCAGTGTAGGTCTAGTTTTATGGGAAACTTCCCAACTATTTTCTCGAGTGGCTACAACGTTTTATATTTCCATTAGCAACGTGTAAGTGACCCGTTTACTCTCCACCCTTGCCAACATTTGGTATTGTCACTATTTCTTACATTAGCCATTCTGACAGATATATAGCAAAATCTCACTGTGATTTTATATTTAATTTCCCTGATGATTAATGATATTGAAAATCTTTTCATGCATTTGTGGTCATCTGTGTACCTCTTCGGTGAAATTTGTCTTCCTATCTTTTACCTATTTCATAATTGGATTGTTTGATCTTTTTTCTACTGTTGAGTTTTGAGAGCTCTTTATATGTTCTAGATACTACTTCCTATGTTAAATATGTGGTTTACAAATATTCTCTACCATCTGTAAATGGAATTCTTTCATAGATTCTTTGGGATTGATAGATAGAATATCATGTCATCTGTGAAGTGAGATAGTCTTCTTTCCAGTTTGTATGCCTTTCATTTACTTATTCCTGCCTTATCATGGTGACTAGAATTTCCAGTACGATGTTGAATAAGAGAGATGAGAATGGACACCCTTATATTGCTCTTTTTAAATTACATTTTTATATATTAGGAAAATCTTACTAAATAATTGTAACTAAGGTTTACACATCTGGGAAATGTAAATGTTAACTGATTTTTTCTTTATTATTTATATCGCTTGCATTTAAATTTTTAAAGGAATACTGGTTAGACAATTTTGTAAAAGGAATCAATTGTACAAAAATATATTGGATTAAAGAATTTAATAATAAAAATTTTTAAAAATTTTAATTTTAGTATAGTTAGCACACAGTGTTATATTCGTTTCAGGTGTACAATATACTGATTCAACAGTTCTATCCATTGTTCAGTGCTCATCGAGACAAATATACTCTTTAATCCCCATCAGCCTATTTCACCCATCACTTTACCCAACTCACTTCTGGTAACCATCAGTTTGTTCTCTATAGTAAAGAGTCTGTTTATTGGTTTGTGTGTCTTTTTTCCTTTGTTCCTCTGTCTCTTAAATTTCACATAGGAATGAAATCTTATGGTACTTGCCTTTTTCTGACTTATTTTACTTAGCATTATTCTCTCTAGCTCCATCCACGTTGTTGCAAACGGCAACATATCATTCTTTTTATGGCTGAATAATACTCCATTGTGTGTCGGTGTATATATACATATGTATATATCACATCTTCTTTAGTCATTCATCTATCAATGGACACTTGGGCTATTTCCTTAATTAGGCTATTGTAAATAATTCTACAATAAACATAGGGGCGCATATATCCTTTCAAATTAGTGTTTTTGTATTATTTGGGTAAATACATTGTTGTGAGATTACTGGATCTTAGGGGAGTTCTACTTTTAACTTTTTTGAGGAACAGTATGGAGATATTGTTTTCCACTGTGGCTGCACCAGTTTGCATTCCCACCAATAGTTCAAGAGGGTTCTTTTCTCCTCCATATATTCACAAACATTTGTGGTTTCTTGTGGTTTTGATTTTAGCCATTGTGACAGGTACAGGGCGAAATCTCGTTGTAGTTTTGATTTGCATTTCCCTGATGATGAGTGACGTTGAGCATCTTTACATGTGCCTGTTGGCCATTTGGATGTCTTCTTTGGAGAAATGTCTGTTCGTGTCTTCCACCCACTTTTTAATTGGGTTGTTTTTTGGGTGTTGAGTTGTATAAGTTCTTTATATATTTTGGATACTAACCCTATATTGGAGATGTCATTTGCAAATATCTTCTCCCATTCAGTATGGTTGTTTTTTAGTTTTGTTGATTGTCTCCTCACTGTGCAGAGGTTTTTATATTTTGATGTACTCCCAATAGTTTATTTTTGCTTTTATTTCCCTTGCCTTAGGAGACATATCTAGAAAACTATTGCCATAGCTGCTGTGAGGTACATTACTGCCTTTGCTCTTTTCTAGGATTTTAATGGTTTCAGGCCTCAATTTACATCATTAATCCATCTTGAGTTTATTTTTGTGTATGGTGTAAGAGAGTGGTCCAACTTCAGTCTTTAGCATGTTGCTGTCCAGTTTTCCCAACACCATTTGCTAAAGGTACTATCTTTTTCCCATTGCATATTCTTGCCTCTTTTGTAGAAGACAAATTGACCATATAATCATGAGTTTGTTTCTGGGCTTTCTATCCTGTTCCATTGATCTATGTGTTTGTTTTTTTTTTTTTTTTTTTTTTTTTTTTTTTTTCTTTTTTTTTTTATTTTTTTTTTTATGTGTTTGTTTTTATGCCAGTACAATACTGTTGTGATTACTATATCTTTGAGTGTAATCTGAACTCTGAGACTGTGATATCTTCAGCTTTTTTTTTTCTTTTTTCAAGATTGTGTTGGCTACCTGGGATCTTTTGCAGTTCCATACAAATTTTAGGATTATTTGTTCTAGTTCTGTGAAAAATGTTGTTGGTATTTTCATACATTTTCAATGTATTTTCATTGCATTTAATTTGTAGACTGCTTTGGATAGTATGGACATTTTATTTATCTATTGATTGATTTTATTTATTCATGAGAGACACAGAGAGAGACAGAGACATAGGCAGAGGGACAAGCAGGCTCCCTGTGGGGAGCCTGATATGGGAATCAAACCCAGGACCCCGGGATCATGACCTGAGCCAAAGGCAGACGCTCAACCACTGAGCCACCCAGGCACCCCTGGCAAGGACATTTTAACAGTATTTGCTCTTCCTATCTATAAGCATGTAATACCTTTTTTTTGGGGGGGTATCTTAATTTTTTATGAAAACACTTAGGATTCCTGAATCCACCAACGTGCCTACCATTGTTACCAAGGTATACAGGCTTTGCAGTTTTCTGCAAGATGTGTTAGCAATATGTGTTTTTTTTATTATTTTTTTTAAAATAAATTTATTTTTTATTGGTGTTTAATTAAGCATGTAATATCTTTCCATTTGTTTGGTTTTCTTGAATTTTTTCTTCAGTGTTTTATAGTTTTCAGAGTATAGGCCTTTCACCTCCTTGGTTAAGTTTATTCCTAGGTATTTTATTATTCTTTGTGCAATTGTAAATGGAACAGCTTTCCTAATTTTTTCTGTTGCTTCATTATTAGTGTACAAAAATGTAAGGTATTTCTATACATTGATTTTGTATTCAGTGACCTTCCTGAATTGATCTATTAGTTCTAGCAGTTTTTTGGTGAAGTCTTCAGGGTTTTCTTTTTTTTAAGATTTTATTTATTCATGAGAGACAGAGAGAGAGAGAGAGAGAGAGGCAGAGATACAGGCAGAGGGAGAAGCAGGCTCCATGGAGGGAGTCCTATGTGGGACTCGATCCAGGTATTCTGAGATCACACCCTGAGCCGAAGGCAGATGCTCAAACACTGAGCCATCCAGGCGTCCCTCTTCAGGGTTTTCTACATAGAGCATCATCATCTACCAACAGTGAAAAGTTATGCTTTTTCCTCACTAATTTGGATAGCTTTATTTCTTTTGCTTTTCTGATTGCTGTGGCTAGGACTTCCAGTACTACATGGAATAAAAGGGGTAAGGGGGATATCCTTGTCTTCTCCCTGATTTTTAGGACAAAAGTTCTTGGTTTTTCCCAATTGAGTATGATAGAGCTGAGCTTTTTTCATATAATGGCTTTTATTTTTTTAAAAAGATTTTATTTATTTATTTGAGAGAAAGAGAATGAATGAGCAGAGGGGAGGGGCAGAGGGAGAGGGTGAAGCAGACTCCCTGCTGAATAGGGAACCCAAAGTGGGGCTTTGCTCCCAGGATCCTGAGATTGTGACCTGAGCCTAAGGCAGATGCTTAACAGACTAAGCCACCTAGGCACCCTCATATATGGCCTTTATTATGTCAAGGTATGTTCCCTCTAAACTGACTTTGTTGAAGGTTTTTATTATGAATGGATCCTGCACATTGCAAAATGCTTTTTCTCCATCCATTGAAATGATCATATAAGGTTTTTATCCCTTCTTTTATTGATGTGATGTATCGTACTGATTGGTGACTATTGAGTCACTCTTGCAACCCAGGAATAAATCTCACTTGATCATGGTGAGTGATTTTTTTGTTGTTGTTGGATTTGGTTTGTTAAAATTTTGTTGAGGATTTTTGCATCTATGTTCATTGAGATATTAGCCTGTAACTTTCTTTGTGGTATCTTTATTTGGTTTTGGTATTAGGGCAGTGCATATCTCATAGAATGAATTTAGAACTTTTCCTTCCTCCTCTACTTTTTGGAATAGTTTGAGAAAAATAGGTATTAACTCTTCTTTTAATGTTTGGTGGAACTCACCTGTGAAACCATCTGGTCCTGGACCTTTGTTTGTTGGGTGGTTTTGATTATTGATTCAATTTCATTGATGGTAATTGGTCTGTTCAAATTTTATTTCTTCCTGATTCAATTTTAAGAAGTTATATGTTTCCAGGAATTCATCCATTTCTTCCAAGCTATCCAATTTGTTGGCAAGCTCTTGATCTTAGGGTTAAGCATTCATTCTTTCACCATTTAGAATAATGTTAACTGCAGGCTTTTTGTAGTGCTCTTATTAAATTGAGGTAATTTCCCTCTATTCCCAACTCGTTGAGAGTTTTATCATAAATGAGTGTTGAGTTTTCTCAAATTCTTTTACTTCATCAATTGATATGATCACATAATTTTTCTTCTTTAGCTGTTGATGTTTTATATTATTGATTTTTAATGTTGAACCAATTAGGTCATGGCATAAAACTCTTTTTATACATTACTAGATTCAATTTGTCTATATTTTACTGAAATTTTTAAAGTCTAAGTTCATGTGAGATTAATTTGTAGCTTTTTTATAAATTGTCTTTGTCTGATTTTGGTAGCAGGATAATAATAACCTCATAAAGTAAGTTGAGTGTTTCTTCCTCTTCTATTTTCTAGAAGAAATGTATAAAATTGGTGTTCTTTGAATGCTTGGTACAATTCTCTAGTAAAATCCCGTGGATCTAGAAATTTCTTTTGGGGGAGCTTTATTATGCATTCTTCTAAGTTATCAAATTTCTGAATATAAGTTTACAGTATTTGCTTATTATATTTTTAATTGTGGCAATTCTATAGTAATATCAATTCTATATCATTTGTGTCGTCTTTCTTTTTAATCTTTGTCAGTTTTGCTACAGGCTTCTAAATTTCATTGATTTTTTTTCCTCAAAGAACCAGTTTTTTGTTTCATTGGTTTTTTTTTCTATTGTTTTCCTATTTTCAACTTCAGATATTTCTGTACTTGAACTTTATAATTTTCTTCCTTCTGCTTGGTTTGGGTTTATTTCTTCTCTTCTTCTCAGTTTCTTAGTGCATAGACTTATTTATTGGAGACCTTTTCTCATTTCACATATAGGCATTTAGTGATATAAATTTTCTTCTCAGTACTGTTTTAGTTACATTCCACATGTTTTAATATATTGTTTCCGATTTTCATCTAGTTTTATGTATGTTTTCTTTCCTTTGAGCTTTATTCTTTGATTCATGAGTTATTTAAGAGATATGTTATTTTCCTGTAGGTTTTCTCTTATTGATTTCTAGTTTAACCTCATTACGGTCAGAGACATACTGTAATCATATTGTGTATGATTATAATTCCTTTAAATGTGTTAAGGTTTGTCTTGTGGCCTGGAATATGGCCTCTCAGTGTTCCATGGGCACTTGAAAAATATATATGTTCTACTGTTGTTGGGTGGAGTTCTAAATAAATTAGTTAAAACCTGTTGGCTTACTATATTGTTTGGATCTTCTATATCCTTGATGAGTTTTTGGTCTAGTAATTCTATCAGTTACTGAGACAGAAATGCTGAAGTCTTCAATTGTAATTGATACATGAACACTTAGAATCATTATGTATTCCTGGTGGATTGGACCTTTTGTCATAACATGAGTTTTTGTGTTTGGTAATATTTTTTTTTCTGAAGTCTATTTTACCATATTAATACAGAAACTCATGCCATTTAAATATTTTATTACTATTTTTTAAAGATTTTATTTATTTATTTGACAGAAAGAGAGAGAGAGAGCACAGGTAGCTAGAACAGTAGGTAGAGGGAGAGGGAGAAGCAGGCTCCCTGTTTAGGAGGGAGCCTTATGTGAGGCTTGATCCTAGGACCCTGGGATCATGACCTGAGCAGAAGACAGATGTTTGATCAACTGAGCCACCCAGGTGCCCTGTGAGTTTGTTTGGATGAATTTTAGAACAAAAGAGTCCTCCTGTTCTACCAGAAGCTGAGATTTAAAGGTTTTGAATCTAAACTTAGTGAAAGAACTGCCAGTGGTTCTTAAGTCTCAACCACCACCCTGTGGACTCTACTCCCATCCTTGCCAATCCTTACACTGTAAGAAGGCTGACAGAGAAGAAGGAAAGTTACCTCTGAAACTGACAGTTCTTGGGAAGGTTACCTTTACTACCACAACTCTTCTCCTTTACGGGGAAGATGGGATACCATTTTCCTCTGTGTATCAGTCAGCACTGCTGTAACAAAAACACCATAACTAGGTAAAGATGTATCAGTCACAGTTCTGGAGGTTGGCAGTCCAAGATCAAGGTGTGGCAGCATTGGTTCCTTCTGGGGACTCTGAGAGAAGGATTGGTTCCAAACCTCTCTCCTTGGTTTGGAGATGGCTGTCTTCTTCCTGTGTGTCTTTACATCATCTTTTCTTTTCTGTCTGTATGTCTAAATTTTCCCTTTTTATAAGTCATATTGAATTAGAGTCAATCTAACCCTAATGACTCATTTTAACTTAATTTACCTGCAAAGGCTCTATCTACAAATAGAGTTACATTCTGAAGTACTGAGGATTAGGATTCTAATATATCTTCTTCACAGGGGGTGGGGGTACAATTCAGCCCATAACACTCTGTAAAGCCAAGCAATGGGCACAAAGGGAATACTAGCATTTTGTTCCTTGATGAATTGCCTACTTTGTCAATGGACTTCCCAGTCTCCCCTGTGCTACCTCGGCAGGCAAGAGAAATGTGGAGGAGCCTCTCACACCCCCATCTGCTTCTACCTACCTGTGCCTTAGCAGCTCCATGTAAGAGAAATGCTAGTTGTCAGATTTATTCTGTACATTCCCTCAAGCCTTAAGAGTTGATAAATACATAGACAAGAATAGAGCACACAATCTTGTCAGGACTGCCATAATGTGGGAGATAACGGCACAAACAGTTGGGGAATGAAGTCTTTTGCTACAAAGTGGGGGTCAATTGGGGGATACAGCTAAATCTCAGGGATTCCCAATGTCTATGGAACATTTTGGGGAGTTCTTCCTCCACAGGCTCTGTCCGGAGCACTTGTGACCCAAAGACAACCAGGATAGCAATCTCGTACCAAGAATAGCATTGCAACCTTGCCAAGACTGTAAGGTAAGGCCATTCTACACCCCATCCATCCACGGGCAGAAGGGCAGGCTGGAGCGGTGGAAGCTGAGAGCGAACTGTATCCCCTCCTCCACTCTCAACTCCAGGGTCTATCTAGCCAAATCTTAATTTGGCTCTGACATGGATGTTTTTATAAATAGAGCTGAGTCATTTAAATCAAAGTCCCTCTGAATAGACAAAAGTGAGAAGTTATGGGCTGAGAAAGTGCTAAGGGAACTGCTACCCAGCAGGAAACAGACATTTGATAGATCAAAACTGAAGGAAGTGGCTGGAAAAAATAAAACCATGTCAGTCTTGCTCCTCGGTGAGTTGAGACTAAACAGTAGATAAATGCACATGTACACATAGCACTGAGGTATATTCCACTTTACTTTCTGCTGCTTCACTTAGCATGATATTATGGACAGATTCCCCTGCCATTAGGGATTCTTCATAAATATAATTTTTAATGATTATAGTTTCTATCATTCATCTTATAAATGTACTTTAAATGTATTTAACCTTTCTCTTATTGGACATTTGGGATCTACTTAATATTTTGGAATTATAAATCATGTCATAATCATCTTTCTACATACATCTATGCCTAATCTCTGTTTCAAAGAGAAAAAAGACACTATTACATCTACTTTCTTTTCAGATGGGGAAATTAATGCTAACCACTTTCAGAGATTAAGTGACTTCCTCTCATCACGTGTTTTTTTTTTTAAGATTTTTTTTATTCATGAGAGACACAGAGAGAAAGAGAGAGAGAGAGAGAGGCAGAGACACAGACAGAGGGAGAAGCAGGCTCCATGCAGAGAGCCTGATGTGGGATTTGATCCCAGGACCCCAGGATCAGGCCCTGGACAAGGCAGGTGCTAAACCACTGAGCCACCCAGAGATCCCCCCTCTCATTATATTTTAAATCCATCTTCTGACAATGGGTAATTGACCAAACTATCAGTGCATAAAAGTCGTCCTTTATACCTAATGTACAACTTGAAAAGCTGACTCATTTTGTACCCATTTTCCCCTATACTAACATTGCCTTAGACTAAGTGATGAACTATATTTTACTTATAGAATATACCTATAATATTCTGTGTATGCCTTAGCTAGATTTATGTAAGCTAATTTCATTAGCATGGAGAAACTCACAACTTGGAGCTTTACATGTCTATTCGCAAAACCCACTGAAGTTAAATAGTTCACCACGATAGCAACAATTTGTGACCACAAGTATATTAGAGCACACAGGTCTGAATTCAACCAGAATATTACTGCGCAGCAGAAAATAGTAGCAAAGCAGTGACAAAGAATAATGGCTTCACTATTAATTAATTAAATATAGTTGGTATTCTAGATCTGCCATTTCCATGCCATATAACTTCGAAAAATTATCTTTCTGTGCTCCATTTCTCGTCTGTAAATGAGGGATAATCATAGTACCTACCTCAGGGTTGATGAAAGGACTAAAAGAGAAAATTCCCAGAAAGGACCAGAAAATGGCCCATAAAATACGGTCAATTAATGTTAGCTACTAATCTCCCTAATTAGAAGTCACAGGTTAACCTCAATCTAGGCATACATATTTGTTTTTTTTTTTTTTTTTTTTTTGTTTTTTAGGCATACATATTTGGACTCTAACAGACATAATTCACACCTTTAGTCAGGACTATTTGCTCTCTGATATAAGACAATAAATCAGTTTTTAACACAACACCAACTCTATTTTACTATGTAAATACAGATACATTAATGCATCAGTGAATATTTATATTATCATCATAATAAAGACAAAATGGATAGGTAATTATTCACTATTATAATAAAATGTGTATCTTATATCCTTGACGTTCCTTTAAATTCTTCCATAGCATGCTAAGTATTGATTGGGGAAAATCATTTAATGGAATTAAATCACACACTGAGTAAAAAGCAGTTAGGTTTAGCTTGAAATATAAAAATTATCTCTTTACAGGACACACAGTGTTCACTGGAGCTTAATATAGGGACCATGGCATAACTTCACAAAATCATAAACTATGTAACAGCACCGAGTGAAATTCCAGGGAATAGCTGCTTTGCACCATCACACTCCACAGCGAAGCCTCCTCACCAGAGTCGGCTAGAGTGGAATTTGGAACTCTTCCACCACAGTTAGAAGGAAGCTTATCTTGATCTCCCTAAACCTGGGTAGGAGGCCCACTTCTTGTAGAAATCTTCACCACCTATCACAGTAAGTCCCACATTTTCTTTAGTTGCGTCCTAGTGAAGATACCCAACAGCCAGCAATGTGGAGGAGGAAGGGCTGCCTAAGGATAAGGATAAGGAACCTGAAAGACTGTTTCTCAGATTCAGGGCAGATGCGGGAAATGTGAGAACTCCTAAGCTTCTGTCTCTACCCACCCACAGGTCAGGGTGAGAAGTGAGAGGGGGAGGCAGGAAGGTGGTTGCGATAGGGCCAGAGCGCAGAGGTAAGCCTTGTTGGTTTTGGCACTGCCTGCCCCTATTGTTAGAACACCACTGGCATGCTGCTGCCAACTCCCCAAAAGAATATAACACGTCTAACACTCAAGACTAATGCTCCTTTCCTGCATCATGGGATGTTATAAATAAAGCTGTAGCTTTTTATATACCATCAAGGAGTACACCACCCTATAGAAGGCAGATGAAGGAAACTCAGGAAAGCCTAATTTTGCAGAGAGGCGGAACAAAACACTGACGTCACTGATCTATTTTAAACACATTTCAAAACACACTAGGAAATGTTTCCACACTGTGGGAATATAGGACCAAGTCTATGATCCGATACACAAATTTTGTGCGTGTGATGTTTGCATCTAATATAATCCACATGAATTTTTTATACATGCACACACACAAACACACAGACGTAACAAACAGCTCTTGGGATGAACTGTAGGGAGAAGAATACATGTTATGTGGTGGTAGCTTCATGGTGAAAGAGATCTTATTCTAAATCCTTCATTTCCTAGAACAGTGGCATTTCTCCCAGCAGCTCACGGAGCCCCGGGCCCTTGCACCTACCTGCGCTGGTGGTGGTGCCGGGGCTGGCGAGCAGCTGCCCTGAGCCCTGAGCCGGAGGTGGCGGCTGCCCATCACTCAGCTGCTTGACTCGTTTGCGATGGGATTTGCCATTGTAATGGACTTGGGCCTGGGCGGCGGAGTTCAGCTGAATGTTGCACACCTCACAGAAGGAGAACAGAATTTTCTTTTTCTCTTTACTCAGCTGGTCCTCAGGCCTGTCATTCTTTATCCCCTTTTCTTCAAAGCCCCGTAGAAAAGTTGCCATATTCATAATACCATCTTCAGGGTAGTTATTAGGGCGTAATGAGTACTTCATACCTGAAAAATAAAAAGTACAAGCGCTTGTAAAATAAATGCTCTCTGATTTTCTAGTATGATTACAATTAATTTTCGAGATTTGGGACAGGCTAAAGGTCTTCCAGCTACTCAGTGGATGCTCTTTGAAAAAGTCATCAAAACTACCTTATCGAACAAATATGGTCTTTGAACAGATGTCCTCTGTCTGGAGTACTTCCTCCTTTATCCTCCCCACCCTCCCTCCACCTCCCGATCCCTTTGCCCTTTCTAACTCCTGCTGACCCTAAATCTCACCAGAATACTACCCTCTCCAGGCAGCCCGTCCGACCCGGGGATAAGGTGATCTCTGGCTGCATGCTCCCACAGTGCAATATGACCTCCCTCAGAGCATCTATCACCCTTTGCATTTCATACGTATTTGTGCAATTTGGTCTCTGTGTTTCTTTGACAGAGTATGAGCCCTGTGAGAGCGGTAATCTCATTTCTGGATGTCCCTTAGGTCTAGAACTGTACTTTCTACATAATAGGTATTTAAATACCTATTGAAGGGAAGAATAAATGTTATGAACCCAGCATCGTGGAAAAGGCTAGGTATAGACACAAAGGTATAAATAACACACGTGCACCTGTCAGCAGACAAATGCCCTAAACCTGGGGAGGAGGTGAACAACAGAGATTTAAAACACAGTATGTCTGCAACTTACATTAAGTTGTGTTCCAAAAGCCCCTTTATAAGTCAGCCAATGGGAATTTGAACATATTTTCTTATAGTTGTAGTGAAACAAATTATATTCAGGTTTCCAGATCAGCCCATAAATATCAATTTAATTTTTGATGAGGTTGAAATGCAGAACATCTGAAATAAAAAGTAAAAGAAATACAGTAAATGGTAAACTAGTAATTGAATAATAGAAAAAGAGTAGAGCAGACTAAGATTTTTGTTTGTAATTTTGTTTATTTTTAAATGCTGCCTTTTTTCATTTAGTTCATAAGGGTATAGCGATAGATTATAATTTAACTGAGGATTTTAAAGGAGACTTTTCAGCACGTCAGGGACCTTCACCTGATGAAGATGGCCTTGGCTTTTTATTTTGCTCTGTTCCACTATAACATATGTAATTGTTTTCATTTTATTTAATACTACTATTACCGGGATTTTTATACTTTATTAGAAAAACTCAGATTTTTCCTTCCTATGTAGGGAAAACCCCAGTTCTTCCCTATTGTGTTCCCTTTTAGAAAGGGATTTCTAAAGAAAGTCACTTTATTAGTCACAGAGAACACTTCACTTCTGCTACTTCGGTCACCAAATGTATGGAGGTTTTTTCCCCAAGAGAAGCAATTCTGGGTGTCCTTCAACATAACTCAATTCTGACACTATGTACCCGGAGATAGAATTAGATCCCACTGGTTAAGGGCTCAATCCCACTAGACTGTCTCCCCACCACACACACACACACCCTTCAGACACCTTGCAAGCCCAGACTGTCACCTGTGCTTCTGACCACCCCCCTAAATAATGAAGGTCCCAACAATCCCCTCCTTGGGTTTGATTAATTTGCTAGGGTAGCTATAGAATGCAGGGAAACAGTTTACTTATTATTTACCAGCTTATTGTAAAAAGATAAATAAAGAATACGGATGGACATCCAAATGTAAGAGATGCACAGGGCATCTCTTGATATAAGGGGCGCGGAGCTTCCATGCCTTCTCCGGGTACACCATCTCCCAGCACCTCCACATGTTCGAGAGCCTGGCAGCTCTCGGAACCCTGTTCTCTTGGGATTTTATGGAAGCTTCATCAAGTAGGCGTGATTGATTATATATTCTATTTTCGGCCTCTCTTCAAGAGAGTCAGGGGTAGGGCCAAAAAGCCCAAGCTCCTAAACACAGCTTGGCGGCTAGCCCTTATACAAGAACAACCCAGGAGCCCACCCAGAGTTGCCTCATTAGGAAAAAAGATATTCCTATCACTCAGGAAATTACAAGGCTTTCAGGAGCTCCATGTCAGGAAGCAGGGGTCAAAGACCAAATATCAGAACCAAAGATGTTTCTAATGTCCCTATAACTTAGGAAATTTTAAGAGTTTTAGAAAAAGCTCTGTACCAGAAACTGGGGGCAGAGACCAAATATATTTTCTATTATATCATACATTCTTGTCAGTGTGATTATGGCAATGCATTTGGTTCTCAACTAAAAAGACACTCTCATAAGAGAAAGAAGAGAATAATATACATGGAATAATTGGGTAAAAACTAAGAGAAAAGGAGTAAGCATGAGAAAGAATTGGCTGAGGTGAACAATAGTGTGCCATGAGGGATGAAGAATTAAGATAATGAAAGGATTATGGCTTGTGAGGGATTCCTGCCTATGGAAAAAAACTCAAGAGATGGAAGGACATTGGTTTGAGCAGTTCTGTTGGTCCAAGTTGGCTTAGAGCTGTATGAAAAGGAAAGGGCAACCACAGGCTAGTCCATATTTGGAGCGTTCACCTGTTGAATGTTTAAAAAAAATCAGAAAATGACTTATAGCACAGGGTATGACTAAAAGTTACAGCATAGGGTATGACTAAAAAGATAGAAGTTGATTCTACGCATGCAGTGTGCCAGAAAGCACTCCCTATTTACACCCATACACCCAATTGCAAAGATCCATTATGCATTATACTGTAGGCTAAATCCTAATCTTCATTGAGTAGTTGGAAAATTGCTAATTTTGACATGGAAAATCTATTTGTCCCATAAATATTTTATCCTGATATCACCATTTCAAGGAACTCTATTTCACAAAATTTTAAAGTTTATTCAAATTATACATAAATCAGGTTTAAGCAATTCCCATAACTGAGTTGCAGAAAATAATTCAGCTATAATTAAAATGTGATTTAACTGCACATACATCAGTATTTTTGCTTTTATTCCCTAAACCCAAAACATTATGATATCACAAAGTCATTTTCCTGATACAACTTTGGAAAATACCAACACTATATAAAAGTTATGTTTAAACATACTATAGTTTGTGTCCTCTCAAAATATTAAAATCTATTCTAAGAATCAAAAGAACTGATAGAAATAAATAATTTTTAAATGAGCTCTTCATTAATATATTATGCCCTACCTAGAAAACTAATCCTTTGTAAAACATAAGGAAAAAGGAAAATCAATCATTTCTAACCTTGCAAGGCTAGGTCAGATACCAACTCAATGAATCATTGAAATCTAAGTGTTATATTTCAAGTCAAGTAACCAAAATCCTTGACTCAGCTGAGGACTGATGACACTTTCATCTGAAAATTTAACCCAACTTGGAGGTGGCTGGCCTTGCCCATGCTGTCAATTAACACCTGATGTTTCATGGAAATAAGACGTACAGCATACTGTTCCATTTTAAATTTGAAATATTAAAAAATGACTTATTTGTATTCTCTTACAATGTATAAAACCAGCTTACCTGTGATTTTTTCTGATTGCCATTTGTCTTAGAAATATTTTATGCTTTAGATTCACTTAAATATAGATATTTTAGCTACTAAGAAAGAAACCTTTAAAATGAAATGAGTAGCCATTTTAGAATCTCCTGTAAACCTCTTCAGAATACCAGCATACTTCATAATCTTTATCCCTATTTTCCTTTCACCCAGAGTTACTCTCATGTACAGATGATCCCCCAAGCCTCCAGCACCCCATTTATGGGCCACTTTAGGGAGGATGCATTGCCTGGCAGGCAGGGTGCAGTCTGTCAACCAAGTCCCAATTTATTAGTCCTAGCACCGCCTTCACATTTTTCCCCTCTTGGGAAAAATGCCTATAGCACCTGTTAAGAGCTACTCTCAACCAGAATGTATTTCATTCCAGAAGTCTTGAGAAAAAGACCTAGAGGTGGTAGCTAGGCAATATATCAGGGTCTCAACATTCACTTTTGGCCTAGGCCTATAATATGTGTGGCAGTGGTATTTATAATGTCAATTTTCCAGCTAAGGGGAAAGTAACAGTGAGTTTAAGTAGAGGAAGAAAGAAAAATCTCGTTTTCCATTTTAAAGTTGTTGTTGTTTTTATTTTTTTTTTATCAGACTATCTTAAATTACATGTTTCACTTGCATAGGGCAGAAGAACCTTCAGGGGTATCTAATTTTAAACTGAGCAGTGGGCAGCATTCTGCTTTGGAATGCCATGCAAACTTCTCTGAACAGAAGAGAAGCCAGAACTGGATCAGGTATTCCATGCTTTTTTTTTTTTTTTTTGTAGGATTTTAAAAGATTAGATTGCCAATAATTCAACATCCATGAAAGAATAAGAACTTTTGCAACAGATAGAGAAATGAGAAAATTAATTCTTGAGTTGCTGCTTTTGAGGAAAAGAACTGATAGGATAGTCAGTGACTACCTAAAGGAGTGACTTTTAAATGACCAAGGATGTGATGCATCAGGAAACTTTTATACCTAACTTTCTCTGAAGCCTGGCTCTGATCCGTGTAGTTTTCCAATTGTTTTTATAATAAATAGAAGATTTGTTATAATTATTATGGTAAATCAGGAAGCTGATTCAGAGGTAAAGAGGGCTCCATTATGCAGGTGGAGAACACATTCTTTGACAAAGTTGCCATAGCAGACAGAGAACATGGGAAGAGATTTTCTCACTTCTATGTAAGTATGAAAGACTCTGCCCACCCTATGGATTTATTATCTCATTTTCCAACTCAAGTCAATCAGTTTTATCCACTTCTCATTCATTCCCTGACCTACAACAACCTGGATCATAATTGTTTTCCAAATTTTGTCCTTCTCTTTGAGAAGTCACTATAAACACTTCCTAACTGCCAAATCCAAGATGGTCATCTCCTCCGCTCATTTTTCTTGAAGTCCTCTTGTCAGGGTCTCTTCTACTTCTGCACTCCCAAAGCATTTTTTTTTTTTGCATGGCAAGCCTGGAACTCAGCTTTTACAGTATCATCTTAATAATTTATATAGTTTTATTATATTCATACAATTTTAGTTATTCACTCAAATTTATTGGCTATATAGGCAGAGGCCTGGATGCTAGGGAAACAATAGTGAACAGGGTGGATGAAGTGCCAGCCTGAAGGGACTCTGTAGTCTAATGAGAAATACAGAGAAGAAAACAGAAAATTATAACAGAGTGTGATAAATGCTATTGGAAAAGTCTACATTTTCCTTCCTTCCTAGATTTCAGGTTCCTTGAGGATAAGAACTGTGCTTTCTTTGTCTTTGTATTCCCAGCATCTCAGACTGTGTTTAGTGCAAAGCAGGCACTTAATAAATATTTGCTGAATAAATGAATGCATTGTGTATGTGTGTGGTGTTTAGCATGGGTTGTGAACACAGAGACTAAGGTTACTTGACTACACAGCTATTTGCATCTTGAGATTTCAAAAACAGTAGTAGCCATGTACTTCCAAAAGGAAATAAAAAATACACCCACTCATTGGCAAACTAAAATCCCAATTATTTGGGGGCAAACTCCTTCATCTCTTGACTGAAAACAAAATTTAAAGTTCAAATTCTACTGGGGGGTAGATCACATACTAACATGGGCACATTTGTTCCAACATCCATATGACTTCTGCTCGCTCCTCAACTTTTGCAGAGAATGGAGCACTGGGTATAGAGGAAAAGACTGAGCAAGATAAAAACACATAAATGGGGAAGATTAAAGACTCTGACGCTGATTCTTGACCATTCACTATGTTGCCAATGTCTGCTCTTGATTCCTAACATCCTATTTTAAAGGACAGCTGAGCTCCTGGGCACCAACCAGACTGCAAACAATACTCTTCTCCCCAAATACAGAGTTTCAGGAAAAATTAATAGGCCAGCAGTACAGTATGTTCATTTTGTGGAATATTTCAGTATTTATTTCATAATAGGATCCAGATATAGGAGGCTATAATTAATTCAATTCAACTAGGCAATTATTTATTAAACATTGGCTATATACAACACACTATCTTTGGCCCTATGGTAGCCAAAGGATTGAGTAAAATGAAGAGCTTAAAATAAACCAGAAGAAGCAATCATTCTGCTGCTCATTGTTCATGAGAGTGACTGTGGAGAATTCTTTGCATAACAGTTCCCAAAGTACTCAGCATACTTCTACAGCATGTTAGCTTTATTACATTGGAATGAAATTACTGCTTAATATTCTATTTCACTAGACAGTTCATCATTCTCAGATTTTTTTTTTTCTGATCATCTACTGGCACTTTGCTGAGTGCTAGTGAAACAGATTGTAACAGGGTGCTCTGGCCTAATGTGAATCCCAAGAGATTTTGACACTAATTACTAAATAAGAAAAACTGACATTTTAATACTTCTCACAGTTTGTTTCCCTTGAGAAAAAGATTTTTTTTTTTTTTTTTTTTTCATTTTGCATTTTTTTTTATTTTTTTTTTATTTTTAATTTATTTTTTATTGGTGTTCAATTGAATTCAGTTTTGGGGGCACAGTACTCCTTTGTTTTGGAGAAAATATCTTGGAAGATCTTTTGATCTTTTGATTATGTGAAGATGTGTAGGTAAAGCATGGATTCTATTCTATAATGGAGACTCTGGAGATAATATGGCTCCAAAGAGCTTAATCAGCTTTTCATAATCATATAAAGGGTTGTCTTCACTGTGGCACAGCTGCATCTCTGTAAATTATCTTTTCTTTCACAAATATTTCTTTCCTTTAAGTAGATTTAAATTTTATTGTCCCTGAAAGTTTTTGTTAGGTACTAGATGAACCAGTTTTCTTGTTCAAGCAAAAAACCACCAGAGATCAGTGGAGACTGGAAGCCACAGGAAGGATGTGAATGCATTTTACCTTAGAAAGCAGAATGGACTCGGACTGCTGAGGCTCAAACTGGACTATCCTGTATAAGCCCCATATTTGGGGTCATTCCAGATTAATAAACTCAACATTGGGAAAAGTACTGATATTGTTCTGAATTATCTTTGGAGCTAAAGAAAGACCACATCTCTCTGGATGGGTATAGGATTACCCACAAAGAAAAATATTTTTCCACTATTAGTCTTACCAAAAGATTGACAGGGGCAGGATATAGATACAGAGAGGGATGAGCCTATGATGGTCTCTGGGCCTGAGGAACAAGGGATCTGTGATCCAGGTATGAAAGACTTGCTCTAGGCATTCCCTCTGTTAGGAGATAAACTTATCCCTGAAACCGACAGATAGGCCTGAGATTGGGCAGAGAAGACTGCATAATAGAGAATGCCTGTGGAGGGCTTTGGTCTATGGATTCAGAGAATCTCCTGTATCTAATAACAAATGTGATTTTCCACTTGAATCACTTTTTTTTTAACCCAAAGTTATTAGTGAAATCATACAAATATCACAGCTGACTTTTCTACTAATGTGGGGAATTGTGCAAGAGTCAGGAATGGTACCTGGAGTAAAGCCATACATGGTAGACTACAGCACTGTGCTAAAGGATACCAGTGAGTGCCAAAAACAAAAACAAAACAAAACAAAACAAACAAACAAAAAAAGCAAAAAAAACAGTGGCCCAGAACCAGGCAGCTAGTTAAGATGTTGAATAACTACTGGCCTAGGATATCTTACGGATTAGAAAAAAAGTATATAAGAAGGGCAAGTTGGTAAAATATTGAAATTCTTACATCAAGTAGGGTAGATATTTGAACTATTTTGAATTAGGTAATGTGATGGGTAAATAGGGTAGGACATTTGAGTTACCTAAGTGTAAATAAAACAAGGTTATTTTGTTCTAATTCATTATCAGAGATTATAAACCTTGGCCTTAAGAAGGCTAAATAGTTGAATGTCTATGTAGATCAATGTATTTTCCGGTACCTTCGATCTTCTGAGTCATCCAAATTATCATCATATACAAAGAGTATAACTATGTCAGTAACAATAACCAGAAATATATTTTATTCATACTGTCAGAGTATCAATTTCATATATATGTACATTTCAGATAAAACCTAGGGTTGAAAATATCCTTATATGCTTAATAAATTGAGATTCTATCAGAAGGAAAGTGTATGTTTCTTATTGCAAGAATAAAATGTTGCCATAATCAACATTAGTTATGAAAGCTGTTAATTTTAGATAAAGAACAATTACTAAAAATATTTAATCAGTAAATAGAGAAATTGATTGACAACTAAACCCAGGACTAGCTATAGAGATATAGAGGAAACATGCTTATTTTGAGGTAGAAATATTTGTAAACAGTTTAATAATATTGAGATACAAATCAGATTAGAATTCTAATCTCTGTAGAATTCTGTGGTGTACTAGCTTTCATGAGATTACACAAATAACCTTGAAGCACTATAGTTTTTATTTCTTTAATTCCATTAGGACACAAACCTTTTTTACAAGAAACAAAACAACACAAAACCCTATTTAGGAATTCGCATCTTCTGAGAATGAAGTAAAAGCAAAAGGCTAGCTTTGCTACTTCAAAATTATTACCTCAAAGGGAAATAATTAAATAATACTTAAACTCATAATATGATATAATTTTGCTTCCATATCTCAAAAGTTATTTTTTACTGATGGTATTAGGTTTTAGCCCCAGGCTATTATTGACTTTAATACTTGGCTTCTGGAGTTGCACCAAAAGGTACATGAGGTACACCTCTAACCATAAGAGAGAGCAATGCTTACTGACTGGACTATGCAGTCTTCTTTATAGTGAGGAAATCTGAATTCCATTTGCTCTCTGCCCTGCCTAAGACTGTACCTGAACATAGTGGGGAAAACTTCAAATCATGAAGACCTAGGCAAGGGCAGATGTTGCAGCACCGTTTTTTCCTACAGCATTGCCTAGGCAGTGGTGCAACCCTGAACACTATCCTAAGCAAGCCTTGGAACCACTCCAACAATCAACGGTTGAGTCTTTGTGTGAAGCAAGAACAAGCTCTCCTGGCTCCTTGAGATGCCTGCCACTGCACCTTCCTTGGCATGGAAGAAAATGTGGGGAGTTTAGTAGATGGCTCCACACAAGCAAGATCCATCCATCAAGAACAGATCTTAGTTCATTGATTTCTCAGATAATTTTAAAAAGTTTACAAACAAGAACAGTATTTTCTGGCTTTTGCTACTTGGAAAATTTTAGATAAAGAGACTACATTACACAGTCTAGTTTTGTTTCAAGTCATAGTCTCTTTATATGCCATCTAGACACATTTTTACATTTATTGGATTTTTTTACTTATTATAAAAATAATGTATCATTCTAGAAATTCCGGTAAATACAAAGAGCAGAGAAACATTGGAAGAAAGTGCTCTATGTTCTCAGCATTCGAAGTTACCCACATTTTGTCTTTTTTTAAGATTTTATTTATTTATGTGAGTGAAAGAGTGCACAAATGGGGGGAGGGGCAGAGGAAGAGGGAGAAACAGTCTCCCTGCTAAGTAGGGAACCCAATCCCAGGACTCTGGGATCATGACCTGAGCCAAAGGCAGGTGCTTAACTGACTGAGCCACCAGGTACCCCTCACATTTTGTTTATTTCTAGTCTTTTGAAATGTACATATTGTTCTTAAAGAATTCCGATTAGAAAACACATACTTGATAAAAACTCAAATACATAAAAATATCATTACTGAGTTCTTAACTGCAATTTGATGAACAAGAAGTAAAATTCTTACTCTCCAGTATCAAATATAATCAAATATAACTGTAACAAGTATTCTAAAGAAAAGAAACGATACTGTGAACACCTTTAATAGAGGGCTAAACCCTCAACAACTGGGAGCAATTAAAAATAAAATAGGACTGTTTGGACAATCAAAAAAGTTAGAGACAACAAAAAGCTAGGATGGGGTTGAATAATAAGTTCATCTTCTTCACAAGGCTTCTAGTTCAAGACTGTAAGAAGTGGTTATTTTATCTAATGCATAGAAAACAATACAGAGACAAGCAAAATGAAGAAACATAGGAATACATTCCAAACAAAAGAAAAACCTCAGAAAAAAAATTTAGTGAAGTGGAGACAAGTACTTCACCTGATAAAGAGTTCTAAGTAATGGCCATAAAGATGCTCACTAAATTCAGGAGAATAGATGAACACAGTGAGAACTTCGACAAAGGGACAGAAAATATAAGAAAGTTCCAAGCAGAAAAAAATGGAATTAGAGAATACAATAACAAAACTGAAAAATACATGAGAGGGTTTTGACAGGAGACTAGATGAAGCAGAAGAAAGGATCAGTGAACTCAAAGACAGAGCAGAGGAACTTACCCATCAGACCAGCAAAAAGAAAAAAAGAATTAAAATAAGTAAAAATAGCATAAAGGACTTGTTGGACAATATCAAGCTGACTAACATTTGTATTATAACAGTCCCAGAAGAAGAAAGAGACAAAGAGGCAAAAATGTATTCGAAGAAATAATGGCTTGAAACTTCCCTAACCTGGGAAAAGAAACAGATATCCAGGAAGCCCAGATTCAGGAAGCCCACAAAGTTTCAAATAAGATGAACCCAAAGAGATCCACACCAAAACATACCATAATTAAAATAACAAAAGTTAAAGACAAGAAGAGAATCTTAAAAGTAGCAAGGAAAAAAAAAACCAAGAAAACAAATAAACAAACAAACAAAAAACCAGCTTGTTACATACAAGGGAATCACTTTAAGAGTCCAAGCAGATTTTTCAGCAGAAACTCTGCAGGTCAGAAGAGAGTGACATGATATATTCAAAGTGCTGAATGAAAAAATCCAATCAAGGATACTCCATCCGGCAAAGTTATTCAAAACTGAGAGAAAAAGAGTTTTCTAGATAAGCAAAAACTAAAGGAGTTTATCACCACTAAACTGGCCTTAGGAGAAATGTTTAAAGGACTTCTTTAAGCTGAAAAGAAGGGACATGAATTAGTAACAAGAAAACATATGGAAGTTACACACCTCACTGGTAAAGGTAAAAATATATTAAAGGTAGTGGGTTAATCATGTATAATGCTATTATGAAGTTCAAAGGCAAGAGTCTAAAAGACCACAGTGATGAACCATTCTCCTTCTCAACTTAGTGAAAGGAACTGGGCTAGATCTCAGAGACCATTCCAATGTAATCTTATCAGAGGCAGGAGGACAGGTCCACCCAGTTTTCCTTTTCGTGCTCTGACTCTAGAGGAGCAGAACACACATATGGTAAATAATCTCAGTTCAGCCTCTTCAGTTAACTTCTCTTTACCTCACCCACAAAATGTAGATCCTAGAGATTTATCTATATCACTGTTCTGAAAGGTGAAAGTCAAATTGATGGGAAATGCTGAGCAACTATTAAAGGAATGGCACTATAATCAATTCCCTGGAACCAAACTTATGTATTGTTCATTTATTATTTGTTCTTTCAAAAGTCAAAGAAGTTATATTAGTTGTGCAGTACATACAAAGTTTTAACATCTGTAGGTATTCAGTAACAGAATATCAACTTTCCTATAAGGATTCCAGCCCTGATGATTACTTTTTCATATACCAAAGTGTAGCTTTTGACAATAATGTAATTTTCATTCTTTTATTCTCTTATAAAATTTTACAACTCACTCTGGAATAATCGAAAATTCAACGCTCTAATGCACACACACACACACACTCACACACACATAACAATGCACTTAGGTAATAGCTAAGATGGAGACATCAATGGTTTTGAAGTCAGTACCTTCTATGGATAATTTTAACTGGTTCTTAGGCAGGTTCTTATCTCTCCCCCTTGTAGGTACCCTATTACAAGGTGCTGTCACTAACAGAGAACACAGATAGAGTTAGACAAGGGATTATATTCTATTGGGTCAAAGCATACAGCAAGTGTACTGTACTTAAGAGTAATGTGAGAAGAAAATAGCAATTCCCAAGGCTCCCTTAAGAATTTAGAACACAGGTCAAGATTCAAAGCTGACAGCTTCAGTGAGTGTGATATGGCTGCCAGGCAATGACCCTGCAAGCCCTGTTGGACGAATTAATACCAAAGGTACCATAGGCAGAAGATGACCCAATTACTGAGAAGAAGGTCAGGTATATAAAAGACAATGATGAGAACAGGCCAGGAGGACTCAAATACCAGAACAATTGAGATTGTCAGATTTTGATTATAAGTCAAAATCAGAAACTTCTCAGAGAGAAAAGAATAAAATGCCTCATTGAAAATCAGCGTCCTGATGCTCCTGGGCGTAAGAACAATCCTCCAGGTTTCAAATGAAAGAGGAACCTCCATGTTAATGATGTCCTCACCCCACTGTTAGTTGGAATAGATAAGAAATAGAGAAGACAGACGAAGATGGCCCAAGAAAGGGAGGTGCAGACTGAGTCTGATGACAAGTATGTTGATTTTGTTGAATTTTTTATTTATTGCCTCTTCTGACCACCTATTCTTTCCATATCAATTTTCTTTTAAATGGTCTTTGCCCTTTTAAAATTGATCTTAAAAACTATCCTTTGCCAAATATCTGCACTGCTTCTGGTTCTCCATTTAATGACATTTAAAGTATTTATTTTCTTAATCCCCCCCCCCCCAAAAAAAAGAAATGACCGATTCTGACTTAGTTCTATCATAGAAGAAAACTGGAGAAATACAGAAAACCAAATTTATTTGTTGTCGCTAAGCAAAATTGCTAAATTTATTCTATAAAATGTTGAAGTATATTGCTTTATTTTTAGATAGTTTCTTAATTTCAAAATTATAAAGTTGTTAAAATCACTCTGATTTATGCTCAGAAAAGGCATGGAGAAAGAGTAGCCTATATGCAATTTGTTTAGTCACACAAATTTTTATCTACCAGTGACCATAGCAGGCTTTAGACCAATTTCATGTTTTCAAATGCATAAGTGGGTATAAGGTATTTTTGCTTTATAATTAGCTGGCAATCAACCAACCTATGTACATAGGGATTGTGGTGAAAGTGACAGGCAAGATGGGGCAGTGTGTGGTAGGTTCCAACTACTTGGGCTAGGCTAGCTTTTTTAGGGTAAATTCTTGGAACACTACATTTACATCAACAAATAAAATTAATATAGTATTACACCACCAAGAAAAATTAAGGGAGAACCTTAAGCATTTCAAAAGGGAGTGGTTTTCAATCACAAATGCCTGTCTGTTCAAAAATGCATTGAAACATCTATCAAGTTCTTTCTTTTTTTCTCTCTCTTCTCACCTCAAAGACCCCGATGAGGAATGCAAAGTATACTAAAGCACTAAACACATTGGTACTATACTGGAGTAATTTTTAAAGGACTCATGCCAAACACATGAACATGCTTGCCTATTTGGGAATGGGAGGGGAAGAAATGGTAATAAAGGAAAATAAATAAATACATACATACATACATACAAAGAAAGGAGCCTCTCACAAACCAGCAATGAGTGTTAACATGCCATGACTTGAAGAGAGTAATTAACTCAACTCTCTATATCCAAAATTAGAAAAAAGATCAAAAAACAAGTTTTGTTTTGAAACTATGATGATGAATAATAAGGTATTATGTCCCATGACAACAGGCTCATAAAAGATTCTGGAGTAGCTCCAAGAGGGGCATTCAAGAGCTTAATCTGGTTAGAACAGAAGGAAGGAAATTCCCTGTAAGGCTGTTAACTATGGATCTAAGCTCCTCCCATCCTCACACTGACTGGACAAAATTGCAAAGAGACAATATTTGCTTAGCAAGCATTTCCCTCTTTTGCCTTCTCATAAATTGCTTTTCTAGGTCTCCTATGCTGCTTCCTGAACCTATCTCTAGATTATTTCATATGAAGTTGTTATTGACACAGACCTCTTTGTCAGAAAGAACCGAATCTCCAACGCAGCTGTGTTTAATTGAGACACACACCAAAAACACTCAAGGAGCTTTTAACCAAAATCCGTATGTCCCAGCTCTACCTCTATAGACTCTGATTCAGTAAATTTGCATTTATGTAGTGGTAGAATGGAAAAGAAAGAAGTAAAGTGTGTCTTAGAATGCTAAGAAACTTGTGTTCAGCTGGTCCTGAGCATTTATCCAAGTATATCTCTCCACTTCCTAGGCCCATCACATCAGCTATAAAGACTTCTAAGCCATTTGCCTACAGGGAACAGGAGACCAGGACTAATCCCCTTCGCACCACTCATCTGCTTCTCAACCTAATACCCCAGCAGCATGTGGAAGAAAAGTGGCAGCTCTGTCAGTCACTTGATAGTTGAGTGACCTTAAGAAACCATTTTTCTACCTGGGCATCATATTTTTCTTCTGTAAAGGGAGGAGGACAAACTGGATGACCTCTAAAATTTCTTCCTATTCTAAAATTCCAGAAGTTTATATGGCTTCATTTCTCTCTGTTGTTTATTTGCTTTTCCTATAGGGGGAAATTATAATGTCTAACTTAATTTTTTGGCAAAATTTTATAGCTGTGGGAAAATGATCCGCTCTGATCCTTCTGATCTATAGCTCATCCGTCACGAAGAACCCAACAAGTGCTGCTGTCAGTTTCAGGTTTGCATAGAGAATATTCCCTCTCATCTCACTTAGTGATTGAGTGGGAGGCAGCAGGCAATATTTCAAAATGCAAACTGACATTTAATTATACAAAAATCTTCCACGATCACTTTTCTTGCCAGGCTGATTCTGATCTACTTGAACATTTCTCCTTTTTTTGTTGACTCCTCGTTTCCCAGTTCTTATTGAGAACAATTGGAAATGGGCCTCCAACACTAGGTTTATAGAATGGCTACTTCTTCCTCAATGTAATAGAATTTTAAGGTGACACTGTATTTGCAAAATGATGTCTCTTTCTGATACTCATCTGAACCTCTGATATCCACACTAATATTCTTAAAATGTGGGTATTTCTCAGAAATATTTTAAAAATAGAGTACCTGTACAAATGTCACTTAAAAGCTTAAGTAGAGATTCTGGCAAAAAAAAAAAAAAAAAAAAAGGATAGAAACAGACCATTCTGTCTTAGCTAATTAAACACTGAAATGATTCAGCTTGGAGATAAGTCAGCCAGGACTACAGTGAGGCAAGTGAGGGCACTTCACTCAAAGATGGAATTTAAGGGGGCACCAAAATTCTCAATATTAAGATAAACAATATATTAACGCAATATTTTAGATCAGTAACAGTGTCATGGGAAAACATAGTGGAATCTGATCTAAAAGGAAAAAAATTTTAAATATTGATATTATCTTTATTTAAAATTTTAATATTTTGCTTGTAGATTTAATTAATTTGACATTTTTGAAATATTAAAATAAAATATTATTTATATTGATTACTAAATTAGGGGCATCTCTTTAAGCTTTAAAGTTTGCAACCAAGGCAAGTTCTTTCTTCATTTCACATGGGTCCTAGCTCCAGAATGACTTACCCTCTGTTATAAGCCACACAAGAATGTTAATGCACCTTGTTCTTCATAAGCAGCAACCCCTACAATAACTCTAATGATTTCTATTACAGCTACCGTTTGTGTGCGCACCTTTTCTAAGTGATTGATACCATTTTAATAATTTATTCTAAGCAGTGACTAGAGAAGTAGGCAATTTTCTTTTTACATGAAAGAAAAATGAAACTCTGAAAGGTGAAAATAACCCGACAAGGGGCATACCTCATGTACAATGTGCTGTTAAATGAGATCAAGGGGGAAAGAGAGAGAGAAGGAGAGGAAAAAAAAAAAAAAAAAGGGACGACAAGAGGAAGATGAATACATATCCCAGGGATTTCCAAGCTGAAAGCACATAGACTCATCTGAGAAACTTGTTTAAAATGTAGATTCTCAGGCTGACTCAGATACATTTGAATTAAATAAGGCCTAGGGTAACTCTCAGAATCTGCATTTTAAGTGATTTCAATGCAGGTGTTTTAGGGACCACACGCTGAGAAACATTGATGAGATGCACCCATTCTGGCAGAAACTGGGCTATATATCTAAAACACATTTTCTCATAATCTCCCCTTCAAATAACCTTCAAGGTAAGAATAATGTCCCCCCTTTGTTTACATATGAGGAAAAAAATTCAAAGTGATAGGAAAATTGCAAAGTCACACGTTGACTGAGCAGAAAAATAAAAATTCAACCCAGATCTAACTCCAAATTTGGGCACTTCCATCGTACTCTGGGACTTCCATGAGGAAGGCAAGAAATGCATCCGTTAGGTGAATGCTCTCATGCACCAGGGACACCAGACTGCATCAAGGAATCTAAATGCACTCAAGTGTGGTGGTCAACAGCTGCGATGGCAGGCAGCTGGGACAGATGTCAGCGGGGTGCACAGGAGAAAAGAAAGGGTAACAGGAATGTTAGAGTAGAAGTGAGGGGCACCAATTCAGGAGGGAGAAAGAAAGTAATGTTTTGCACATACGATGGTTTTACTTTGCAGTTTAAAATTCAAAATGAGACGTACAACCATTATGTCCATGTTAGCTATTATATGAGCAAATGACATAATATATTTATAGATAAGACAATAATATAGTTTGATGAGGGAAGAACAAAATCTTGGATTGAGCCTGTTTTCTAGTTTAAGACTACATCGCTGGATTTATCCCCATTCTGCCTTTCTGTGCCTTCTGTCTCTAATCCTGAACTCAAGCTGTTCTTACTGGGCCAGTCTAACATTTTTATATTTTTAAGCCAGAACCTACTTGAAATCCATCTCCCCTGGGAAAATCTTTCTGGTTTACTCTATATCGTTCCATATTTGACACCCTACCATTGTGTCCACCCAATCTTCACTTGTGTTTACACTTCTGTGTATATACCCTGTGTTGTTTGGCTCTAATGATGCATCTTGATCGTGACTAGATTTGTAAACAGATTTTCAGTTTCTGAAGGTGTCTGAGTAATCCAAAATGTAATTACTGAAACTCTGTCACCTAAAAAAATGCTATATGTCATGAGAAAGGTCAATGAGTTTTTCTTGAAGAGAATAAAAATGAAACAGTTACAATTTTGTAAGGCGATAGTTCTAAAATGTTATCACTCACTTGTCATTGAAGTGAGTTTTCTCCCCCAAGAGAATCATTTATAGACTTCTAATATTTAATAACCATCAGACTCTTGCTATTTTTCTACATCTGGCTGGGAGTAGGGGTGGAAGAGAGAAGCACAAGATGTGGTCTTGAGAAACTTAAATCTTATTGAGGAAATGAAAACCAATGTCCATAATTTTTGGCCGAGTTGCACTGAACCCACAATCCGAATACAGGAAAGAAGGATCAATAGCACCTCAAGAGTGATCTTGGATGAGATGGGAACACTTGTGGGCAGAATCTGATTGGATGTCGAGGGGAAGAAATTGGGCCTAAAACAGAGAGAAAAGTGAGACCTGGAGGTACATGCACGAGCTTCATCAGCCCAAACAAGACTTGGTCATAAAGGTACGTACATGGGGAGACTATGTGTGGAGGGAAGTTTAGGAAGAAAATAAATGAGAGAATAAGGAATAAGAGAATATTTATAAATCTCACCCCAAAGGAGTCTGGCTAATAATGGAATAGGCTAGTGAGGACAAGTGAAAAATGTTTTCTAGAGAGATGAGACTTTGAAGATACAGCACAAAGAGGCAGCAATGCAGGAAGAGATGGGGTTACAAGGGCAGTGAGTCCCCAGAAGAAGGATTTAGGGATAGGGTGTAGAATATAGTGGCCAGGAAAGTTTTCAAAGGGAAGAAAATGCCTCAGAAGGGAGATAGAGATCAGAAAACTGCTGGGGAAAGTGGGAGGCAAAGAGGGAGCCCACCCCAGTTGGTTTCCATCATTTTCACCAGGTGGGAGGTGAGATCAGCTCCTGAAGGCAAAAGGGAAGTGGGGGTAGATGAGAATGTCTGGTTAACTGCGGTGGTGAGTGTTAGAGGCTGTCAGTGCCACCTTCGTCATCTATGGTGACACCATTCTGTATGTTAAACCTTACATAAATTATTCTTATAGAGTGAGATCATACATTTTATATAAAGAGATAGCTACAGTTTCTCCTTCAAGCTCACAAAGTAAATAATATAAAATCTAGTTATATTTCAAGGTCTAGAAGGAGATCCTAGTTTTCATTCTTTTACAATTTTTTATATTGTCAGCCAATTTTTTAAAAATATTGTTAATTGGGGTTGTTATTACACAATGTTTTGAAATGAAAAAATGGTGGCGTTAGTGACTTGGGTTGGCAGAGCTTACTAAGTGACATACATACTTTATAAATCACTAATATCAGAGAGCTAACATTAATTTACTGATAAAAGTAATGGTATTTTAAAGGATGAAGTAATCCCTAATTTAATTGAGAATTTCTATGATCTTCCAGATATCAGGAAGCTGTTCAACAACTACACAGAAAGAAGCATCTCTGGGCACATTAAATTTTAGATTTACACCAAAAAACCAGACTGTGACAGAGCACTCTAATTTATTTCTCTCTTTTCTCCATGAGACAGGAACTATGAAGAGTTTACCCTAGTTATTCTTGCTGGGGACACAGGGAAATCCACCCATGGAAAAGGGGAGAAACAACTAACTTGAAGTTTGAAGGACATGTACTCATGCCAATCTTGAGGAAATTTGTAGCCAATAACTAATAATCATTGGCTAACTGGGAATTGTTACTTCTAGTATTTTTTTTTTCACCTTCCTTAAAGGACTGCTTTCTTATGTTTTATACATATTATAAATTTCAGGAACAGTGTTCATATTGCCTCCATTTCAATGACGTGGGAAATAAAAGATGCCTGGGGTCAATCAAGGCTTCCCAAATCCCCACAGTTTTGTGTTTGGAGTCAGTCACTCAACTGCCGGAAGCACAAAAACGTATTTGTAGTCAACTTCCTGGGCTGCTACTTTCCCAATAAAGCTACAGTCATCATAAATTATAATTGCTTCAAGAAATGCAGAGGGTCATTTTACAAACGATTTTACTGACTTGAGGTTCTTAATTTACTTGTCTAGACGTTACTTATGCAAAATGGTCTCAAAGTTCACAGATGACTAGGACTTGAACACTCACCTTTTTAAAAAGATTTTTACAAGCTCCCCTGGATCCTAGATGAGGGAGTGATCCTCCTGGGGGAAACATCAGAGTTTGATCCAAGGGTTGTGTTCGTTCCTTAGTACTGAAAGCACCGTTTCTATGTTTGCCTGGATGTCCCCCCCCTTTGTGTACGTGCATGACAAAGAACACGCTCCACTTTAGGCCGCAGCATCCTCCCCCTGCCTGCCAGCAGCGCACCACGTGAATACACTCCACCCAGGAAAAGCGCCTTGCAACAACTGATTAAGAAGAATATTAAAATAAAACTGTGCTTTTTTTCCCCATCTTGTGGGGAAGGGGAGCAGCTTGCCTCATTAAAGATTCAGAGTGGCTAGTATTGCCTTGGAGCAGGCTGACTGGTTTCGGAGTCTCTATTTAGCCACAGGCAAATTGTAATCTCCCTCAAAAGGCTTGAATTTAGGCAAAGAATACTGATCAAGAAAATGGAAAAAAATATACATCCATATATATACGTACACACATACATATACACCAGAAGACACTGTCACTCAGAATCTCAGCTCCTGGTAACTGCTCAGACCGAACACAGCGCGGGGGAGCATGCCAGCAATAAAAGCCAAATGGGCTGCATTGCAAGCCTGCCTCCATCCTCTGCTAGCTGTGTCTTGGTTTGAGATATTTCATATCTCAGCACAATCTGAAAAGTGAAGACGGTAGAATTTCTTTATAGGATCCCGGTAAATTTGAAGAGAACACCCGTAAAGTGACTAGATCAACTGTCTGGCACATAACTTAATATTTAACAAACGTTAACCGCATCTCATTAGGAACATGCTTTCGGGAGTGGGGTGGAAAAAACCCCTAACCTGAAGGCCTTCTTAGCACAGTAATTATTTCACATAGATGACTACTTTTCTCCACAATATGCTGAGATTGATCTTAAGCGACAGGATTTTTTTTCTTATCATAAAAAATTCAAAGCATAAACAAAAGTAGAGAGAACAGTGTAGTTCGTTCTCCAGTTCTGCTAAGTATGATCTTGTGTTTCACCTGTACACTCTGCTACTTTTCCTTCCCTCTGCTCCAGATTATTCAAGCAGATTCCAGAAATCATATTATTTCATCCATAATCATTTCTCTGAGAGCAGAGATGAGGATTTTAAAAACTCTACATAACCACAATAATGTAATAATTCTTTAATATCATCAAATATCTAGTCAGTGTTCAAATTTCCTCAGCTGTTGTAAGGCATGCTTTCTCTCCCTCACAATTTGTTGAATAAGGATCTAAGATCCATACACTGCCATTGTTTGATATGTCTTTCAACCCATAATTCCCCTCCCTCTCCCTTTTTTTTTCCCAATGTATTTGTTAAGAAAACCAGGTTGTTCATGCTTTAGAGGAGTCCTAATGTTACACTTCCTCTTACTGCATCCCTGTGATATCTTTTAGTGCATTCTTCTGGTTTTCTTTTCTTTCTGAAACTGATACTCAGATCCAGAGGGCTGATCAAATTGAGGTCTAATCTTTGTCACAGGTAATTTCACAGGTCATACCGTGGATTTCCAGCAGTCCTGTCTCTCTCTTTGTGACATCAGCAGCTGCTCGGTGGGCATTACCTGAATCCATTGTTGCAAAACAGAAATATTCTATCATTCATTCTACATTTATTAGCTAGAAAGAAAGAAAGCCCTCTCATCAAGTCTTGATCATCAATTGTTGCTTTCCTGAAAAGGCAGGAACATTGCTTCATTTCTTCTATTTTTTTCAAAATATTGAGTTTGTTTGCTAGTATCCTACTGAAGGACCTTTTTAAGTATCATTCTAAATGTGTCTATTTAACATACCTGTGTGTTTCAATCTATTATTGACATTATTCTAATTGATGATTAAATTACTCTGTCTTTGCTTAATAAGCGCCTGTTCAAGATGACTCCTAACTCTTTTTGATACAAACCTAGTATTATTAATAGCATCCCCACTTTCCACTTCATCTTTTATTTCCTGTCCAAGCCCTAGGTTGGAGAGTCAACTATCTCTCCAAAGACCTTAGTTCCTTTCAGGAAGACATGGCACTTAGAAACCGAGTCTGGTAGGTTGGGATGCTCATTGTTATGCAATTAGTCATCGTTATAAGCCTTTTCAGTGGACAGAGGTAGTAAATACTTTTTAGAAAAAAAATAAAACACATCTGACTCATCATATCAACAAGAGAAAAACCAAGAAGCATATGATCCTCTCATTTTTTTTTGATCCTCTCATTAGATGCAGAGAAGGCATTTGACAAAATACAGCATCCATTTCTGATCAAAACTCTTCAGAGTGTAGGGATAGAGGGAACATTCCTCAACATCTTAAAAGCCATCTACGAAAAGCCCACAGCAAATATCATTCTCAATGGGGAAGCACTGGGAGCCTTTCCCCTAAGATCAGGAACAAGACAGGGATGTCCACTCTCACCATTGCTATTCAACATAGTACTGGAAGTCCTAGCCTCAGCAATCAGACAACAAAAAGACATTAAAGGCATTCAAATTGGCAAAGAAGAAGTCAAACTCTCCCTCTTCGCCGATGACATGATACTCTACATAGAAAACCCAAAAGTCTCCACCCCAAGATTGCTAGAACTCATACAGCAATTTGGTAGCGTGGCAGGATACAAAATCAATGCCCAGAAATCAGTGGCATTTCTATACACTAACAATGAGACTGAAGAAAGAGAAATTAAGGAGTCAATTGCACCCAAAAGCATAAGATACCTAGGAATAAACCTAACCAAAGATGTAAAGGATCTATACCCTAAAAACTATAGAACACTTCTAAAAGAAATTGAGGAAGACACAAAGAGATGGAAAAATATTCCATGCTCATGGATTGGCAGAATATTGTGAAAATGTCAATGTTACCCAGGGCAATATACACGTTTAATGCAATCCCTATCAAAATACCATGGACTATCTTCAGAGAGTTAGAACAAATTATTTTAAGATTTGTGTGGAATCAGAAAAGACCCCGAGTAGCCAGGGGAATTTTAAAAAAGAAAACCATATCTGGGGGCATCACAATGCCAGATTTCGGGTTGTACTACAAAGCTGTGGTCATCAAGACAGTGTGGAACTGGCACAAAAACAGACACATAGATCAATGGAACAGAACAGAGAACCCAGAAGTGGACCCTCAACTTTATGGTCAACTAATATTCGATAAAGGAGGAAAGACTATCCACTGGAAGAAAGACAGTCTCTTCAATAAATGGTGCTGGGAAAATTGGACATCCACATGCAGAAGAATGAAACTAGACCACTCTCTTGCACCATACACAAAGATAAACTCAAAATGGATGAAAGATCTAAATGTGAGACAAGATTCCATCAAAATCCTAGAGCAGAACACAGGCAACACCCTTTTTGAACTCAGCCACAGTAACTTCTTGCAAGATACATCCACGAAGGCAAAAGAAACAAAAGCAAAAATGAACTATTGGGACTTCATCAAGATAAGAAGCTTTTGCACAGCAAAGGATACAGTCAACAAAACTCAAAGACAACCTACAGAATGGGAGAAGATATTTGCAAATGACCTATCAGATAAAGGGCTAGTTTCCAAGATCTATAAAGAACTTATTAAACTCAACAGCAAAGAAACAAACAATCCAATCATGAAATGGGCAAAAGACATGAAGAGAAATCTCACAGAGGAAGACATAGACATGGCCAAGATGCACATGAGAAAATGCTCTGCATCACTTGCCATCAGGGAAATACAAATCAAAACCACAATGAGATACCACCTCACACCAGTGAGAATGGGGAAAATTAACAAGGCAGGAAACCACAAATGTTGGAGAGGATGTGGAGAAAAGGGAACCCTCTTGCACTGTTGGTGGGAATGTGAACTGGTGCAGCCACTCTGGAAAACTGTGTGGAGGTTCCTCAAAGAGTTAAAAATAGACCTGCCCTACGACCCAGCAATTGCACTGTTGGGGATTTACCCCAAAGATACAGATGCAGTGAAATGCCGGGACACCTGCACCCCGATGTTTATAGCAGCAATGGCCACGATAGCCAAACTGTGGAAGGAGCCTCGGTGTCCATCGAAAGATGAATGGATAAAGAAGATGTGGTTTATGTACACAATGGAATATTACTCAGCTATTAGAAATGACAAATACCCACCATTTGCTTCGACGTGGATGGAATTGGAGGGTATTATGCTGAGTGAAGTAAGTCAGTCGGAGAAGGACAAACATTATATGTTCTCATTCATTTGGGGAATATAAATAATAGTGAAAGGGAATATAAGGGAAGGGAGAAGAAATGTGTGGGAAATATCAGAAAGGGAGACAGAACATAAAGACTCCTAACTCTGGGAAATGAACTAGGGGTGGTAGAAGGGGAGGAGGGCGGGGGGTGGGAGTGAATGGGTGACGGGCACTGGGGGTTATTCTGTATGTTGGTAAATTGAACCAATAAAAAATAAATTAAAAAAAAGAATAATCTTAAAAAAATAAAATAAAACACATCACAGGTTCTTACTGACAACGCAATTCAAATCCTGTACTACAAGGTTTATGTTGACCCCACTCATCTTCTTCTTCCTCCAAGGTCCAGATTCCCATTCTCGAGGAGCCCAACATAATAACTCATCTGTTTTACCTCACCATACTAGTTTCAGGATCATAATCCGACTACTACTCCCAAGGATACACTTAGAGTAAACCATTTAAATTCTGTTTGCATTTCTTTTGTTCTTGGGGTCACTATCCCTAGGTTTGCATAGTCAAATTACAGTGGTTTAAAGTTTTAAGAAGTTTTTCTCTGTGAGGTTATGCCACCATTTTTTTTCACAGGTTACTTGTTTCACTTTGCTTTTGACTTTTAAGGACTGTTTTCACATTTAATTTTGTTTTATATGTATTTAAAATATTTACATTGCTCCAAAATCATATTTATGATAAAGAGGTATATTCAGGAAATCCTAGGTTATCCACCTGTCCCCACCATCCCCTATAAGACTCGTATCTTGGGCTTCCTGGGTGACTCCATCAGTTAAGGGTCTGCCTTGGGCTCAGGTCATGATCTCAGTCCTGGGATCAAGCCCCAGGTCAGGCTTCCTGCTCAGTGGGGAGCCTGCTTCTCCTTCTCCCTCTGCTTGCTGCTCCCCCTGTTTGTGCTCAATCTCTCTCTGTGTCAAATGAATGAATTTTAAAAAAACTTTAAAAAACTCGTATCTTATTTTTAATAGTTTATCCATTCAATTTTTAATGCAAGTAAATACATCTCCTTCTCATAAGAATAATAGTAATATCCTAGACATACATGTATCCAGTTTCTTTGCCATTTCTTGTTGGTAGAAGTTTTATAATGGAAAAATTTGGAGTCAGAAGGACTGATTAGAAATCTTACTTTAACCTGCAAACTAGTTGCATGATAGGTAAATCACTTCACCTCTTAGAACTTCAATTTCCTCATCAGTCAAGTGCACATAATATTACCAATTCCAGACTGTTGCTATGAGAAAGATATAATTATTTGAATATGGCATACAAACCCTACAGCACCATGCAAATATAAAGCATAATGAACAAGGAATAGAATGACTGGTTAGATCAAATCCAATCCTAAAGCTTTAATTTGTTTGTTTAAAATGATAGCAGCATCCGACTATGAATGAGAGCTTTACAATCATCCAAGCTGCTGTCTGGAAACTGACTTTTTGCCCGAACAGAACTCAGTTATAAATATCTGTCTTTCGATTTGACACTCAATTCTGAGATGAATCGAACATGCTTCAGAATTTTAATCTGACATCGAAGAGCTAAAACTCTGAAAGTAGATAAAACATTTTGGGGGAAAAAGCAGCAACCTGTTAATCTCAAGTGACTTTTAATTCCGACTCTGATTATTTGATATAGTAACATATCTTCAGATGGAAACTCATTTCTGAAAATTCATCTCCAAAGCTTTTATATAATCTAAGTTGGAGAGGAAACACACCTATATTTTATGTTGAGGGAAAATAAAACGCTAAAATTAATCACTTGTTCTTTTAAAATTTTTTAGACAAACCTCATTAAGGAAAGAATATTGTACGATGTAACTTTTTAAAATGTGATTCAACAAATGATAAAGCAACAGGAATAAGTAAGAGACTTATGACACTGCATTAAATATCAACTATGTTCATATTAGCCTTTCTTGGCTGTTACAAAACATTCCTCACCGAAATTATTCATTTTCGCCAATGAACTCTGCTTTTACACCAAAATCTGCTTTGGAGAGTACACATCGAAGAGTCATATCTAAATTCACATGTAACAACAACAACAAAAATTCTGTATACACATTTTTTAGCTCTCAACTTTGCAGATGCACATTATTTTCCTCTTTCCATTTAAATATTACATGCTGGCAACAGTCCTATGTCTAAGCCAACAATCCAGCCATGAACAGCTCACTGGGGGAAGAAGGGCAGAGGAGATTAGTTATGAAAAGTTTCAAACACATGCAAAAACAGTGAGAACAGGTCAATGAGCCTCCATATATCCATCATCCAGATTTAACAATATCAAGAACTTGCCGTATTTATATCATCTTCCTTTATTGCTTTGTGGAAGCCTTTTATGCAAACCTCAGACTTCAGGCACACCCCAGCATACATCTCTAGCATGCCCATACATGGGCATTTTCTTACATAACTATAATGTAATTTCCACTGGAATAAAATTGCCGATTATTTCTTTATTTCATCAGTTACCCAGTCCATAATCAAAATCTCCCAACTGCTTCAAAATAATCATCTTAGGGCAGCCCTGGTGGTGCAGCGGTTTAGCGATGCCTGCAGCCCAGGGTGTGATCCTGGAGACCCTGGATCGAGTCCCATGTCAGGCTCTCTGTATGATGCCTGCTTCTCCCTCTGCCTGTGTCTCTGCCCCTCTCTCCCCCTCTGTCTCTATGAATAAATAAATAAAATCTTTAAAAAAAAATCATCTTAGAGTTGGTACATTCAAATTAGGACCCAAATGAAGTCTACACATTACATTTGGTTATTATATTTCCAAAGCCTCTTAAATCCAGACATATGCCTCCTCTATATTCCCCCCATGCCACTGACATGAGAAACCCTCCCTTTCTTTTAAATATGCACTTCTTAAGTGCCTATTTCTTGCTAGATACTTTTGCATGTATTCCCTAATTTGATCTCAAAATAACCTCCGGGGTGATGTGACAGTCACAGGTACTTGCTACCAAAATTTGGGCTTTCTCTCCCATGGTATGGAGCTTTGCTGAGAAGCAGCTGCCATCAGAGGTCTTACCAAGTGACCATCTGAGCCAAGTAGATCAAGGCTGGGTGAAAGCATTTCCCAGTGACAGGTGCCCCCAGTAACTTCCCCTCACCTAGGAATGTGCTTCTTGCAAGGTAAGTCGTGGGCATATTTGTTGATAGGCATATCCTCCCAAGACAACATTCTTAACTCCCTTCTCTGTGTTATGATGTTGTGTCACATTTCTATTATATCACTTCTTACATTTTAACTGTAGTCATAACTATCTTCAGCCACTACATAGTAAATTCCAACAGAAAATTATGCCTTACTCAACTCTGAATCTCCAGGGCGTACCACACTGCCTAACATATAACAATTTGTGGCATAAAAGAAAACCCTAGTGAATCAATTATACATCCCATCCTTAGAATATAGTTACGTGGCAGGTTATCATTTATTTGAGAGGAATTCCTCTAATGCATCCACGACAAAATCACAGCACTATAGAGGAATTAACGCATGAAAAGTGGTGGTACATAAAATTATAGAATGTGGAGGGAATAAAGGCAAAAGGTGTTAGAGGGAAAGAGTCAAAGAGAAAATTTTATACTTTCAAGGAAGGAATTTTTCTGAAATACTAAAACACAAAGCAAACAAAATTGTGTTTAATAAGAGGTCATAGATCCATAACTGTCTGCACAGGGACATCTCTGGCTGATTAGCGGTTAAGCCATTTTTCAGTATTACCAAGGTTGCGATGACACAATTTAGATCAATGTTTAACAATCTTAATTGTTTAGAAAGGCGAACCCAAATCCCTTACACTTCAGTTTAAGCACATTTCTTCTTTCCCATCATATGAAGGTGAGCAGCTGGCCACCATGCTAAGCAGATCTCTTTATATACTCAGAGACCCTCCAAATATGCACTGCTTATTCCAGTCTTTAAATAATACAGCTCTCTTCACACTCTTCCTTATGCATTCTGTTGGGAATGATTCATTATGTAATTCATCATATTAAATTATCCTTTTTTTTTGCTACATTCCTTAACTTTACCTCTCCCCAAGCCCCTTCTGCTAATGTCTCTAGTTCAATTTACTACATTAAATTCTTCCCCTCTCAAATTGGCATTCTGCTTTCTATGTCTTAACAGATAGATAATAATTTACCTTACATTTCATTCCTCGTTCTGAAGTGCCTAATGATAAAATTAAAACAGTTCCAATCAGAATCATGAAACCAACCTTAAAAGAGTTTCCATATGTCTTGGGAAGATTTGCCTTCCTGGAAATGTGTTGATGAATTTTTAGCACAAATTAAACCTCAACGAAATCATTCCTCAACTATTTCTATAAGCATTCTGCATCATGTCACCCTCTGATACTTTAGAGCGGGAGACCCGGTTTGAAGATGAATGATACTGATTCCAACAACCCTGCTTACAACTTACAAATCTGAGAAATGTTTCTGAGAGGTGAGGTAAGTGGTCCCAGGGAAAGAGGCCAGCGAGAGTGTTCACAGTACTCCGCTGCTTATTAGAAGGTTTGTTATTCTGCTTTCATTTCCTGCTGTCCAAAGGGTTTGGCAAATAAACCTAATAATAAAATAGAGCTAAAATGAAAATGCTGTTTTAAACCTTAGAAACCAATAGTAAATAACAACAACACAATAGCTAACCCTTACACTGTACTGACTATTGATACCGGTACAGTTGTAAATACTTTACGTGTATTAATTAACTCATTCAATTTTTTAAGCTACTCCTATAAAGAAGACATTTTTTATCATCTTTAATGTTACAGATGAAGAAACTGAGGCTCAGAGACTTTAAGTAACTTGTCTAAGTCATGCATGCTTTGGCTTGAATTTAGACTCAGGGTATCTGGCCCCAAAGTCTATATTACTACTCAAGACTTATATGGTAAATGGTTCAGAAGATTCGTTTTTGTGACATAGGAAATATATCTGCTAAGGTAATACATATTTAGTGAATATGAACATTTCCAAAATCATGTTTTCATCTTAACAAAAGATAAAATGACACAAAATAATAAAACTAATAATAATAACAAAATTTTTAAAATAACACAAATAATAATAATCAACACAGTATCAACGTATGGATTTTCTGAGTGATGCCCTCTCTGATTCATAGTCTAGTTGGAGACCTCCAGCAATTCCTCTGACACTGTATGCCCATGCAAGTCCTCACACCCAGGGTGGACAATTCAACAATGTCCTCCCATTGAAGCTGGGCTGGCCTTGGGATTGGCTTGGACCACAGACAGAAAGTGGTAGACGTACATTCTGGAACTCTCAAATCCAGTCCTTCACTTCTGCTCTTGGAACCCAGCCATCATGTACGAGAAACCCATGCCACATGGAGATGTTACATAAGGGGGAACCAGACATACTGGTTGACAGTCCTAACTTAGTTCCCAAATGATGCCAGTGCCAACCCCCAGCTCTGTGAATGAGCCATCTTGAATGGTCCAGTTCAATCAAGTCCCAGATAACTGCAGCCTTAGGCATCACCCCGTACCCGGCTGAGCTTAGTTAGCCCAGAGAAACATAAGAGATAATAAAATAATATGATGGTGACTTGAAACGATAATTAACAATTTTAAGCCACTATATTTTGGCTGTTTTATTACAGCAATACAGGTTATTTATCACAGTTATATCAAGACATCATTCATGAAACTTCTGGACAGAGTAGGTATTATTGGGGCTAAGCTCTCATAATTCTATTCTGTAATTTAACAAATTGTATTATAAATATTTATTTTTTTATCTGTCTCCTCTACTGAAAGTCTCAAGACTATAACTGTGAATTTAAGGGGAAAAATTTTTTCCAGGGTAAATTACAATAAAAGTAACAAAATTTATAAAGAACATAGGTTTAACAAACTAGAAAAATTCAGAAGTCACCCCAGCCTATCATTTTGGCAATATCTAACGCTTTGTAGATTTGAAGTTATAGAAAGGGTGAGACTTGTCACCCTAAAACAGATGGTTTAACATTATCACTATTTATATACCACCTATTTATATACCACCTTTTTCTTATAACTGAGAGAGAAAATAAAAAGAAATGAAACAGAGATAGTGGCCAAAGTTAGCCAGGATTATTTTGCTTGTTTAATTTTTAAGAATAATAATAGAGAGAGGGAACTGTTTGGTGAGATAGAAAGATATTTTTGGAGGCTGGGTAGTAGAGGAATTATAAATGTGAACTCTAGAGCCAGGCTGAGTGGGTTTTAAATTCAGTCTCATAGTCTGAGTTTTGAATTGTCCCTACACAGTTGTGTGGCAAGTCACTTAACCTGTCTGTGCCTCAGTGTCCTTATTGGTAAAATGGAGATAATGAGAGTACGTACTGCAGAGGGTGATGTTCAGGATCAAATGAGTCAATATACGTGAAGCACATAGAATGGTGCCTGACATCCAGTAACACTGGCTAGCTCTCCTGCTGTTCCTCTTCTTGTTCCCCTTCTCCTCATACTACCCTAGAAGCACAGTAATGAAGATACTATCCTTTTAGATCATAGAGACACGAAGCAGCCACTGGAACTAGACAGTAAATATAACCTGACAACTAGCTCTATAACTTATGCTAGAAACAAAAATAAATTCCGAAGAAATTTTGCTTATAAAACACAAAAACTTTGGAACATTTAGAAGAAAAAAAAAAAAAAAACAGGAGAGTGTCTTTCACAGCCTGGTTTGGTGAGGGGTGGGCAGGAATCTTAAGCTAGATATAAAAAAAGACAAATGACTAGGGAAATGGTTGTTAAACTTGACCGCACTAAATATTAAAAATTCTTTGCAAACAAACAACCATAAACGAATATAAAGGACAAGCCAGAGACAGGGAAACAGAATTCTGTCAGGATTAGTGTCAAAAATAAATAAAGAACACCTACTAATGAATAATAAATAGCAAAGAACTCAATACAAAATGGGCAAGACAATAAACAAGTCCATGTAAGCAAAATGAAAATGTTTACCTGCAGAACTCAATAAAACTCCAAGATAACAAGCCCTATAACTTAAAAAAAAAATAGGATAGTACATACTTGGTAATTGGCTCCTCATCCTCTGCGTGGGCCCTGAGCTAGTGTTATCTTCTGAATAGGAAGAGAAGAATGTGGGTGAATCAGGGAGATGGGGATGAGAAGGACTAGGTCTTCTAATTTCCAGAATTTTTCCATCCCAATCTTTCCAGATCAGGCTGTTTAGAGCCATAATATAACCTGACATTTTATGTAGTTGAATTTTTTGAATCTCACTTATCATGGTTTGGTGGTGTGCTGCTGACAACAATAACAACATCATCTTGTAAAAGGCTAGACACAGCTCTACGAGATGTCCACATATTAACCCAGAACAATCCCACAAGGTGTGTCTGATTATTCCCATTTTGCCAATGAGCCACTAAATGGTGACAGGCCCAAGTTCACACCAAAGACTCAGGATTCATACACAAGTCATATGGCTCCAACAATCATACATTATTATTATATCTGGCTCTGAACCATATTGTTATTATTGCCTCTAAACATATGACATAGGAAAAGATGTTCGATGGTGCTAGTAATCAGGGAAATACAAATTTGCAACATACCATCTCATAGTCTATGGAGAGTGGCAAACATTCAAAGTCTGACAATGATGAGCTCTAAGGATATGGAGCCATAGAAACCTGTGAGTTTTAGAGGGCTTATAAATTGGTGCAAACCCTTTCAGAGGCATTTGCTACTATTTGCTTAAATGGAAGATGTGTGTTCTCTATGCTGCAGCAGTTTAACTTCTACAAATACATGGTAGAGAAAATGTTTGCCAAAGAGATAAGGAGAGAAATGTTCATTTCAACCATGTTTGTAACTGTAAAAACTATATATATTTAGTGATATGTGCAAATGTCCATAAATGAAAACTATATAAATTTGGCATAGACATAAAATGGTATACTATTCAGCAGTTGACATGGATAAATTGGAACTGCTAGCTACATAAAAAATAAATCCTAAACAATTGTATCATATTAAAAAATAAGTTTAAAAATGATGTAGTTGGCTACCACTTATAAAAAGCTGAACAACAAAAAATAGCATATATATTTTTCAGTGATACATGAATGCATAGTAAAGCATACAATCACAAATGCAGATGATAAACACTAAATTCCAAGGCACGGTTCCCTCAGAGAGAAAGGGATAAGGCAAGGCACACAGGGCTGTATCTGTTGTGTAGTGCTGGCTTTAAAAAAAGGCAGTACTACATTACAGGCAAATATGTTGACATTTAATAAAACTGGGTGGCAGGTGCATGGTGGTAAGCTAGTTTGTATACTTGTCTCTACATTTAAAGTATCTCATAATAAAAATATAAAAACAAATAAAATATGGCATAACAGAACATTTCAAAAATAAATAACAAAAGAGGTGATTTACATATATTTCATCAAAGTCCTTTTTTGAGAAATGCATTGCTTTACAGGAGCATCTGTTGCTCTGAGTCTAGGTCCTTAACGTTGATGGGTCCTGCCTCTCTTTAGAAATTTAGCAAAATAAATGGTTTCTACTACAGCAATAGCACTGCAGTTTTATACAGAACTACAAAGTAAGGAGAATCTCAAGACACATAGTGTGATTAACAAGATAATAAAATTAGTGACAAAATGTTTATGAAAAAATCAGCAACATATTTGTCCTCACCTGGCAAAATATGCCACAGGACAGATAACAGCAGGTGAAGTAGGAAAAATATGTTTTCACTACCTTTTTATAGAACCTAGTAGTTTCTCTTTCATACAGAAGAGAAAAAAAACATCCAGGGTTAGTAATTCTGAATCAGGTTGGTAACCGTCAAGTTAAGATTAATGCCTCTCAAATATCAAAAGGTAAAAGCTTTTTGATAAAAGGGAGAAAAAAAAAAAGTCACGTTGTGTCTATGTGTTCACTTGGCCCATTAACCTGCATTCCTATCCCATCACCTAAATTCCAGGATGAGCAGTGATCCAGTTACAAATTCTAAGTCTCCAGTATAGAGAAGCCCAGATGAAGAAGACATGTAAGAAACTTGTCTCATGAACTCAAGATTTCAGAAAAACTCTTTTATCTTTGCATTTCTTGCCTTTGAGGTAGCCTCATTCCTTTTGTAGCTTATTCGAATTGTCTTTTTGTTCATGTGCAAACAGCACACTTAACCAGAGTCATTAAAGTGTCAGTCTACATTATACGAAACGTAGCCAAGACAAGAATATACAGAAGAGGCCCAAGAACTACCAATATACAAAGCACAGAGTTCAATCATTTAGTCTGATACAAATGGAAGTTGATTTAAAAGGCATAGATATATCATTTGGAGGTATCAGAAAAGGAAGATACTGGGAAAAATAACAATTTGTCACAGAAATTTTTATAAAACCTATATCTAAAGTCACTTGTAATGCAAGCAAAGATCCATCATATTTGAAGAACTCACAAGTATGCTACACTATTTATAGTTCATTCATAGTCATGGCCATGGATTTTCAAGAAAAAAATGTTGATGTTTATTTAGTACATATTGATTAAGAAGCATGAGGAAGTGAATTTTAAGCTTCTGATTCTAAAATTCATCTGGAAAAACAAATATGTAAGAATGTTCTAAAAAAAAAGGTAATGAGGGAATCTGTCCTTTTAGTAAGAAACATAGTGTAGTGAAATAATAATTAAAAGAGTGAGATAAAATGTTACAACAACAGGCAGGTGAACTAATGGAATAGAATTTTCTCTACACAGACAGTAGGAAATAGAAGTTAATGATCTTTGATGAGAAGAGCATCAGCAATCAATAAGTAATTATCTAATAAACTGGACTACAACACTTGTTCAACTACTTGGAATACTGGCTATGTAAGAGGATTTACATTCTTACTTCAAACCAAATATTAAATAAATTCCCAGCAGGAAGAATTAAAAAAAACTTTTAAAAAGTTTTAAATAAATATTTAATGAAGTAAAGACTTTAAGTATAGAGAAAAATGACCAAAAAAAGATTTTTTTCAAAATGTAAATACTTTTACTTTTATAATTACAAAAGTAATACGTGGGACATTCATAAATCTTAAAATGCATGAAAAAGTAAATAAGAAAGATTGTTGATTTTCCTCACCATCCAGGGGAAGTGTTGTTACATTTTACAGTAATTTCTTTACTTTCTAGTATGTATATATATGAGTTTTCTTTTTTATTATCATATAAATGGGATCACAGTTGCTTTGAAATTTAAAGTTTTCAATTTCTATATCAAACAAATCTTCATATATCAATAGATATTGATGTACACTGTCATCATCATTACTGTCAATGGTTACAATACATCTTACTTCATTAAAAGGAACATTTTGGAATTAAAAACAAACACAAGCACAAACTATTTCTCTCTCAACTACATGGCTTCAAAAGCTGATCGTGTAAGTCTTAATTTTCTTTCTTCTAGTTTTAAAAGTGTAAAAATTCCTTAGGTTAATAGGTGACTTTGACTCAGTAGGGTGGGTCACTCATATACTAAAAAGTGTTGGAAAGTCAAGCACATTTTTATAATTCCAAATATTACACCTAAACATTTGTTTTACCTTCTTTGAAAACTAGTCATGTTAGATTTTCTAAATGATTATTCATCATTGGTATTTCTTCTTTTCTAACTTATCCCTTCATGTTCCTTGATCAAGTTCCTTCTTAGAAAATTTTTTTTTCATTTCTAAGAGATCTTTTCAATAAAATTTTAAAAATTAATATTTCCATATGTTATAAATTATTTTCCCTGCTTGTCATTTGTATTTTATCTTTGTTAATTTTTTGATGAGTGGAAGGTTTCAAATTAATCCCATTTGTCAATATTTACCCTAATGGTTTCTACCTTTACTGACATGCTTAGAAAGAACATCTATCCACTTAAACATTTTCCCATGCTGTTATGTTTTGTTAGATTTAAAAAAAAAAATACTTGAATCCTTGCTCTGCTTGAAATTTATTTTGATATGAGGTATGAGAAAGAAATTCTACCAATGTTTGCCTCAAAATCTGGACATTTGCCCCCAGTGAATTAAATACTTTGAACATATGCCAAATTCTTATATCTACTTGGGTCTGTTTGGAGACTTACCATTCCACCACCAATTAATTTTAAAGTTGTCACTTGACTATCTTAAACTTTAAATCAATAAAAACATAAAACTAAAAGCAACAAATTAGAAAAATTATTGCAGCAAATATGAAAGACAAATGGTTGATAACATCATACAAGTCAACAAAAGAACTGGTGAAGATCCAATGGAGGGTGTGGAAGATGGGCAAAGGACATGAGGGAAAAGTCATAAGAAAAGAAAAACATTAAACAGCAAAAAAAAAAAAAAAGAAAACAAAATAAAAACACAGCAAACATTAAAAAGTGATTTCCACCTCTCTAGTAATCACACATTAGTTTAAGAAATGAGATAACACTAAACTGTTCAATTAGCAAAGATTGTTTTATAAAATAATCATTTTTCAAAAGCCCTCAGAAGCATCTGGAGGAGAGAGGCACACTTACACTTCCCAGTAGGTATATAAATCGACAGAAACGTTTTTAAAAAACAATTTGGCAATATCTAACAAGAGTCATAAAACAGTGCATATCCTTTGATTCAGCATTTTCCTTTAGACTCTTGCCGAGGAAATAATCTGGAATGTAGTAAAAGATTTATGTACAAAGATATTCACCTTAGTTTTATTTTACATCAAAAATAGAAACTAGGTAAAGGTCTCATAAAATCACAAATATATAAATCATAGCATAATAATAGTATTAAATACTCTAGCTATTTAATATAGTTCTTAAATGTTTAATGGTATGTGAGAAGTCTTACAATATAAGTCAAATAAAAAGAAAGATTTTAATAGTCTATATGTGGTTGGATTCCTAGTCAGTAAAAATACATGTAGAAAAATAATGGAATGTAAACACATGTAAACGATCATTTCTGCGAAATGAGATTACGGGTGTCTGTCATTTTCCTCATTTCCTTATTTCCAAAATACTTTACAACATGTCTCTATTGTTTTTATCTAGCTAGATGGGAATATAAATTTAAGAATGGCTGGTATTTTTAAGATGGGAAAACTATGAGCAAACATATTTACGAGCTGGAAGAAGCAATAAAGGGACAAGATAAAGGCTTAACAGAAGGGAATGGATACTACAAGGGTCCTGAGAGGAAGAAGCAACAACAGAACAGGTGGAGAGACTCGTTTGGGAGGAATATCTTTCCTTTGGTACTTAGAAGTAAGAAATACCAATAAGGGCAGACACAGGTAGATTTACAAGCAGGCAATGGGGAAAGAACATTCATGGAGCTCGCAGACGTTCCCTTTTACTACCTAAATCAGGCAGGAGGCAAGCTCATAAACTGACACTGAAACAGGCTGAGGGTGGTCGGGGAATTCGAGAAGAATGATAAAGATTATGAATAGGGAATGGAGAGGAAGCCAATTAAAAATAGTGAAACGATCTGTCCTGGTATTTCTGCTTTCCTAAAAACACACTGCAATCACGAAATTGCTTAATTCTGGGGAACAGGGCTGTTAGTGTCTTGTTCATCTACGAACAGTTCTATTAACATATGCATGCCACATCCTGATTGATCACTTGACTAATTCAGATTTTTTTTTATTCATGTGACACCCTTCAAGCCCTTGGCCAGGTCACTAGAGCCCTCCACATTTGCAAATGTAGCAGTCGATTCACAGTCTTCCGGTTATTTTCCACTTTCCTATGATATGACACATTTAGGAATTCCTCCTTCTTTAAAATTATAATTCATGTGCTTCTAGGACACTAGAAGCTCTCCTTTGGTACTTCTCCTACTATGCCAGTCACCTTTCACTGACTCCTTGGCGGGTGCCCCCTCATTTATGTGGTTATAAATGGTAAAGTGCTCCAAGGCTCAGTTTTTCTCTGCCTCTTCTCTACGTTCATTCATTCACAAGATGATTTCATCCAGGCTCTTGGCTTTAAATACCTTTTATACACTGACAACTTACATGTATAATCTATTACACACATACACTGTGGTCTGGCCATCTTAAGCTTCCACCTGGACTCCAAACTCATATAGAACTGCCCGCTTTACTTAAATGTCTATCAAATTGTCCACAACCAAATCTCAGACTACTCCTCATCCCCAAACTACTTGGCCATTCAACCACATGAGAATTTTATTCAGCTGGTTGTTCAGGCTAAAAACCTAGGAGTCATCCCTAATAGGCCCTCATTTCTTCTTGTCCTCTTCTAGTAGAGTTACAAATCCTATCTACTCTACTTTCAAAATGTACCAGGATCTGATCACTTCTCCTCACTTTCATTCTAGTTCAAGCCACAGTATCTCTCACCTGGGATGTCTTAGTACCTCAGGTAGCTTTATCCCTCATCTCTTATCCCCCATAGTCTAGTCTCCCCACAGCAACCAGAGGGATTCTATAAAAAATACCTAAGTCCAATCGCAACACTCCTCTGCTTATAGCTCTACAATGACTTCCCATTGCACTCAGAGTAAAATCCAAATTCTTTATGAAGGCCCCAGAGCCCAAATAGTCTGCTGCCCTGCAATGTCTGACCTCGAGTCTTCCATGTTTCTCCCCTTTACTCAACATGCCAAGCATCTTTCTGCTTTTCTGGCTTCAGGGCATTTGTCCTTGCTCTTCCTTCTATTTAGAGCACTCTTTCTCCAGATTTACCCTGGACTCATTCTACGTTAGCCTCAAAAGGAAGTCCTTCTAAGAGAGGCTTTCCCTGATTACCCTATATAAAAAACAAGCAACTCATTCCTTTATCATGCTTTATCTATTTCAATGTATTTTTCCATAGCATATATCCCCATCTCATTTATTATATGTATATTTGTCTATTTTCCCACCCGATTACAATTCTCACAAACAAATGCTTTTCTGTTTTGTTTACTTTGATAGACGTAGGAACTGGGCATCTGCCTGTTATATAGTAGGTGCCTGTAAATATCTGTTGAACGAGGGAGTCAATGAAATATTTTTCAGTACCAACTATGTATGAGGCCACTGTATACTGGGTGCCAGAATAGGAAATTAAGTAGCTTGCTCATTTCTGGGTAGCTCAGGGTTCTTAATCATAAATTAGGAAAAACCAATCTGGACTTTTAAAAAAAGTAATTACTGCATGGTCAATGGGGACTTCTCTGGTCTGACCGGCGAAGGAGGGAGGCAGGGAACAAGAAGATCTTCCTTCTGTTTACGGGAGACCAACAATTTCTCTAGTGACTATACCAAATAGGGGCTTCCCAAATAAAGGGAATGTTCGATGTTTGTCCCAGGCATATTTTCCAAAATTTTCTTATCCAATTAGCAAGACCGGGAAAGTGTCCAAATAAAATATTTATCTAAATAAAACCCACACAATTTTTAAATAAGCAATTTCAGAAATATTAATGGTATCCTTCTGAATATAACATAGGATAGTCTAATTAGCATTGTTTCATTTAATTTCAGTTTTTACAAGAAAGGCACCAACAGACCAGGTGTAATACACGAAAGCTTTTTCCCCTTTCTCTTCTCCATCAGCAACAAAATCCCAAAGTATGATTTCCAGATTCTCTTGAAGAAACATGAACATACGATGTGTCCCAGATGGTGCCTTCCAATCTCTTACACACAGAAATGAAGCTTTTACTGTGAAGAACAGTGGGCATTTCTAACTCTGTTGAAAGCAGAACAATGACATATATCTATCCTTATATATTCACAAACAGAAAGCTCTCGATTTCAAAAAGGCAAGTCGATTGCCCACCCTTTTATTCAGTCTGCTATCAAAATACTAAATTTTATTACTATTCTATTGCACATTATTTCTGAATTAGTAAATTATCAGATTCAAGGAAAGCAAGTAATAAAGCCTAGGACAGAGTGACACAGAAAGAACATTTATCTGCAATATGGCAAAATAAAGAGCTGTTTCCTGAGTTTCAAGATACGTTCCTTGCCACCTTCTCATCTGACCCTGTTGACTCAACAAATATGTGTGAAAGGCAATTTTCTCATCTACTTATATAATCGTCTCCTCAACACTCGCTTTGGCATTTGAAAGCAGAATAAGTTCATGACGTTCTTTCTCTTAAACGACATGCAAATAATAAAAATGAGCCAGTATCAAAATCACCAATCTCATCCCAAAGATAATCACATGAAATAATTGGTCTGAGTCACCCACTTCCAAGTCAAAGATCAAAAGAAATGTATAAACCAAGGACAGAAAAGTCAGAAGGTAGCTGGGAAACAGTGAGGAGAAAAAGAGAACAAAAGCTTAACCCTGTAAGTGTAGGTATTACTGTGTATGTGTGTGTGAATTTGAATAGGCCCATGTGTGAGGGTGTTGACTTGAATGGGTTCATATGCATGTGTATGCCCATATGGGTACATCGGCCTGGGCAAGTGTGTGTGTGTGTGTGTGTGTGTGTGTGTGTGTGTGTGTGTGTGTGTGTTGACCTGAGCAAAGAAGAGTGTGTGTCTAAGTATGACTACTGGAGCAAAGCGTGTGTATTTGTGCTTGAGCAAACAGATGTTTATGGGAATGAGGGAGAGGGTTGTGTAGGACAGGATGAATGAGTGTGATTGTGAATGTGTGTGTCTGTGTGTGTGCATGTAACAGAAAGAACTAGAGACTTTTCATTTTCCTGCATACTGTATATGGGGCTGTTTTCTTAAAAATTATGAAAGCAAAGACAGGTTCACCAAAATTTGCCACTCCTACATAGGGCAGGTACTTCCAACTCAATAGGAATTAGGTGTGAAAAATATCCTAAAGTGATTTAGCAGCAGGGCATGTAGATTTCAGTTGATTCAACATTGCCACTTTGTAAGGTAACAGAATGCTATTTTTCCTTTCAGTTTAAAATAACCCGATATAATGAACAAGTAAATATTCCCTTCAATAAAAGACTCTTTAAATCAGTATTACAATTGATTAATGTCCCTTGATTAAACACCATTTTATTTTAAATTAGGGCTTAACAAATAATTTCTGAATGGTCACGATTAAATCCTTTGCTGGTGTGTTAGTGTCATACATAAAACATAAAATGCACCCCTGCCAGAGATCTTTCAATTTTTATTATTTTTTTAAATTTTTATTTATTTATGATAGTCACACAGAGAGAGAGAGAGAGAGAGAGGCAGAGACACAGGCAGAGGGAGAAGCAGGCTCCATGCACCGGGAGCCCGACGTGGGATTCGATCCCGGGTCTCCAGGATCGCGCCCTGGGCCAAAGGCAGGCGCTAAACCGCTGCGCCACCCAGGGATCCCTCTTTCAATTTTTAAAACTAAGTACCACGAAGCACTGCTGCCGTGTGCTAGATCATAGCTGTATTTTGATGCCCGCAACACACCTCAAGTCGGTTCACTCTGCTCTGCTCTCCAGGGCTCACCGGGCGGGGAAGGACCACGTGCAGGCCAATGGAAAAGAGAAAAATGCTCTCATCTTCAGAGCTGCCTTTAGGGCTCATCAGGTTTTAAAACCCCAAGATGAACCTGGAAGGACATCAAACTCGTCCAGGGGACCTGCGCTTCCCCAAAGTTCCGGTCCCGAAGCCTCTTCATCAGATGGAAAGTAACAAAGGCAGGCTTTCTTTTTAGAACTCAGCTAATATTTCGGGGCTTTTTTCCGCCAGCATCTCAGGGATATGTGTGTATAGATATATGCACACTTGTAAACACACGCACAAATAAAAATTTGCTCTTCCATCTAACGTCATCTTTATTTTTTAAAAAAAATCAAATAAAAGCTGCCAACCAACAGTATTTACCACTCACACTGCTTCCCACCTTGGTCTTACAAGAAGAGCACCAAGAAGTTCAGCAAACTTGAGGATGGGCTGTGGCTTTCAGTCCCTTGTGGTCACCACCGAGAAGCTGGGGCCTAAAACCCAAGGACAGGTGAAAGGGGGGGCCCCATTTCTCCCTTCTCATCAGTGACAGACCCTGAAATATTTATGTGCCTAGAACACAGCGGTCTCGCTTGCTTGTGGCTCCACCTCCTCCGCAGCCACTTCATCCATCCACCACCCAAGGCCCATATCACCTCCCCCACCTCCCTTGGGAGTGGGGCTGGGGCCTGCCCTGCTACTCTGTGTTTCATAACCTACAGCTCTACGTGGGACCTTTTCTCTGCCTCTTTCAAGTCTTGAAACCACAGTTCCTTTTGGGCAACCCAAGTTACTGTTCCCCCAGAGAATAAAACCCCAAAGTTCTTTGGTTTTCCCCTGGAAGAGGAGTGAAATGTGGAATGCTCAGATTCTTAAAAAATCATCTTGGCCTCTTCTTCCTGGGAGGAAGAGTTAACAGCAGCCACAATCGTTGATGTTCTATTAATACACCATTTTGCTTGAGTTTAACAGACTTTCTGGACACTCTGTAGTATACAGATAGTACTTTTTTTTCAGATTAATAATTAGACTGCTCCAGGTACTTAACCCAAAAAAGTATCTAGAGATTAAAGAAAAATGTACTGGGAATATTTTTTGATAATGTAAGTAGCATACTGTTGACATGAGTTTATGTTTCCAGACTTTCCAAATGCACTGGGAGTGTGCACATATGTACATATATGTGGATGTGTGTGAGGGTATCTCCGTGTGTGTGTAGGTATGCCTATGGCAATCAAGATGCCCCACTGTGTTTTCCTGAGGTATAAAAAGCTTTATTTATTTTTTTGTTTGGTAAATAAAAGCTTGATACTTTTCTGTTACTGAAAAAAATCTCTTCCAGTTTACTTTGTGGCTTTGTTTTTGCTAATGAGAATTAACACGCAGATTTCATCAGGATTTTCAAGTATATCTGCATTGAGAGTTACACAGGGTATTGGCATAATTTTTCATTTCTTCTGACTGTGGCCAGAGTCCCTTTCTCATTCTTAAATGTGTTTCTTTGTGCTTTGTCTCACTTTTTAAGTTCCATTTACCAAATGTTTATTTCATTATTTCATTTTAAACTAGCCTTAGATACATCATTCATCAACTCTATTGTTTGTCCATTTTCTAACATTAAATCCTGTGTTTTGTTCCTATTATTAATTTATTCTTGGGGCGCCCGGGTGGCTCAGTCATTGAGCATCTGCCTTCGGGTCAGGGCATGATCCCAGGTCCTGGGATCAAGTCTCGCGTCGGGCTCCCCGCAGAGAGCCAGCTTCTCCCTCTGCCTGTGTCTCTGCCTCTCTTTGTGTTTCTCATGAAGAAATAAATAAAATCTTAAAAAAAAATCATTCTTACTGCTTAAGTTCAGTTTATTGTTGTTATTCTGTTTCAGGATTCTTTTTCCTCCCAAATATCTAGAGTTGAGTGTTTCACTCATGTATTTTCAAATTTTATTGTTAAGCAACAAGATATCTTAGGGCTATAAATTTATCTATGAATATGTTTTTGACTGCAAAGTATAACTTTGATATGCAATATTCTTCTTCAATTACTTTCTTAAAAGTCTACAGTTCTATTTTTATTTTATCTTTGACCCGGGGGCAATGTGTCCTTTTTCCTGTAAATATTCTAAGCCTAAAAAAAGAGATTCGTGAATGGAGGTGGGGGGGGGGGTCCATCTGAGATATTAAAATCCTAATAATATTATTAGCTATCGATAAATCTCATCTTACTATACTCTGGGCCTCTTTACTCTATTTCAACCAAGAAACAACTGTCAGATTTCCATTTGTGCTCTGTAGTCTGACCTATCAAAACTAATAAAAGATTTCAAGTGGAGCTTTTTGCAAAAGCTTTCTTTTCTTTTTTTATAAATTTATTTTTTATTGGTGTTCAATTTGCCAACATATAGCATAACACCCAGTGCTCATCCCTTCAAGTGCCCCCCTCAGTGCCCGTCACCCAGTCACCCCACCCCCCGCCCATCTCCCCTTCCACCACCCCTAGTTTGTTTCCCAGAGTTAGGAGTCTTTCATGTTCTGTCTTCCTTTCTGGTATTTCCCACTCATTTTTTCTCCTTTCCCCTTTTTGTTTTCCCGTTTATATTCAAAGTACTTATTGAAAGAAAGGCTGTTAATCTTTCCCGTTGCATGACTCTGTGACTGGTAAGAAGATGCAAACTCCCTACCATCAGAGCACAGCTTTTTCTCCTTCCCTCTGGTACTCCACACTTCTCTTTCCACTGAGTTCCATCACTTTTTAAGTGGTAATCACAAATGGAGGCATTTGGGGGCAATTAAGAAGAGCCTCGTGATTTAAATTCTTTAAAATCATTTAATATCAGAAATGCTCATGTTGATTGATCATTTAAAATATCCCGTGAGACGTTTGGGTTTCCTCCCACAAAGGAAGTATAGGAAGGTCAAAGGAGGTTGGCAACGGGACAGCAGCTGCGGAGAAAATAAGTAAAGCCTCCAACACCAAGTTCAGTCACGTTTACGTGTTATACCTCTCAGTTTAAAAACTATGCATGGAACTAAAAGCAAACTCTTGTTAAATGACTTCTACTTTTTTTCTGAGAAGACTTCACAGTTTCACATGCAGTTCTTCAGACCTCTGACAGAGATCAAAATAAGAGGCAATTTTAAGATGTCATTCCTTATCTAGCCATGTTCTTCAGACACGCTTTCCCCAAGATAGACTAAATGACAACCTATTCCCCCGTCTTGGTCTGTACCAGATAAACTACCATTCCCAATCTGCCTTGACTATAGTTCTTGCAGAATATGATTAATGACATAGTCCAAGCAGAAGTCCCCAAGGAAAACATCCTCTCTTAATTCTATATCTAATGAAATGGTGTAATTCATAATTCATTAATCTGACTGGGGTGACAAAACAGACTGCAAGGAAAAAAAAGTGCCTCTATCACATCCTAAGAGACAAAACTGAGATAATGCATTAGTGATAAAACATACTTGAAATTCACCATATTCTGCTGAATAACACAAGGTTTCCTATTTAAAAAAATAAATAAATAACACCAACACACTCATTGTGGTCACCTCCAAAGAAGCCTACAGAATTCTCATTAAGTCATTAAATTTGATTTTTCATGAAAGAAAATCTACTACGCAATGGATTTCCAAACTACAAATTATACTGAGAGGATGAGTTAAGTAAAAGTCTACTCAACAGTGATTTATGAAGGACAGTGGGAACAAGTGAGTTAATAGGATTTTGTCTTTCTACTCTAGGTTCCTTATGCCTCTTCTTCAAAGAGGATTGCCTGTCACTCCTATGAAGCATACACTTTCCAAGTGTGAGGTCATTCCACAGTTTATACTTATTAAGCTAATGGAGCTTAGTACATCACTTTATTCAAAACTAGCTTTGAACTAAATGCAATAGACTAACATGCAAAGCCAATTTCTTTTAGTACTTTAAAGTTTAAAAACAGCAAAAGGCAATAATAATGGAAAATTTAATATTTGGTCTGACTCAGCATAATCCTAATTAGCAGCAGCAGCAGCAACAACATATACCTTAGTTGTCAAGGTTTGGTTGAATCCTGCACTCATGGAAGGTGCCCTTCCTAAGCCATAAAGGATATTTTGAGTTCTGAATGTCATCTCCACATATTGAATCTAACTTCCTGGATTTTTAAACTTTCATCTGTACCCGAGGCTAGCAAGTGAACACCATTTGCTTATCAATATAGAACAGAGTAAACCCAGACATCTCCCCCAGGACTGAAAGATCCTAGATCATCAAGCCTAAAAAGTTAAGTCACTGTGTTAAGTCACATATTTTAACTTAAAATATTAAGTTAAGTTAATATTTTTCCATCCTAAAAACTATGAAGATATCATTCTGTTAGTGATTATATAACTTGGAGGTTGTGAGGGCGGGGAAGCAGATTTCGGCCTATGTGAGGAAAATCTCCTCTACACATGGGTTCTCTCCATTTGAGAAGGAAATTTTAAAAAACAATACAAATATCTAGTATTGAAGAGCTCAGAATTCATAATGAATCAAAAGATAACTTTACACTGGTCATGAAGTCTTTGCCAAAGGAATATGCCAATTTACTAACCTTGATTCTATCAGAGAGATAAAGCAGTTGAGGTAACGATAGTGAGATCTACTCTTCTGCTTGGATCTTGTCCACAGACACCAAATTCTTCAGTTACCATGAAATACTGAGTACAAGTGCTGTGTTCAGTTACATAGATGTAGTGTGAGTCTCACAAACAAGTGAATTTTAACTATGGATAAAAAGATGAAGATGCGTGCTATGACTAGGCAAGTTTACTTTAATTTTTTTTAAAGATTTATTTATTTGAGAGAGTGGATGAACAGGAGGAGGGATAGAGAGAGAGAGAGAGAGAGAGAGAGAGAGAGAATCCTCAAGCAGACTCTCACTGAGTGCAGAGCCCCACTCAGGGCTCAATCCCAGGACTCTGAGATCATGACCTAAGCCAATGTCAAATGCTTAACTGATGACTGAGCCACCCAGGCGCCCCTGTCAAGTTTCTTGTATATCCAGCTCTCCCTTGCCAGACAAGCAAGGCCACAAAGCTATGTTCATTTTTAACAACTTCTTCACTTTCCATCAAGATTTGGTTCACTATCAAGTGAGTCTGAAACATTTTCCTTAGCACTCCTTTCTCTTTGTTCCCATTGTTTTTCTTTGTACAGAAGTATTCTGACCTGGATAGTTTTCCTTGCATTTTTACTGTTCATCCTATCTCTACCTTCCTAATCCAACATCCAGACTTGAAGACTTTCCTGTACCAATTTTAGAAAGAGCATGCCATTCTTCTTCTCAAATCATGGTTCTCAAATATTTGCAAATCAAAATGACTTGCAATTATTTTTAAATCATGTATTAGGAAGTCTTTGATTATAAGTATCTGACACTGCAACTCAAAGCCTTGAGCAATAAAAGTTATTAATGGAACTTACTGCAATAACTTATTTTTTCCTTTTTTTAAATAAATTTATTTTTTATTGGTGTTCAATTTACCAACATACAGAATAACACCCAGTGCTCATCCCGTCAAGTGCCCCCCTCAGTGCCTGTCACCCATTCACCCCCACGCCCGCCCTCCTCACCTTCCAGAGTTAGGAGTCTTTATGTTCTGTCTCCCTTTCTGATATTTCCCACACATTTCTTCTCCCTTCCCTTATATTCCCTTTCACTATTATTTATATTCCCCAAATGAATGAGAACATACAATGTTTGTCCTTCTCCGACTGACTTACTTCACTCAGCATAATACCCTCCAGTTCCATCTTATTATTTTTTTAACTGAGAAAAGTTATTGGTTCATGTAACCAAAAACTGCAGTGACAGGATTTGGCTTGGTTCAGCAGCTGAACAATGCCACCAACACTATCTTCATACCAACCTTCTGACCTTAGGTGTCGTATTCATCCTAAGACTTGTTTTGATCTTCAGATGATCTGTAGTACCTCCTAAAACTACAGCTTCAATTACTTTCAGTAGGAAAGTCATAGTCTATTTTCCCAGTAACTCAATTAAAATGCCAGTCCAGTTTAGCTGTACACATCTGTTCCACATGACCATCACTAAAAAAAAAAAAAAAAAATCATTGTGGCTAAGGGGATAGGAAACACGGGTTGCTTACACCAATCAGGGCCCTTTTGGAACTGAAGGAGAGGTCTGTGTTACCCAGGTTTCATAGTTAGGACGCTTGGGACACTGTATTTGGAAGAGAGAAGGGATGTTTGAGAGTCAACCAGCAAATACTGACAATAAAACTAAATTTTTGACATTTATCAGGTTGTGATTCTTCTGTCCTTCCTATTCCTTGCAATATTCCACACAAACTAGCATAACATTTTCTATATAGCAGGTGCAATATGAATAATGATATTAGTAGAACACAAACATATAGAGAATAAATGCTTAATATGTTTGCTATACAAACTCAATACATTTGAGAATCACAAGATGCAAAGAAAATAAAATTTGGAAATCATATTTAAACACACTTGTCATTTAAAAAACTCATTGTGACCAGAGACCCATGTTTTGCTTTTTCTCTGTTCTTTTCACTCCTAAAGCACCATACGTTTTAAATCACACTTGGAAAGGACATTTGATTTTCTAACATTTTAATTGTGATTTTATAATTTTATTGGAGGGTAAAAAGTTAAAATATGGCTTTTAAAAAGGATGACCATTCAGGCTGGTTTATCCTGAAGATTCCTGGTTTATGCCTTTTGTCCCGGGCATATTATTAATACTTTCAAGAGAATCTTGCTTTGTACAATAAATTACATGGTCAGTCTAATTTTAAATAAATGTCAAACACCTATTTTGTATTCTAAATAAAACTGAGATAAGAAAACTACCTAATCAAGTAAAAATCATGCTAAATAGGTATATACTCTTTGCAGGAGTAAAAAAAAAAAAAAGTTATTCAATTTACCATTTGTAAGAAATAAAGCATCACATCTAAAGTCCAAAAGAAAACTCATTTAAAGCCACAGCTGTTGTGCTATAAGGATGTGGATTAAAACTCATCATTATCTTTCTGTTAATACTCTTCTCTGGACCAATCAGTGGTCATATGGTGTTTACAGACCCTGGACACTGAGCTGACTTGAATGGCCTTTGTATTGCAATACAATCAGATTATGTCTAATCTAAATGCGGGGTGTCCTTTATAGAACAGACAAATCCTAATCCCTCATTTACAAAAGCAAAGCCAGTCTAGTCTCTGATGGCTATCTATTCATTTCCATTTTTAAAAACATTTTAAGGGACAGAAATTAAAATAAAATTGAAATTCACTCAGTCTAAATTTCATCTTAAAGGTAAGAATTCAAAGATTTTGAGCTACAGCTAAAGCACTGTTGTGATAGCCTCAAACATGTTATTGCATAAACACAGTTCTTTAGTTCTTTTCTTCCTGCAGAATAGAGTAACAAAATAAACTACCCCCACCGTTCTAAAAGAATAAAGCCAAGCTTAAAAAGCATCTAATTTCCCATTCTCTAAATTACTTGGGAGTTTATCTTAAAACTCAGATTAGTTAGCTGCACCTATACTTTATCAGTTAAGCTGTAATAATGTTTTAAAGCCAAGGTCCCCATTAGAGGATTCACCAAACTTTTCTGGAATGGACCTTTCTGCTTTTTGCCATCTCACTACATTATTGTCAAGTCCTGCTTCCCCATGAAACCTTGGGATTCACTGGTATTTTCAAGGGCATGAGGGGGTAAAGTACGGATGTGCCAATATCTCCTCCCCCCACCCCAAATCATGGCTTTCACCATCTGTCACCCCCGACCTTCTCTTTCACTGCCATCCTCTTCCTCCCAGGACCCTAGAATTCACTGTCAGTACATATCCTGATGCCATCTCCTTCCTCAGCTCTGCAGGCTGCTACTAATTTGGGGAAATCCTTCTTTTTAAATTTTACATTGTCTCTGTGAGCCATTTTCTCATGACCCGAAAATGAGAGTCTAAAATTAGAAGAGAAAGACAAAGAAGTAATTGAAGTATGGAAAACAGTTATCCGGAATGTACCTACCACCCTCCCACTCATCGGAGTTTGGGGTTTGAAACTGTCAAACAGGAAAGGAGTTCTATGTTGTTTAAAATGAATAAGGGAGACATTTTGTTAGGGCATCAGGAAGGGAAAGAGTTATTTCCACAAAGACTGGTAGTGCTCAGGTCTTAACACAACTCTATAAAGCCACCAATAAAACAACAACAAAAGTAGCAGGGGCTTTGGTGCACTCGTGGGTTTTCTTCAGAGATGGAGGTGAAAGGCAGGCTCGTTCACAAGAACGAAAAGACATTTCAAGTCTAACTTGATGACTGATTTCACTCCTGTTAAAATACTCAGACACCACTTTCCCCAGCCCCATCCATCTCCATGAAGCAAAGAGCTCTATTGATAGCTCTGCTGAAAAGCAAAAATATTCCTCAGTGGTGCCTTTAGAGTATTTAGCACAGTCCCTTAGAGTAGGAGGTCAGTAGCAAAATATTTCTCCACAATGCACACAATGGATCCATACCTAAAATGAATTGGTTGGGTTTTTTTTTTTTCATCTGACTTATATATTGTCCAGGATAAAAGTCTTACCTAGATTCCTCTCAGTGCCTAGCACCTACCACAAAATATATGCTAAAAATAAAGAGCAAATGCTCCTGCATCAATAAATAATACAATAAGGTAAGTTTGAAGCTAAAATTTCACAAGGCATAGAGACAAATTTAGTTGACTTTTCATTTATGTATTAATTCAAAACAAACCCTTCATCCAATCAACATTTATTAAGTTCCTACCGTGTTCTAAGGACTACAGTGGACAGAAGACAAATTAGAAACTCCTCCTACTTTTAATGATGTTAAAGAGAGAGATATAATTATCTAAGGATATAAGATGATTTAATACACTCTAAAAGAATGATAAACTCTTCAACCTGCCCTCCGTTTGCTATAGCCCCCCATGCGCCGCACACTGTGTTAAGTACTACGGATAAAGTAATCAAAAATGCATAAATATGATGGCACCACTGGGGAGAAGAAAGGCACAAAGAAAAAGCCAGAGAAAAGACTTGTAAGTTTGGGGAAAAAAAAGAGTGCTCAGAGAACTGCAAACAGCTAGGTATCTTGAGGAGAGCAAGATGGGAGTTATTAGGAGGAAGGAGTGAGTAGAGACTCAGGAAGAATCCAGACCACAGTGGTCCTTATGTGCTTCCCCCCAAAATTAAAATTCTATCCTGTAGGAAATGGTAAGTCATTAAAGACTTTAAAGAAAGTATCTCTCTTCCACAATTTCAAAAATTTTTTTTAAGATTTTATTTATTTATTCATGAGAGATATATATAGAGAGAAGCAGAGACACAGGCAGAGGGAGAAGCAGGCTCCATGCAGGGAGCCCGACGTGGGACTCGATCCTGGGACTCCAGGATCACACCCTGGGCCGAAGGCAGGCACTAAACCGCTGAGCCACCCAGGGATCCCCCAATTTCAAAATTTTAATAGCTGGGATCCCTGGGTGGCGCAGCGGTTTGGCGCCTGCCTTTGGCCCAGGGCGCGATCCTGGAGACCCAGGATCGAATCCCACGTCAGGCTCCCGGTGCATGGAGCCTGCTTCTCCCTCTGCCTGTGTCTCTGCCTCTCTCTCTCTCTCACTGTGTGCCTATCATAAAAAAAAAAAAAAAAATTTTAATAGCTGATTTCCTAACTGCATATATATCATTTTAAGGAAATGATGACTCAATGGGAAATTGGTGTTTTACATTTATATCCTTGTAAATATAAATAATTTATTTGAAAAACAGGATTTTGACATGCAAAAGATAATTTATAGTACTATTTAAATAATATTGCATGTTCTTTAAAAAAAATAACCCTAAATACATATCCTTTAACGAAAACTTCCCACATTTCCTGGCCCCCTGGTTAACTATTAAATGCTGCCTTCATTGAGAATACAGTTTAGCGCAAATTGATATTTGAATATTTTCCAGTTGGGGCTATTACAAATGATGCTTCTATGAACGCTGTGCTTTGGGGACATAGGTATACATCCTTGTGGAACTGCTGGGTTCGCCTTATTCACTCATTGTTTGTAATACTGATACTTTCTGACAGGAGCAAATATAAGATAGAGAAATGTATGAAGCCACAAAAGAACATAAAAGGTAAAAACACATTCTCCAAAGAACCTCTAGACCAAAATTTTAAACATTATTTATTAAACTATATATTTCTTTCACTGTGAACCCACCATATCATATATCATTTAGGTAGGGAAAATGACCTTTTATTTGGGCAACTCTTTAAAGTACAACAGAGATCCATTTCTGCTTTGCTGTTTGATTAAGTACAATTTTTAAAAGAATATATCCTTTATTCAATTTCGTCTTTCAGGTAATTTGCTTCGACATTAAGCAAACCATCATACCATGAGTGGCTACAGTACCGCTAAAAAGAATGTACCAAGAAAATCTAACAGGAAACATTTCTATAAGAAATGCCTCTTGGTTTTTATGAAGTTTGAGAGTTGGAAAAATACAAATCATTTCAAGAAGAACTTTAAAAGGTTTCTTTCAAACAGGCCTATGTAACCAAATCACTGGCAACTGTATTTCTGAAAATACTTCACAAGACTTCAATGATCTGAAATATATGGGTTTAATGGATTGCCTGGGCTCTAAGCCTGGAAATTTTCCCAGAGATCATCTCACGTTTTTATTCCTAGGATCAATAATGTCAGCAGATGTTAAGGCTTGCTAGCCAAGTACAGTGAGGGAGAGGGAGAGAGAAAGAAAGAGTGTCAAGCATTTCAACAGTCCCCAAACAGTAGCTCAAAGAATGAAAGAGATCAAAAACAAGTTATAAGAGTTGGGAGTGTTTGAACAATAGCTATACAAAACATTTTATTGAGTAACTAGGTTTTAGTTAAGAAACACAACCAGCTATAAATCATACACACCATTCCACAGTCCTCCCTAATCATCCTAAAATATAATGAAAGACCAAATGTCAAAATGCTTCACTGATAAACAATTCTGTGTTCCTGATAATATTTCTCCACATAGTTGAAGACACTTTGTTCATTGAAAGAGGATTAATTATTCTCCGAGGCTTTCGGTGATTAAAATATCTTCTTATAAAAGAAAAACCTTATTATAAGTATCTCCAAAAATAATGTCAATTCACTTACTAGAGAAAAATCGAATGGGTTACTGGATGTTCACATGTAAAAAATTAATCTAGACACTTACCTTACACCTTTAACAAAAATTAACTCAAGATCATAAACCTAAATGTAAAACACAGAACTGAAACTTCTAGAAGATAACATAGGAGAAAGTCTTTGGTGACGTTGGATTGGGCGATGAGTTTTTAGATGTAATACCAAAAGCATAATCTATAAAAGAAAATGTGATAGGTGGAACTTTACTGAAATTAAAAACTCCTAATCTGTGAAGACACTATTAAGAGAATGAAAAGACGAGCCACAAGCTTGGAGAAAAAATATTTGCAAAACATGTATCTGATAAAGAACATGTGTTCCCAAAATACAAGGAAATCTCAGAACCTAACAGTAAGAAAAGAAACAACCCAATTTTTAAAAGGGCAAAAGATCTCAACAGACACCTCATCAAAGAAGATAGGCAGATGGCAAATAAGCATATGAAAGGATGCTCAACATCATATGTCATTAAGAAAATGCAAATTAAAACCACAAAGAGATACTAGTACATACCTTTGAGAACGGTTGCAATTCTATTATAATCGCTGAAATACTGACAACACCAAATGCTACAGAGGATGTGAAGCAACAGGAACACTTATTTATTACCAGTAGGCATGTAAAATGGTACCGCTACTTTGGAAGACACACAATTTCTTACAGAGCTGAACACAGTCTTACCATATGATCCAGCAATCATGCTCCTAGGTATTTACCCAAATGAGTTGAGAACTTTTGTCCAGACCTGCACACAAACGATTGTAACAGCTTTATTTTTAATTGCCCAACTTAGAAGCAACCAAGATATCCTTCAAATAGATGAACAGTTAAAGAAATGGTGTTACATCCAGACAGATGAATATTATTCAGCAATAAAAATGAGCTATCAAGCCATAAAAAGACAATGTTGGGGGGGGAGGGGTATCCTTAAACACATACTGCTAAGGAAAGAAGCTAAGGGCAGCCCGGGTGGCTCAGCGGTTTAGCACTGCCTTCAGCCCAGGGCGTGATTCTGGAGACCTGGCATCAAGTCCCACGTCAGGCTCCCTATATGGAGCCTGCTTCTCCCTCTGCCTGTGTGTCTCTCTCTCTCTTCTTTCTGTGTATTTAAATAAATAATAAAAAACTTTAAAAAAAAAAAAAAAAGAAAGAAAGAAGCTAAGCTGAAAAGGCCATGTACTATATGATTCCAACTACATGACATTGTGGAAAAGGCAAAACTATGGAAGTAATAAAAAAAGATCAGTAGTTTTCAGTGGTTGGGGAGGGAAGGGAAAGAGAGATAAGTAAGTGGAACACAGGAAATTTTTAGGACAGTAAAGCCATTCCATAGGATACTGTAATGGTACATAACAATAAGCATTTGGCAAAACTCAAAGAACAGTACAACACAAAGGGCAAACCCTAATGCAAACCATGGAATTTAGTTAATAGTAATGCATCAATATTGGTTCATCAGTGGTAACCAATGTAGCACACCAATACAAGATGTTAACAGTAGGGGAAACTGAGGTAGGGAGTATAGGGACCTATATACTTTCTCCTCTGATTTTTCTGTAAACCTAAAACTGCTCTAAAAAAAATAAAGCCTATTAATTAAAAAATTAACTAAACTGATTTTGATTTTCAAGCAGTTAACATTTTTGAAAATGTACTATAATACTCATAAAATGGAAAACAAGAGAAATTGCACCTGAATCCCTGATCTATACAGATTTCCTTTCCTAGGCACTATTGTAATAATAAGGATGATGAAGGATAACAGTTCTTATGCATTTACAAAGTGCCAGCCACTATGCTAAAGATTTTATCCATTTGCTAATTTAATCCTCACGTGAACTTATGAGGTAAGCACTGATATCCTTGTTTTTCAAATAAAGAAGCAGGATCTTTCCCCATTCATTTCAGCTGGTAAAAGGTAAGCAGGCTGAGGGACCTCACAATGCATCTTAGACTACTAGACCACGTGCTACATTGCATTTACCACAATGTAAAGATCCAATAAAATTACATTAATATCTCCCAAGGACTCCAACTTTATCAGATTAGGTCACTTGAAAAAAAAATAGGTAAAAATAGGCTAAGAATTTAAATTATATATATATATATATTTTAAAAAAACTTATCCATGGAGATGCTCAACCCCTGTCTGCTTTCATCCCAGGTCCAGGGATAGAGTCCTCCATGGGGCTCCCTGCATGGAGCCTGCTTCTCCTTCTGCCTGTGTCTCTGCCACTCTCTGTTTGTCTCTCATGAATAAATAAAACCTTTAAAAAAAAAAAAAAACCTATACGTGACCTACAAATACTTGTATGTATGAACTAAAAGCATAATCTCTAATTTTCTAGAAGTGGACTTCCTTTCAGACAGGTGCCAATGTTTTCATGGCCCAGAAGTCTGTTCAAATGCTCCTTCCAAGAGAAAAAAGACAAGTCCCCTGGGTTACAGCAAGTAATAGACACAAATGCCTTGGGCCCAAGCCCTGGGCCAGGAGTTTGAAGACCAGGGCTGTGGTCTCAGCTCTGCTGGTCCTGATGCAACCACATCTGTTTCTTGCCACCTCCACTAAAAGAGACTGACAGAGAAAATCTGAGTGTCTTCAGTTCTCTGATTCATGGATTTGGTGTCTTACAGATTATTTATTTTTGTGACTTAGAAAAATAACTCGATCACAAGGTAGGCACAAATTACGGTGGGGTGTAGAGTTTCATTTTAACTTAGGCAAGACTCAGTTAGTATGACGTCACTGGTGGGTCTGAGGTTCTATGGCAGAGCCTCTTTCCATAGACAAGTCTTGGACTAGCTGAACAGTCAGATTAAACTGTTTTAGTATCTAGAAGATGAGTTCCATTTGGGATCTTGGATGATTTTGGATAATCAAAGCCCTATGCAAAACAGAAAAAATGAGGAAAGTTTGGCCTTAGGCTATGTTTACAAAGGAATCTCTCTTCCTACCAAGGCCTCCCCAGCTGCCTACTTCCTTGCTTCCCCACTTCACTGGGCATCCATCCCAGGACGTTCCTTGAAGTTTCCTACTGCTACAAAACATTCACCTCTTCTTTTAAAAACGCACTGCCACTACAGCTCTTCTAGGATTTAGAAGGAATGCAAGTAAATTAAGATGACTCGGGAGTGCCTGGGTGGCTCAGCTGGTTATTGACTGACTCCTGATTTCAGCTCAGGTCATAATCTCAGGGTCCTGATATGAAGCCCTACATTGGGGTTCCACACTCAGTGGGGAGTCTGCTTGGGATTCTCTCTCTTTCTCCCTCTGCCCCTCTCCCTGTTTGAGTTCTCGCTCTCTAAAATACCTACATACATATATAAACTGGATCAGACCACAGAATAAATAGCTGAAAGGAGTTTAATCTTTCCTGGGCTGTTATTTGCATTTTTAAAATGTTAATACACATAAATCTTCCAAAGGAGGAATTTGGATAAGAGGAAGTTTTGTGGATTTTAAAGGTTTTTTTTATTCGTTTTTATTTTTATTTTTTTGATTCGTTTTTAGTAAAGGAAAGCACTATTCCAGGACATCTTGTCTTTATTGCTCACCCTACGTTAGCCGACCAAATCAGAAAACAAAACCAGACACCGAGCAACCCACCCCACTTCTGCAACATTACTAATCCAAATCCAAGTCATCCTGCAAGATGCTAGGGTATGTGTGTTCTTTAGGCTAACAATTTAAATTATCAGCCTAGAATGTTAAGTATACATTTTATAACAATTATCACATTCCATACTGATAATCAAAGTGTCCAAGAATTAAAGTAAGATATTCTTAGAGAAAATATTCAAGATATAACTGCAATTAATTTTTATTGTATGAATAAATGCACCATGCAAACAGCAGAAGTGTGTTAACATTATCTCCAATAAGAAATATTTTATTCATTTGAATATTCTCTGGTTTGGGTCCAAAATGACAATATTACATAAAAAGTCTTTCAAAATTATTTTATAGCTTCTCTAAAGTCTGTACAACCAATTATTTTACATTTCTCTAGGTATATCACCCTGGACACACTGAAGAGTGTCTGTGTATTTTTCAAAGAATCAGATGCTTTGTGCAATTTTTATTTGTATAGACACAATTAAATATTCGACTGCATTTTTTCAGTCTTTTGTTTCCCCAAATATGCCTTTATTTTGACTATTTCAGGAGAATACAAAGGAAAATCATGTAAATAAAATGACCTTTTTATTTTTCTCTGAAACTATTTCTAGACCTCACAATAAGATATAGTACCCATAAGAAACATTGCTCTACAGGAGATGCACACCTAAAAGAAACCAATGAAAATACACAATGGATACACACACACACAATGGATACATACACACACACACACACACACACACGAGTATCTAGTTTTAAAGAACAAGATAAAGTTCTCAGATATAAAGTTAAAAGATTAAAAATTAAGAGGGGGAAGTATTAATGCCAGAATCAAAACAAGAAGAAATATTACTATTTGTATGATGCTTTAAAGTTTTACAAGTGTATTGATACCCATTATGCCATTTTGATAAAGCTGCCCTATTTACTAATGGCCAGTACACACACTGCTGTCCTACTAGAGCTTAAAGTTAAAAACGGTAATGGTGTTTTTAAAACTCAGACGTAATAAATACCCCTTTTATATAGCTTTGGCTTTTAAACCACGTTAATGTTTTATATATTAATAAGCCAAAGATCTAAGTAAGAAAGGATAGGGGAAACGAAAATTGATTTGAAACAGAAACAAACCTAATTGTATATCAAATAGATATCCCTTTACAGAAGAAAATACAAAAAAAAAAAACAACAACAACAACACACACACACACACACAGGTAATTTTTGAACATAGCATATGACTTTTATATCCTCAAGGAGATACATTCTAAGGACATAAAGAAGGGCAGAAATATCCTGAACTTCATTTGTCTGATGCTGGTATTGGTGTAACAGTTCTAAAATTTTGGGAAGGGGTTGGGTTGTTAGCTATAAATAAGTAAATATCAATTTATTGATGTCATTGGGACCTAGGCTTTCTTCTGTGGGAGAAGGGAGATTCAAATACAAAAGCGGGGGAAGGAGGGATCCCTGGGTGGCGCAGTGGTTTGGCGCCTGCCTTTGGCCCAGGGCGCGATCCTGGAGACCCTGGATCGAATCCCATGTCGGGCTCCCGGTGCATGGAGCCTGCTTCTCCCTCTGCCTGTGTCTCTGCCCCTCTCTCTCTCTCTCTGTGTGACTATCATAAATAAATAAAAATTAAAAAAAAAAGCGGGGGAAGGAGAAAAAAGAACACCATGGTATTGGATTAGAATTACAGGTATCAGTAAGAGCTTGTGGGCTGTGGTTGTGCGTCTGTGTGTGTGTGTGTGTGTGTGTGTGTTCACTAGCTCTGTCCACTGAATGATTCTAGAATCAGTGATACCTTCATTCTGAAATCAATATATTGGTAGCAATAAACACATCGAGTTCCAAGATGTTGGTTTCTGAGTATCATGCCCCACTAAAACAAACCATGAAATTTTGGAGAAATCATTGATTCTATGTCTGAAGAAGGGAAAATAATAAAGTAAGCCTGGACCTTCTTTCTATGTCAGAGAAAAAGAGAATTCAAAAACTGAGTGAAAAGGTCAGCCTGAAAGGATTCTCAGTAGTCCAATTTGAGACAATTACAGCATCAAAATTATAATGATAGGAGTTGGATTAAAACATCATGAATTTTTTTTAAATCCTTGAGTTCATACTGATTTTTTAAAGGGGGGAAGGGAAGGAAAATTTTTCTTTAGAAAAGTAAACCAACTAACGAATATGGAAAAACCAAGAGAGATAGAAAAATCATCAGTTTCACAACCACCATAGCAATAACTGATTCGGGGAAGGTGCTTCTATGGATACTAATACCATTAGGTGAAAGGCTATTAGGAAACAAGATATTCATGGTCTCAAAGTATCTCCCCATAGATTATTTATTGATTGTCAAGGGGGAAAGATACCTTTACAATGCAGAAATCTAGCAGATACACCTTATCAAATGATGAAGTTTAATGTCATCAACACTAGGACAAAGTAACATCTGATATAACACCTGATATTATGCACTGTGAAGGACACAACACCACCAAGGGAGGATTTTTGCCAAATAGATTTAACCTAAATATAATCATGAGGGAACATCGGTCAAATCCAAATCATAGGAGATCCTCCAGAATAACCAGCTTGTGCTCTTCAAAATTATCAGTACCATTAAAACAAAACAAAACTAAAGAAGTCTGTGGTGACTGTTCTGAATTAGAGGAGAAAAAGAAATATGACCATCAAAAATCACCTATAAAGTAAATGACTGGGACAGTTTGGTAAATTTCAACATAGGCTATAGAGTAGATAAAAGTACTACACTGCTGATTTTTCTGGACACGATCAGAGAGATGGTGAAGAATTTAAGGATGAAATGTCATGACGTCTGCACCTAACTTTGAAATGCTTTAGCAAAACGAAACAAAACAAATCAAATGCTTGTATAGAGAGAAAAGACATAAAGCAAAGGTGGCAAATGATCACCAATTGGTGACTCCACATGAAGAGTTTTTGCAACTTTTCAGTGTATTTGCAATTTTTCAAAATAAAAAATAAAGAGAAATTGTTGGGGGTACCTCAATTGTCCCTTGAGGTAAAGGACACGTTCACACGAGTTTTGACCCCAGCACTGTAGAGTCCACATTATCCGGGTGGGGCCTGAGCCTAACGGCGTGTGGGTAAACAGGTGCACCGCAGAGCCTGTCAGGTGCTGGTGCAGGAGGGAGCTCTGAGAGCCTCAGCAATGGTCTTGGGAACAAGGCAATTGCTGGCACACTGTCCCTTCTTTACTGCGGCCCTCAAAGCCCTGTGTGGTCTGTCCACCTCAGTTGTCCATCGCTGCCTCTCTGGCCCTTATGTGTCCCTCCTCATTCCTACTCTCCTTTTGCTATTCCTCAAAACCATCAAGCTCCTCTCACCTTGGACTTCTGCAATCCGTGTCCTCTGCTTGGGAAGTTCTGTCTCCAGATCCTTGTGCACTAACCTTCATGTCTTGTGGGTCATGGCTAGGCGTCCCAGCCTGGCCAGGGTGTCCTTCCCTGACACCTGCAGCCCTTCAGAACAGCCCTTCATTTCCACTCGCTCTCTCAGAGCATCTTGGTTAGGGCTATCCTTCATGCACTTATCCCAAGGCACAAGTCAGACATTTTATTTATGCATTTATTTATCAGTTTGTTACCTGTTCTCCCTCGAGAGGGCCTTGTCTCTCTTGGCCGCTGCTGTAACCCAGGGCTTTGATCAGGGCCTGATGTACTCTGCAAACACTTAGGGACTTAATGGACCGAGGTGCTAAAACACTGCGCAACCCTATGGATTAAATCCTGCACTGCTTCCCCTGCGATTTTTGCATTTAGAGCAATAAAATAAAATGCAAAACAAGAGACTTTGAGTCGATATTTTCTCTCATATTTCTTTGGGAAAACAATTTCGAGATAACCTGAATCAATGTTCCCAGGTTTTCTAATGAAATAGAAGTGTATTTGCAAATAATCACAAATCGTAGCAAACTGGGCCCCCCTCTCCCCCTTAAGGAGAAATGAGTGAAGGGATGTAACTGCTGCTTTGTTTGCCCCCAGCGCTCCACTTAGCAGCCGGGGGAAAGTATCAAACAATCGGAGGTGGGAACCTATTCTGCTTTTCCACTTCATTAAATCATACATCATTTTTACATGTGAGCCGCCAGGCCATAAATCATGTAAGACAGAATGAGAGCTAATTAAAGGGTCAGCTGAGCATATAATTTTGAATTCCTAGGCACCCAAAAACTGAGATTGACAGTGAGTGTGATAAAACCCAGAATCATTTGTTAACTCATAAAACAAGAATTTTCAAGCTGCCAACTTGTGAAGTCATATTTTCATATATAAAAAAATCTATATCGAATATAACTCTTATATGATAATGAACTTTCAGTCATTTATCCCAGAGTACTTCATTAAAATATACTTAATTTTTTTTTTTTTTTGGTTAACGATTGCAAGGTCAAAAAAAATACAAGTGAATTGTGTTCTCATTTCAGACTGAAGTTCACTCCTGAGATAGGAAACATTGTTAATTGGTATTTCATAGCATATTTCTTCCAAAGTGTGTTCAGGGAAAGCAGGTTAGTAGAAAGAAATTCCATTTGTCAAGGGGGAAAATGAAAATGGAGTTAGACCAAGATGGCCAAGGTCACTAAACAAGTCAGTAACTGTTCTGAGAGCAGAACCTGAAGAGACAGCTGACTCACCGTGGTTTTCCCTCCTCCAAATACACTGCTTCATCTAAAAGGTATTTTGAGGATATTCAAGTTTATGCATTTTATATTTGCATTCCTCATGATGAGGAACTTTCACATTAGAAAAAAACCATCTTAGACTATAATAAATATCAAGACTATTTTCTTTCTCTTAAGAATCCTTAGAGTCATAAAACAGAGCTTGAGATCTAACATGTTGAGACAGCTATACTGGTCAGACATAAATACTAGGCTACAGTTTCGAAAGAAAGGTACTAACTTCCTATCATTACTATAATTTAATAACCTAAAAACTAAAGTGCAATCTCAGAGTTCTTGAATTATTAGAATTTTATCAAATTTAACATTTTCGGAATCACAGCTAAAGGAAATGAAAATTTTACGTGTTAAATATATCCACGGTCTATTTGGCAATTCCTTAAAAATCTAAATCTCCAATATTTTCTGTTCAAGTCCCAGGGTAGAAAAAAAAAAAAAACGTTTCCCTCTGTGAATTCAGAGGTGAAAAAGGTGGGAATTTAGTGAGTTACCTAGATCGAGTTTCCAAAGCTGTGCCTGTTCCTAAATCCTCTTTTCAAACAACATGATACACACATCTCTCTGTGACCAAGTATAGGAAATGAAAAAACAACAACAGAAACAAACCACAGCTCGAGGACAACATTTTCAAAAGATTGCTTGGATCTTTCCTAATCTCATGCCCCACGCGTGAACTTCTGATCACAACAACACGGGCACTTCAGTAACGTACGAAACAAGAAAACTGGCACAACAAGCCTTGCTTGCACAAGATTTGTCTTTTTACCCCTCATACCAAAATCTTCACGCACATGGCATGCCACACTTCTGATCACACGGAAAGTGTGATTATTAGCCTTGGCTACCTATTACCCCAGTATCACTGGGGTAAGACATAGGCTTCCATCCCCTCTACATTTCCAAAGGAAATGCTTACTGCATTGCCATTTCCAAAAGAAGATTTCCTCAGGAAAAGGAAAGCACATGCTTCTATGGGATGCAAAGCTATATATAGATATATATAAATATATATCTGGATCTGTGAGCAAAAAAATAGCAAAGAATACTGGAAGCTCCATGGTGTCTCTAGTCTGTCATATTTGAGCACTATACACTCTTCCTAAGGAAAGAATCAGTAATTTGATATTTGTTTCCATGGCCAGAATCATGGAAGGGGAAATTAATTTATATAAAACTACATTTAAAATATTCTTTTGCTTAAAAGAAAAAATAATATGAATAATAGGCTGAGTTAAAGATGAGTTATCACTATAAACAAAAAAAAAGGGGGGGGGGTTTGCGCTCCTAGCAAAGATCCTTTCAGTTTCAATGCTATAATAATCTATCCTAATTCAAAGAACACAGGCTACTATAAACCATTTGGAGGAGGAAAACCATCTAGGATTGACATTTCTCCCAGAGTTCTTTCTGGAGAATTCTTCTCCTGAAGAAGATTAATGCCTAACTCTAGAAGAAAACTGCTTAGTTGTGGTCAACAGCCTCTTACTCATACTTGACAATTCTTTTGGGACTTATTAAAGACCAGCTGCAAAAGCTGTAGCCACTGAGCCATCCAATGAACCCTGGGTCTGTTGCTCCCATTAACTACCCAACACACCTGTCCCCATGGACCTTACCAGAGAGAACTGTGCACAGATGGGGTCTTTCCCACCACCCAAACCAACTCAGTGCTCTCTCCCATGAATTTTCATTAGTCAATGAAGTAGAAAATTTTCCAATGAATCGCAAACGAAATGGCCTTTCTTGACCAGAAATGGATACTATCGTTACCTAAAGTGACTTTTAAATGTGATGTTCGAGTCTATGATTTTATGGTACCATTTGAAATAATAGAAAGTAAAACACAAAAATGGACATTTTGTGATAAGTGTCTCTGTCTAATTCAATTCTTTATCATTGAAATTTTTCACAGATGTTAAAAAAAATCTAAGGATTTCAGATCGCCATTAGTGTCCCACTGGGAAAGAAATACAATATTCAAATTGGGAAAATCTGAAAAGAGTTTATTTTTAAAGGACTGTTCACAAGTATAGAGTCAGAAGCGGAGGAATCACAAGGATACACAGGAACCAGGGGTCTGAGAGAGGATGGTGTTACACCCCCCGGGGGGGAAGTCAGTTACCTACATCTGGAGAGCAGAAAAGACCATGAGGGAGGCCACGTTGAGAGAGGCCGTGACCAGCACAGGACACAGTCAACCTGTGGTAACCTTGCAGCGTAGGGTCCAGGAAATAAACACTCTGATCTCACTCTCCTCCCTCTCTCCCATCTCTGGCCAGCGTTTTCCATTAATCAAACCCAACGATAAGACAGTGGACAAGGGATTCCAGAGATTTGGTCCATATGGGTCAGCCTCTTAAAGCAGAGACATGAGTGGACAAGGGCTAGAGTGGATCCAGAGGGACAAATGGAAAATATCCACAGACAGAGACAGACCACACAAGACTTCCTTTCCAAGATTAGATTAAAACTACAGATATTTTTTTTAAAACATTACAGAATCAGGGTATTCACATGGGACAGGACCAGATGCAAGGTCCCCAGCACAGCTGGCCTCGTCCCCCAGGGTCCCTAAAATAAGCACACAAGCACTGGCAGTGCAAGGCACGATCTTGCTGAGGAAGAAAGAGTTGCTCATTTCTTGCCATACCCGGTTAAATCCACATTCGGGAAGATTTTGACAAGGTCCTCCGAACATGATGCAAAGAAGTTTGGGTCATGTACGTGCAAAATCAAATCATAGAAGTTCTTTGATTGGAGCAATGCCACGATTGCATCTTTGTTTAGAAATATTTCTTTGATGCTATTATGGCATCAAGATCAGAAGAGAACACGAATGAAAGCTAGGAGACCACTCAGAAAGCCATTACGATAATCCAAGAGAAACAAATTCAGTATTATCATTTTGTGGTTTGTACTTTTAAAAATCCTTGGTGCCTAATACTTTGTGATATAAGGAATTTGTTCCTTCGATTTTGAAGTTTCTATATCCTCTTATCGATTTCTCTTGCTTCTTGACATCCCAGGACCAATCATTCACCAACTCCTTTTGAGTTTAGCTTTTTAGCACCTCTAGGACCTACCTCTTATCTCTGCCAGTGCTCTGATAAAGACCACGTTTAAAAAAAAAAAAGACCACGTTTATCAGGTAGGCTAGCATTTCTCAAATTACGTACAAACTGTTCTTGAGGATTCCACAGAAAAGAATGTTTTCTTGTCAAATACTTTGGGGAAGACCTGAGATAAACAAAAGTAAATAGTTTGCTTATATGACTTGTGAATTCCTAGAGACGGGGGCTACATTCAGCAGTTCTCCCCTTTCATAGAAAACTTAAGAACATCTCCAGGGACAGTGGTGCACCTCAGACTATAGATGGCAAAACGCTGACATGGACAAACTAAGGTTTTTCTTGTATTTCAGTAAAGTTCCTTCAGTGTGCTGACTTTTCTGTATTTACTGTCTTTATTTATTTTTTTGTATTTATTTTGTAATTTTTGTATTAATTTTTGTATTTATTCTGTATTTCTGTATTTATTGTCTCCAGGAAAAAGATTTCATAGCATAGAGCAGAAGAAAGAAGGAAATGAGGGTACTCCTTTCTTGCAGTTTGAGTTTTGAACATTAGGGCAAATCGTGGGCAACAGATTTGAAAGAATATGATGAGTAAGAGCAAAGCTTCCTACTTTCAGACTAAATAAAAGGGAGAGAAAGGGAGATAGTTAAAGGGTACTGCAGAGACTTTTGACCTAAGTGAGTATCTGGGAAGGGAGCCCAGGTCTCAGCCCACTCGCCAGCCTTGCACTGAGCCCTGATGGAACGAAAGATAATGGAAACCCCAGTAGTTTTGGTAGATCTAAGAAGCCTGAGAATCTGTACCTTCCTGGGAACATGGAGCCCTGAGAATAAATGATAAATGGCTGAAATGTACTATATTGACGTCTGGATGGAAGTTTCTCAATCCCAGAGATATTAACATTTTGGTTCCAAGAAACCTTTGTTGTAGGGACTGTCCTGTGCTCTAGAGGATGTTTAACAGCATTGCTGGTCTGTATCCACAAGATGCCAGGAACATAATCTCCTTCCCCAGTTGGGGCAACTAAAATGTTTCCAGACATCCCCAAATGTCCAGGGGTGGGAGGGTAGGTGGGAATCCCAGTTAAGAACCACTAGCCTAGGTAGTTAAGAGTCCTAGACAGCTTCGGCAGTTTCCTCCTGGCACAGTATAGGTGGCGAAGAGCTGAACGAAACATTCTGGAGGATCTAGAGCAACCTGCATGGCTGATGTGCTAGAACCAGATGGGATAGGAAAAAAACGAATCGATGCCTATGGATGCCAGAGAAGACTAATCACTCCCAAGGACAAAATGGTACGCTCCCCATGGATATCTCGGCATTGTAGCTGCACTGGTTAAGAATGAGGATACTGGAGCATAGCAGGCATTGGGCTGCCCGGTTCGAATCCCAGGTCTAGTCATTAAGAGCTGTTTGACTTTGGTAAATCACTCGACTTTCTGGGCCTGTTTCCTTATTTATAAGATGGAGATAGTAATAGCATGTACCCGATATAGGGTTACTAGCGTAATTAAATTAGTTCAAATTTATAAAGTACCTGCTTTTTATATAACTAAGGGTTTTTTTAAGATTTTATTTATTTATTCATGAGAGACAGAGAGACAGAGGCAGAGACACAGGCAGAGGGATAAGCCAGCTCGCTGCAGGGAGCCCAATGCGTCACTCAATCCCGGGACCCCAGGATCATGACCTGAGCTGAAGGCAGACGCTCAACCGCTGAGCCACCCAGGCGTCCCCATAGCCAGGTTTTGAATAAGTAGTGGTTTTTACATGTAAATAAACATGGACTTAGATCTCAGTCAGAGAAGGGGAGTACAACCCTGAATTATATAGCTAAGTTTCTACCGTCAAATCGAAGGAAGCTCACAATAGAAACTGAAATTCCTAGGAAAAGAATGAAGTTATCTTTCTATTACCAACTGTGTCAAGAAACTTCTTCTCAGTATGTCGGTCTCTTTGCATCCAGTCTAACCTTCTCTGTCCCAACCCCGATCTCTATCTTCATACCACCACTGTGACCATCATTCACATCTCAAATCTGATCAGATAATGGGCATCTGATCAGTCATGGTCACACAGACATGCCCCAACAGTTAAAGGCGATGTGGCGAAGGGCATGGCATGAAAGTTCATTGAGTTTCTGTGTAAAATTTTATTTGAAAAAGTGATCTATGCTCCTAAAAAAATATTTAAAAATCATTGGCCCACAGAGGTTCCACCAGATGGCAGTCAAACCCACCCATGAGCAGCCCTTGCCCATCTTTCCAGCTGTTTGTAAACAACCCCAGGGTCCAAATGAAGAAAATCACTGACAGAGAGCACATGTGCTCACTAACTTCATAGTTCTGCACGTGCTGGTTCATCTGCTCGGAATACCTTTCTCTGTCTCCTACCGATGTGATGTCAATGAAGGGATCTTTTGCTGAGAAATATGCTCAGATTTGCATTTAATAAAGAAAACTCAGGGACTGAAGGCCTCTCCTTTGGTGCTGGGGGCACTGCTTTGTGTGCTGTGGGATTTTTTTGCCAAGGCTGGAGATCCCTGTGATAAAATACATAGCTTCCCCAAATGTATCACACCCCCGCTCAACGTCCTGCCACGGCACTGGAGTGCTCCAGAGAAGCAGACTAACCTTGGATCCACCAACTTTAGGAAACCAACCTCTCCCTTTCTTTTCTATTTCCTTGCTTACCCTACACCCAAAGCTCCTTGATGCTCTTTCTGCCTAGAATATACTCCCTTCAAGGGGCCTCTAGAACACTAGTCTCTCATCTAATGTGGGCAACTTGCTTTCTTCCCTGCAAATCAACTCTCCCCTGAGGTCAGGGGAGCACACAGGCCCGGCTACCTGTTTGAAAAGGGAAAGGAAGTACACACGTAGAGTGAAACAAACTGTCTCACAGGGAATCACGATTCTACCTCTATGGGTAGCTCTGTGAATCGCCACTTCTTTCTTCATGTTTTTCATGAATTCGTTTTGTGGTCAGAAGCATATACTACTTAAAAAGAAAAAAGGTCCAATCGGGACACACAATTATGTTGGAGCATCATTATGCAAGCTACACTGCAACACAGGTACATGACAGAAAGCAGTAGCTTGGGTCTCCAGATCTTTAACACAATTGATGCCGTGATGAAAAACACGATTTCCTCCAGAGGGTCACCATTCATTGTCTTCACTCATGCATCCGTGTTCATACCCTTTCAGTTCAATGCCACAACCCATCAGATCACCTTCTCCTCTGTCCCATTTGGCAGCCAGTCCCAGGACTGCTGCTGGTTTTCCATCTGTCAAACTCAATCTATCTTCAAAAGAGAGGCAGGGCCTGGAGAGTAGACGGAGCAAAGAACAACGAAGGCAGAGACTGATTTCACCCTGGATTTGGTCTTCCTTCAGGGGAAGAGGAGTCCTAATAATATGGAAATTCCCTCACAGGGACTTGCTTCCTGGCTCAGTGAGAGTCTGGCTAGAACGGAGCTTCCAGCCTGGGAGACAACAACCCTATACAGTGAACAGCTTTTGCAGCTGGTCCTTGCCCAGCTGTGAAGATCCCTCTTGACCTGCGGCATTTTGAACAACTCTGTACAGTGTAGCCATGCTCACGGCAGATTGTTCCAGAGAAGACAGTGATCCAAGTTAGCCACTCAGACAGAATGGAACATGCCTACAGAAGTTCCATAAAAATGGAACCAGTTGAAATGGGCTCTTCCATTGGCTAGTTGTATGACCTACGGTAAGGCATTTAACCTCGCCTGACCTATTTCTTCATCTGTGGAAAGAACAGTCTGAACTAGATGATGTTTAAATTTCCATTCTAGCCTTGCATTATGGTTTTTGTGATGAAGGTGAGTTTCTCAACTTCTTAAGCATCAGTTTCATCATGTGTAAAATGGGGATGCTTAAAACACTACCGCACACAGCCTGTGGCCTCTGGTTGATATTGCTATTTTCTTGTTATTTCTATATGGAACATAATTTGAAATTAGAGAAAAGGAAGGTAGGGAGAGATGGATGGAAGGAAGTCAAGGTGAAAACATAATTGTTCGGTCAAAGGAAGGCTTTGAATAAGAAGATCCAACCACTTGGCTTACCATTAGTGCAAAGAGGTTGGGGAAGGGTAGACCAAGAATCGGTATGACTCTCCAGCATGCAAAAATGTACAGGGTGTTTAATTGGGACCTTAAAAAAAGAAGAAGAAGGTAATGCTATTTATCCCAAGCTCTATTACTCTCAGAACCTAAGTGAAAATCTAGTAACAAAGGGTATTTCAAATACAAGTAGCACTGGGTAAAGTCATAACTCTCCAATGAATGATGAACTATTCAACTTGGAGAACCATGTTGAAGACTTATTTTTTCCTTTGCCTTTCTTTGTGTCCTCGTCCTGCTGACATGGACTATATCTGTATACCAGGCCCATTCCTTCCTTCAAACATCAAGAGCTCACTACTCCAACACCACACAAAATTGGTTATCTCCGATGCAAATGATTTTCTCAATCCAGAAACTACTCTAACACCCTGAAAGGTGGTTAATGATTTAAGACTCAGAAGAATAACCTAGGATGTCCATTATAGGGTATTCTTCTCTGTATGGATGCTGTGCTCTGGTAGCAATCTAGGATTTACTCATATATGTAGCCTGATCCCGGTTCGATTCTTTGGGGAGTCAATGATCCGACTGGGTACGATGCAATGAATTGAATGACAGAAGGTAGGACAGGTAAGAGATGAAAATAAATAAATAAAAGGACCCGTGCTGCATAATGTGGGGGCATATGATGCCACCCTCGAGAGATGTAAAATCTCGGCAATAAATGGATTGCAGGTAGTGACGGCAGTCGACCCAGGGTACTTCAGCCAGAACAACAAAAAAAATGCCATTCTGCCTATACGGGTGAAAACAAGTGTCACCGAAATTGATGGAGACAGGGATCAAAGATAAACTCATCACACGACGGGCATGTCACACCTGCCTCTCATATAGAAGAACTGTATGGATCGCCTGCATGTTTTCCACATCGCATTTGTGAAGATTTGCAGCTCTTGTTCTATTTTCTGGGCTTGTATGTGCAAAGCAACATGTGCACAATTGACCCCGTCAGATGGTCACACCAGGAAACTGGCAAGAGCTTCCCCATTCGGGGGATCCTAGGTACCTCCTAAGGAATGCGAGAACGAACTCGTCCGTGGTTCCATATTCACAACTTGATACCAGGTGCCCTAGAATTCAAAGTGCGTTTGTGGCGCTCTTGGATGCCTTAGAACAAAACCAATCACTACCGTCTGCTCCAGGCGGCTGCCACGGCGCTGTCGGAAGCTGGCATGGCGTGGGGCTGGCAAGACCTTTTCAGAGCCGACTGGTTCTCTTGCAAGCTGATGAAAGACGAAGGGAACCTCTCAGAGAGTCTCCCCTTGGACAATATTCTCTCCACTGACATACCTGCACCTGGAAGGGCCTTTCCGTCGTCGTGGAAAGTCACCTTAGAGGGGTTAATGCCTTGTTAACTATGAAAACAGTCATTTGTGCACGGTTATGCCCCAAATTTGGTGTTATTCTGTTGCTTTTCTGTTTACATTTTAAAACTATATTCTTGTAAAATGTCTAGCATGCCTATTTTCAAAATCTGCAGCTCAGAGGATCCCGCAGCCTTAGGTTTCTAAAATCATCTCAGAAACAGAAGTACAGCTCTAATTTAAATCATCCTAATCACTCAGATGTCTAATCAGAGATGTTGCCCACATGTCCTGTTACATTTACATATTTTTAAGTGGGAATTTGCTGATACACGGTGATATCGGGAAGGAGCTCGCTGATAGGCTCCTACAGAGCCTTCACGCCAGACGGCCGTGCCACCGCGGGTCACCTCCTCAAAGGACCCACACCGCGGCTCCACAGAACCCCTCAAAAGGCTTGGGAAGAAAAAACTCGTCCTGCTTGATTTCACGTATGAAATCCAGGATGCTGCTGCCCCAAGGCACGCGGGCAGGTCTGCCCCCCCGAGCGGCCTGTCGTGAGCCCCGAGCGCAAGTGAGGCCGCCGTGGAAGCAGAGGCCTCGCCCTTACCGGCCTCGGTCCACGGTCCACGGTCCACGGTCCACGCGGCGAGCTTCAAAGCGCACATGGGGATGCCGCAGGCCCGAGGTGGAGCCCGGGACGCTGCACGGTTTTTCACAAACTCCCGAGGGACGCCCGTGCTGCCCGCCCAGGGCCCACCCTGAGCAGGAGGGTCCGCTCTGCCGGTGCCCCCGGGCACATCGGGCGGCCTCTCGGCGCTTCGGCTCCCCTCTCCAGGAGGCAGACAGGAGGCCGGGGCTCAGGCACGCCGGGGGGCTCAGGGGCTGAGCGGCAGAGCAGCTGCCTTGGGCTCAGGTCATGACCCCGGGGCCTGGGATCGAGTCCCGCCTTGGGCTCCCTGCAGGGGGCCTGGGTCTCCCTCGGCCTGGGTCTCTGCCTCCCTCTCTGTGCCTCTCATGAACAAAAGAAAGAAAGGGAAGGAAAGGGAAGGAAAGGGAAGGGAAGGGAAGGGAAGGGAAGGGAAGGGAAGGGAAGGGAAGGGAAGGGAAGGGAAGGGAAGGGAAGGGAAGGGAAGGGAAGGGAAGGGAAGGGAGGGAGGAAGGAAGGAAGGAAGGAAGGAAGGAAGGAGAAAAGAGGAAGGCAGGAAGGCAGGAGGAAGGGGAAAGGAAAAGGAAGGGAAGGGAAGGGAAGGGAAGGGAAGGGAAGGGAAGGGAAGGGAAGGGAAGGGAAGGGAAGGGAAGGAAGGGAAGGGAAGGGAAGGGAAGGAAGGAAGGAGAGGAAGGAAGGAAGGAAGGAAGGAAGGAAGGAAGGAAGGAAGGAAGGAAGGAAGGAAGGAAAGAAGGGAAGGGAAGGGAAGGGAAGGGAAGGGAAGGGAAGGGAAGGGAAGGGAAGGGAAGGGAAGGGAAGGGAAGGGAAGGGAAGGGAGAGGGAAGGAAGAGAGACTTCACTTCGTCACTTCAGGGAGCTGAAGAGGGCGGGACGGGACGGACGGGACTGCAGGCCGCCATCCTGCAGGGATGAGGCCCGGGGAGCAGTGAGCCGACTCTGGAGTCCGGGAAGCCAACGCACCGGTGCCACCGCCGCTGCTCCTGCCTCCGGGCCCGCTGCACGGTCCAGGTCTTCCCTTCTTCTCCCCAAGTCCCAGGCGCCACCGAAACCGTCTCAAGACACGAGGTTACCGAACTGAAAGGCAGGGCGGAACAGACGGTAGTTTTCTGTGCCCGCGGCATCTGTCCCGTAATTCTGGTCCCCGAAATGTGCCTACTGCTGCCTGCCCGCGGCACACGGGGGGGGGGGCGGGGGGGGGGGGCACGGGGACACCGCGGTCCCTGCCCAGCAGCACAGCAGCTAAGGGCGGAGGCGGCGCTGGCAACACACTTGGTCCCGGGTCAGCCCGCAGCCTCGGCTCGGCATTCGAGGACCTTCTCCTACTAAACTGCCTTCGCCCCGGCTTCCCTGGGAGGCACCTGCCGCCACCCCTGGTTCTGTGGCAGCAGCCGGTCGTGGTGCCATCGGACCCAAGGACATCGAACCGGAGGAGGAGGAGGCTCACAGGAACGGGGACTGAGCGTGCGACACAAATGAGGCGGAAGGGCCTGGAATAAGGGACCACGCCGCTTCGGCAGGCAGGCGGCTCCCCGTCTGTCCCCTCGGGGGAGACTCGGGGGACAAGAGCGGAGACACCTCCTGGCTTTACAGATGCTCAGGGATGCTCTTACCTAGTCTAACCCGCTTTCAACGGAATCTCTCTTGGGAGGCGCCGCACCTAACAGGCCACCCTGTACCTAGAGGGGCGCCGGGGGGGGGCTCGCGGGGTGCAGGGCAGCAGGCCGGCTCTAGAAGGACCCGGGGAAGTGAGGGAGCACCCCAGGAGGCCAGCCGGGGCGCAGGCTGCGAGCTGCCGGGGGTGGCCACGGGCACCAGGCACAGAAGGGCCTTACGGAGCCGCTGCAGAGTCGGGCTCAGGGCAGCCCCCTCGTGCCCCCCGCGCTCTGCCACCAGGCTGCACACAGTCTCAGGGGCACCCATGTCCTCGGGATTGAAATTTTACATCCAGGGACGCTATTTCAAATAATCTAATTTGGTGAGATGAGAAAATCATATCTCGTAAAACTATCATCCCTTTCCAGGAGGCCCTATACGGGTTTGCAGGCTGTGGCGGTATCTAGCCACAGCACGAGCCTCCCTTCTTGGCGATACCGAGACGACAGACTTAAAGATGAAATTATTTTAATAAGCAATGTTACTACTCGGTATGTGCAGTTTGTTCTTTACAACCTGAACTTCATAAATTTTTATAAGGTGTCTATTTACTGTCAGGCTCAGGAGCTGCTGTGTCACTGCTGCTCAAAGCTTTTTCAAATAAAAGAATCTTGGCTGGATGCGATACATTATGTGGTATTGAGAGAGACGACCCCACGCCCACTCCCAGTGTCTCCTCAGTAACACTCCTGTCTTCTATGCAAATGGTAAAATAAATATATTCCCGGTCACTGTGAAGCAGGTCGCTCTTGTGGCCATCGCACATGCAAGAGCGGAATGGCTCAGCAGGAAGGCACCTTGACTATCCTCTACTAATTCTCAATGGAGGGCAAACGATGTGCAAGAGAGCAATATAATCGTGCCAAGAAAACTTCTTCGGGACTTGTGTGTGGGTGTCTTTCAGGGGTTGGAGAGAAGAGGAAAAAAAGAGACGAAGGCCTATTTTCAAATAACCATGATCATTTCCCAAGCGCTCATTATGTTTCTGGGGCAGGATTCGCACTTTGTGTATGTTATCTCACTGAGTCCCTGCAGCTCTTGAGGAATGGAATATTCTGGCCATTTTATGGGAGAGGTATCGTTGGCCTCGAGAGGTTTATAATGTTCCCAAGGCCACAGAACAGGAACTCGATGATCCAGGTGGGTCAGGTCACAGGGAACAGTGTTGTACCCCAATGTCAGCTCCTGGCATTGCTTCTCCTCCTAGGCAGAGGCAAAGGACCTCAGGAAAACTTAGAAGGGAAAAGAGATTAGGAAATACAGTACTTCGGTATGAGCCCCTGTAAATTGTCCGGACAAACTCCTCATTTTACTGAGAAGAAACAATGAGGTGGTCACAGAAGTAGTTCTAGGTGACAAAGCCAGCCGACAGCAGGAGCAGGATTTCTTCCTCATCCGACCAGGAATGCTGCCAAAGGCAACACAACTAGTTGGGTTGACGAAGGGGCTGCACAAGAGGTGGTTTTCCCTTCTCTAATTTGGGGGATTTTTTTTCCCCGCCTCATTCTCTTCACTAGCTTTCCCCTGAAATAGAATGAATGGGATAGGTAATTAGGATGTGGTCAGGAGTGGAAAGGCAGGGTTGGGAGGAGAAAGAATATTCTGGTAGATTTCCTTACCTTGAGGATAACAGTCATCCCAGATATTTCTTTTGGGGGAAGGGGTATGATGGGAGGAGAAATCAAATATTCAGTTAACAGACATCTGCTTTCACTACTTGCCAGATAGATACTTTAGAACAGACACTGACTAGGTGAATCGGTCAAAGGGGTCTGCTCTCAAAGAGCCTGCAGTCTAGTGCGAAAAAATGAATACAACCAACACAAACCTGATTGTTACAACCTAATAGTGCAGGTACCATAGAGGAAAGGGAAGATGTGATATGAAAAGATGATCAAGGAGATTAGCGCAGGTAGGGTGAGTATGCAGGGCAGCTTTTGTGACATCATCGAAAATGCAAGAAAGCAACTGGAGGACCCTGGCTAAGAGAAGACTCGCTGGAATTTTTGCCTTTTGGCTGCTAAATGAGATGATGTTTTGGCACAGAATAGGTGCTCATTAAGTGCAATGTGCTTAAAAAGGTTGGGCGGGGGGAGGTGAGGTCATTATTCTTTCATCTTTTAAGGAGTCTAGGAAACACCTACCTCTTCACACCTACCTTTTTGTCTTATACACCCCCTCCCCTGCCTATGGTCACTCCTCAAACTATTTTATCAATAACGCCAAAAAGGGGATAGATTACAGTGGTCAGCCTAGTTGAACCTCAATCTTGTCTATCTTGTTTCCAGTGGCCAATCCTCTCACGTGTGACATACTTCCCTCTGGAACAAGCATGAAACTTCTGGGCCAGTACTGAACAGTATGAATCATTAGAAAGTTCTCTCTCATATTGAATTGAAATCTGCCTCCCTACAATCCCACCCACTGAATCTAATTGTGCCTGCTGGAACTTCAGAAAAATGAATCTACTTCTTTGTCCACATGTCATCCCTTTGAGTGTTTGCAGGCAGCTTCCATGTCGGTTCAAAGCCCTCTTATCTTGCACCAGATGGTAAGGCATGTGTCTTGTCCTGCTGCTAAAGAAGGTTAAGAAATGGCAGCATGGGGGTGGGGAGACTCGTAAAAATTCTGCTTTGTGTCTTTCTTCATGCTAGGCTGCTTAGAGTGGCTTTAACCAGTGCCGAAATCATGTTCTTACTGCACTGTGCCTTATGGTCATAACAAGGCTTGGCAGAAACAAAGGCGTGGGCTACTCCGAGAGGCCTTTGGAGTCGTACAAGCTTCTCGACTAAGCACAGGTCCCAGAGACTACCGAAAACCCATCCCATGGAGGGCCTCTCCAACGAGCATCGTCGTTAACTCTATGGAATAGTTCAGAGCTGTCTTTCAAATGCTTTTCCTAATGTTAGAGAAAGAAACTTGCCATGTCGCCAGTAACTATCCCTTGAGAAGATCCATAAAGTCTAGCATCGCTATCTCCTGTATGCACAACTCCCTCTCACATTTAATCTGATTGGTGGTATCGTTTTCCAGGTAGACGTCTACCTGGAAAATGGTATACGTAGATACCTACCTGGAAAATGATATATTTTGCCAGTCACCCAACTTCCCCAACCCCTGTTGGTTACCAGTGAGCCTTCCTTATTGTTGAAGGAAGAGGCTGACATCCAGGAGGACTGAGTCAGGCTAAACACAGGGTTCCACCAAAACACGAACTTGCAACGAGGAGATGTCAAACTATTGACTTTGATGCCACCTTGCCCTCAATCAATCTCCGAAGTTTTATTTTTTATTTATTTATTTATTTTCTCCGAAGTTTTATAAAGGGTTATTTAACGAGCTAGAGCACTATTGTTCAGATTTTAAAATAATCAACGACAAAGTTGTTCATAAGTAATAATCATTTTCAATATCCCTTTCACTCATTATTTTATATAGCAACACTAAAACATTCTCTAATTTACATTTTTAAATGGGTCTATTGGAGTACGCACCCTGAAGACAAAACTGTTACACACACACACACAGTAATTTTTCTTGCTATAATTCTTGATATTTCAAAAAGGCAATTTCAAGAATTCAACTATTTCTAAAGATCAGGATGCCTTTCCCCCTGTGCCAGCCAAGAGTACATTATACTGCTGCTTTTTCCAAAGCACTTTAAGAGGAAGACAACAGATCTGAGAACCTGTGAAATTCTCGACAAATTTAAACCCTGCTTATGTAAGCTATACACAGGGAGGCAAGGAAGACTTCAAGGATTTAAAAAGGCTTAAAGGGGTCTCTCTGCCAGGACAGCAGCAGTTTGAATGTGTGCCATCACATCTGTACATTTGGCACAGTCATTTGGGACTCCATTCGGCAGCTGTGGAAAAGAGAAGACAGGAAGAGACCAGAGAGAAAGGAGCCTGTGTCTCCCATCATAAAACCACAAGGACAGGAGAAATGGCTGTTTGCAGGATGCAGAGAACGGAGAAGCCTGGAGATGTGGGAAGAAGAGACACTGCTGACATTCAGGAGTCATGGTGGTCCCCGTACTGGCCTTCCGGTCACTGCAGTTGGTGTGGTCACCGCAAGCACTGGGGTTGTCTGAGGCTGTGAGCCACGTGGGCAAAGGCTAGCTCCGTAGAGCACTGGGTAGAGAGCTTGATCAAGGCATAATCATCATCTGGAGAGCCAAGGAAAAGCCAGGCTCTAAGACCTCACATCCCACCGCATTTTTTTTTTTTTTTTTTTTTGTAGAGTTAGGTTTGAGCCCTGGAATCTGAATATCACAAGTGAGCTCACAGGGATACTGAGGCAGGTAGCCAACGGTCCACACTGCTACGAAGAACCATGCTGTACTAAAACCTGCAGCTGATGGCCACTGGGTAGTCAAGGAGAGAACATAGCCTTGTTCTCTAGCATTTGCACACGACAGGCTCCACATGGGTGATGTGGAGCAGCTTAAGCAAGGAGTGGCCTGTGGTTAACGCATCACAGAGGAACTGAGCTTGGCCCTCTTCCACTGTGCTTTCACTAAGAACCGCAGTAACTCTGATACGCATCCAGAACTAAGAACAAGAGTTAATCTAGGGAACTAGACTAAGTTTGGTCTGTGAATCTACTGGGATACTTGTAAAATATTTTGATAAAATACTTAGATTACCAGGTCCTACCTCAAGACCTGGTGAGCAGAAAACTTCAAGGGTGAATTCCAGCAATTTGCATTCTTTGCAAGCCCTCCAGGGATTCTTTTACATGTTAAAGTCCAAGAATCACTGTACTAGAGACATTTTTTAGGATCAACCTAGGACCACAAGCATGAGACACAAAGAGAAGGTTATCAAAAGAACAAAACTAAGATTTTACCATCCACATTCTGAGTCATGATGATTTTATTCCTATGGAAATGAGACTGACCATTAAGAACCATACACGTAGTAATTAGGTACATACGTAGACTTAAACTCTTTGTAATCCTGCATATAGTTTACCAACTATGGTTTCTTTGGTTTTTGTATTTTGTGGGGTGTTTTTTTTTTTCTAATTATTTTCTTGTCTAAATTCCAACTTAGAAAATCTAGTGCAGGTGTTAAAATAAATGCCTGCGAACCCAGGAGGATTCAGGTGACTATTTAACTACAATTCAGGTGCCCGAGAAGAGACTGTCCTTGAATGAGTCCACCTTGATAACAGACCCTGGTTACAAGAGCTGGCTCCTATACCTAGATGACTCTCTGATTTGGGTCACCTCCCAACATTCCAGGTTTATACATGAGTACCAAGTTCGCGAAGCACGTTCATGCAGAAGCTACATCTTAAACCACTCGGTCTTTTCAAAAATCCTACACCCTGACTTATATATTTTGTTATTACAAAAATCCATCTGTGCTTCACATGGTTACAAACTGTCTAGAGTCCCTGTAGTGCTTACAATCCCACACCTCTATTCTCTCATGTCAGTGCTCTCCTAAAGTAAACAAAGAAAGAGGAGAAAATAATATATCTTTGAAAAATACCAAAGTGGGCAGCCTGGGTGGCTCAGCGGTTTAGCATGGCCTTCAGCCCAGGGCGTGATCCTGGAGTCCCAGGATCGAGTCCCACATCAGGCTCCCTGCATGGAGCCTGCTTCTCCCTCTGCCTGTCTCTGCGCCTCTCTCTCTCTCTCTCTCTCTCTCATGCATAAATAAATAAAATCTTAAAAAAAAAAAAAAGAAAAATACGTAAGTAAGTTTCGAACTCAAGGTGTAACACAGAGTTGCACAAGTTCTCTTGACAAAGAAATCAATGTATCTGTGAGGCACTTGATATTAATTATTTAACCATGTAATGTGTAACAATGGCTACCTTTATGAATACTGGACTTTGCTAAGTCCTAAGAACATTGCTAAGTATGTTATGCGTACAATCGTTGTTTTGGACAATGATCCTATGAAAATTTCTCATTGCCTCTTAGACTTGGGAAACTAAGGCACAGCGAGGTTGAGTAACTTGCTCAAACTCACACAGCTAATAAGTGGAAGAGCTGAAATTTGCATTCACAAAGTCTGACTCCAGAGCCTGAACTCAACCATTAGGCTCTACTTCCTTCCATCTTCGGCAGTGTAACAAATGCAGGTAATTAGATATATTTAATCGTCAGCATTTCTAGATATTGTGTAAGCCTGCGTGCAAAGACCAACTCATTAAAATAAAAATACTCATAGATATAAAATCAAAACGCCTATATTTATACACAAGTGTGTTTTTTATACATACAAGGGCACTTTGTGCTTTGTCTTCTTTCAGCATTATATTTTAGGTAAAATAGAAGGTAATACCTCTCCCTTTCTAAGTCTGTGAGGTACAGTCTTCCCACCTCTAATGTATCAGCTCTAAGGACATCACAGGGTCTATACAATTTCTATGTGAAGTTTAAATGTTAGTGTTCGCATCAGCAAAACTTTTTCTATCCTTATTTGTAATGTCTAATTTCCTTAGGCTCAAATTTTAAATACTCTAGATTTCTTTGGTCTCATTTCTCCAATTTATCAATGAGGATTTTGTGCAAAGATCCCTGTCCATCCCAAAGACTGAACAGTAGTCATTTTTCTATCCTTAACTCCCACTTCACAGAAACAGCAATCCAGGAAGCCGGAGATTAATTAGAATCTGAATCCTGATTTGCAACCAGTATAAGCGGACCAAGCGTCCAGGCCTCTAGCCTCTGAAAACCTTACATAATGGACTAACCATCAGACTGACCACTTTAACCAATACACATTAAAAATCACAGCTCCCCGTAGAATCTGACACAATTTTAACACAAGTATACTAAAGCGAAGATTGAAAATAGAATCAGCTAAATGTCTCTCGCTTTCCTTAGTGGAGCTCAACAGTTCTTTTTAAAATGTCATAATATCTTGGTCTTAATTGTGTTCTTTAAAAAGTACACATCACAATATGGAAAATAAACTTTAGAAAAGTTTAATCAGTTTAATTGAAAAATACTTTTTCTGATCAAAAAGTAAATAATGCAGAAATGAAACCTTTTATTCTAAGAGAGAAAGGTGAGAGGCAGTACCCTCTAGCCCTTCTTTTCCACGCGGAGGCCCATCAGTGTAACACCCCCGAGTGTTGACCAGCACGCATCTAGGCCAGGCCCACTGCAATTACTGAGCATCCTTTTACTTGTTTTCAGATGTAAACAGGAAAAAAAAAAAAAAAAAAAAAAAAAGGAGGGGATGTGGGGCCTCAGTTAACGTTGGTTATATCCATTTATCCAATCTTTGCTTTGCCGCTCTGATGATAGCATTATAGCCTAACGGCTCTTCTAGAATCTCAGCCAAACAGAGAAGAAAAAATTGATTAGCTTTAGCCTGCTTAGGACAGGATCTCTCTCTCTCTCTCTCTCTCTCTCTCTCTGTGCGCTTGTTAATTTTTAAGTTCCATTTCCCATTATAAACTCCGAAATGTAAATGCCTAGCACATTTCTATTTATTTCCAAAATAAAATGCACTCTTGGATCCATGAATTTCCACCCTGTCTATCTGTTGATGATAGAACTGTCTTTATTAAAGAGCAAAGTCATTTTTCATGACGTAGGTATGAAAGCCCGGTCATCCTTTTGTATCCGTTTATATGTGTTTTAATCTATCTCCACTATTTATGAGATCATAGAGTTGATGTGGCACCAAATGGATCAAAAGTAAAAGGGTGATTGGTTTTTATTAATATATACGCCCTCTTCTGTATTTTCTCACTGACTTCTGAAAAATATGCTTATAAATTTCTTCTCTAGGCCGCATTTCTTGAAACTGAACCACAGGGGGCGAGGAGAGCGTCAGCTCCAAGGCGAAGTGACCCTTAAGTGACTCAGTGGATTTAAATTGTCAACGGCAAGACCATCAGGATTAGCCACACTACTCTTTCTTCAACGACCCCAACATGCACAGAATTCCACGAATGGTTCCCGTCTCTCCTCACAAGAACCAAGTCAACCCATTGTCACAGGTGAAGACACTAAGGCCCCAAGAAGTGAAGTAACCTGCGGAAGCCCCCACAGCTGGTGAGCAGCCAGGTCAGGTGTGATGGGCCGAGGCTGGGTTCTTACCCTCTGCGCTGCCTTCCCAGCCCAGATACCGGAGTTCTCGCCTGTGCTGCAAGTCACACTCGCCTGGGGAGACTTAAAAAAAAAAATACTGATAAATTAAATCACTCCCTTGATATGAGCTAAACACATCACTATTTTTTTGTAAGCTCCTGAGTTGATTTTAGTATGAATCCAGGGTTGCAAAAAACCAGATTTGCAAATGCCAAGGTATAGGGTTTTGTTTTGTTCTGTTTCTGAAGAAACATGAGTCTTTCTCCGGGTAGCGCAAGAACAAAAGTGCAAGTTGTTTATCTAGAACAGAAACATTAGATGCGGGCACAGCAGCGCCCCGACGGGGCAGGATCCTTGGGGCCGCCCCCAGCCGCCTCCTCCTGGCCCGGGCCAGGAGCTCACGGGGGTCCCAGCGGCGGCATCTCAGGCTCCAGTGAAGGCAGGATAAGTGGAGTCGCCGCGCCCTGTCTCAGGGCTCCTTTCACAGGAAAATTTTGGAAGCAAAAGGGAGAACAGTTGGGGCCGGGAGTCGGCCAAGGCCTCCGAGGAGAATTTTAAGAACCAGAGAGCGCTCGGGAAAGAGAAAGAATCATAGCAGGGAGGGGACCCGCCGCCGCCTGAACCTAAGGGGGAAATGGGAACTAATAATACGACAAAGAAATAATCAGAACTAATAATACGACAAAGAAATAACGGCCGGAGAAAAATACAAGGGGGAGAAGCAGCCGTGGCAACGCTTTACCAGCAAAATAAGGAAAAAACTCAAGGGCGTCACCGCATCTTCCATTCATTTGGGCTTGGGAAGCACGTCGAGGCCTAAAATACTTTCAGAGGCGAAAGTTCTAGGGAGGCGAACACTACCTGGAGGAAACTGAAACCCAGCAGGGAGCCGGGGGGAGGGACCCTCCGCTGCTTCAACACCAGCTGGGCGCTGCCCAGGCCCCTCTGGCCCAGCCCCGACCTGCTCCAGCAGCACCCGCCCTCCGAGCGGGGCCCCCCAGGATTCGGGGCATTTTCAGACTTGAGGAGCACTGGCTCCACGGCTCCCGCCACAGCCAGACTGAGTTGGGACAGGCGGCCACTGCGGGCAGAGGTTGGGCCTGGAGAACTAGTTAGAGCTCGGGCTCCTTAAAGAACTTCTGCAGGATGTCCCCATGCGCCGGGCCTCGGGGTCTTTCAGCAGGGGCAGGCCTGAGGCTAGGCACGCGTGCGTGGGGCCCTTACGGAGAGCAGGAAGCACGCAGGGGAGATACAGAGGGAAGACCATGGCTGTGCTCCAGGAAGAGGCCGAGCAAAGTGTCACAGGGGTTGCAGGAGCGGAAGCTGGGGTTCAGAGACAGGGAGCAGCTGCCCAGACTCCCCGGCAGGTGGAACTGGTTCTGGGGAAGTGGGGGGGCCTCTCCCAGGCAGAGGGAACAGCAGAAGCAAAGACGCAGAGCCCAGAAGCCTGCTGTGGGTTGAGGGGACGCCGCCTTCGGCCCAGAGCAGTTTCCCGACTGTTTCAAGGAGACTCGGGACTCTGAGATGGTGACGCCTCCAAGGCTACTAAGGGTGGGCTGGAAGGTCAGTGGGGTTGCTGGGGCCCGTAAGATCGTATTTTAACAGTGGATTCCACCACTGCAAAATAAAATGTGCAGCACAGCACTGAGCTAATACACAAGGCACTTCTAAAAGTATGATCTACACTGTGCCTGGCACGCAGCAGGCACTCAAATATTCACAAAAGAAATGAGTGAATGAGTGAATCTAGGAGATCAAAGTAAAAAAGTGGAGCCGCTTTTGGCCTGGACTGCAAAGGGTCTGAACATGTCAGAGATGAGGTTTGTGTTGTTGGGTAGGGCCTGGCACTGAGCGGGGCTCTGCTCTAAGAAGCTTATTCTGGGGCAGCCCGGGTGGCTCAGCGGTTTAGGGCCTGCCTTCAGCCCAGGGTGTGATCCTGGAGTCCCGGGATCGAGTCCCGCATCCGGCTCCCTGCATGGGGCCTGCTTCTCCCTCTGCCTGTGTCTCTGCCTCTCTCTGTGTGTCTCTCATGAATAAATAAATAAAATCTTTTTTTTTTTTTTAAAGTAGCTTATTCTACAAACCAAGCGTAAAATAGATTGGAAATGAGAGACTGGACCTGGGCAACTAGTCAGGAAGGCATCAGGGTAGTTTCTAGAAAGAGTGAAGAGTCCAAAGAAATACAACCCCCATGGGCATAAAAAGGTGGAGAAGCAAGTATCATGAGACATCATGTGGAGATGGAGCCCATGGGATTTTCTGTGCATTGTATTTGGAGAGCAAAGATACTGGTAAGGTCCTGGGTGACCGAAAGAAAGACAGAAATTGACAGAGTCACCCCTTTTCAAGTAAGAAGAAAGATGTCAATTAGAGTTTAGGCCCACTGAAGGCACTTGAGAGGAATACAGAAGCAGCTCGCAGATGATTCAGGTCGTCAATATGAAACTTAGGAGGGAAAGTAGAGACAGGAATAGCACTTTGGGAAAATAATCCAGCACTAAGAAAAGGACATCCCTGAACAAAAAGTAGCATGCAAAAAGGAGATCACCTATTACAAAGCAAAAGAGGATCAAGAGAAAACTGCAGAAAACAAAAAAAAAAAAAAATGAAAAAGCAGAGGTAGGATGAAAAGACGACATTGAGACACACGGGAACAGAGAGGGGACCGGGGGAGACGACAAAATAGAGATGGTGAACGCGTGGGGGAGGCGGTCACAATAAAAACGCTGGAGTAAAAAGCAGTGGGAAATTGGGACGAACGTGCTCATTGTTCTTTAGCTCCTGGAAGACATGGGATTTTATAGGGACAGCAGAAAGCCAATTTTGCTCTTTACTTCTGTGAGCAAAGATTTTCATAAATGAAGCAATTACTCCTGTGAGAAGTAAACTAATTGCTCATATTTTTTAATACACATTGTGGCTATTTAAAATCATGCAATGATATCTTCAAGCTCAGCTGGAAGAAAAAAAAATCTAAAGTAGGGGGGAGGCAGCTGAGGGATTTAAGATTCTGATCTCTTCCACGGTGGGAGCTCCACACAGCATTATTCTACGTAGACGTTTTACCTTCTGGAGTTGTGTTTGTTTTGCTGCATTTTTTTCCCCCCTCGCTGAGCCAGGTCACTAATCTGAGATAAAGGACACTGAGCACACACCTGATATAACTTGATAAATCCTCATGTAATAGGTAACACTTGGTAAAGTTCTCCTCTAACTGCTGACAGGTCTCACTAATTGGCCATGTTTGGGTGACAAGTACTAATGACAGTTCCTTCTCCGGTTTGATGGCAGAAGAGACACCTCTGTTGGTTTTCTCTCTGCCTCAGTTCAAGAAGGATACATTCAGTTCACCGTTTGCTTTTTGCCCCTTGAATCCGTGTATTTGGTAAAATGCTATAAAACGTCGACGTTCTTTTCGTTAACGTAGATGCTGCTTCGTGGCTCAACTTCTATAAAGACATCATGACTTATGTAATGTAAAATAATATAGTGCAAATGAAGCACACGCGGAATTATGCTGCAAAACATTTCTATCACTCGGCTGATTCCAGGGAGGGCAGTAATTTTTCCTTTGTAAGAAGGGCTCACCTTCTCAAAAGCATTTTACTACAAATGCATCCAAGAGAGGTCAAGGAGATCTACAAGAATAGCTATTTGATTTGTGGTTTTCATTCCAAGCTTCCTCAAATCACTTTTGGAAATGAGTAGCAGTGTCAATGATAAATCCACAAATATTTGACTTATGGGGATACGGAATCTGAACCACGACCAACACTTTTGAGTAAAGACACATTTTTTTTTTCCTCCACCTTAAAAGCCTCCTGTAACAACAGAACTTCCAAGGCAGTATTTGCATTCTAGGGGCATCTCTGTATCCCAGGGAAGGGACAGCACACACTCAGCGCACAGATGGCATCAAGATAAGATGAAAGGACTAGGAAAACCAGGGAAACGGTGTCCTGAAATATTTAAGGGAGCTCTCTCAAGCCAAAACCTTTATCTAAGATGCAGCTTATTGACTTTATGAAAAGCCTTCTTTTTAGTTTGATAAATGCATTTTCTACGGCTCCGGGCATCCCGCTGAACCCGCGCGTTTGGAGCTGGAGGCTGGACCCTCCGGCGGGCACAGGCCTCCCGCTGAGCATCCTTCGCTACCTCTCAACAAAGTTTGCGTTCCCCTGGGCGGATGCTCCGGGCAGAGCAAAACCAAAGGGGGGGGCGGGGGATCCGAACCACCTCTGCGGTGTGAAAATACGGGAGGTGACGTTTCGCACCCCAAGAGCTTCTGGGAGCACCCAGAGCTGTGCTCCTGTCGAGGGGGCCGAGGGCTGGGGGCAGCCTGTGTTCCCCGCGGGGCCGCGGCGCTCCCCGCCCAGGTCCGCCCTGGGAGCTGCCCGTCCCGGTCCCCGAGCCTGGGACACACCTGGGCGCCGTCCCAGCAGCTCCCCCTTCGGGCCCCCCCACCGCCCCGCAAGCGCAGCGCGCAGATGCCCCCGCGCCCCGGCCCTTCCGCGGCCCCGCGCGGCCCCCTCGGGCGCCCCAAGCCCCGCAAGTGCAAACTTCGGGGACCTTCCCTCAGCTGCGGGACTCTCGGAACCCCGAGCCTCGGCTCCCAGCCTCCGCAGACACGTCCCCCCGGCGCCCCAGCTCCCCGAAAGGGCGAGAGAGACGCCCGGCGCCACACCTGCCCGGCAGGTGCCCGGGGCCCCGCGGCTGCCCTTCCGCGCCCCCCTCCGCTCGGTCCACGCGGGGCCCCCTGCGGGCCTGCGGTCGCTCCGGGAGCCCCCGCCGAGCCCCGCCGGGCGCCGGCGAGCCACGCGCCTCCACAAGTGGGAACCAGTGCAAAGTCCGGGGCGGGGGGGTGGCTCCCGGCCCTTCCCGGGGGCGCCGGCTGCGCGCGGGGCGGGGGGCGGGAGGGCGCGCGGGTTGCGGGCCCCGGGGGCGCGGGCGGGAGGGTGCACGGACCCCGGGGGCTCCCGCTGCACGCGGGCGGGAGGGCGAGAGGGCGCACGGGTGCCGGGGGCGCGGGCGGGAGGGTGCACGGACCCCGGGGGCTCCCGCTGCACGCGGGCGGGAGGGCGAGAGGGCGCACGGGTGCCGGGGGCGCGGGCGGGAGGGTGCACGGACCCCGGGGGCTCCGGCTGCACGCGGGCGGGAGGGCGAGAGGGCGCACGGGCCCCGGGGGCGCGGGCGGGAGGGTGCACGGACCCCGGGGGCTCCGGCTGCACGCGGGCGGGAGGGCGAGAGGGCGCACGGACCCCGGGGGCGCGGGCGGGAGAGCGGGAGGGTGCACGGACCCCGGGGGCTCCGGCTGCACGCGGGTCCGGGTGCGGGAGGGCGCGCGGGTGCCGGGGGCGCGGGTGCCGGGGGCGCGGGGCGGACGCGGGCGGGACTCACCTCTGCGCGGCGGCGGCTCGGGCCGGGACGCTGGCGGCCGCGGCGCTGTCCCCGGGCCCCGCGCAGACGCTCTCCCGTGTGCGCTGCGGCCGGGGCGGGCGGCGGGCGGCGGCTCGGCCCGCGCGGGCCCGGAACTGTGCGCCGCCCGCGGGCGCGGGGCTGGGGCTCGGGGCGCGGCCCCCGCGCTGAGCGCCTGCGCGCCCCGCCTCGCCCAGGTGAGGGGCGTGTGCCCCCCGCGCCCCGCCGCGCCCCCGCGCCCCGAGCTGCAGGCGGCCTCCGGGCGGGCAGCGGCGAGGCGGGCGCCCTAGGGGCGGGCGAGGCGGCAGCGCTCGGGGCCGCGGGGGCTCTGCGGGGCCTCCCGCCGCATCGCCGCCCCCAACCCCGCCTGGGCCGGCGCGCGCCGCGGGCCCCGGGAGGCTCCGTCCCCGTCCCGCCCGCCTCCCTCCCTCCCTCCCTCCCCGCCTGCCGAGCGCGGGGGCGGGTCTGCCCGGCACGAGTCAGGCCGGAGCGCAACTCCCCTCCCGAGGTCCGCGCGCCGACACCCGCTCGGCCCCGCAGCGGCCCCGGCCCCCGCCCCGGCCCCCGCCCCAAGAGCGCGCCCGGCCGCCCGCGGGATGGCGGAGCCACAGCGTCGCAGCCCGGCCGGGGGCGGGGGTCCCGGGGGGGGGTCCCGGGGGGGGGCTCCCCTCCCCTCCCCTCCCCTCCGCTCCGTGTTTAAGTTTGCACAACTGAGGCAGGTCACTGGTCTCCCCCATGTGGGGCATCCGCTGAAAAGTAGTGCCAACAGCCAAGGTGCTGGGTTCTGAGACCGCTTGGGGGGGGGGGGGTGGGGAGAGTAAAGAAAGAAAAAGAAAGAGAAAAAAGAAAGAAAAAGAAAGAGAAAAGAAAGAAAAAGACACAGAGAAAAGAAAGACAAAAAAAGAGAAAGAGAAAAGAGAGAAAAAAAGCAAAAGAAAAAGAAAAAAGGAAAAGAAAGAGAAAAGAAAACGAGAGAAAAGAAAGAAAAAAGAGAGAAAAGAAATAGAATAATCAAAAAACAAAAAACAAAGAAAATAATAAAAAAGAAAAAACATGCCCCCCTAAACAAAAAAAAGAAATTCTCCCTAAACATTGAACATATAAAATAGAAAAAAAATAAACCCTACCCCTAAACTACCCCCTAACATCTTATAAACCCAACTTAATTACGTACATTTACCCCACTAAATAATAAATAAATTCTCCTCACAAAAAAATACTGCATCAATGAAACTATGTGCTCGCCCTGTCCCTCCGGGCCTCAAGGAAGGAAGAAAACATTTAAGGGGAAAGGAAAAACATTTTTTTTAGATGACAATTACTTTTTTTTACATATTTTTTAAATTGGAGTTCAATTTGCCAACATATAGCATAACACCCAGTGCTCATCCCATCAAGTGCCCCCCTCAGTGCCCGTCACCCAGTCACCCCCGCCCCCGCCCTCCTCCCCTTCCACCACCCCGTGTTCCTTTCCCAGAGTTAGGAGTCTCTCATGTTCTGTCTCCCTCCCTGATATTTCCCACTCATTTGGAAAAATAATTTTAGAAGGGCAGTTTTCTAAGATTACTTCTTTGGCTGGAGAAGATCAAGAGTCATAAATGACAAGAGATTTTTTTTTGATAAAATGATTTTAAAATCTTATTCTTTGGACCAAATGATTTTAAAATCTTATTCTTTGGTTTTCTTCTCAGATGATTGACACTGACTCCATCAATAATTAAGGCCGCAGCTGTTGGTGTCCTGGCATCATGGTCCGGAGTGAAGATCTCCGCGTGCGGCCAAAGCCGGGGCTGCTCTCCAGGGTGGGTTTGAGCTTTGGCCACGGCAGGCGCACCACCCTCGAGCTCCTTAGGGGAGCAGGTTGTGCTCTGACCCGCCTCGGAACTTAGGGTTATCGCAGGCACCGACACACCTGAGCTACCGGCCTGAGAGGGAGCATCGATCTGACAGTTTTTAAGTATTTAGAATTCTAAATATCTGCATATCCAGGTATGCATTCTCACTCGCTCGAGGAGGACAGACACTCCTTGGTAGGCTTGTTCCTAAAACGGTTCCCTATTTGAAATTGCTTCATGCAGGCAGCAAGCACCAGGATGAAACCACTGTAACCCACCCAGCAGGAGCTATGGTAACCGCCGAAGTGGTCTTCTGCAAGATCATGGCCTTAAGGTCTCCTCCCAGCAGTGAAAGTTATACTGAAAACAAGTCTTCCCTGAGTCCCTGCCGGTCAGTAGTAAGGTGGGGTTCTGGCCGACTGGGACGGGCAGGAAATTCCAGAGGCAAAAGCCTTGCTGGAGAAAAACACCCAGCCTCCAGTGCCCTGCCCTCCAGAATTGGGAACGGGCGTGCTTGCTGCTGAGCTCAGATAAGTATTGGTATCTCCAGCCACCTAAGGTACGGGGAGAGGGACGGGGGCCCTCACAGCCCCAAGTCAACACCTTGGATTGCTCTTGGAGGCAAATGAGTAACCTCTGCCGAGTGGAGCACCTGTGAGAAGTGTTCTCTGTGGCTTGCACAATTTAGCAGCATGTGCATTTTTTTCTGTCCTGCAAACTGCAACTATATCCTTCTCTCCTCCCTGTCTATTTTTAATCACCTATAGCAGAGACTTCTGGTGGACAATAATTTGAGGGCTACATGTCCTAACAACAGCTGAAGGAAGCATAAAATACACGCAGACAACTCCCACTTTTTTTTTTTTTTTTTACCTGTGACATAACTAAGAGCTGTGTGCCTTCACATCTTTAGCCAAGATAGGATTAAAGTCTCCAGAGGCCCAGGCACTGGAACAATTGCAGAGCCGGCCTTCTAAATATACTTCAACATGGAAACGACATTACACTAAAACCCACAAAATTTAAATATATAGAGACGACAGCTTCTCTCTAGAGTTTCTGATGGCAAATGTGAGCTTATGGGATAACTTGGCATTGGCATCGGCCTGTGCCTTTCCAGTGGTATGTGATATATGGGGTCCTCCTGTCCTCAAACTCTTGCACCATCATTTTCCTGGAACCATCATTACTCATTCCTGGCACTGATGGTGTAAACCAACTCGGACAACTATTAGCTGTAGGCGAGGAGCGCTGGCAGGACTGGCAGGATGGCAGCAACGCAGGGGGGTGTGCAGCAAGAAGAGGTCCCTAAACAGTGAAGAGGGATGTAGCAGAAAGATTAATTTAAGCCTTTTTCCTTCCTACTATGTGTGGTTTACAAGGCGTGTGGTGCTTTCGTTCCTAAATATTGATGAACTGAGGCAGACAAACTCCTTTTAACCCCTCCTTTTAACCCTCCTTATATAGGACACCTGGCTGGCTCACTCGGTAGAAAATGTGACTCTTGATCTCCGGGTCATGAGTTCAAACAAACCCCATGGTGGGTATAGAGATGACTTAAAAAAAAAAATCTCAAAAAACTGCAAGCAAAACTAACCTATGTCCACAGAGTCAACCTATCCACTGGGTAAAGAACTTGGTGATAAGAACAACATCAACCAATTTGAAGATTTCATAAATCACTCAGTTTTCCTCTTACCTTTCCAAGAAATAGGTAAGAGTTTCCACAACAGGATCTTATAAAACTAGGCCCTGTGGCTATTTTTGATTGCTTAGAGCCATCAGCAACACTCCCAGCTCAGGGCCACATATCTCCATATTGGGCAATAAGGTCTAAGGTCTCTTAGAAACACACACAAAAAAGAAAAATTCTATCAGGGACTTTCAGAGCAACTTAGAGCTGGATAAAAGATGGTAAATTTTGTTTTCAGAGGCTACTACGTTATATTTGTTTACAAGCATACGTGACCATTACAAATACCAGAAAATCTTTGATTTCAACTTCCGCATACTATGAGAAATTAATGGAATAGTTTTTTGGTTGACATTCATTCTTTCTTTTAAAACTCATTATATCTCATTGTGTCATGGTGCCCTACTTTGGGAAAGACACCCTATTCTTTGTTTTCTTTTCCTTTTTGTGTAATTGAAGTATAGTCGACAAACAACATGACATCGGTTTCAGGTATCCTACATAGTGATTTGACAACTCGATACGTTATGTCACGCTCATCACAAGTGTGGCTACCATTTGTCACCATACGATGCCAGTACAACACCATCGACTATGTTCACTGTTCTTTACTTTTTATCCCTATGACTTATTCAGTCCATAACTTTAACCCTGTATCTCCCACTCCCCTTCACCCATTTTGTCCATCCCCCCACTCCCCTGCCTTCAGCAACCATCAGTTTGTTCTCTGTATTTATGGATCTATTTCTCTTTTCTGTCTGTTTGTTCTTTTTGTTTGTTTTTTAGATTCCACGTATAAGTGAGATCATACGGTATTCATCTTTCTCTGACTTATTTCACTTAGCATAATGCCCTCTGGGTCCATTCATGTGGTACTGACACTTGTTCTTAAAAGCCCCAACTCGGGTTCAGCGAAACATGTCTATTTCTTCAAATCCATGATAATCATTATTTTAAGGATGTCTGCTTACTCAAGATGGATAACAACTGAAACATAAATGTTGAGGGCTTTTTGATCAGGTGATTTTCATATCCTTTTCTCACATTTGATAAAAAAAAAATGATGGAATAGTTAGACATTTAAAGCCAATGAGTTGGCTTTATGTAGAAACTCCCAATTGGACCTAGACATTTATATATATAATCAATATTTTAAAAAGTGTACAAAGTTTGTTTTAAATGGAAATTGTAAGGTTATTTCTGGCCTATCAATTTGTGATTTACCTTTGTCTCCTTTTTAAAGCTAATGGTATCTTTTAAATCTAACTGGAATATCTGTATTTGGAAGGAGGAGAAATATAAAACCCATTGCTAAGTCTCAGGCTTACTTGAGGAGCTGTGATAGTCTTCCCCCCCCCCCCCCCCCCCCCGTCTTAGGGGATTGTCTTTATGTGAATCACTAGTATCCTGTGAAAAAGAATTGGCCTCATGGCCTGCAATTATTTTTTAACTGGAGATTGAGTTGTTTCCTTTTATCTTCCGATTTTATTTGAATACTCTCTGCAGAGAAGGGTCATGCATTTAAATTTCTTGCTAATACGTCTTCCCTTTTTGTGTTGAACACATTGTGATTTCTTTATCTTGATATTTTACAATTAATAATTTAAGTGTTTTTCCCAAGTGTGGCCAAGATCTGCCTGCTTTCACCCTTTCCTCATAAAAAATTATGTTTTCAAGATGTAGTGGAATCAGTGCCCCCCTTGAAAGGCAATAATATCTTTTGTGTCCAGAGGTGATCAATATTGTAAAAGTATTCCTTCTAGGCCTTAACCAGGCTTTGCAGTAATAACTATGCCTCTCCTTATGTCTCTTTTCCTTTGAAACTTAACCCAGCACCTCCGTGGGCCCCCAAATGAAGGCTATGCCAACTTCATGATATCCCCAAATCCTTTCCTGATTAGATTGCAGTGTGATTACCCTGGTTGGCACATATTCCCCTGTCTGGCTCTTTGCACTGAGGTAGACATAAAAATTAATCTTCTTTGAACTGCATTTGCAATTTTGATTTCCTTTCACTTTTTCTGAATCTGAGGACGTGGTAATACACCTCTCATAAACCTTGATTTCTTCCTTAGGCTCAGTTCTTCAGTTCTCTCCCTTTTGTGCTTCCAACTGCTTGGCAACTAGGGAAGCTCCCAAGTGACTAGAACCTTTTGATTTAAAATTATAGTTTTAAAAAGGTTTTTCATTTTCACCTATGTCATAATTTCGGAGACATTACTGATGTTGAACTTTGTGTATTGAATAATTCTTAAAAAGGTTCAGTGTCTGAAGAGCTAACGCTGTAGTCCTGACGGAAGAACACCGCGTCCCACGTACTGTACATGTCTTGTCTCGTTTATTGTCCTAGAATCCTAGGAGGAAAAAGAAAAAAAAAATCCTAGGAGGGAGAAATAGTTAATCCGATTTTACAGAGGGGGGGAAGTGAGAATCAGTAACTTTGTGATATGCCCAAGGGCACAGATTGGCAGAGCTAATCCAACTCGAGTTTATCTTATCTTTAAAAAGTTCCTTATATGCTACTTCTTGAGGTTAATCAAAAGGATTGACTTGACTGTAAATTCCACCGAGAGTAGAAATCACATCCTACTTGTTCTTTAGTCCCATAGAATACCTGATATGTAATACCTTGCAAAGAGCAGCTTAGTGCCTGTTTGCAGAGTACGTGGTTTCTAGTTTTCTTTTTTTCACTTGCTGCAAGTCCTATCACCATAGCTTGTGAAGCTCTTCTCCACTTCGTCACCTCAAGGCAGGGTTGCGGGAAAGGAGTTGAGAAGGCCAAGGAGGAAGACCTCTATTTCTCAGCAAATTCTGAATATGTTGTAGTCTTTGACCTCGCACTATCTATCCTATTTTGGATGACCATCTGGAGCTCTCTAAACAACTCCTTACATCTGGTCCCTATCTCACATCCCATCTTTCCAATAAGACCATCTGGTTCTTAAAGCCAAAGACTGGTTCTTGATTTTTGTTAGCATTCATCCACCACCGGAAGCACCTAAGATTCATTTACGCCAGTTGTTGGCATTCAATGCAGGCTTGGATGCTGCCGGTGTAAAGGGCGCAGAGGAAGTGATTTTCAGAAAGTTCATACAATCATCCAATCATTTCTTCACCAGATACTATGTATTTGATGTACAAATCTGTGTTAGGCCCCAGGGGTACAATGGAGAACAACATGCCGTCCCAACTCTTCCCCTCATTTTCTAATCCATCAATATTTTCTCCTATCTCTCATTCTCATTATAGATAACTTACTAATATGCTACTCAATTTGAGAATAGTTTCGGCCCACATTTTCTACTTCCTTGCTATTGGTCAAAACTCGTCTCCTTTATGTAAGGATCCAGCACTGCTTGGCCAGTTTAAGGGGCCATCGTAATCCTAACAGAAGAATCCAAGCTTCTGTTGAAGCTGCCCAATTTGTGTTGTTTTGTGAGTGCCCTTCATGGTCAGAGCCCTTGACCCAACTACCTTCCAAGGGCTTTCAAGTAATTGGGATCAACCCTAAAGTACAAGTGACAATCATTTAAACATCGAACATTAGCTGAAGAATTCCATGCTAACCAAGGAGGCATATACTAGTGGAGAGGTTGAAATCACTGTAGCTCAGGCAGGTTTTCTGAAAAAGGTTCCTTAAAGGAGATGGACCCACCTGCATTATAATGGAGAGCAGAATGGCCTGAGCCATAGTGTGGGATTATGGAAAGACCTGAAGTCTGGAGGCATGGAGACTTGAATTCTAGCCCGAGCTACTCGGAAAGTGAACTTGGGCAGTTGACTTAAACTCCCTGAGCTTCTGTTTCCTTATCTGTTCAGTGTCGGCACTACCATGAAACTTTACAGACCGACCTCAATGAGCCTCTGTTAGTTTTTTAAGAATCTTTAAAAAGCTTCACTTTTTAGCCTGTTTCCACTTGCAGTTATTTCTCACTTAATGAATGAATGTTTCTTACTTTGGATACAAACATCTGAACTTTCAAGAGAGCCTGACTAACTAAATAATTTACTATATTACTGAAAATGTCTTTGCTAGGGGTGCCTGGGTGGCTCAGTCCGTTAAGCATCTGACTCTTGGTTTTGGCTCAGGTCATGATCTCAAGCACTGGGGAGGAGGGCTCTATGCTCAGTCAAGTCTGCTGGAGAGTCTCTCTCCTTCTGCCCTTCCCCCAACCTCTCAAACAAATAAATAAATCTTTAAAAAACAAAAAAGGAAAGAAAATTTATTGGCTAAAAATAAGATCCTTCAGAAAGTCTGATTTTGTCCCCAGTCAGATAATTAGCAATGTCTAGAGACATTTTTGGTTGATACAAGTTAGGAATGCTGCAGGCATCTAGTACATAGGGGACAGGGATGCTGCTAACAAATCTACAGTACACGGACAAAGAATTATCCAACAATAGCCAAGGTGGAGAGATTAGCGTAGAGGACAATCTTGTATAGACAAAGGACAGGTATATGTAATGTTCATGCTCACTAAAAATTAAAAACATTTATTTAAAACATCATGCAAGAACATTACATTAGCAGACTTTTATAAAGTTATATAAAATATTGTGGCAAAGGTATGGTGAAATGGTTATCTTATTCCTTGGTGCAACTTTTCCTACAAGTAGTATTTGCCATGTTTACCAAGCTCTTAAAATGACTATTCCTTCAATATAGGCCAACTTCAATATAACTTCAATATAGGCTATATCTTATGGAGATAATGCTAAATGCAGAGGGGGAAAAATGAGTCAAAGAAAAGTGTCGTTGCTTTACTACTGATAAGAAAAACTAGGCAATCTAAGAGAAGTCAAACACATCCTGTTAAGGGAATATTACGTAGTTATTTTCAATAATGTTTCTTAGGACGTTGTAGTGAGTAACATGGGAAATTATCGATTGCAACATAAAGACGAAAAGAGAAAATAATTGATATACCACGATCATAACTGAACAAAATAAATCGATGCATGAAAAGATTTAAGGAAATGTAAAATCCATCCATATCAATTTACAAAAGTTTTTTTTTTTTAATTTTTATTTATTTATGATAGTCACAGAGAGAGAGAGAGAGGCAGAGACATAGGCAGAGGGGGAAGCAGGCTCCATGCACCGGGAGCCTGATGTGGGATTCGATCCCGGGTCTCCAGGATCGCGCCCTGGGCCAAAGGCAGGCGCCAAACCGCTGCGCCACCCAGGGATCCCCAATTTACAAAAGTTTTGATTGATACATTTCGAGCAACTATACAAGTCACATAAAATATACGTGGATATAACTTTACTTGTGTATTTTGTGGTATATACCATCTATTTTTTTCACATATGTTAAGTTTTCCTGATATAGAAGCTTAAAAAGACAACGAGTTTGCTTTTTATTTTCTTCATCATACCACGGACATAGTTATATGTTATATGAGACTATTAAACAATCGGGCATGCTCTCATGCACTATTGATGGGACTGTAAATCGATATAACCTTTCAGGAAGGTACCTTATTCGTGTGCATATCCTTCAACACAGCAATCCCACGTTATCCCAGAGACGCACCAACACATCTAAGCAAAGCAGTATATACACAGGTAGTCATTACATTGTAGTTTGAATAAGAAAAAACGTTGGTAGCAAACTAAGTGCCCAGCAACAGAAAAAAAAATGGTAAAATAAATTATTCTAGTAAACATGAACTAAACATTTTATAAGCATAATGTATTCACATGTTTAACTGCTGTTATAAAAGTAATAAGTGCTTTTCCAAAAGCAGTAGGCAGGGGATGAAGTAATATACCCTCGGGTTTAGCAGTGTGGTGGTGCTCAAGCTACTTCAAAAATCTGCTGAAGTATCACAGTTTTTGAAACCTAAAGTTTATCTGTTCCAATCTATGTGTTTATTTTGCATAATAAAAAATAAATAAATAGCACAATTTGGAGAAGGAAGGAAGAGGCATAGCCCATCTAGGTTAGCATGGGGATGCCACTCAACCTTATCCCAAGAATCAGGAAATTAAACTTCATTTGTTTTAATCCCAACCACTCATCGGATGTCCTGGCCTATGGGTACTTGCCTACTGCTGGGGGTTTTACCCTTCTCAAGACAACCCTGTCATCTCTAGACAGGTTCAATTATTCAATGTTTCTTCCTTATATTAATTCCAAATTTATATGTTTATTTTTCATTTCTATTTCAAAAGCTTGTTTCTTCTAAGCAATTTGTAAGTGGCCTATCAGGCATCCATTAAAAGAAAAAAATATACCATCCAGTAGGCCCATTTGAGGTATAAGTTTGACAAGACAGCAGCACACCTGTCCTGCCCCACATGTACTCCAATAATAACTAAATATCTAGCCACTAAGCCTTCCCTTTCCACCATCCCTAAGCCATAATTCACACTCAGTCTTCCTTTTCATCACTCCTGATATCCTGGTGTCCCTATACTAGGGCCTTTTCAACAATCCATTTCTTGGCTCCTTAACTTCTTGTGGAACATTCAACCATCTCAAGTCCCTGAACCCATCACCTAATCCAACAGGAAAAACTAATCTCTTGCATTCTTGGAGGGTAAAAGCCACCTGACTCATTGAGCATCAGCATCCTCCTTCTTCACCACAAGGAACACCTTAGCATTTCTCTACCTTTACCTCTCCAAGGTGAGGCCGCCTCCACGCACACCTGATGCCAGTTTCTCTTGCTTCTTTCAGTACAGCCGTCCCCTTTATTCTTGATCTCATTTCCTCCTGCTTGCTCCACCATTTGAAATATTCCTGTACCTCTGAAATATCTTTGATCTTCCCTATTTTTCCCAGCATGCTCTCTTACAATTAATATATTCAGGGGGTGTCTTGCATTCAAAATAAAATTTTAAAAAATCCAGATGGGAAAACTTCCTTTGATTCTGCTTCACCTAAAGCTGTTGTCTTCTTTCATTCTTTCCTTTGTCATCAACACTTATTTAACTAAAATCTTAAGCAACCAGTCATACAGGATAACCTGGTATGTACCGCTGTTGCGGAGCTTGAGATATTTTTCAAAAACTAAAATGCAGTCTCTGTTTTAAAAGCCTAATGTATTTGGGGAGGCAAATACACAAGAAACTTCTTGGAACAAAACTGCCCCCAGTTGCTGCTTGCACTTTCCCATCCTCTCCTCAATCAAGTTTCTGCTTTCAATAAAATCAATGATCTATCAAGCCCCAAATGCCACAGCTTCTCAGTTCTCATCCTCTTTGGCTTTTCTCATTTTAGGGGATGTTAGTGATTACAGGAGTTATTCACATGTATGCTCAAAAGTCATTCTCACAATAACCCAGTAAAGGAGATATCCTGCCACAACCCCAAAGGCTCGCCCCCATTTACCGGGTAAGGCTCAGGAGGAATGAGTACCCAAGGCCACCTGGCAAGTCCATGACAGAGCCTGGACTTGATCTCACAGTTTCAGATTCCAGAGCCTTCGTGTCTCTTCACCCCCGGCGCCTTTCCGGGCTGCCTGAAGGAATGACTGGAGCATCTCCATGAATCAACTGCGTGCATACAGAATGCAGAATGTCAGGAGACATTTGTCCTTCTCTGACCTAATCTGACAGCACTTCATGCAGCACCAGGCCTGGGATTACTGCCCATTAACCGTTGCTGTCCAGCTTTCAACACAAAATGCTTGCTGACCATGGGTACCTGGCGGCGGGGGGGGGGGGGGGGGGGGGGGCGGGAGGAGGATGGTGCTTCCTTGCACTGAAATGCTGTCCTCAGGATTCCAGACGAACCTTAGACACGAATGATCTTTATAATTAGGATTTCTTTAAAAGACTTTATTTATTTATTTATTTATTTATTTATTTATTTATTTATGAGAGAGAAAGAGAGAGCATGAGCAGAAGGGCAGAGGAAGAAGGAGAAGCAGGTTCCTGCTGAGCATGGAACTGGACGTGGGGCTTGGTCCCAGGATCCTGGGACCATGACCTGAGCCGAAGACAGATGCTTAACCGACTGAGTCACCCAGGTGCCCCGTAATTAGGATTTTTTGGTGCCTGGGTATCCCAGCAGCCCTAGACTGAAGAGCAGGTGGCCTCCACTTTTATCATATTTCACTACCAGAAGATAATATTTTAGTGATGTTCCAATTTACAAATAACCACCTTCATTCAAGAATCTTTGAGTAATTGATGAAATGGAAGCATCTTACATGCCCAAACTAAATTCACTGTTGATATCTCAAACTATGTAATCTTTAATCAATGGATTAATTCCTACCTGGTTATATTCTAATCCTTCTGAAATCTTATGATCCTGGTATCACCTAAAAATGTCTAAATCAATGCTTCATCGCTTTTTTTCTTTCTTATAAAAATAGGGAACATCTAGAATTTTTGCCTCATCTAATTTGTTTGCAGGTAACTTTTTTAAAACTGCCTGCATCTGTTGTCCCAGGAAAATTGTTGTCTGATAAAGGTAGCTCTCTGTCTGCTTTTTCTAGAGTAAGAGCTATAAACACATCTGGGTTTTTATCTTCTAAACGATCTCTTGCTTATAGTCCTAATTAGTTCAGTCATTTACTTTTATTTGTTGCCATCCCATTTGAACTTTTTACTGCCATTTGAAATGTTTTCTGAAACTTGCTGCTTATTGTCTTTCTCCAGTATGTAATTTATCCTTAATTTGGCTTGTTTACATTGCTTTCTTCCTCCTTCACAATTTCTTCGTAAATGGATATTTTAAAATCTCTTCCATATGTCTCTATAACTGGCCTAAGATCTCTGTTAGGCATTTATTTGTGTGAACTGCTGTTTTTTTTTTTTTTCCTTTCATTTCTTTGGAAGAATCCACCTTAATTTTGTTCTACTTTTTTGGAGTGCTCGTGATGAAATTGAATAAAATCTTAAATGTTTACACTCAGCCACTTGCGGAGTACCCATGACAGGCACAACACTGCTGAGCTGTGGGATGGAAAAGCCAGGCAGAAGGAAGAACCATGGAAGTAGAATGGAATACAAGAATTCTTAAATTTAGGAAAAGTTAAAGTATAACGGTGTAGATAGGATATCTAAAAAAAAAAAAAAAATCGGAATTCAAAAAGGAGTATGTAAATATAGTAAGCAAGGATGAGTGGACTCCATGCATTCTGCAGGGAGAAGTGACAGGTTGGAGTCATCAAAGAAAGTTCTTGAGAGTGATGGACTTAACTTGGGGCAGTGTCTAGGATGTCAGTAGTCCAGTGGGTGGTGGGTGGCCTAATTCCAGCTGGAGGAAATCGCATAGAGATGGAAATGAACAACTAGCTCAGACAATATCTAATTTGCTGCTGGATGAATAAGGGAATCAGAGTCTGTGGACATTGAAAAAGCAGAGGTAAGTTTGTGAGTACAGAAGGAAAGAGGAGGTGCGTATCATTTTTAGTTTGCGGGAATTTTTGATGTAATTTTGATTCTGATCCTTGTCAGTTATGTGTGCTGCACCCTCCCCCCAGTCTTTAGGTTGTCTTCTATCTTTTTTTAAAGACAACTTGATGAGCACAAGTTCTTAATTTTAGAGTAGTCAAGTTTATCAATCTTCTTTATGCTTTAGCACTTCTGTATCTTGTTTAAGAAATCTTTCTCTACTTTGGGGCTAGAAAGACTTTCACCTATATTTCTTTCTAAAAGTTTTCAAGTTTAGCTTTTGATATTTAAGTTCGTAATTTATCTGTAGTCAATGTTGGTGATCCATATTTTTTTTTCTAGCTCATTTGATTCATTGATCTTCCCTCAGTGACCTACATATCCCCTCAGACATATACTACAGGTTGCACAAGTCTGTTTCAGGTTCTCCGTTTTGTTCCTCTGGCCGATGAAAAGGCAATAACCATGACCAATGACACTGTTAGATGCTGCCTTACATTGTTCTAGCTCTATGACAGGTCTCCCATGGGCCAGGTCTCGATCATATGCCCACCCAGTGGGCAGGGGCCAAAGTAATCTGGCTGAGAGGCTCCAAAGAACTCATGAATTTGAGGAGAAGCATTTTCCAAATGGAGGAGATGGGGAACGACCATCAGTGGAAGGGAAAAGGTGATTTAGGGCAGGCAAAAAAAATGGTCACATGTTTTTTCTTATTTGCAGTAGAAACTTGGCTGAGGTGTCCTTTCTCCCCATCCCCATAGAGAGACTGTTAGTTTTGCCATATGGGTTACCAGTCTCACATATGTGTTGAAGACACTAACTCCTTTATTGTCATACTTGCATTCAAAATATTTCCCCCAATTTGTTGTGTTCTTTTAAATTTTACCTATCACATTCTGCAACATGAAAGTAATGACTTTTGTGACTCCAACTTCATGGAGCTTTTAAATTGTGACTTTATAGTTTTATTCTTTATTGTGACTACTTTTATTCTTAGTTCCTTTCCATCCTAATACCTAAAGAATACCCATAACATGTATTTCTCCAATACTTTATCCACCTGAAAATTATTTTTAGTGGAAGTAATAGGAGAGGATCTAAATTTCTCAAATTTGCTTGTTAGTTTTCTTGGCACTATTTAGTGAAGAAGAATCATTTCCCTTCTGATCTGTAACATAGTCCTTGTCTCTTCGGAGATCCAGACTCATATATAATGTATCTTCTGGCGTCTTTCATATGTCCTTTGACTGCATAAATCCAAAATGGTACTTACTGATCATCACTGAAAAAAAAATAAATGCTGCCTTAACTATAATAGCTTTATAATGTGTTGTTATATTTGGCACCATATTAAATCCATAGATCAGTTTGCATATGGTAGGTAAGTAGATAGGTAAATAGATAGATGGATGTGCCTCAAGTGGACCAACATGAGTTTTCACGAACCCAGGATTATGATTAAGCTTACCCTATGCACTGGAGATCCAAAGTTTGCTGTGAATAGGAAGTAAATGGGATGCTACTGAGTATATTTTTGGTAGGGTAAGTTTTTTTTTTTTTTTTTAAATCAGGTACTATTTTCGATTATATCATCAATGACCTTGAGGAAAACAAAGTAAACACAAGAAATCTGGGACGCTGGGGTGGCTCAGTGGTTGAGCGCCTCCCTTCAGCCCAGGGCATGACCCCGGGGTCCTAGGATAGAGTCCCACATCGGGCTCCCTGCATGGAGCCTCCTTCTCCCTCTGCCTGTGTCTCTGCCTCTCTCTTTCTCTCTCTCTTTCTCTCTGTCTCTCTCTGTCTCTCATGAATGAATAAATAAAGTCTTTAAAACACACACACACACAAGAAATCTGCAGAGTAACAAATGTAAATTGACTCTGTGCAAATCAAAATTAGGCAATTCAATTATTTGTAATAAACCACAATTTTGAAAAATGCCTGTTACCTCTCTTAAAACTAACATTTATTGAGGGCATGAGCTGTGTACACCCAGCACCTAAAAGAATGTCTGACAAATAGTAGCCACTCAATGCATATTTGAGGAATGAATAAATAAACAAGTGAAGAATGGAATGATAGAGAACATCATGGACAAAGTACACACTTTTACTCACTTTTCAATCTTTAGCTCGACCAGTTTTACCGACTAAAATTCTTCCTTTAGGAGAAAATGTCTGCATATACAATTCCATGCAGATAATCAAATTATATGGTTTCCGCGGTGTCACATAATTGTGTGAGCAGTCCCAGCACCCATCAGCTGTCCAGTGGAAGGACGCACTGCGCTAGATTCTGGGAGGAACCGTGAAAGGAGATAGTGAGCCAGGCAGTCATGGCCCTGTTGTTCTAGTTTTCATTCAAGCTGAGAATACAAAATGAGCTGAAGGGAAAATGTCAGAACACTTAGAGTAACAAACGTAAGTTACCTCTGTGCAAACTGTGTGCACCCGTGTTGAGAAAACACAGGCGAAGCAGCAGACACCCCTTTGGCAGGTGAGAAGCAGTGGAGCTCCCTCCTCGACAGCTTTCTCTATTGGGAGGATTTACTGTGACTCCTCCTCCTCTTCCCCCTCTCCTCCTCCTCCTCCTCCTCCTCCTCCTCCTCCTCCTTCTTCTTCTTCTTTGATTTTGTTTATTTACTTGAGAGAGAGAGACAGAAAGAGCAGTGGGCAGGAGCAGAGGGAGAGCGAGAAGCAGACTCCCTGCAGAACAGGAGGCCCAATGAGAGGCTCCATCCCAGGACCTGGAGATCATGACCTGAGCCGAGGGCAGATGCTTCACTGACTGAGCCACCCACGTGCTCCTACTGTAACTTACTGGTTTTCACACTGTGGTCTCAGACCACTGGCAAGTAATGATTAATATTTATGTAGATAGAAATGATACATGTTGCCTACATCCACATAATATAGATCTCCAATTTTAACTATAATGTATAGGTAGTTTTCTTATCGATCGATCTGCCATCTAAATGGAATAGTTCATAAAGTGCAAAAGAGAGTGCATGCATGACACATACTAAAAATAGGAAATAGGTGTCAGTTTATTAAAGCTCTGTTTCAGTCACTTGTATGGTTTTATATGTGTAGGCGTGCGCTGGGCTGTAACGTAAAGTGTACTTCTTACGGTAGGGTCATCCCACATGTAAAAGTGAACCGTAATAAACTGAGTCACAAAAGGGGCCGTGCAGCCCCCTGACAAGCCCAGTACAAGAACAACCACCCTTGCTGTCCTGCACACACGCGGTGATAACTCCTCAAGGTCTGGCTCTAGCCCCGCTTCGATGGGCTCGTACTTTGTTGCCTTGTCTTTCTCAGATTTGCAGCCAGGCAGCAAATTGTTTAAAAGAACTTTCCCCATTTCTTGTAACTACTTGCAAGGCTGGGAATTCTGGTGGCAGCTTCCCAGATATTTATAGCTCTGCCATCAATTTAGAAGCCGTCCCATCTTTCAGATCTCCATTCGGCTTTCTCCACTTGGAGCCACCCTCTGCAGCAATAATGTAGGGATCCTGTTGCCCCTTCCCGGTCTGTCATTCTCAGTCGCAACACCAGAGTGAGCCTGTAGACATGAGTGAGTCTCATACTAGAATCTTCAGAAAGTGTCTGCTTTCTTATAACTGTACGATGTAGAAGGAATTTATATCCACTTAGTGCCGTATACAGGCAATTATGCTTTCCTCTAAGAGTAAATCTGTAATTATTCTGTAACAACCGCCTTGCATTATTTCTTTTCTAGATAAGCTTTTTAAGTTTTGAAATTGAGAAAATAAACATTTGAACTAATAAAGTTGAAATTGTCAGCATTTTCCCTCTAATGCTCACTTGCCAAAAGTCCTTGAAACAATGAAAAATAAATCTTTGAAGAAACAAGATAAATGCATTCTATCTATGGGCACCAGTTGTGTTTGTCTTTTTGTTTTGATTTGTTTTTTAGTATCTTTTTTTTTTCCCCCAGTGAAAGCAAAACAAGACAACCCAAGAACCGAGATAAGGTCAGTTTTACAGGTCAGTCCCGAATACATCAAATGAGCATATAGTTAGCAGGTCTCTGTTGAATGAAGAGCAACCTAGAAAGGAATCAAAGGGTTAGAACACAGAGACAACAAAAAGTGGTGGGCCAAAAGGTGAGAGACTGCGTGCCCAATTTTTACCATTGTCGAATATCTCCTAGCTTCAATGAGAATTCTGTGTGCCACTGGATTTCATGTGCTCCCACGTGAGCAGAGGAACTGTGCCTATAGGTGACAAGCAGAACATGAAGCTGCCTGATGTCAATGATCGTCACAGGGGAGAGTGCTAAAAGCGAATAGTACAAGGAAGACGGCTCTTAACTAAGGCTAATATACCCCAATAACCGGAGTGTGCTCTTCAGTTTTGTAATTTATTTTTCGTAGAAAGAGATGGAAAAGCAGGAGGCTTTCAAAATGATATTAAATTTATTTTGGTCCCATCAAATGCATTCACTGCACTGAGAGAAAAGCAGACATCCTCCCAAGCATACATTCTATCCGTACAAGACCGGTCCTGTCCCTGCCTTTGGTGAATGAAGTTTATGAACATTCATAGCAGTGGCATTTCATAATTCTTTCTTATTGTTTCCCATGTTTATCAGACATTTCAACATTCCATGACTTTCAAAGAGAGTGGCCCGTGGGAGTCCTCCAGATTGCCCTTGGGATGATCTCAACATACCAATATTTATGATATCCTCACTTTTAACTCTTGAATGATTTAACCTGTTGGTGATCCCTCATGGACATATCCTCAGAAAATTTTATTCTGTTGAAATATACTATAGACCCCTCTGAATTTCAGAAGTGTGGGCTGCCTATTAAAACTTGAATTTATTACTAAATCAAGTAGGTTTGGTAAATTTGTTATTGGTGCTAAATGTGTAAATACTCAAAAAGGGGGGGAAAAAAAAGACAACCTTCCCTGTGAGTGGTTTGTTGGTTTTGCAAATAGACTTCTCCTACGATGTGGGGATTTAATATGGAATTAAGAATTAAGCTTATGTAACTTTATAAAATATGCCCAATCTCCCTTATCAATTATACCTTAGGCCTTTTTCTTTGAAGTTTTCAGACTCCAGGATGAGGTTTTAGAGGAAACATAGAATATCCTCATCCTGGGTTTACTATACCAGGTACATAAAGAGGTAAAGAAATGTAGTACTTGACATAAAAAAATTTTTTTTGTCCAGTATTGCCATTGATTCTGGAGAGCACCATGACCTCTGCATTCAAAATTTGTAGGCAAAATGAGCAGCGCCCACCAGTGGAGTTCTATAAATAAATTGACAATGAACAGGGAGGATTACATCTTGTTAATTAAGAGCCACTCAAGAACCGGTTCTTGACTTTCTGTAAAGTGTTGTAAACCTTCCCTTTTTAGAGTGCAGGATTTTTATTTTTAAAGAAAACACACATCTGTGTTTATAGCAGATGGTATGTAGACATTTCCTATTATTATTCATTCTTCTGTCCATTGCTACAGATGTTACAAGTATCTTCTACACTTTTCCCCTCTCACAAGGCTAAAAACAGAACCTAGCATTAAATATAACACCAAATGAAGAGGCAGACAAAAGCTGAAATGAAAAAGAGTTGCATTATTAGATTAACTTTGTTCTTCTACTACTTGGTCACTCTAACAAGACAATACAGCCAACGCTGTACAGCTACATTTATTTTTTTCCATAGATAACTCTGGAGAATAAATGGACCTTCATCTCATAAATTGAACTCTTTATGATATTGTATGTATACAGAATGCCCTTAGGTTAAAACCCCTAGTTGAAAACCTCTGCTCTGTTTGTCTAGTTCTGACTTAATTCCTTTTGTAACTTAAGAGTCGTACTAACCTCGTAATGAACAAACATTTGACTCATATTTTCTGGAGCTACACCTGCCAATGTTTAATTCAATGGCCTTGTTTAGAGTCAAATCAAAGGGTGCAAACGCCTTACCAGAGAATGCACTGATAACATGCTACCCAGAAATAAGCTTTAAAAAAAGGATCCAGTATTGATCGAGCTACATAACGGTTCCAATGAAGGCATATTGAGGCCTTACGGGGTAGCATTCCCTAGCTCCTTTACCGTTCTCTACTCACTGGGACACTCACTGAGGATGGAGAGGATGCCCCATTATCAATGCCTACTGATTGGCTGAACAATAAATATTTAGGGTTTACTATATATACAGAGTTTCTCCTAAGAACTTTGGTAGTATAAGGATTTTATTCTGAGCATCACCTTCTTTCCATAACTTCAAGAGTTTGGAGAACTTTAAAAAAATACTCTCAGTATTAAAAAAAAAAATGAGGACCCCAGATCTGCGAGGAGATCATAGTCCATTCTCCATAAAGTCCTTGATAATAAGAGGATAATAAGAGGATAATAGACCCAGAATACCAGCTATATTTTAAAGGGCCCTGGGGAAAATAGAAGCAAAGCATAGATTTGTTAAATGAAACTTTCATCTACTTGGCCAGTGAAAAGATAAAAGTTTACTTTCAAATAGTTTTATGTAACTAACATTTTCTGAGGTTTACTCTGGGAGGAGGAAAGGCAAGCAACACTGCATCAGATCACAGAATGAAGGACTCATGTCATTGGGGTACTGTTCTTGGAAAATTAATAGGTTCCAGAATCAAGCAAGATGATTAATACTGGCTTTCATTTGATCTATAAACCACAATGACAGGCACAGCATGCCCCTGACTTTGCCTGGCATTGTGATTTAATGAAAATAGAAAGCTTAGAAGAAGACTATGAAGGTGGGGGGAAGAAACCTTCTGCATTGGGCCTGAAACTTCTTGATTGATATACCCACTTTTTGATTTCTGAATTTTGATCAGGGGCTTTTGTATATGGTGGATATTTTCGTTCCCAAGATAGCAGGGTAAAAGGTGTGAGATTTTTAAACACAAGTGACAACAGTATAGAAGGGAAGTGACAGACAGCTTCCTATTTTCTAGAGGAAATGCCATTTGCAAAGACATAAATAATAATGCTGAAAGAACAGGGGAAAGTGAACGTGCTAATAATCATGGGTGTACTTCTATTAAAACCGGTCTTGGAAGCCCAACTGTAAGGCTGAATTAGAAGATAGTTGAGGCCACAGACTCCTTTGGTGTGAGTGAATCTACCAACCGCACCCTATCAGGTCTCAGTGGTTTTGATTGGCAATGAAAGACCACCGTGTGGATGAAAAAAGATGGACTCTCCAAACCCCTATGGAAAAGGTTGAAGCCGTACAGAGCGCTGGAGCTGTCCTAAGACTGACCTGTAGACACCACGGCTGTTTTTCTGATGACTCTTACTATAGCTCAGAGCTCTGCTCTAAGATGGTCTACACCCACCCAAACACCTGAACTTTCATCTCCACCTCTCTCTCTCCTATGAAGGTCCCTGCCCCCATTCTGCCTCCTGGGCACTTCAGTCTAAGTCTCATCCAGCGTGGCTAATGTACCCGACCTAATTTTGCTTCCAGAGATTTCTTCAGAGATCAGAGCGTCTTCCTTATCTTGCTAGCGACTCTCCAGAGGACTTGCTAAATCATAACAAGTGGGGACATGCTCCACACGTTCACAAAGAGATTCTCTATGCTGTGGTTGGATTTGTACACCTGCCTCAATGGCTGCTTTTAGTGTTTTAAGCATTTTCTTTCACTCCCTCATTTTTCTTCTTATGTATTGAACATGTCTATATGCTCCACACCTCATCTCTGAGTTAAAGTTCATTCCTCTGCAGAATTTAGCCTGCTGAGAAGGACAGCCAATTTATAGATTATGGTATGGGGGTGACAAGCACATCGAGAGATGTACACACAGAAGCTGTTGGGCCACTTAAATCAGTTTGCCTTATTAGTTTGGCTGCTTTGATCAGGAAATCACTGGATTGAAAGGTCACACAGTACTTTTTTTTTCATTAGCAAGCTTTATCCCCAAATATCTTGAGATTATTCATTCAAAGAATATCTAGTGAGTATCTCTAATTACCCAGGCACTGTTCTATGTACTGAATGGAACAGAGAAACACTCCTCATGGAGCTTATGACCTACAGGAGTCAAAACTCCGCTAGATAACACATGAATAAGTAAAACGTAGAATAGGGGAAATAGAAGTGTGTGCTAAAGAGAAGAAATAAAGCAGGGAGGAAGGGTATGACATATAGAGGGAAGTCAATATATTAGGGTGACTAGGGAAGGCCCCCTGAGACACTGACTTCTGCAAAGTGATCCACAGGACGTGATAGGATGAGTTGTGATGTTGTCTGGGGAAAAGCATTCTAGATAAAGCTATTCCAGCAAATGCAAAAGACCCTGTGGCAGGAAACTGCCTAGTGGGTGTAAAAACAGTAGGGAGACCACTGTGGTGTGGGATCAGGGAAGAGTCAGTGAGAAACTACTCTCCTCTTAAGGAAGAGATGCACTAGGTTCCCACCGCTGTTTCAGGACTCCACAAAAGGAAACAGTGCTTGGAGAGGGAAGTAGTGATGTTATCATCAAGAATAGCCGTATGGGAGGATGAAGCTCCATTTCTCAGGCCTGGAGTCATCATTGTGACCTTCAACCCTCACCCTTTGCTCTTGGAATACGGGCTGATGTACACACTTCTTCGACGGAAGATGAATGGGGACAGTAATCTTAACAGACAAGAAGGAACTTAATTACTTCAGGCATATTGAAGAAAAGGTACAAAAGTGATGGTGCATCCTCAATACCTAATGTCCCCCTCCGTTTTTTTTCTCCTCAACATCCTTTCTTAGCTTGACATTATCTTGATAGAAAAACACCACTGAACTTCAATGGCACAGCTTTCCACAAGACCGAACCCAATTGTAGCTAAGAACTGAATCTCCAGAGAACTTACAACCCCCAACTGGCTCACCGCCTAGGAAAACATCTCTATAGGGAAACACCAATGAAACTATCTAGTCTCAAAAAATTGAAAACCAAACACACACTCACACATATGCACTAAAAAAAAAAAAAAAGCCAAAATTCTAGACAAAACAAAAAAAGTTACACCCTTTGTAACTGCCTCTGAGATAGTGATTCTTAACCTTTCATCAATTACAGATCCCTTGGAGAATCTGATGAAAAATGTGGAATCTGCCTCAGGAAAATGCATATGCGTTCAATTTCAAGGGGTTTCTACAAACTCCATGAAGCCCATCCATGGATGGCTCCGCAGAGTTGGGATTCAGAATATCTGCTTAGAAAAAAATATCCTTTCTTCTTCTTCAAAAATAAATAAATAAATAAATAAAGTAAAAATTCTTTGTATTTAGGTTCATTAGACATATATATGCTCCTAAAACTTCACTTACGGCTCTATCTCCATTGACTGTAAACGCACTACAGTTTACATTTCAGGGAAAATCAGAATCTAACCTCCCTGCCGACAGGGGCGGGGACACCAGGCTGAAGCTGGGGACAGGAGCTAGAGCAGAGTTCAGCATCGGGGAGAGGGGAGAGGTTCAGCCGCTCAGACCCCCCACCTCTGGAGATGCCATCATCAAGCAGCAGCACAGTGTCCCCTCTGGGTCCTGGCTCTGGGCCCCTTGGGCAGCATCTCTGTCACCCTGCGAGGAGCCCTGGTCCCAGGAGATGTCCTGAGTCATGCAAACAGATTCGGCTGTGTCAGGAAGAAGCTTCTTCCCCCCTTCCTAGCAGTGGCTGTTCCTCTGTCCTACTAACTTAGTCACTGCGCTCACCCGGAATAGCCTCTAGAATCTCTTTGCAAGCACTGAGCTCCTCTCCATCATTGGGGGGAGAGGTAAGGAGGGACGAAGGGAAGATTCTTTCCGCTAATATTTTCCTCATCTGTGTACCTGCCAACCTACCGACAGCCCTGGGAATCTGAGCATAAACACTGGGGCTCAAAAAAAAAAAAAAAAAAAGAAACACAAAGTCTGTAAGACGATATGTCTTTACTGCTGGGAGATGGTCCAGGAGAAGGAAGTGTTTAAACATGACTATATGCATTGCTTTTCGTTGTTGTTGTTTTTTAATCAAAAAAAGAGATGCTGATACTCTTATTTTAATAAAGTGCAAAATGCTTCTCCCACTCTCTTCCTGCTCCCACACACCTTCTCCAGCCGCATGGGTTTGTGAACTGGTTGTTCTCGCCGAGGGAGTTAGCTGGGAAGGAGACGGCACCGTGGTGAGGGTGGCTGACATCAACACTTCTTTCACAAGCCGATACCCATAGGCCTTACTCATCCATATGTGACACCCTTGCAACTCATGGCATTGAAGGTGGGGGTCACTTTGTGTTTTTATGAAGGAGTCATCCACCACCACCACCCTGCACCTTCTGGGGAGGGGGGACTGTGTCACCCTCAGGGAGGTTGGACAGCCCCAAGGACCAGAAACTAGGCTTTTAGACAAAAAGGAGTCTTCCTCCCCTCTGATAGGGACCCAGGGCTCAGCCTGCTTGACAAGCGCTGTCAGTGGCAGCGGTAGGGGGACGGGAGGCCCTCTGAGGAAGGTGCCACTGCTCGGGGTCCTTCCCTGTCTCCAGCTTTCTGAGATTCTTCTTGTCCTTGATGCGGGCATGTTCTCAGTCAGGCACTGTTGGCACATTGCAGGAAAACACAGTCACCACGGGGGCCGGGGAAGAACTCGCCAAGTGCCCGACTGGGCGCATCTAGAGGGTCTGGGTTGCTGCCGACCCCTGCGAGCTGGGGCACGAGTACTGTACGTCGGGACTGGGTAAAGTTTGCAGACATCAGGGATCATATAGTCAACCCCTCCCCGCAGACGATCACGCGAGCAGTGGTGCTCAAGTGGAGGCAATGTCTGGAGACCGTTTCGGTTGTCATGACCCATGACTGGGTGCCACTGGCATCTAGTGGGTAAAGAGGCCAGGAATCCTGCTGAACACCCTATGATGCGCAAAGCAGCCCCCCTTCTCCCCCACAAAGGCCGATCTGGCCCCACAAGGCAACAATGTCAAGGCTGAGAAACCCTGTGCTGAAGGGAAGGAGGGCATGGAGATTTGAGGGACAAGAGAAGCAGAGTGCGTGGGAGCCAAATACAGCAGAGAGCCCGAGAGGCCGCAGAGGTCTGACCTTTTCAATCAAACTCAAAGGCCTCAAAATAAGATGGGGCATCTTCTGACCGAATCTTTTACCTCAGACCTGGACGATCTATCAAACTGCTGGTAAAAATTGGAGTATTCTCCTATGGCTGCTTGTAGTTAATGACTTTCCCCTCTGAGTGAGTCTTTCAACTTCTGTGCATCTGTGTGCGTGTGAAGAGAGAGGCAACCCAAGTGCAAAGACTCGGACCATCTGGAAGGAGGCAGTGCCTAAGATGTAAAAGAAGAAAACCTGGGTCCTTTGTGCCACAGACAACATTGAAAAGAAAGGGCACACATCCCTCTTTGTGTACAACACACTGTTGACAACTGTGGGCTTGAGATTTGAGGTATATGAACTGTCTTTCGCCCCCCGGGACTGCAGCACTGGAACTGAACAGTTTCCCCCAAAGGGGTTCTCATGGGTGACTTTTCAAAGGATAGTTCCAGGTCCATGTGCAGAATTCCCTCCTCTGCTGACAGACGTCTGGGCTACTGTGGGTAATACTGCAATGAACATGGGAGTGCCAAATATCGCTTCGGGTGAATTTATTTTATTTGCATATATACCCAGAAGTAGAGTTGCTGGATTCTAGGATAGCTCTATTTTAAATTTTTGGAGGAACCTCCATATTGGTTCCCATAATGGCCACACCAGTTTCCATTCCCATCACGAGTGTGTGAGGGCTCCCTTTTCTCCACATCCTCACCAACAGTCTTCATACATCTATGCGCACCGTAGGACGTATTACACACACAGTAGGATACTATTCACCTTCTAAAAAAGAAGGAAATCATGCTATTTGTGGCAACATGGATGGACCTGAGGATATTATACTGAGTAAAATGAGCTAGACCCAGACCAACACTGCACGATCTCACTTATATGTGAAATCTAAAAAAAAAGTTGAATTCATAGAAAGAGACAGTAGAAGAGTGGTAGTAGGCGGTGGGGAAGATGGGAGATGTTGGCCAAAGAGTACAAACGTTTGGCTATCGGATGAATAAGTTCTGGTGACCTAAAGGGTGGCACGGCGAGCGCAGTTAGTAACAGTGTATATAGGACACTTGATATCTGGTAAGAGGGTACGTCCCAAGTGGCGTCACCACGCGAAGCAAGTAACTCTGTGAGGTGGTGGATACGGTATTAGCTTGATTGTGATCATCACCGCACGATGCATACGTACAGCAGAGCATCACTTCGTACACCTGACATATGTACAATTTCTATTTGTCAATCACACTTCGATAAAGCTGGAAACTTTATCAAATTAAATAATTAAATAAAATTTAATTTTAAAAGAGCTTCCTCCTCCCCTCCAGCCACCCTCAGTTTGTTTCCTATGGTAAAGAGTCTCTCACAGTGTTTCTCCCTGCCTGATGACTCCCATTCGAGGTGGGGGGTGGGGTAACTGGGTGATGGGACCAGCACGGGGTGTTAGATGAATTACTGAGCTCTGCATCTGAAACTAATGATGTACTCTGTTGGCCAATTAAATTTAAATTAAAAAAAAAAAGAGTTCCCTCCTCTCCTGACAAGAGTATAATCCTGGGAGACTGAGGACAGAAGGGCAGGGTGCATGAGCATGCACATGAGACAGAGAGAGAGAGAGAGAGAGAGAGAGCGCACAAGCGTCCGTCAGAGTACGTGTGTGTTCCTGCCTTAGGTTTTTTTTTTTTTTTTTTTTTAAGATTATTTATTTATGAGAGACAGAGAGAGAGAGGCAGAGGGAGAAGCAGGCCCCATGCAGGGAGCCTGACATGGGACTCGATCCTGGGTCTCCAGGGTCACGCCCTGAGCCGAAGGCGGCGCTAAACCACTGAGCCACCTGGGCTGCCCCTGCCTTAGTTTTATTTATTTATTTTTTTCCTGCCTTAGCTTTAATGTACCTTCTAGATGGAGCATGCTCGGCCGGAATGACTGCGCCACCTCCCCTTTGGACCTTGCCTTCCTCGTAAAGAGAGAGTCGAATCCAATCATCTCTAAGGTCTTTTTCCAGCTCTAACGTTTCTGGATTCTATGTAGACAGTTATTTTCGTGCCTGCAGAAGAATGCCAAATGGCTGCATCCTCTGCTGCCTGTCTTCAGTGGCCTTGCACAAACCCCGCTGGCACAGCAGGCTGCTCTGTGGGGGACAAGTACCGGGAGCACCCAAGGCATCCATTCTTTGCCTCTTGTTCTTGCTTTGAAGAAATGCTCTCTATTCCTTCTCAAGATTATGTGAAAAGGACTTTAATGGGCTGATTTTTATGTGAGGATCCAATGATAGAAAAACAGTGCTTTACTCGGAGGATCATTCCACAGAAGCTGAGCTGTTTCTAAAATAGTCCCCAAAGTAGCTTAAAAAATAATGGAGATTCTAAAACCAGATCATTTCCTGATGAAAACTCTAGGCCTGTTCAATTTTTAATCCTTTCAGAAATCAGCATGGTCTTCCTTTCTTTTTTTTTTTTTTTTTTTCCCATGAAGGTATTTAGAATGAAGTCCTTGAATGTACCCCTTGGACGCATTGACATGTTGTGGCTAATTTCCTAATTCACTCAATCAAGGCTTTCCTAACTTTAAATCGCAGTTAACTGTCTTCGGGGGAATTAGGGTGCTTATTCCTATTTGTCTGACAAACATACAGCATCAAATATTCATCATTTAAATGCAATTAAAATATAGAATCACAAAAACATCATAGCAATGATTTAAATTGCCCCAGTTTTAATTAAGGGATTAGGGCAACCGGGGATTAGGAATATAATATAATGCACAATCAAGAGGCCATATTTCTATAGGTCTTTAATAATTCAAAACTCTTGTGACTTGAAAGAGGTAATGTGGGTGTATTTGCCAACAATGAGTAATAATGACACCGGAGAAGAACAGGAAGACATGGGCAAAAAAAAAAAAAAAAAAAAAATCTGAAAACTCAGATGTACTGAGAAATCTAAAAATCTATCTGCCCGATGAAATGTTTAACGGTCCTGAATTCCTCCTGGCCAAAAGCGGTAAGTCGGAATAAAACATCACATACGAGTGGGATATGGTATTCAGCAAAGTTGTTAGGAATCATATCTCCATTCTGGAAACAATTCTTACATATCATATTCCTATTTCACTGGGATCGTCTTAATTTCTTTATGGCTCTGGGACTTGTGAGACCACCTTAATATGAATGCTTGGAATTGATCTGAAATGTGGTCTGTGGATGATAAAACCTAAACACGTCGTCAAAAACTAATTGACACTTTCATTATTCAGCTGGCCTCCGAAATGACTTCATATAAATTATATTGCCATATATAAATCGTTAGAACTTTAGCTGCCACATTTTCCATATAAACCAACAGCAGCTATAAACAGTGTTAAGTGAAGCGAAAAGTGGTTTCTCTTTGGAGGCTGGAAATGTGAAGTCTCCTCTACTTTCATAATCAACATCTCTTGTCACATTTTTAATTAAAGTGGTATCAGTGCTTAATGTATTACCTACGCTTGTTGGCGGCCCGAGGCGCGTGTGCAGTGCTCACGTCCTGAGGCCCACGGGCGCTGATTCCCACCTGGACCCACCTGCTGAGGGGTCGACTGTACACTGAGCGTCCATGTACTGGTTCCAACAGGCACCTGGACCTTCAGAAAAATGTTTTGAACAAAAAACGTGAACAAGATGTTTCGAACCAAAAATCTGGTCTAGCGTTCTGGATCTAACTCTTCCATTTATTCTTCTATAAATGAGCCACCTAAATGAGGGGCGCTCTCAATCAGCACTATCCTGTTCACAGATAATGAAAGCCACCTGTGCAATGTTAAATTTCCTAGTAGCCACATTTTTTAGAAGTTAAAAAAGACTTGTGGAATTAATTGTAATAACGTATTTCATTCAGTCTAAATTATAATTATTTCCGTAAGTAATCGATATAAAAACTATTGAATCGTTTGACTTTTGTCATACCAAGGCTCTGAAATCCAGTATGCATTTTACACGCGCAGCACATCTTAACCCCCGTTAGTCACGTTTCAAATGCTCAGTAGTCGTGCCTGGCTGGGAGCTCTACGGATTACAGGGCAGCTCTGGGCCGTTCAAGGGGACCAGAATGATTTTCTGACTCTGAAGACATCAAAAGAGTGGGAAAGGGTAGCCTCTTCCCCCAGAGGGCATTGTTTGAGATTCAGACAAAGCCGTTGAAGTTAGATTTGTGCTTCTGGTCATAGAGGCAATGTTACTAGAAGAAGAAATTATAAATAAGTGTAGAAGAAGGTATAGATAAGCTATGGTCTATTCATACAGTGGAATATTATGCAATAAAGACGAACGATATACAATCACTCGCAACAGTGAGGATGACTCTTACAAACAGAATATTAATTGAAAGAAGCCAGATACTAAACGTATGTATAGATCTCCCTTGACTTCTGAATCGGAAATATTGTAAATCAAAAATGCATTTAATACACCTAATCTGCTGCACATCATAGCGTAGCCTTGCCTCCCTGAAACATGCTCAGAACACTTCCATTAGCCCACAGTAGGTAAAGGTCTCTAACACAAGGCCTACTTTCTAATAAAGTGTTGACTACCTCATGACTACCTCAATTTATTGAATACTGTGCTCAGAGTGAAAGCCAGCATAGCTGTGTGTCTGTCCTTCACCCTCGTGACCATGTGGCTGATGGGACCCTCGGCTGCCACTGTCCAGCGTCATGAGAGAGTATCATACTGCGTATTGCCAGCCAGGGAAAAGATCAAAGCTCACAATTTGAAGTATGGTTTCTACTAAATGTGTGCTGCTGGTGCACCAGTGTAAAGCTGAAAAATCTTGAGTTGAATCGTCCTAAGTCAGGAATTGTCTGTATTTTCTGTATCCAATTATGTACAATACAAAAAAAAAAATCCCCCCCAAAAAAATAAATAAATAAAACCAGGCAAAACCAACCCAAAGAGTAAAAAAGTCAAGATAATGAGAACCCTTGGTAGTGTCAGTAACTGGAAGGGAGCACAGGGGAAGCAACTGGGTCCTGGCCATATTTCGTTTCTTGAACTCGATGTGCTTCATGTATAAAAACTCATTGAGCTATACACTAGGAAAATGCTTACTTGTCATTGTATATATTGTACTTCAATATCAAGGTTTCTTCTTTAAGATTCAAAGTACTAAATTTCTACATGTTTCTGTTTTGAAACATAAACATATATCATGGATCACATAACCTAATAAAAAAGATATGTCAATACTTCTGACCTAATTTTTTAAAATTCAGATTACAAAATAAATTATAAAAGTAAACAAAAGCCAAGCTCATAGGTACTGATTGCTGACAATGAACCTCAAAGGTGGCCGGGAGCTCGGGCCATAGAAGGAACATGAGCAACCCACCACCGTCTATCCTTTTCTCTGAAGAATGTTTAATCTTGTTCAGAGTTTCCAGAATTGGTCCTTTTCCCCAGATTTAGCAACTGAACTCAAGAACGTAGATCCTCAACAGGATAATTCGTCTATTAGGCCTTGAAAGCATGAGTCTAAGGAGGACAGATGGGAGCATCTTGGTCGATTTAGAACATAACTATATCTGATTGCTAGATGGCTAACAGCTCATGATCACTACCGGTTTTTGGGGCTATACCCCTTTGGAAATATTATGTTTGGAAAACGTGTCCTAAGTTCATCATTAACACACTTTGTATTTTAATGCTTATTCTCGGAAATTTTCTACCCTTAAGAAAATTGCTGACAATTCTCAATAGAAAAAAAGAAAGAAAATAGAAGACAAATCCATCCTGTGAACTCAGGGTGCTGTGATTCATAGCCAGTGCAAACCCACTTCAAGAGAGTCTTGTTAAAGTGGCAGCCCTGGGCCAACAGAGCCTATCATGACCGGGACCTCTGCTTGTCATTCCTGCAGACACTTTTTTTTTTTTTTAAGATTTTATTTATTTATTCATGAGAGACACAGAGAGAGAGGGAGAGACACAGGCAGAGGGAGAAGGCTCCCTGTGGGACTCCATCCCAAGACCCTGGAATCACAACCAGAGCCGAAGGCAGAGATACTCAACCACTGAGCCACATCGGTATCCCCACAGCAGGTGCTCTTGAGTGTACTCCAGCCTGGCCAGACGCCTCACCAATTCCACTTATGTGCCACTGCTCTTGGGCATTAGAACAAAAACTGTAACTTAAAGAATGTAAAAGTCTTGTTGTGGAGCATCTCCTGCACATACATTCCATTGTACCGTTATAGTCCACTGTCCTTAGCTCCCGCACGCGCATAGCTGACGTGTCTAGATGTTTTAGAGGAATGTGTTAATAGTTGTTTATATGCCTCTCACAATAAACACTGAAACTATAGTTTAATTATTTCTCTATTATTACAAACATTTTTGTTTAAAGCCCTGAATTCTATAAATCTATCTTTGTTGACTTAAATTCTTGCATTCAAAGAATGTGGATTAGACACAGTAAGACTATGCCCTGTCTTAAAACAATCCATTGACACCCAAAGATGAGGTGGCCTATATTCACATGTAAAGCTTAAAAAATTGTGACCCCTGTACTCTCAGCTCAGGGTGGAACTGAGTTCAGTCCAGTCTCAAAAATTAATTCCTGAGCAACCCAGGTTCTTTGCTTCCATTGTTTCAATGCCATGAAAAGCCAGGCTGAGCACAATGATATTTCTTAAAATTCCTTTTCCACCCCAAATAGTTTCATCATTTACCACAGCCTCCCCTGCACCTCTTCTCGCCAGTGCTCTCACCCTTCTCCCCATGACCTTTCTCCTTTTGTCAAAACCCTGCCAAGCAGTATGCTGCTTGGAGGAGGCAGAGGGGCGAGGAATGAAACAGGCAAAGCCTGACTTCTCTTCAGAGGGGAAAGGAAGGCTGGGAACAAGCATGTGCGGATCATTTTTGTCCCACCACATGGTGTTAGTATCACATTAGCACTGTCTCAGGTTGGGTTCCTGGGGAAAGGGATTGAGACAGGGATCTGCCTGCAAGAGGCGCATTGAGGAGAGCTCTCAGGAACAGCACCTGTTGGAGCCTGAGGGGAGCAGGATGGTTGGGCAGAGCGGGAAGGAACGAGAGGCGGATATAATAAAGGCCCCCCACAGTCCCAGAGGGGTAGGACTATGTAGCTTGGATGGGATGGCCCTTCCAGGTTTCTTGAATCAAGACAATCAAGACAATCAAGGACAGGCCTCTGTGTCCCCTATTCAATAGTCAGTGGATATGGGCTGTCCCAGGAGGGGGCATGACCTTGGGACTTGACTTTTTGGGGGGGGGGCTGCAAACTGATAACAACCTACATCCTGAGCAGCTGAGAGAAAACACCCCAGCCTGGAAAGGGGCATCTGGTTGGCACAGGACAGCACCCGCCGCAAGCACGTATTGAAAATTGTCTCTTTATCCCAGATAGCAACAATTATCTGTCCCCGTGTTGCTATGTGGGATCCTCGTTCTTTCCTTGATGGTCTTTGGGACATCTTTGTTCTTAATTATTGTTTCAGAAGGCCTCATGTGAAGTGAGTTTGCTTCGTCTGTTGTTGCGAACCAGGTAAAGGCTACCCGTACGTGGAAATCGTTCTGCCAAATGTCTCTGAGGAGATCTTTATGCTCGAGCCTCCTACAAATGTTTCTCTTTGGCTTTCTGTGCAGCGGCTCAGAACTCTTTTACTGTTTACCCTCTGCACATATTCAGGCCAAGAAAAGTTCATTTTCAGCAGTAAAACTGCAGTATAGTTATGCAAGTTTGATGTTGGTGATGGTAAGTAGCTGGCACAAATGAAATCGCTCTAGAATGTAACGGCTCAGTGCTACGTGCCAAAGTCTCCCGGGCCTTTAGGAAATTTGGTTCTCAGCACATCTCAAATCTGGCTTGAACTTCCCTGGCTATGTTGATGCCAATCCAGTCTCCAAGCCATAGATGTGTTTGATGCTATTTTCGCCTTCCCAATCTATTTAGCATGTAGTTTGACTGGGAAAGCAAAAATGTGTTTATGTTTCGGTGAAAATGCTTAGTTTGCTTGTCCATGGTACATACCGTGATGTATACCCTCAGCTTCCTCCAGCCTGATATTCATTTAACTTGATAGTCTATGGCTGTCCTGATGTATAAGTTCTGACACACAGGTGTGAACGTAAAGCTGTCCCGAATCAGTTCCCAGCTAATGACTGAAAGAACCAGTAATGATTCTTTTTTTCCCCCAGTAATGAATTCTAACTCAGATCTTACCACTGAATGTAACTGGAACATTATGTAACTAGAACAACCCATGGCATCTTACCATGTTTCAGAGGGCCTGTTGGAACTTCCTGGTGAATCAACCTAATTAGTAGCTGCTGGAATAACCTGAAAGCCGTTGGGCAGCCTCTGTGTTCAGCCACAATGATAAGCATTGCATGGTACACGGTGCAGGTCCATGGATATTGCATCTTGGAGAGTTCTTTCTTTATTGTGGGGCTATATCCTGGTGGGAAGTATGTCAAAGTGTGAAATACCAGGCATATTGAGTGCAATGTGTCATGGGGTCAGACTGAGCAGAACTGAGAGAAATAACACAGCTAGGTCCTGGCACAAAAATCAGTAGGATCAGGAGTTCAAAGTCAACTATCAAACTTGCCATAAATTTGAGGCTCAGGGAACTGATTGGTCAGGGAACAGGGAACCCCTAAAGGTCAAGACAAGGTGAGGGACCAGGTAAAAGCAACTGGATTTTATTCAGTAGTGACAAAGTCATAGACTCCCTTTAGTGTCTCAAAGTCACTGGATCATTTAGCTTTGGCTTTCCACGACGACTCATATTCCAAACCCCTCCAGTAGTTTACCTTTCACACAAGGAGGCACTAAAAAAAAAAAAGTCAAGTCATTCTGTACCATCAAGGGTATAAAACTAACTTTTTCTCTTTGCCATCACAGAGAGCTTTTAAAACCTGACTAATTAACCTTCACTGCATCTGTCAGTTAAGTAATAGATTGAAAGGAAGTACAGCCCCCTACTGAAATAAAGTCCCATTTGGAACATAAGCTTTTTTGAGCTGTAGCTAGACAGCAGTTTAAGACAGAGTGCCGAGGACAACATATGGGACAAATATCCAAATGGATGGAAGTATGAAAATAGGACAGGAAGCTAAAATAGATGTGCACTCAATTTCTCTAGTATAAATAGCATTGTCTGTAATCTCAGGTATATGATTCAGCAATTGCTAATGGAAATCATTTCCAGTATTGCAAATGGGCAAGCAGCAGGTCCATGGATTCTTTTATAAAAGTGAGAAGAGTCTCTGAAAGACTTTGAAACACTTGAAGATTCCAGTTGGGTTACCTTTTTCCCCATTTGTTTATATAACTAGCAAATAGCAATGACTGTTTACCGATCTACACAGATTTTGATCCTTGGAGAAAACCAATCTCAGTAAGGGTGGGTGCAAAAGATGTCAGAGCTGTTGGCCTCATTACCAATTTGTGGCCACCACACTCACCCGGGTGCTTCCAGCCACTCTACCCTTTATTTACTCCTCTCTGCATGAACCCCTATTTCCTTCAGAGCTGAACATTTTTCTCCTTCCTCTTTAGCTTTCAGGTCCTTCGTGCAACGCTCATTCTCAATACATTGCCTCCCCATCTAGCTTGAGTCTGTCCACTTTCCTTCCCACCCCTGTCTAATTTTTATCCATCCTTCTCTCAATCATTTCTGCCTCAAAAAAAGCAGTGTCCTCACTTCTAAGACCAGTTTTTCCATTTGATCCTATCTCCCCTCATCTTCTTTGAGGCCTTATTCCAGCCAACCAGCCTCCCTAATTTCTTTGTTCTTTCTTTCTTTCTTTCTTTCTTTCTTTCTTTCTTTCTTTCTTTCTTTCTTTCTTCTTTCTTTCTTTCTTTCTTTCTTTCTTTCTTTCTTTCTTTCTTCTTTCTTTCTTTCTTTCTTCTCTTTCTTCTTTTAAAAATTTATTTATTTATTTGTGAGCGAGAGAGAGCAGAGGAGAGGGAGAGGCAGAGGGAGAGAGAAAAGCAGACTCCACACTGAGCAGGGAGCCTGAGTCGGGGCTGGATCCCAGGACCCGGAAATCATGACCTGAGCCAAAGGCAGATGCTTAACTGAGTGAACCACCCAGGTGCCCTGTTTTTTTCTTTCTTTAATGACCTGTTCCAGGCACCTATTGCTGCATAACAAGCATTCAAAAAGTTTAATGGCTTAAAACAACAATCATGTATTCACTCACAAGTCTGCAGTTTGGGCTGAGCAGGGCTCTGCAGTGATCCAAGTAGCATCTTCTGGGGCTGGAAAGCCCAAACTGTCTTTTTCACTGATGTCTGGTGCCATCGCTGGGATACCTAAGCCATCCGGGAGCTGGTTGGACATCTCTCTCTCACTCCATGTGGCATTTCCACATAGATAGTTTAGGTCTCTCCCATAGCAGGATGGTGCCAGGTTCAGAGATCTTGTATGGTGTCTGGCTTCTCCAGAGTACAAAAGCAGAAGGTATAAGGTCTTCTTAATGCCTTGACTTGGAAGCCTTTCCAAGAACATCACATTCTATTGGTTATCAGGCCACCCTAGATGCAAGGGGACACAAGGATACAAATACTGGGAGCTCACTGGAGTCATCAGTGTAACGGACTACCATCTCACCTCTTTGTTGTCTCCTTAGAGTCAGCTTTCCTTGTCTTAATAAGACTTTCTTTTCAACCTTATTCTCTTCAAAGAATAACAGCCCTCTCTCATTTACACTTCATCACCACTTCTCAAAAATAATTCTCTGCTCTTGTTTTCTCCAAGGTATCACTTTTCACTTACTTCTCAACACACTGCAATCTAGCTTCTGATCTCATCACATTGTAAAAAACTAACACCAACTTTTGGATGTCTGGGTGGCTTAGTTGGTTGAACATCCGACTCTTGGTCAGGTCACGATCTCTGGTTTATGAGATCAAGCCCTGCTTTGGGCTCTGCCCTCAATGCAGAGTCTGCTTAAGACCCCCTCTCTCTCTCCTGCCACCCCTCCCTCCTCTAAAGTAAATAAATCTAAAAGAAAATTTACAGTAACCTTCTCTTTGTTAAGTCTATGTATTTCTTCTTTGTCCTCATTGTACTATATTTCTCTGAATAATTTGTTTCTGTTGACCTTCTTCTTGAAATCCTCTCATTTGGTTTTTGAGATATTGGGTAGGCCTTTTCCTAACTTACACCATCTTCATATTTTTTTTCTTTTTCTCATGCTCTGCATAAGTGTAGGGGGTTTCCTGCATCACCCCCATTTCCATACTATCTAGTCTGTCACTAGAGTATCACAATCCTACCTTGGTAAACCTAGAAACCACCCCATTTTTCTATTCCCATTGCTCCTACACTAATTCAGAGCCCCATTTGCTCTTCATTAGGCAGATGCAAATTTTCTATTTGATCTCCAACACTGTAGTTTCTATCTCTTCCAATCCTGCAAATAGGTATAAGAGCTACTTTCATCAAGGAGAAAAATCTATGATCAAAAACTTTCCCCAGCTACCTATTGCCAATTAGGAAAACAGTCTTTTTGTCTTAGTTTGCCAAAACCTCTAATTCTGGTTTTGAACTGTATTTTTGAATACCACAGCAAATTCCCACAGCCTAAGTTTTAGTCCCACAAGACATTTCATAGTTCTCTAAAGATGTCTTATGTTTTCCTGCCTCTGTACTTTTCTTTCAGAAAAGTATCTTCCATCATCTTGGCCTATTGACAACTCCCTTGTCCTTTAAAGCCAGCCTTAAAGGATTCATTTTCCACAAAGACTTTTCAGAACAAATCCATCTACTTGCTTTATACCCATGGAATTTTGTTTAGACATTGCTTTTAGAGCATGTCATATTTTAAGTTAAAATCTGTTATTATTTTAGTGCTCCTCACTAGATCATAAACCCCATGAGACTACAGATTCAGTAATCCCAGCATCCAGCACAGTCGATGGGAGCTCACTATTGTTGAGTTGAATTGAATTAGTATTATGAAGTGTTTATGGGCTTTCAACCTTCAGCTGTAGAGTCATGTAAAATGAGAGAGGTTTCCTTCTATAGATGTGGTTCAGTTGCCACCTTAGAACAAAGGCTCTCTGTGGACAGGTTACTAAAATTCTGCCCCACTCAAATCACTCAGGGCTGTAAATATTAAACTCTAGAGGAATATTCTTAAAAATCTAGAAGAATCAAGCAAAACAACTCTGCAGTTTCCCAAATTACTTAGATAACTGCCTTACTTCACCATCTTGTTTATATTATCGCTCTAGGATTTATCACTAACTGATGCTCATTAAATTTTAATAATTCTCTGGGATATATGTGGCAATGACACTGCACTTCCTTTCCCAAGCAGCATGCAGATATATAAACACTTGAGTTTAGTGTGTAATATACTATTCAGATAAATCTATAGAATGGAATAAGGAAATGTTGGTAAGTATTTCATGTTGTAAGAAGAAAATTCTTGCTCACTCCCTGTAACAAACTACAACAAAATTATACTATGTGTCTGGTGAACAGCAATTACCTCACTTTCACAAATAGATGTATAGATCAATAAATCAATTCTATCTTCCTATCTCCCTATAATTTATTTAAGATTCATTTTTCATCTATCTTTGTCTAACAATTTCCAACTTTTGTACATTAGGCTTCTTAACCCACCCATAGATTCTCTATCAAGTAGTTAATGGTCTGGAACCAAACACTAAAGAAGTTCCTGTTGTAAAGGAATCCTAGGGTGAATACTTCTGCAAGCTGAGTGATTAGATTCTAATTTGTACTTTGAAAATTTGACTTTGCATAAATAGCTCATGTATGTATTTGCAATTTATGATTATGCTGGGCTCCAAAGATAGTTTGAAAACTGATTACTAAAAAATTAGAATAAAATTTTTTCCATCCAAATAACTTTAGTCAAGTTCCTCAAAATCATACTTTTTTAACTCTAATGTTGCTGCCCTGTAGCTCATTATTTCCATTAATAAGTAGATCAATTTCAGGATCCAGGGAGCCTTGATGCCATAGGAAGAAAGAAGAGAAGGGAAAGTGGTTTTTTTTTTAAGATCTTGTCGGGTGATTCTAAGCAATATTTCAAAACTGTAACATTTACCATCATTACTCTTCTACTCCCTCCAATTCTCTTTTTCTTTCCTATTCACTTCCATTGTCAGGGTCTTGCTCTAAGGTTATTGTTTTGTAGTCTTTTGCTTGAATGACATTAAAAGATACATTTCAGGTTTTAAGATGACTTAAGCCCATCCTATCTCTTCCAAATTGCCCTCTCATCCTACTGGGCTCAAGAATCCAAGGAAGAGGGGACTTCAGTGGGAGAGAGGAGAGAATGCCAAGTCTCATGTAGCACATCTACAAGAGGCCTAAAGATGACAGAAATGAGTTCACTTTTTCTTTCTTTTTTTTTTTTTACAATACTTGGACATTCCTCGAAAGCATTAATAATGTAGTGGGACAAACATGAGAAGGAAATGGGGAGAAGAGATGATGTTACAGCCCCTGTAAAGAGAGGATTGGAATGGATCTATCAGCAGTAATGAGTATGAAGGAAGAGGATGAGGATACCTCTTTAGCCAAGTCAGACAAGATGGGATAGCCATTTGTATGTTAGTGACATTCATTAGTTGGGAACTTTGTGACTTACAGAGAGACCCTCCTATTGTCATGATTCAAGCTAGTAAAAGCAAAGAAACCACAAGATCAATATTTTTCACTTTTTTCAAATATATCAAGAATAAATGAATGATCAGCTTGAAAATTAAAAGGAAAATCATTTTATTTTTTAAATATTTTATTTATTTATTCATGAGAGAGAGAGAGAGAGAGAGAGGCAGAGACACAGGCAGAGGGAGAAGCAGGCTCCATGCAGGGAGCCCGACGTGGGACTTGATCCTGGATCTCCAGGATCAGGTCCTGAGCTGAAAGCAGGTGCTAAACCGATGAGCCACCTGGGCTGCCCCGAAAATAATTTTAAATAGGCAATTTTTAAATCTAGAAAGTGAAGTATTTTTATTTCGATCTTGAAATCTTAACAATCCATGAAAAATCTCAAACGTTCAGTATGTTGCTAGTCATCTATTTTGAGATTTTTGGTTTTTTAAAAAAATATTTTATTTATTTGAGAGAGAGAGAGATTGTGATCGTGGGGGGTGGGAGGGGAGGAGCAAAGGGAAAGAGGGAGAGAATCCCAAGCAGACTCTGAACTGAGTGCAGAACTGGGTGTGGGGCTCAATCCCATGACCCTGAGATCATGGCCAGAGCTGAAACCAGGAGTTCGAAGCTCAACTGACTAAACCACCCAGGAGCCCCTATTTTGAGATTTCTGATTGTGGAAGTTATTTATAAGATAATAAAAATGTTCAACATATCAGTGATTGAGGAAATAACTAAGTGAGTTTTATACCTGCAAGTGTAGAATTTATAAGTGGGAAATGTGGCAATTTAATACAGGATAATATAGGCAGTTTTATTTTTTAGTCATCCTATGCCTATATTTCTAGAGCATTTTTGCTTTGCCCAGTGCACCACTACAATGAATTAACTGTCTCTGCTCCAGTCTAAGGCCAACCTTTCTACCTACCCCATCCTCCCTTACCTACTGAGGATTGTGTTCCCGTGATTATCTCCTCTCATCTGGATTATCCCCCTCAATGTACAAATATGCTCCAATACCACACACTTAGAATAAAAATTCTTCTCTTTGAAGAAACAGCTGATTACCACATAAGATAGAAATATCGGATAGCAAGGAATCTATTAGCAACTACTAGGGTATGTCAAAAATATTCTGAGGCCAAATCAAAGCAGCTCCCACTGCCCACAATGGGGACAATTTGAATGTTAACAATACTACGATGTATTGAAACACACTGAGTATATTTAAATCTGTGAGTTTATAGTATTTTTTAAAAAATCATTTATTGTTAGAAGATACAAAAGAATTTACTTATTATTTTTGAAAACTGTTAAAGAGAAGGAATCAAACATTTATTCTGTCTTTCCTAAACAAACTATAACAACAAGTAACCAAAAATTGATAAGGGAAGTATTCCAGCTGATAAATAAAGAAGCAAGGATAGAATTGGAATGTCACCATTTTGCAATCCCTAATGAATTAATGTATCTGGGCAGAGAGCATCAATGGCTGCTAACAACATAAAAAGAGAGACAATCAGACATTATGTTCTTATTGATGGATAAACATATCATTTCTAAATTAATTATGCAAAAAATTTAAACCTGACTCTGATCAAGCTTTTGGATCCAACTATCAATTTAGGGGAAATACAAAAGAAGAGTGTTAAACAAAATCACAGAAGTTCGTTCAAAAAAAAAATCACAGAAGTTCAATTAGGAATACTCAGACTGTAGGAAACTCTACAGGACATACTGGTTTCTTTGAAAATAAAATGCAAGGGGGAGGGTGGAGAAAAAGATGGAGAGAGAATATTTAGGCTAAAAGATTTAAAAGATACAGCAAAACAAACAAGACAAAAATAGCAAAAAAATGACATGGCAATGTCAAATCAAAAGAAGTTGCAATGTGTAGATCCTGTTCGGGGATTAATTCAAACAAATCATTCAAACTTGTGACATTTGTGAGATAATTAGAACTTTGTACACTCTGGATGTTTGGTATTAAGGGATTACTATCAGTTCCTTTTGAGTGCCATGGGGCATTGTGATCATATTTTTTTGCAAGGAGTCCTTGTTTCTTAGAGATATACTCTCAAATATTACAGATGAAATAATATATAGGCTTTTCTTCAAAATAATACAGAACTAGATAAGTGCACAGCAGTACAGATGAACAAGATTGCTCATTCTCAACGCTGTTGAATTTTGTGAAGTCTATTGTTCTACTGGATCTACTTTTTTTATACATTTAAAATTTTCCATCACAAAAATATTTTTAAAAATTGGATCTTGATCCTCCATCTTTTTTTTTTTTTTTTTTTATGTACAGCCTAATTTTTCTGCTTCCCACTGGAGGACAATTCCACACGTGACTCGACTCTACTTCTTCACCTCTCATTCTCACTCTTTTCAATCAGGCCTTGGCTTCCCTCTACTCCACCAGACTCCTGTCATCTAGATGCCCTAGGACCTCTGCCTGCCAAACCCAGCCTGCAATCTCCTCCTTGTGGGCCCTATCTCCAAATACATTTAGGTTGAAAAAGGTTTAATATATGAGTTTGGGGGACCACACTGACCACAACAATCTCAGGGCTTTTTATTTATTATTATTATTATTATTATTATTATTATTATTATTTGCACTTTTCTTTCTGCTCAGAATATCATTCTCTCCAATCTTTCAGGGCTACCTCCTTTGCAATGTTCAGATCTCAGGGCAAACGTCCTTCTCTGTTCAGTCTGTCGAAAGCAGCCATGTAAATTCAGTTAACCCCAGTCACTCCCATCATTATCCCTGTTTTATTTTCTTCATAACTCTTATCACTACCTAAAATACCCTGTTTACTTGCTCATCAGACACTCCCACCAGCTCCACAGGAGCAGCAGCCTTGCCTGACCTGTTCTCCCCAGCACATACAAGGTCAAGAGTAGGAGGCTCTCAGAAGGAAGTGGTGGAGAGAGGAGCCTGTCTCTTCCATAGCACTTAGCAGCCAGACTACTGTGCCAGTTTTGGTCGTCACTGAGTCCCAGCAGAACAGTTCTAAGGACACTAGATGCTGAACTAAAATCTTGCTGAAAAAGTGAATGCATCTTTGAATTGTAACTTATTAGCCCCTCCATCTCAGCCCTAATTTTCTCCAACTTTCTTTGTCATCTGTATAGCTCCCCCTAAAACATTCCCACTTGTTCTCCCTTTCTTAATGACTGTATAACTTCCAGACTCTCAAATCTTCTCAGATTCTGAGGATGATTTAAAGAATGAACGACTAAAAACATATTAAAAATATAAGAAAAATATATGATTTTCTAATGATCACTATATCACATTAGCTGTTTGCTTTGAGTTATTTCTATTTTCCTAACACTGAAATTGAGAGATGGGAAATACAGTATTTTTAATTAAAAAAATGGAAAGAGTTATACTTGGCTAATTTTCCACTACTTTTCTTATTGATGCCTATATGTGCTCACACTTACGTATATATAAACACTTCTTTTCTAACTAAAAAAACAGAATTGGGGCACCTGGGTGGCTCAGTTGATTAAGTGTCCGACTCTTGATTTTGGCTCAGGTCATGATCTCAGGGTCCATTGGGCTCTGTGCTCAGCAGAGAGTCTGCTTGAGGATTCTCTCCCTCCCTCTCCCTCTGCTTCCCTCCTACTCCACTTTCTCGAGCATGTTCTCTCTTTATATTATAAAATAAATAAATAAACAAACATTTAAAGAATCCCAAAATTGTTCTCTCTCTACATATTGGTCCACACCTCCTGAAACAAGATACCCTGATCATCTTTCTGGGCCATACAGATTGACTTTGTTCTGTATAAATGGTGTATTACGTTCCATTGTACTAACCACAGCTTCTTTGTTCATGCCTCAAGACATGGCATTGAACTCATTTCAAATTATGTGTTTTCACAAAGTCCTTTGTATGTGTGTGTTTACAGACTTGTGCAATTATCCTCGTAAACTGGATGCCTAATGCTGAGATGGCTTCCTTAAGTGAAATGAACATTTTCATTCCTGAATTCGTATACCTACTCAATTCTCATCATCAGTGTATAGCATGGCTCCCCTCGGCTTGAAATCATCAAAATGTCATCACATTTTTACATTTGTGCCAAACTGAGAGCTGTTAGCTTGCGGTTTTAGTTTGCATTTACCTAATTATTAATGAGAAAGAACATCTTTACCCATGTTAGTTAGCCTTTTATACACTGCGACTTTTATATATTATGTTGTTTTGCACATGTAGAGCAAAAATAGCCTACTAATATTTGAGAAGGCTTATAATAGAACCCACATAGAAGTATTAAAAATGGATAAAACGAAATGTGGGGGGGAGATTAGCGTCTGTGTCATCTATAAGGCACACACCCACTATACCGGCATTTCAGTAAACAGTTATGGGATGCTTACTATGAACCAAGCACTCCTCTAAGCCCTTGGAGCCAAAGATTAATATGATCCTGTCTCTGAATGTGTAGTGTTTCCATATAATTAAGCATACTAACAGGAGAAATTAAAATGTAAAAATGATCAGCTTGGCAGTTCCCTATAAAAAGTTGTAAATTCACAGAAACATTAGAATATAGACCCGCAAATTAGATCACCAATGGATATGCTAAAGCAAAATTTTTCAGGCAAAAAAAAAGTATGACAAGGTTTTTTACCATAATTGGTAAATTGATTGAAAGTTAGCACTAAACACATATTATGTTTATATAATAAAAATGTGTTGAGGTTTCAGTAGGTGAAAACAAAGTTAACTTCCTTGGCAGTCAAGAGAATATGCAAGAAGAGTTGATGAATTGCCTCTCTCACTTCTTAAAACCTCTGTCTGCAGATTCTCTGATGGTTTTACAAATGGCTAAGTCTACCGGGAGACTGCATTTCGTGTTCTCGGATGTATGCATTCCTAACGGAGTCATAGTTTGTAATAAAATCATTCCAAATGTTAAGAGAAAATGAGAGTGTGGACTACATGTGCAATTCTCTGCAAAGCTGAGGGAAAAAAAATGTTCTCACTTTAGACAACTTATCAAACATTCCCAAACTGAAAATAGTTCAGGATTTTATACCCAACATCCCAGATGCTTGCACAGTTGGAAAAGTGGGGCTGGCCTGATTCTGGCACACAGTGGAGTTATTTATGAGACAAAATGCAATTTCCTTTCCCCTAAACTGCCTGCGGATTATACAGGGTCTGGAGAGACTGACCATTAGGGATGGGCCTTTCTCATCCAAACAGGATGGTAAAATTAGCTGAAGAGGGAGATGGCCTGCTCGGAGCCTTCCCATCTCACCACAGGGTAGGCAGACCTGGCCTTTTCCATTAAAAAAAAAAAAAGAGTTATTTGGTTGTTGCTGTTTCCTTTCCAAAAAGCCTTGAAATCATCAGGAGATTCTGTGGACGCCAAAGGCTATATGGGTTAAGTTTGAGCAGGAAGACAGGGAGAGAGGACACCATGGAAGCATGGTCAGCTTGGAGCTCAACCAGAGACACATTAAATGCTCTCAGCGCAGTTTCTTCCAATGATTGGCACCTTGTGCCCAGATACTTCCATCCGAGGGCAGCCTCAATATCCGTACCCTGGCTATCCTTTTAAGATGGGAGAGCAAGCAAGGTGTGTGCTCTAGTCTAGGTATTTCTGTGGCATCTTGAGTTAGGGTCTTGACACTACCTTGCTGGCTCCAAGGCAGTCTCAAAACTGTGTTAGGGATTAGTCTTTGTTCCAGAGCCCCTTAGAGATGGACTAAAAAGTCAGGCAGCCTCTTTGACACGAGGCAAAGATTTCTGCAGCTAGTTTCGTCTTCTGATGCCAGTGCAAGTAGCTGCAGCCTTGATTCTAACCAATTGAGCTTTGTTAAATGAACTCCTGATTCATAATGGAACTGATTACAACTGGGAAGACCAACAGAAAACTCCCTGTATGGTTTTGTGTGTCACCTGCCGTATCTGTCCGAGTTCTAACCCTAGGTACCTGTGAATGTGACTTTATCTGGGGCAAGGGGAGGGGGCAAGGTCTTTGCAAATATGATGAATTTAAGGATCTCAAGAGGACATCATCTTAGATTCAGGGTAGGCCCTAAACTGAATGATCAGTGTCCTTATAAGAGACCGAAGGACAGAAAACTCAAAGGCAGAGGGAAAAGCCATGTGAAGATGGAGGCAGAGACTGGAGTGTTGCATCTATAAGCCAAGGAACACCAAAGGCTGCCATCTGCCACCAGGAGTGAGGAGAGGCATGGAAGGGAGTCTCAGAGCCTCCAGAAGGAAACAGCCCTACAAATGCCTTGATTTCAGACACCTGGAGTCTAGAAATTAAAAGACTAGGTTTCTATTGCTTAGAGCCATCCACTTTATGGATGTTTGTTTTAGCAGCCCTAGGAAAGTAATACACCCCACACTGCAGATCCCAGGGTTTAGTGTGCTCTGTGCTGGCAGACTGCACTGGGAACCCTGTGAAAATAGTCCTTTAGGGCACACTTGGGGTATGGATGACAGGGCACAGGTTAGTTACTGCTGTGTGGACTTGGCAAGTCCTCCTAGGCTTTTGTCTCTTTATATGAGACCAGGAAGGCAGCCTAGGAATATGGGATAGAGTCAGCTAGCATCAGCCAAGCATATATAGAGGTTATCAACACTGGCTGCACATTGACATCATCTAGGAAATGTTCAAAATATTTTTGACAGCCCCTCACCTTCACATAATTATCAGAGCCTCTGGGACTAAGCCTTGGGCACTGATAATTTTTTAAATTCCCTGGGCACCACTTCGTACTCACTGGGATGGCTATTACCAAAACAAAAAACAAACAAACAAAAAAAACCCCAGAAATTAGCAAGTATTGGCAAGGACGTGGAAAAATTGGAAGCCTTGTGAATTGCTGGTGCAAAACACTATGTCGCTTAAAACATCAACGTAGAATTACCATATGATCTAGCGATGCCACTTCTAAGTATACACCCAAAAGAATCAAAAGCAAGAACTCAAATACACATCTGTACCCATGTTCATAAGAAGAATTATTCACAATAGCCAAAAGGTAGAAACAACCCAAACGTCCATCAGTAGATGACTGGATAAACATAATATGGTATATATATAAAATGAAACGTTATTCAGCTTTAGAAAGAAAGGAAATTTTGACCCATGCCACAACAGGGATGAATCTTGAAGACATTATACTAAGTGAAATAATACCAGGCATAAAAGGACAAATATTGCCTGATTCCACTTACATGGGTACCTGTAATGATCATATTTTGGAGACAGTAAAAAAGTGGTTTCCAAGGACTGGGGAAGAGAAGGGAGGAGGAGTTAGTGCCTAATGGGTATAGAATTTCAGTTTAAGAACATAAAAAAGTTCTAGAGATACATGGTGGTGATGGTTATACGCCAATGTATTTAATGCCCCTGAATTGTACACCTGGGAGTGGTTAAAATGGCAAATTTTACATCATGCATATTTCGCCATAAATTAAAAAAATGGATGTTAACTACACCTCCTGTGGTAATTATTTCACAACATATATAAATCAAACCATCATGCTGTATACCTTGAACTCCCATAGTGATGTATGTCAATTATTTCTCAAAAGGACTGGGAAACACACACACACACACACACACACACATGCACACACACAAACCCTTTCTGGGCAAGGCTGGTATGCAACAGAATGAGGAAGGGATAAAACAGTGCCCAAGGTTGGAGGCTAAGGCATGTCGGGCAAATCATGGAAGAGACCACCTTGGCAGGTGAGAAACCCAGGACAGGGACTCACGCCTGGGGCCGGGATGCTCAGGGTCGGTGGCAGGGGCATCGTCCCTGGCAGGTGGGTCACCAAAGTCAAAGAAGGCCCACCGGCGTCCCGGACCTGGTGCTGAACCAGAGTTCCTTCCCAGCACAAAGCTGGTCCCAACTAGGCGGCCAAAGTGGCCTTGTGGGGAGAGGGAGGAGGGGAGGGCCCCAGACGGATGGCTCAGGCAATGGGGACCCCAAAGCCGGTACCGCCTGGAGTCTGCTTTGTTGCTACCATCTCAACTGCACGGCTGTTCCGCTCTCACAGAGGAACGCTGTGCAAACCTCAGCTCTTGACCTGGCAGGGACCCGCTCACTGCGCCCCCCAGGCCGAGGGAGGGCTGAGGGCCCGCGGGCCTCGAGCAAACCTGCAGCACCTCCAGCGAGCTAGTCCCGGCGCAGGGTGGGCTGCAGGGAAGGGCTGCACAGGGTGCGTGGTGCCGGCTGGGGGCGTGCATGCATCGATGCAGACTCTGTTCACTCAGGTCCCCCCCTTGTCCCCAGGCTTGGGCGTGCACTCTCCCTGCACTGTGCGCCCTCCTGGCGCCGCTCTTGGGCCTCCTCCTTTCACAGGGCGGGAACACTACTGTCAAAGGCCAGTGTCAGGCCTGCTGCAGGAGAAGAGTTCAAGTTGGTGAGCAATGAAGGCGATGCAGAGCGTTTAGTTCGGGTTCCTGTGCTGGCTGAGTCCGGCCTGGCCCCTGCCTCCTGGCAGGCCGGCTGCAGCCCTGTGGCCCCGAGCCCTTGCCCCCGCTCCGTTATGCTGCGGCCCCAGGGGACAGCTCCCTAGCCCTCGGGGGAAGCCGGAGTGGGAAGCGGGCCTTCACCTGTCACCTGCCATCCCTGTCACTTCCCAACAGCATCTCATGCGTAGAAGGAAAGTATTTCACCTCTCCTGTTTTAGTGGAGTTATCAAGAACCTTCTTCAAATAAATGAAGGTGGGGGCAGGAAGGATGGTACAGAGTCTTCTATGTTTCTGGTGCCTTTGCAGTTCTGTTTGTACATAGGTGGGGTCCAGTTTAGTCAGCCCCGTGCTCAGGGGTAGAGTGAGAAACAGACCATCAAGGCTGGCGCGTGTTCGACGGCTGGGCAAAGCCGGCTCGGCCCGGGTAGGGCTACTTTCTCCTTGTTTCAGTGCGGAGCCGGCCAACAGGCTGTGCAAGCTGAAGGGCACGCAATGGTAGATTCGGCTCCCAGGCCGCCTTTGTTCTTCAAGATGCGTTCCCCAAATTTGGAGTTCTGACAGCCACGCAGAGTGACCCACCAGGTCGAAGATCCCACAGGTATGCTCACCGCCTAATATTGATACTTATAAAAGGGGATGGGTTGGGTGTGGGCTGCAGGAGCCTAGCAGCCTACATCAATCAGGACTAATATCCAGGTTCTAGATTTAGGATTTCTTTTTTTTTTTAAATATTTTATTTATTTGTGTGTGTGTGTGTGTGTGTGTGTGTGCATGTGTGAAGGAGAGAGAGACAGAGAGGGAGAGAGAGTGAACAAGTGGGAGGAGGGAGAAGGAGACTTGACCCCACCACCCGGAGATCATGACCTGAGCCAAAATCAAGAGTTGGATGCTCAACTGACTGAACCTCCCAGGCACCCCCAGGATTTCTTGATGCATTGCAGGCATATTAAGATCTGTGTCCCCTTTTGCTTCTTGCTGAGCCACAGGGTTTACTTGGGACTTCCCCTTAACTGGCCTGGCCATGGTCTATCACAGCCGTGAAGAACAAATAATACAACAAATGAGTGACTCCAAACTATTTGCCATTTCCACCAAAGAAATTTTAAGGTGAAGAGTAACAGTCTATCACAGTACAGTAAACATGTCAGTGCAGTGACCCCTGTGACAACATTTAGAGGCAAAGCTGTTTTGATGGCTAATTTAGAGATGTGATTCAGAAAACTGTCTTGATAATCTAAACCCCCTGGTTGTCATGAGGACTATTTCACCCAACAGGTCCCCCTGGAGCCCTTAGCACAGACTTTTTTAGGGACTGAAATAATCACGTCTGCCAGATGAAGACTTGGCTAAAGCTGGATAACACCTATAATTTTTTACTATCCACCTTACCTACTTTTCCAGATTCCATGCAGACCCTGGCTCATTTACGTGGCTTCTCACATTCTCCCAAATCAAGACTTCCCCCTGTGCTTTTGATATTTTTATTTCTTGGATCATATTCATTCGTATGTTTATTGATTCACCCCTTCAGGAAACATTCGTGAAGCATCTATTATTTCCCAAGCAGTGTTCTGGGCTCTGAGAACACAACAGAGATAAAGGACACCACTTTTACTTCAAGGTGTTCACATGCTAGTTGGGAAGGCAGACAAAGAAACGCCTGACAGAGGTCTGCAGATGTTTCCAAAACCAACTATGTCATATATTATTTTTAAATCACCCTCACTTTGCATGGTGTGGGATCCGAGTTCTAAGAGGACCTCCAATGTCCTCACCTCCTGATCTTTATCCTCTTATTCAACTCCCTCCCGCATGGAATCAGTGCTAGCCTGCATGACCAAAATAGAACAGAAATGGCTTCTGAGATCATAAAGGGTGCCACAGCTTCTACCTTAGTCTCTTGGATTGCTCACCAGCCAGCTACATACTATGAGGATGCTAGCATGGCCCATGAAAAGTCTACTTAAAGAGGAATTGAGACTCCTGGCCACAGCAAGTATGAACTTACCAGTTGTATAGGATGGCCACCCTGGAAGCTAATGCTCTGGCCTAATCAGATCTTTGGATGGGTGCGACCCTGGCCAGCATGCGACTACAACCTCATGAGAGATCCCAAGTCAGAATCAGCCAGCCAAGCTAATCCCAAATTCCTCACCCACAGACACCATGAGAGATAATAAACTATTATTATAGTTTTAAGGAAGTAAGTTCAGAAACCATTTGTTACATGGCATTAGGTAATTAGATAATACAGACAGGCTATGCTTTGTCTTCTGTTATGCTTTTTCTTCTGCTTGGAATCTCCTTGCATATGTCCTCCATTGCAGCTTCCTCATCTTTTAAGGTACAACACAAACATCACCTATTCTAATAATGCTTTTCTTGTTACAACAATCTCAGATCTGTATCAGTTACCTGGCACATTGCACATATCATAATTCCTTGTCTATTTGTCACAACTATTTCTAGATTATGAGAAATCTAAGAACAGGTTGTGCTGTATTCAGTTTATAACATCACAGTACTAGCCTAGGGTCTTACACATCATTTGTGTGCAATAACGATGTGTTAAATGAATGATATGTGTGATCAGTGATAGACTGTGGTACATAAACAAAATGTGCGTCTACATGTTTATGTGTTATTTCAAGGGCTCTTTTGTCTTTTTATTTTTCTGATGTCAAAATTAGAATGGGGCATGAACTTCATCTATTATACCTTTTCTGCCTGCCTACGGCATTTAATATAGTGCTGGATACTCAATGTGTGCTCAATAAAGGTTGACTGACTAAGCATTTAATCCCTTAAAACAGAAATTCAATAAATGTAGTCCCAGTGACCTGAAAGAGTAATGTTTCTCCTTGTGTGTCTAATGGATTACCAAAGAGTGTCTTAGAGCCAGGATTTTAGAAACAATTGTCAATGCCAAACTCAAGGACACAGCTATCACTGAATAGGGCTTGCCTCAGAGAAAGATAATTCCCAAAGGATAATAATAAGCTGAAGAAATTTAGGTGTACTCAGTCCATAGAAATCTAGACTCCTTAGATGTAAAGGACACCCTCTGACCCCTATGCCTACCTCCAAATGAAAGATTTCCTTTTGGGGGAGTGGGTGTGAATATCCCATCTTAAGTCAAGAGAATAGTCAGAGCCTGAAAGTCAATATTAGTGACAAGGCTACGTAAGAAATACCTGAATTGCCACAGTGGAAGTTAACTGCTGCTAATTCCTGTCTAAGCAACACCTGCAATGTTCGGCCACCCGTCCTCTCCGTAGCCAGTGCTGACTCTGCTCACCAAAAAATCTCATGCTTCCTGCTTGAGATGCTCCCCCTCTCAACACCATCCTAAAGAGTCACTTTTACCCTTTAGGATACAAAGCTCTTGGCTATAGCACTGTCTGCGACTGGCTTCTCTTAATTTCCCTTTATCTATGCTGTGTCTCCACCTTAACCCATTGGTTTATTCTCTTGGGTGGATTTCCTTTCATCTACTCAAGTATCACTTATGAACCAGTGACTAATTCATTCCTTTTCAGTTTCCACAGTAGGAGCTTTATTAATTGGGGAGTAATTGCTGATATCACCCAAACTTTTAAAAGAAGAACCAGTTGATTATTTTTTTAAAAGAAAGCAGCCCAGGTTCTGATGATAGAAATTACTCTTAAAAATACTTCTTCATGATATTTGGTATAGTCAGCATTACAGAAATGATGGTAATACTTTGTCCAATGAGAGGAAAATATAAAAGTAAAGGGAATATAATAAACATCAAGCCTTACAATATACTAACATTTACCATTCAGATTTTCAATAACGTAATAGAGCACCAAAGCAGGTTTTATTATTCAACACATTTGCCTCTGGATTATCCATCAGAAATGTAAATGCCCCTAATTCAATCATGTTTATCTTGTAGGTATATTAGTAACTTCACTGTTGATGGCTTTTGTGTATTGTATTCAAATGTATGTTTGTTATTATGAGAACAATAAATATAATTTTATGAAAGAAAGAGACAAAATTACATAAAGTGAAATTATATATAAAGGGAATGGAATAAAGTAAAAATTATTAATAGAAACAGAGCTTTAGGAAATAAATTGATTTTAAAATTAACATTATGGTATGGAAGGTTTTTAAAAATTTGAATACCCTACAAAGAATTAAAATGATTCATGGATGTGTTTTGGCTCTGAAACTTACTTAAATTTAATAATTTAGCCTGAAAAATCCTTGGTATTTTATTAAAAAGTTCAATAAGGAATAGCAAATAAAGCGTGATCATCACAACCTTCAAGTGCTATTTATTAAGCTCCTGTCTACCTCCCTTAAAATCATATGAAGTACATAAATAACAAAATAGGGGCGCATTAAAAATTGATCTTTGTGTAGATTCTATGTTCATTCTCATCCCTGTCTTCCTTTACAGTAATTTCTACCACTATCACCACATTTTATAAAGCACCCACTGTGAATCAAGAAATGCACTAATCACTCTAATGCATTATCTTATTTAACATTCCAGACAACCGATGTAAGGACTCAACATGGTGCAGATGGGGAAACTGAGGCATAAGGAAGTCAAAAATTTGTCCTAGATCACAGAAGGGCAAGAGACAGAATTCAAAGCATGTCTATTTGATTCCAAATCCTGAGCTCTTACTCATTCTACTATTAATTATTAAATCTCCTTCAAAAGACTTTCCCACTTCTCTAGCCCACAAAAACCTCATTCCCTTTTCTAAGTCAAAGCTTTTTCTATGTGTATCATATTTTCATTACACACTGGTTTACAGAATGTTATGTACGTGTGTAAAGTGTGTAAAATTTGTTCAACTAGACTGTAAACTTCATGAATGTAGGCTTATGTCTAATATGTGTCATACTACTATCAAAAAATAAATAAAAGATAACAAGTGTTGGTGAGGATGAGGAAAAGAGAGTCTTTGTACACTGTTGGCAGGAAGGTAAATAGATACGGCTATTAAGGAAAACAGTATGGTAGTTCCTTAAAAACTAAAAATAGAACTGCCATATGATCCAGCAATCCCCCTTCCCACCAAGGGAAATGAAATAAATGCCTTAAAGTGATGCCTGTATTACCATGTTCACTGCAGCATAGTCAAGATATAAAATAAGTGTCCATTGATGGATGAATAAAGAAATCGTGACATACATACATATGCATATGTCACATACACATATACACGTGTATTCAGATATACACAAGTGTCACATATCTACACACATCACATATACATATATGTCATAGCTGTATCTACATCCAAAATATATGATGGATATGATTCAAGCCTTAAGAAAGGAAGACATCCTGCCATTTGCAATGAACCTGGAAGACATCACACTAAGTGAAACAAACCAGACTCACTAATATGTAGAATCCAAAAAAACTGAATACCTAGAAGCAGAGAGCAATGGTGGTTAGGATGGTGGGGCAGGGAGGTAGGGGAAATGGGGAAATACTGGTCAAAGGGTACAAAGTTGCAGTTTTATTGGATGAACAAGTCTAGAGATCTAATGTACAGCATGATGACTATAATTAATAATCCTATATTAAACAATGGAAATCTGCTGAGAAAAGATTTTGGGTACTCTCATCACACACACACAAAAGATAACTACATGAGATGATATGCTAATTAGCTTTACTATAGTAATCATTTCACTGTTATATATATAAAATCATCATGCTGTATACCTTAAATATATACTTTTATTAAAAATACATACATACATGCAAAAAATATGTGCCATATACTCTTCCAATTTACCAAACCACTTCCTCATATATAAGTACTCAATAAATACTAGATGAATTGTGTTAAGTGTGACCATGTAAAATAGGCATTGATGGTTAATAAGATATTTAGCACATTTAATATAATATAGTCCTAATATTATACTAAGTAATTTATATGAATTATCCTCCTTTAACCCTCATTTACTTCCTATGAGGTAGGCTTCATCATGCCCATTTTATGACAAAGAAATGGAAGAAATATCAAATAATTTGACCAAGGTCACAAAGATAACTAGTGGCAGTCTGGGACTCAAATCCAAACTGTCTTTAAAAAAAAGAAATCTGTATTCTTATCATCTACTACACTGTTATATTAGGACTTGGCTAGGGCAAGTGATATCAACCAAATTGTCTTTGTTTCTGGGTAAAGGGTGAATAAGAACTGATTAAATAGAAAATATGTATCATTGTTACATACTGTATATCTGAGTACATGGAACTGAGTATCAAGGATGTGACTGACTAGTAATTTAATATTTACCATGGAGTAGGGGAGAAGGAGGTATATATAGGTATATCTAGATATATCCCTCACCTGGGGGAGAGAAAACTGAATTCAAAGATATTATCTGTAATCCTTCTAGAAATAACACCTTTTTTTAAAAAGATTTTATTTGAATAAATAAATTTGAGAGACAGAAGAAGAGGTAGATCATGCAGGAGCCTGATGTGGGACTCGATCCCAGGACTCCAGGATCATGCCCTGAGCCGAAGGCAGGCGCTTAACCACTGAGCCACCCAGGGATCCCTAATGCCTCATATTTAAATAGCTTCTGACTTCATAGGAGATTGCCAACCATTTCTTTTTCATTAAAGATTTACTTATTTATTTGAGAGAAAGAGAGTAAGCACAAAGGGGAGGGGCAGAGGGAGAGAGAGAATCCTAAACAGACTCCCTGCTGGACCCACAGCCCAAGGCAACCTCAATCTCATGACCCTAAGGTCATGACCTGAGCCGAAACCAACAGTCAGATGCTTAATTGAGCTACCCAGGTGCCCTGAGATTGCCAGCTATTTCTATTGGAGAAGGGAAGTTACTTTTACTTTATTTTTACAATTTGAAGTTTTGAGATGAATTGGTTTTAACATAAGAGATATTTCATAGCCCATTATTAATGCATTATTAAAAATAACAATCTCAAATGTTCTTTTTTTATCGCAAATCTCTGGGGAAATATCACCTACTCCTCCTACCTCAAGCTTGTATTATATTAAATATTTTATTCTTTCACAGGGGTCAACCTGGAACCATTCCTTCACCTTCTCTTGAAGGTGTCCTTTCCTGATAGATGATTCACACCAAAAGAGATTCAATCAAAACAATTCATAGGGCAGGAGGAGAGATGGAGAGTGTTCAGTGAGCAAGGACTGACTTCCACTGTAATTTCTTATAAGCTGATGACTCACCTCTGTTGCAAATACCAGTGTTATTGAGTGCTTCTGCTCTGCTATCTCTACAGCTTTGCCAAAGATGGCCACAATGGACTGGAAATATCCTTATTTGTTGGGAAGCAGTACTTTTGATAGTTTACAAGGTAGCCATATCAATAGTTAATAAACATCAATATCCAGGCGCAAAATTGATTTTAGTGAATACAGAACTGAGCAAAGTACTTAGCAGATTTTCCCTTTGGCCTTTTAAAAAACTGCATTTAACTATACGTCCCTTCATGGTACCGGATTTTTTTTAATGGTTAATATGTCTGGCCGACAAAGTAAAAATATAGATCTATAAAGGATTATTAATGATGAAGAACTGAAGATACAGAAGGAAAAAGTGAGTTGCTGCAGAATGAGATACAGCTGAGCAAGGCAGAAATAAAGAGAAAAATGGTCTTAACAGCATGGAGGAGGATTGTTTCAATTCCAACCTCAAGAAAAAATTCATTGCCCCAGGGAATTGGCTAGAAACATACCTTTTATGTTCATTTCAGCATTATTTGTAATGGTGAAGACTTAAAAACAATATAAATGATCAGTCATTATGGTTCACTCATGTGAGAAAACACTATATAGCCATAAAAATAGGTTGTAGAGGAATATTTAATGACATGAGAAAAATTCAGTCAATATTATAAAGAAATAAAAACATTACAAAATGGTAGATACATGATGAAAATTATATAAAACACAGAGATACTCACATGCACATACATAACATAAAGATGGGAAAAATAAACACCAAAATGTTATTGGTACTTAGCTCTGGATTATGAGCTTATAGATGAGCTTTAATATTCTTCTCTGTACTTTTGTATATTTCTCAAATTTCCTGTAATCAACATGTAATATCTTCATAATTACAAAATAAAAACAATACTTTGCATCTTTATTTTTTAATTTTATTTTTTTAAGAACTACTTGTTTATGTTAGAGAGACTGGAGGGGGAGGGACAGAGGGAGAGAATCTCCCCCACTGAGCGCAGAGCTCCACGCGGGGCTTGATCCCATCACCCATGAGATCATGATCTGAGCCAAACCAAGAGTCAGATGCTTAACCTACTGAGTCACCCAGGTGCCCCAATACTCTGCATATTTAAAGGAGAAGAAGAAAACAAAGAGAACTTCTATTATTGACAATAAGGCTGAGTAGCTACCCTCAACAGCTCTTTGGGTAAAAAGAAATTCTGGGCTAAAATATAAAGGAAACAAATATATGAAACTCCTATTAAAACATATGGCCAGGATGGTAGAGATAAACAGTCTAAAGCAAGATCAAAGGGGAAATTCAAAGAGGTAAGCAATAACTCAACTGTCTTTCCACTCTGAGGGATATGCCAAACTAGTGGACGGAGCTTCCATTTTCGGAGCCCTGTGGAACGTGAGCACTGGGGTGTGGAGCTGCCTACCGCCAGCCCAGAGTGCTGACCATACGAATCTGCTCTTAGCTTGATGTTCAACGTTTCAAACTGGTAGTTTGAAATTGGCCATGTGAATATTTATAACACAAAAACTGCCAAGTAGAACAGATCAGGAATTTTTTTTTTTTTTCCCCAGATTGCCAGTCCTTATGCATTTACAAGTTTAGGAAGCAAATCTGAGGGCCTATGAAAGAGTGAGACTCTAACTGTAGACCGCATAAAGTTGGGTACCAAAGATCTCCACAGTTAGTAGGAGAGAGAAGTAGAAATTAAGCCTATTCTACAGAAGAAATAATCAAAGAAATAAACTTGATGCTAGGCGAGGGGCAAAATATCTTCCCTGAGTTCAGTGTCACAAAAGTTTTGGGACCTGAAACTCCTACTACTACTTACATGGCTCACAGAACTTAAAGCCAAAATTCAAAAGTGATCCCAGTTGATAGAACCCCCAGGCTTCTGGATGATTCAAATGCAAATCCTCTCTGTGGAAACACACTAAAACTCAGCCTCAAAAATGAGCACAAGTGAAAAATATTAGCTCACATTAAAAAATTGAAAATAGCGCCCATGAAAATAAGACAATAGGAAACAAAACAGTAAAATCAGACCTCCAGAAGTTTTACATACTTAAGCAGAGCACAAATTAGAAACAAGTTTAATATAAATAAAGAAATAAAATAATTGTAAACATGAGAACAGAGCGTTATTAAAATAGAAGAAAAAAAACAGACTTGAAGGAAAACAAGTAATACTTCTGGAAATAAAAAAAAATCAAATAATGGAAATGAAAAAACTCAGTGGATAATTCAAACAGAATATTAAACACAGCTGAAGACAGCGTTCATTTGGAAAATCAGAAGACAGATCTAAAGTATCTAGAATGCAGCAAAACGTGTCACAGAAGTGAGGAATATGTAGGAGAGGTTAAGACATGTGCCAGAACGATTGGGGGACATCTGTGGAATAAATCCATAAATAAAAGCATCTGGATTGATAAATATTCAATTTAGGACAATAGTTACCTGTGGGATGCAGTGAAGCACTGGGTCATCTGCATATAAGGGCTTTAAAAACACCAGTAATATATACTATGTCTTAAGATTGGCAATGGGGGACTGTGGTACAGGTGCTGGGGGTGGCAGTGGCCTTGCCTTGCCTCGCACGGTGTAGGCAGCAGCAGCAGAGGCAAAGAGATTAAAAAACAAAAAACAAAACAAAACAAAAAAAACAACCAAAACAACAACAAAAGGGTAGAGGAACACAAGTGTTCCTTTTTAGTTTTATTCTTAGAATACATAATAAATACTTTTTTATGTTGTACACAATATTCCTGTTCTTTTCTCTCTTCCTTCCTTCCTCCTTTTCCTTTCTTCCAATTTCATTTATTTATTAGACAGAGAGAGGGAGAGAGCATAAGAAGGTGGAGTGTCAGGCAGAGGGAGAGGGAGAAGCAGGCTCCCCACCCAGCAGAAAGCCCAACGTGGGGCCTGATCCCAGGACCCTGAGATCATGACCTGAGCCAAAGGCAGACAACTGACTGAGCCACTCAGGCACCGCTATATCGTCAATATTTAATGAACATTTATAAAGTAGCCTGAAGGGAAATACTCCATGGTGTTAACTGTAGTTGCATTTGGGTGATGAAACTATGGGTCTTTTTATTTTTCCATCTTCTCTGATACTTTTGAATTCATGAAACTGTATTAAATTTACAATAAAAGTGATAAACACAGTTAAAAAAAGAGGCATATGGTTTCCCAACATGATAAATGTCTTTGCATAAAATAGCAAACTCAGGTGATCCAATTATCTAGGACCTTGTTTTTTATTTACAGATTAATGAAAATTTTAAATGCAGCATATAGAAGTAGGAAGGCTTCTTTGGGTTATTTTTTCTCTGGTGAATAAAAACATAATATCAAGTTTCCAATGAATTAAGGAAGCTTTTAAATTACTCTTTGGTACTTATGCAGATTATTAAACTGAATTACTTCAGTTTCTTAATTATATTTAGTAACAAATTAATTAGAGATCTGGGACTGGTGAAATTATAGTAAGACTACTGAGATTTACACTCATTTCAAACAGAGTCAGTGGCAAAGATAATAGTGATTTAATTTTGGACATAACGTGTTTATAGAAGGAAAAGGTTAGAATTAAGTCCCAGTGGTGAGAAAAGTACTGACACCGGTAGGTTTTTAGACAAAGAATTGACAAAGAATTTGCCTAGGCTTCAAAGCATTTCTAATAACTAGTTGAATAATCAAATCCTAAAGAGAAAAGAAGAAAAGACATTTTTGAAGGGCTGAAATCAACTTATTATAAAATTACAGTTTGCAAAATCATATAAGGGAAATGATGAGATAAAAATTTTTAAAAAATGTTACTGGAAGTTGCTTCATGTTTTTCTAACATTAAAAAAGTAAGCTATCTTGTAAATGCCTAAGGGTGAATGCTGCTTCCTATTTGAAAAGTATAGCTTAGCTTGCAATTTTTAAGTGCCCTAAATTGTCTTAAATATTCTTTTGGTTTCCAGCCATATTTATTGAGTATAATCATATGCAGTGTGATGTACATTTACATGCAGTTCTACCCAATTTAAAAACGCATACAACTGTGTAACCCCAACATCATAAAGATGTAGACCACCGCCATGCCCCCAGAACTTTCCCTTGTACCCCTATCCTGTCGATCCATAACCCCATACCACCATCCTGATTTTTATTATCAGTGAATGCATTTGATTTTTCAAGAATCACATAATATTCAGTCTTTTGTGTCTGGTTTCTTTCATGCAGCATGTTTTATTAAACTGTTTAATGCTTTTTATTCTATTGTATACCATGATGTGTTTACTCATTTTTCTGTTGATGGCGACCTGGGCTGATTCCAGTTTTTAGCAATTACAAATAAAACAAATGAATGTTTTTGTACAAGGCATTAGTGAACACTATGTTTTAATTTGCTTTAAATACTCAGGTGTGGATTTGCTGAATTATAAACAAATATGTTTTTTAAAGAAAACTGCCAAAGCGTTCTCCAAAACGATTGTACAATTTTACACTTCTACCATGAAGGTATGAGAGGTTTGGCTGGTTCACTCCTTGCCAACATTGGTATTGTCAGTCCCTTTCATTTTAGCCATTCTAGTCCTGTGTGGTGGGCTATCATGATCTCTCCTTGAATATGCTTGTCTGGTCTTGGTATCAGGGAAATCTGGCCTTATAATACAAGTATTTCCTCTTCCTATATATCTGAAACTGTGGGAAGTTTTATGTTTGGATTTATATGAAAGTTTTAGTTCTTTAACAGATAAAAATCTATAAAAGTTTTCTATATACTCTCCTGTTAGTTTTTGTAATTTGTAATTTCTATTTACCGTGAATTTACCTATTTCATCTAAGTTGTTTAACTTACTGGCATGAAATTGTTTATAATATCCCTTTTTGCCCATTAATAGCTGCAGAATTTGTAAGGATGTCCCCTCTATCATTCCTATTTAATACTGGCTATTTGTGCTTTATCTCTTTTCTTGATCAGTCCTGTTTGATAATTTTATTAATTTTATTAATTTTATTAATCTTTTTAAAAAACCAATTTTGTGACATTGTTCATTTTTCTGTTTTTGCCTATTTTCTCTTTCACTGATTTCTCCGCCTATCTTAACTACATCATTTCTTTTAATGTTGAGTTTAACTTGCTCTAACTTTTCTAGTATCTTAAATTGGAAACATAGGTCATTTCATCGACATCTTTCTAATATATTGAGGCTTATAAAAATAAATATAAAAATATAAACAATATATAAGATTATAACTTTCAACTATAATGACTATATATATTCTAATATAAGCATTTATATTCATTTATAAGCATTTGAAATATAAATCTACATCTAAGCATAGCTTAACTATATGCCACAAATTTTGAAATGCTGTTATTTCATTCTAAATATTTTTAATTTTTCTTGTGATTTCTTCTTTGGTCCATGAGTAATTTAGAAATGTGTTATTTTCCAAATACTTGGAGATTTTTAGATTAATAATAACTTAATGTTATTAATTTCTAACTTAATACTCTTGTGGTACTCTTGTGGTCAGAAGACATACTCCAAAGATTTCAACCTTTGGAATTTATTGAGATTTGTTTTATAGTCCAACACATGGTCTATCTTGATAAACTTTCTTTTTTTTATCTTGATAAATTTCCTATGCGCAATTGGAAAGGATTTGTTTTCTCTTATTTGGGCTATAGTCTTCTACAAATAACAGTTAGATCAAGTTAGTTGCAAGAGCTTTTCAATCCTCTGTATCCTTACTAATATTTTGTCTATTTGCTCTATAGCTTACTGAGGTGCTAAAATCTCCCACTAGATTTGTCTATTTCATACTAATTACTTCAAACATTTAGGAACTTTGTTATTAGGTGCATACATATTATCTTCTGTTTTATTAGTATTATGAGATATCTCTCTTTTATCTAGAAATACTCTTTGAAGAGTCTGATATATTTTTATTTAATTCTATATTGTTTGTGCTTTCCTATTTGACCCATTTATTCTTTATATCTGTTTCTCCATTCTCATCACCCTTTGGGTAAATCAAATATTTCTTTAATATTATACTTTAATTTCTCTATTGACTTTTTAGTTGTGGGTTTTTTTTAGCAGTTGCTTTAGAGATTACAATATGCATCTTTACCTTCCACAGTATAGCTCCTCCAAAATATCTATTATTTCATCAATAGTGTAAACATCTTACACAGTAGTGGACTTCCCTCCCTTCCCTCCCTTTGTGCTACTCTTCTTATATGTCTAACTTTATGAATGCTAAAAATCCCACAATATTTTTTAATTTAAGGGATCAGTAATTTCTAAAATAAAATTTGAATATATATATGTATATATGATTATTTTTATCTGGTAACTTTTCTATCTGGCATATTTTTCCTTCAGTTTCAAGAAACTCTTTTAGCATGCTTTTTATTGCAGATCTGATGAAGATGAATTATTTTTCTAGCTTTTCTTCATGTACAGATATATTTACCTTCATTTTTTTTGTATTTACTTTCATTTTTGAAGATAGTTTTTGCTAGGTATGGAATATTAGATGATAGTTTTTTCTTTCAGCACCTGAAATTGCTCTATACTCATCTAGCCTCCATTTTTTTCTAATGAGGAGTTAGTCAACATTCCTATTGCTGCTCACCTGTTTGCCATGTTTTTTATTCTCTGGATGCTTTCCAGACTTTACCATTGAGTCTTTCAGCAGTTTGATTATGATATGCCTTACTGTAATTTACTTTGAATTTATCCTACTTAGGGTTTGCTGAATCTCTCAGATAGATTATTTTCGTAAATTTAGGATTTTTTGGCCCCATTTTCTCTCTGCCCTTTTTCTACAACTCCAATTACATGTATTATTGACCATTTTATATTGTTCCACTATTTTAGATATGCTCTTTTTTTCTTTCTCAATTTTTCTCTTTGTGTTTCACTTTAGATAATTTTATTGACTTATCCTTAGGTTCATTAGTTCATTCCTAAGGTACATCCTCTGGGCTTGTAACCCCATTGATGAATTTTTTCATCTTGGCCATCATAATTCCATTTCTAGAACTTCCATTTGGCATATATTATGATATTCTCCCATATTTTCATATATATATTGCTCACTTTTTCCATGAGTCCTTTTAAAACATCCTATTGTGGCCACATAGTTGTGTTAATCATTCACCAGAGTCTCTCTCATTTATATCTCTGATTGGCATTATATACTAGATGGACAGTGGCCAAGAGATAGGGATTTGGCCTATGATGGTACAGCCAACAGAACAAATTGATTACCTAGTATTCTCTTAACACTCAAATTATAAACCACAAGTCTCTTAGAATTAAGATCATTACAAAAATTATTGGCAATCCTACTACATTGCAAAGATACATGCCTATTTTTCCTGAGCTTTCTTCTTTATGTTGCATTTGAGGCATAAGCTGAAATTATTGGATTGATAGGGATCAAAATATTACCTTAAAATATGTCCAAAAAGGAGAGACGTTTTTCTTCCAAAGGTTTAAAGGAAAGTAGATTTCATATCCCTCCATAATAAATTTGTTCGACATTTCTTTGACAGGAATATATTTCTTTTAAAAAAATTGTGCAGTGCTGAACAGTTTTGGCTATTATTTTTCTAAACAGATAGTTAATAGTAATCAGCATGGTTTTGTGGGGGAAAATCATAACATATCTGAAGGTCATTCCTGAAGATTTCAAAGAAGCTGGTTTAGTAAAACCAAACAACATACTCAACAGTGATAAAAACAATGCCAACATACATTTAAAATATTTTAATAACTCTGGAGCTAAATCTTGGGGGTTTATGTTGTAAAACTATTTAGGAGAAAAGGCTAAAAGAACAAGAAAACTCCTTCATTATTAAGAACATTTGTTAAATGTGTAGTAGCTATATATAGTAAGTGTTACATCAATTTTTGTGCAAAAAGTTCAGGGATCATTATTGTGTATAACAGTTAGCTTTTGTTGTGTAGCCCGCTACTCTGAAACCAATGATTTAAAAGAGGAAACATGTATTAATTCTTAAAGCTCTGAAGGTCGCCTTCTGGTCTACGCCAGCCGGGTCAAGACCCACTCAAGTGTGGTGCTTGGCAGGTTAGTTGGTCGGTGGGGGGTGGGGGGGGGGGGGAGTTGGCGCTCACTTTTACCTGTGGCAGTTGGCTCAATGTCAGCTAATGGGATGGCTACAGCCACTCATCTTCCAGCAAGCTTAGTCTAGAGTCATGCACTTGGTAAAGGAAAGATTTATATCATCAGTAGAGGACAAGCCCCAGTGCATAAGACCATTCAAGTTTCCCTGTGCATCATGTCTGCTAATACTCCATTGGCCAAAGCAAGTCATATACTGACATTCAAACCTCTTGCAGAGGTGTAAAAATAGGCCCTAGTGTAAAAAGAGTAAAATTCTAACTAGGATTCAGATTAAAAACTCAGATTCAGTGTGGGTTTCTCATTTGGTCTCAACAGCGCAGTAATAGAGCATACTTCTTAATGTTAAGTGACACGCAGAAAGGGATTAGAGAAATGGTCATGATGCAATCTCCCACATCATACACCTTGTGTATAGTTAACATGAAGCAATAATTTCAACTATATTTGAGTTGGAAAGAAGATCAAAAGCACAGTCTACTATAGGAAATTTCACACATCTCTTGTCTTTTTCTTTTAACTTGCTTTTGCTACTGCAAAGAAAGTGTAAAAATCCTAGGTATTTACAAGTCCATGCATTGGCACAAAATAAAGATAATGTGTAACTAACACCTATGTTCGGAATTAGAGCAATGTCAGCATCCCCATAGTTCCATTTATGCTTTCTTTCAACATATCCTACTCCTCTTCCCAAAAGTAGCCACTACTCTGACTAATCAGATTCATTTTGCCAGTTTTCCTGCTTCAGATTGTTGAAAACATATAGTGTTTTGCATCTGACTTCTTTTGTTCAACATGTATGCTCTTTTGATTTATCTATGTTGTTGGATATAACTATGGTTTTATTTTCATTTCTGTACAGTTTTGCACTGCATGAATAAACTACTAATTTATTTATCCATTCTACTGTTGTTGGATGTCTGAACTGTTTCCAATTTTTGCTATTAAGAATACACTATTTGGAACATTCCTGTATACATCTTTTGGTGCAGAAATATGTGTACATATTTCTGTTGGGAAGAAAAAAGATTAAAAATGTGCACAGTGTTCATACTGTTTATCTCTGTACCCAATATGGAGTGTTCTTCCCCCACTCCCAGCTTTACTGAGGTATAATTGACAGTTGACAAATAAAATTGTAAGCTATTTAAAGTACACAAAATGATTTGATGTATATATACATTGTGAGTTCCTCCCATTGAGTTAGTTAACACATCTATCACCCCACTTCTCACATTGTTTTGTGTGTGTGTGTGAGAGAACATTTAAGTTCTACCCTTTTAGCAAATTTCAATTATACAATGCAGTGTCATCATCTATAGTCACCATGTTATACATTAGACCTTCAGGCTTTATTCATTTTGTAACTGAAAGTTTGTGCCCTTTTACTAACCTCTCTCCACTTACCATGTCAGGTCCTAGTATACTATTGAACACCTAGGGGTGGAATTGCTGGTAACTAGGGAACATGTATGTTCCAATTTAGCTGATACTGTCAAACCATTTTCTAAAAGGATTCTACTCATTTATACCCCCTCCACTCCTATGCATTTTTCCTTTAATATACTCTTATGCATAAATTTTACCTTCATTTTGGTGTCTGTCCCAGGTTTTTAAGCTAATATGTTCTTAACTTTTACTTTCTAATGCTCTACAAAAGAGTTATATTTGGACTCCAACTGGGGTTAATAGTAGTTGATCTGTATTTGAAATTTCACAAAACCCCAAGAATCTCAAAGTATAGACAATTATTCTGCTTAACAATAAACCAAAATATTCCGTTTCCCCATTCATTCATCAAATGCTCATCAAGCATCTACAAGAGATTTTTAGATTTGAACCTGGGGATACAAAGGGATATAAAATTGAACTTTTGACCTCTTAGAAGTATGGACAGAAGAAGATGACTTTTCGTCAGCAAATACCCGCTCCTCCCCAGTGCCCCTTACCTCTTCTATTACTTCTCCAATACTTACCTCTAGTCTAGATGAGTAATGCAGGATCTTTCATGAACCACAAATGCAATTTTCCCTCCTCTCTTTTTCCTTCTTGGTTAAATAGCCATAAGAGTTTCGTTTTTTCTCTTTTTAGACAAAAAATAAGGTTAAGGACACAAGCAAACTTGTTCTCAAAATTTGAGGAATGGTGGTAATATTTATTTTTCACACTTTTTCCTGTATTTCAAGGAAGAGTCTACAGGTATTTGTATATAATGGGATTTTCAGACTGCTTTTATTTTGTGTAAGAAGATTGCAAATGTTTGCAGTGTTCTTACTGTTCAGTATTTCATATCGTAAAAATGATTAGGAGGATACATTAGTTGTTAAGGTAAAGTATCTCTGTGGCTTAAAGGAGGTATTACAGCTCTCAAAATAGCTTCAGTTAGTCCTTTTCATTGGTAATATGAAACCAGGTTTTGTTTGTGAATTGAATTGTTGCATCTGTGCAATACATTTCAAAGCCCAAGACGAGTGCTTATAGGAAAAGTGAGGTTCTGTTATTTATAAAAATAGATCATGAAACATAAAATTAACCTCATTTAAAATCACTGGTAATAAAATCAACTTAATTTAAATCACTCATTTAGATATTTCTATAAAGTATTAAGAGCCACCCAATTGTACTTCGTTGTATTTTATTCATAGGTCATCTTTATTGGGTATGTATTTATTTCCTTCTATCCTTCTGCAAGTAAAAGTATGTGAGCAAAAATAGGGTGAGGTGGAATCATAGCTGCTCAAATGATTCCATCCTGTCCATCAACAGGAATAACCCTGAATTAATACAGATGTTTTGAGTACAAATGCAAATCAAAGTTGCTTAAATAGAAAAGGGTTTCATTTAACTCATGTAACTGGGAAATGTAGCATCAGCCACAGTCCAATTTATTTAGGGACTCAAACAGAATTGTTTCCTCCTCCATCATGGGGACTGCTTGCTCCTGAGCTGCACTGATGTACTGCAGAGTAGCCTTTTCCACAGGACTATGGATGCTCCAGCTTCAGTAAATGCCCTCTTGCTCTGTGTGCCCTTAGATCTGGTTCTGTGTTTTATGCTCCAAATTGAAGATCTACTGGGCAAGGATTCTGACTGGATCAGCTTAGGGTCTCATGCTCATTGCTGGATCAATTACATTGTTCAGGGGACTGGATACTCTGGCCAGTGCTTTTGTTGGCAAGTCCCCCAAAGTATCTGATCAGAGAGAAGGAATAATCCTCAGGAAAGAAAAATAGCAAATGTTCATTATAGCCTTTACAGGGATTTTACATGTACTGGTCGTAGAAATAGTGTTAGGGAGGGAAGATTTCTGGTTAAGGTGCTATATAAAGTATGGAACTCATAAGAACTCTTAATTCATACCAGATACTTGGTCCAGGATTTCTTCCAGGATAGAATCTAACTTAGAGGAGATTAAATCCCATTTGCCCAATCTTTTAGGTCCTATATTCCAAGAAATTACTGGTTTAATGACTAGTTAATTCACTTCAGCAACCATTTGATGGTCAGTGAAGTGTTTGATCAAAACCTGAGGTGTTTGGATATTGGATAATCTAATTCTCTATTATAAGATTAAAAATAATACAATAGTCACAGCTGGTTGTTTTCCATTCCTGAAATGTGTTGGTTATAATACACAGCTCGTGAGAAACCAGAACCTATATGAGACAATTATATTAACTGGCTAATAATCATGCTTCCATTTGCAGAAAACCTGCCTCTCAAAATGTCAACCAGTGTCTTCCCTAGAATGATACCAGGACATTTTGCTAAACCAAAACAGTTGGAATATTGCTATCCACTACTCTTAAATGGGTATTAAATACTCATTTAAAACAAGTCTTTCCCTTAAAAGAGAAGAGGGCAGTATAATAGACATAGCTTTATATGCATGGGCACAGTGACACTCCCAGAACAAGCACTATCATTGTGATCCACTATAGAGTATTTCCTAAGTGGTGCCTTGGAGGGCATATTTGGCAATGTCTGGAGACATTTTTGATTGTCAGGATTGGGAAATTAGGGCCATTGGTATTTAGCAGCTAGGGGCAGGGATGCTGCTAAACATTCTACAATGTGCAGGGCAGCCCCCTACAATAAACTAACCACAAATGTCAGTACTACTGAGATTAAGAAGCACAGACCTGTACAGTGTGCAGACAGAAAGGCAATATTTAAGACAAAACTCCTGGCTGATTAATGTATAATCTACCTAGGGGGGTCAGATCAAAAAGAAAAATGATCTCACAGCACAGTATATAAGTGCTAATCACAAGGCCTTTACTACACGTGCCTTGAACTGAATCAAACAATATAGAAGGAAAGGCCATTGTTGGGTTCTACATCAGCAACACCTTGCAGGCTGTAAAATTGGGGTCTCTCTTACCTTATAGTTGATGTTAAAAATTAGGGACTCTAAGATGCCTGCCACAGAGTAGTGCTGAAAGGATGGCAGCTCCTAGAACAAACATTAAGAAAGACAGGTTGAACTTGAATTTTAAAGAAACTAGGCTAACAAGCTGGGACTTTACCCATCATATAGTCTAGAGGAGTCATTGAACTTCCATGTAGAAGGTAACAGGATGGAAATAAGGCTTTAGATAACTGAATTCAGAGTCCAGATAGATAGTATACAGGTGATCACTGCTCTATTCTTTTGGCTTTTCTAAATAGCTAACATTTTTCAAAGTCTAAGTTTTATTTTTTAAATTTTAGTTTGTTTTCCCCTGCAGGGATTTAGGTTCAAGTGAAGACAGGGCCTGTTTGTTTGCTCTTTGCTATCTCCTTGGAATAGGGCATGGTGCACAGGAGGATGACGCATAAACTACTGTTGAAGTCCAGGGGCACTGGGTGCATCAGTTGGTTGAGTGTCTGACTCTTGGTTTTGGCTCAGGTCATGATCTCAGGGTCCTGAGATCTGGGCTGCAATGGACTCCACACTCAGTGGGGAGGGAGTCTGCTTGAAGATTCTCTCCCTCTGTCTTTACCTCCCTCTCTAAAAAACAAACAAATCAAAAAATTGTGGAAGTTTGGGGATTTGGGGGCAGGGGAACTCAAAACTGATGGGAGATTTGTGGAATCAACTGCAGTTGTTAGAAAGGATGTAGATTTGAGGAAAAACAAATTGTGTTTTGGATACATAAAATTATAAGTAAGCCAATAAAGTACAGAACTAAAACCTGGTAAAACTTTTAGAGCAAGAGGGAACTGCTGAGGTTAGTAAAGTATGAGTTTTTGCAACAAAGATGACAGTTCTTATCCTCCCACTATTGTAAAGAGGAGAAAGTAAAACAGTGATGAGGTTTGTATAAAACAAAGAGTGTCATTTCGAGTAAATAATAAATAGCTTTTGAGGATCTAGAGAGTAGACTCACAAAAGCTAATTCACCTGAAGGGATCATTTTGTTTGGACTTTGGGCTGTTTTTAAACTTAAAAAAAAAAAAAAATCATTGCCAACGTTTAAAAATCAGAAGTCCTAACTCTGAATCTCTTGAGAATCGGGCAGATTTGTCAACCTTTGGCCTTCTTTTTTATGGGCATAGTTGGAATGGAGCTGAGTAGTTACTCATAACTACTGCCGCCTTTGAGTCACTCCAGTTGACTCCTAATCTGATTTCTCTCATTTGTTATCTCCCATATGTGAGTTTGCAATTCCTGGTCTAGTGGTACTCTCTCAGTGTTTAGTAACAAAAATAATAAAAACAGTTAACACTGAACACTTAGTTCCAGGCCCTGTTCATGACAGAGACCATTCACTATTTAAGGGAGTTCTAGTTCTATCATGGCACACAGGAGAAAATGGACACAAATGGGAGACATAAAGGTTAAAGGAACTGCCCCAAAGTCAACAGCCAGCAAGTGGTATAGGCTCAGATAAAAACCTAGTTGGACTTCAATGTTCAGTTAGCCAAATAAGTATTTTTCAAATGAAATGGTAATGAATTATTCAATATGAACTAGAGTCTTTTCCTAAAAGCAAGTGAAAGACTGGGGACTGGTGGGGTGAGGGGGAGGCAATGATGATCAATTTTAACCAAGTCCATACGTCTGAAGTTTTGATGAAATGGAAGGATTCCTAGACTATCATTACTAGAGCAGGTGAGTAGGATGGGCAGTGGTCAGCGTGATGCTCACAGCCGATTTCAGAGGTGGTAAGAATTCTGAAGTCAACATGAAGGGATGACCATGCGTGCAGGTGGTAAATGGATACGGATAGAGAAACTTTGTGTGCAAGAAGTTGAGGAACTGGGAAACAATGAGTAATGCACATGAAATCTACAGGACTCAGCTAATCCTTAAAAAGTGCTAAGCTTAAGAAGTAAAAAGTCAGAAATAGCAGACATAGTCAACGTGTTTCTTGTCTGCATTTTAAAAGGATGAAAGTGAAAAACCTGCCTGAATGGCAGGGCGGGGTGGGGATATGTGCACATATCACATTTGATGCAGTAGAAATGCACTGTGAAGGCACACAGTCCAGTTCTGCCCCCAGGCTCCCATTTTTCATGCCCTGATAGGACTCAGGTTATATTCAAATACTTTTGCTCAAAGCGAGTTAGGTGTTCTGTTAACTACTTTTGTTAAAAGTAAAATCGTGAGAAAAATCAACAAAAAAACTCCAACTAGTTGAATAGGAAATGTTAACATACACCTCTAGGTAGTATTTGTTATAAATTAACATCTATATCTCAGCAGTTCCTTTTGCCTGGGTTCCCCCCACAGCAGTCCACAGGGTTCAAGCCCTTAGTTCCTTCAACAATATGGACAAGCATCACCATATAAACCTTCCCTTGGAAAATTACCAGCCACCCCACCAAGATGACCACTGTATCTCCCTATCATAGTATCAACCTTATAAGAGCTGAGACTTTGTTTTCTTCATGGTTTTATTTCTAGTTCCTAGAACAGGTCTGGGCACATAATAGAAGCTCAATAAATAATTTTTTACATTTGAAAACTTATCTACTTTAGTAATTATTATTTAAGATCTCAATGACTCAAAAAAATAATCATTTCCCGTTTCTACATGTAGTGTAGAAAGTGAAGAAAATAAGCTAGAATTTCTAGTTGTTTTTGTTCTTCTCTTATCACCGCCAAAGATCAGTGTTCACTTACAAAAATAAACTCATTTATTTCCTTTAGAGCTCATAGCCTATGCTTTCCTTAAGTCCAATTTGCTGAGCTTCAAAATTCTGTGAAATGCACTGTGTCCATGAGAGTACTTTCTAATAACAGCTCAGCACCTTCTATCCACCACAGGAGAAAATACTAGAAATAATTTTTCTAGGCTGTCATATTCAATTAATACTTTTTTTTTTTTTTTTTTTTTTGCACAGAGGCAGGAAGATAGGACAGATAATATTTATTTACATGGACTTTGTTATTATTTATATTCAGGTTTTTCAACAAAAATAGGAAACATTTTGAATCAGAGAACGCCTGAAAGTCAAACACTAAAATGGTGGTCCCATTATTCTTGAAACCAGACATTAGATAAAATGGATTTTATGTACGTTAGAAGTGAATAAGCACAGGTAGTCTATTTGGTAAGTAGGGTTAAATGTCAGCAAATCTAAAATTTCAGAGGCAATATTTTATTTCAAAAGTATATAAATAATATGGTCACATTAATTGGTGAGAGTTACAATGATGGAAACCTTTAAAATTCTTGTAAAAAATGGAATTATTTCACAGTTAGGCTGTTCACATTTCTCATTACTGTACGTTTTCCAATGATCTATTAATTTAAATTGAAAGTTAAATACACATTAACTCACCAACAATGATAATAACTTCAAGGTTGAGAAAAAGAACTAATCACAAAGAATGTTAATCTAGCAGTTCAGAGAAGAAATATTATCAATGAGAGAAGTCCTAGTTCCAAATAATAGAGCTGTGCATCTGTTTAAAAGATCCTTAGCTTCATCAAAACACATGTTAAAAAAAATTACACATACCTAACTTTGTTCAAGATATAGTAAGAAACTTGAAATAATTCCTGTTTTAAGAAGAGTGACTCCTAAAAAATGTTCATAGCATCTTAACAAAGCCAAAATATTACACTGAAATGGTTCATCTATCTTGATCTCCTATTATTTAAAAAAAAAAAAAAGAAACTAATAATTCATCATAATTGTTCTATAAACGATTGGAAACATTATCAGGAGAAAAAATTTTGTCAATGAAGAAAATCACTGATTCAATGAACATTTGATCATTTTATTAACAAAATATAAGCAAGAATTACATCCCTCTCTAATGAAACTTCTCAAATAATTTTATGTGGAGGGCCTTGAGATGTATCAATTATAAAACATGTTAAAATGAAAAAAAATTTTAAATGTACAAATACAAACCAGTACTTTATACAAGAATTCTCTATAAAGTTCGTTAATGTAAAAAATAATTTGTCTCAACTGAATATAAGGCATGTTCAGTTTCTGTAATTTTGTAGAATTATTTTTTTTGCTTTGTTGGAGATTTTTCTCTTCGCCGGTCCTGATGTTTCTTTGATTCTCTGGATTGTGTAGAGTATCTGCTAGATTTTTCCCATCGCCTCTCGGCACCATTTTGATACCTATCTTCATCACTTCTAGAGCCTGAATGTTTTCTAGTCTTTTCTCTTGACTTTGATCTATCTTTTCTTACAACATTTTCACTGTCCTTATTTCGCTGTCTGTGCTCATTTTCGGAAAAAGAATTTCTTCTCTCTCCTCTCTTTTTTTTGGGATCACCATGCTTATTTTCCAAATCTGTGTGCACTTCTTGGTCTCTGTCATTCACGATTCTACTGTAACTGTTTCGTTCAGAAGGAACACTTCTGTCTGAAGTGTATTTTGTTATGGGATTTCTCCAATTTGGATCCCGTGAATTTTTATCTTTATATTTTTCTGACCGTCTTTCTCTTTCAGTCCTTGTTTCCTGATGTCTTTGCTCTGGCCTTCTTTCTTCTTGTTTCCTATCGTGGGTTTGTTGTTTCCTGATCAATTTATCTACTTCTTTACTTCTGCTGTTCCCTTGTCCCTTCTTTCTTCTATCTTTAGCTGCATGTGTAAAATGAAATAGTTAGGTTTTATTTTAATCTTTAATTTCATAATTTAACAATTATAGTTACTGATCTATTGTAGGTTTATTAATTCAGATAAGCTGGATGCAAAACTAAACTGATTGAATGGAAAGTCTGATGTCAGAATATTGTACAAGATGAGTAATTTTTAAGAATATATATCATATCACCATTAGTTACCAAAGTACCATTTTGATCCTTAGACTCAAAGCTGTAAACAGAAACTTGACATAAACTATAGCAAATGTAAAATTTTTTATAAAGTGACTAACAGGTATATATTTCCACTTATAAATCTTATTCAAAAACTCCAGCCCATGTGCACTTTGTCATATGAAATATGTCAGATCTGGCATGTTAATAATAAAAAGACAGTGATTAGATATGCCAGCAACGTCACTCCCTAAAGGTGGGGGAGTAGGATGATGGAGTTTGTTTAACAGCATGAATATATATTTTTCAAGTAAAAGCCTCTTCCTAAAAAACAACAGCTCTGCTCTCCAGTGCTATCAGGGAGAAGTATCTGTACCAGAAAGAGAAGAAGCTTGTTAAGACATATAATCATGAGCTTTTATGAGAGCTATGAAGGCTTGATTTCTGAGAAAAACCGTTCTGAAATGGTCTAGAACAATTTTTACTGATATAATAAACAAATATAAATATTAAATAATCACGGAGAAATTTTAAGCTATAAAACAAATTTAATCACTTTATCTTTGTTATTTCTTTTGAGTACATAAATCAAGGTTGCTGAGACGACCGAAGTTTGTGTCAAATTCGTATATATACAGAAAGAAAAAAATACGGTAGAAAACTGCCTACCTTCGCCTTATCTCCACCCAAATCTCACTGTACCAACCTGTATTTCTCCTGCCAAATGCCTATCCTTGGCACAGTCCATTGGTTTGCCACTAAGGATTTATTTTTCTGGTTCCTCAGCTGAGCTGCAGCTACCCAAGCAGAAACCATCTGGCTGTGTGCTAAATCAATGTCTCTCTGACCCAACTCTACACCACTCTCAGGGCGTTGCTGACACAAAACCCTGAGCCCTACCATAATATGCAATCTCTCCAATCTTTGGTATTTGCTTTACAATTTTCTAATTTTGGGGCAGTTCATACTGCTCTTATGCTACTTAATATTTTACCAATAAAACTGAAAGCTCTATGCTAAAATGGGATGATGAGGCAAATTAATTTTGAATCAGCAAGATTCCTTATTGCAGCAATTCATGCTGTGTTATCATCTGTTCTCAAAACAGATATCATGAAATAACAAATTCTTTAGAATTAAAAGAGGTGAATATTAAATGAACAATGTTAATATATTTAATTCAAGAATAAGACTTCCTGTGGGCAAATGCAATCTTGTTCTAATAATATAAAACACTGAGAGTCCCACAATTCTGGCTGCCACACAGTATGTAATACTCTTTTAAGTGCAACAAGCCAGAGAACAAGAGTGTAAAGATCAACCTTCCAACATACTTTTCCTGCCTCTGGAATATGCATTAAAAAATAAGAAATGAGGGATCCCTGGGTGGCGCAGCGGTTTGGCGCCTGCCTTTGACCCAGGGCGCGATCCTGGAGACTCGGGATCGAATCCCACATCGGGCTCCCGGTGCATGGAGCCTGCTTCTCTCTCTGCCTCTCTCTCTCTCTCTCTCTGTGACTATCATAAATAAATAAAAATTTGTAAAAAAAAAAAAAAAAAAAAGAAATGATATGCATTTTAGACAATTAGACTATCTCTTATTTTTAGACTAAGATACTATGATGAAAAAAAACAGTTGACCCTGGGGAAAACAACAGACCATCTCAGAAAATTGCACATTTGAAAAAATCCTTTACTACTGTATTTCCATTTCCAGGGAGAAAGGAGAAAGCTGTGGAGACCACAGCCCCTGCTGAGAACAACTAGAAATGCCAGAGAAAGATTTAAAATTTTCTGCTTAAAGGCACTAAAGATCTTGAACAACTTGAGATGTTATGAAGAAAGGCAGTGCTCAAAAAAATGATAGGGGTATGTTGAAAGAACACAGGGGCCAATGTGAAGGAGTTCCTGATTGCCAAAGCTGAAATGACGTGAGCAACAAAATAAATGACAGTAATGGACTTTAACTCATTCACTCAGATGAATAGCCACTGAGTTCACACTGATAAAAGATACTTAATAAATAAATGGGGGTGGGAGGGGGAGACAACTCTTTCTTAAAGAAGAAATTCAGTTATTAAATGTAGAAGAAAAAAGACAAATGGAAAAATGACATTTGGCAAACACCATAGTAGTTAAGTACTGCAGATGAGATCCAAAGATGTATGCTAAAATTGAAGAGTGAAAGAGGAGAGAGAGGAAATTTAACAAAGTATCAAATTATTTCCCTACAAGATATTAATCTATAGAGAAAAGGAGTTTCCATGAAGAAATCCAGATGTCACCTTAACCAAGTGATCAAAGTTAATATCACCAATAAGACATACCGATATGAACTCCAAGATGCACTAAGAATACATCATTTCTATGGTACTCTGTACAAAAGTGCATAACTTCATTCCAACCATGTAAAAAAACATCAGACACATCTCCATATTTAGGGATATTCGAAAAAATATCTGAACAGAGGACTTCAAAAGTATCAAAGCTATTAAAACCAAGGAAAGCCGGAGAGGAACTACCACAGGTTACAGAGGACTAAGAAGAAACAATTAAATGCAAGTAGGATTCTGGAATAAGAAAAAAGACATTAATGGAAAAACTGGTGAAATTCAAATAATAATTTATTTAATGTATTGTTCCAATGTTAATTTCCTGGCTTTCATAATTGAACTATGGTTACACAAAATGCCAACTTTACGGGAAGTTGGGTGAAGGCTACGTGGGAATTCTCTGTACTATTTGCAATTTCCTTGTAAGTTGAATAAGGGCCAAGATAAGATTCAAGAGAAGGCAGGACCATAGAGAGGTAAGCTGAGATTCCACAGCCACTTTCTCCCTTTGGGCATCTGCTGATTCGGCGCTGTTGCTGAGGGTCAGAAAGACCAGCAGAGATCTGGCACCTGAACAGGCCTGGAGAGACAAGAAATGGAATGGAACTAGCTCTTTGCAATGTTTGTATGTGATAGAAGATACATATCCAGAAAACCTACACAACTCCTACAAATTTATAGAAGAGATAATAAAACAAGAAAAGGGAAGAGGGTAGCAAAAGACTTGAACAGCCACATAACAAAAGGAAAATGGCCAATAAAAAGGTAGTGCTCAACGTCATTAGTGATCAAGAAAAATGCAAATTACAACCACAATGCAATACTGTTACATATCCACCAAAATGGTTAAAATGAAGAAGAAAGCTAACTGAAGTGTTATGAGGATGGGGGCTACTGCAACTCTCAAACGTGGCTGATGGGAGGTAAACTGAAAGAACCACTTGCAAAACTGGCAGTATCGGGGATCCCTGGGTGGCTCAGCGGTTTGGCGCCTGCCTTTGACCCAGGGCACGATCCTGGAGTCCGGGGATAGAGTCCCGCATCAGGCTCCCGGCATGAAGCCTGCTTCTCCCTCCTCCTGTGTCTCTGCCTCTCTCTCTCTCTATCATAAATAAATAAACCTTAAAAAAAAAAAGACTCTCACGGAGTCTTTTAAAAACAAACAAAACTGGCAGTATCTACTAAAGCTAAATACATAACCTACAACCCAGTGGTTCCCAGAGATTCTCTAAGTACGAACCCAGGTGAAATGCACATGTGTAAATATTCATATTTTTATATATATATATATATCTCCCCAATATGAGTAACAGTTTTCACAGGACTACTATTTATAAATCTAAATTGTTCCTGAGTAAATAGACTGCAGCATATTCATACAGTGGAAAACTATACAGCAGTAAGACTGAATGAACTATAACTAAATGCAATATTACAGATGAATCTCACAAAGTAATTGTGAAAGATAAGCCAGGGATAAAGGAGTTTATAAACACCGTTATAAAGGTCAAAACAGGGCAGCCTCGGTGGCTCAGTGGTTTAGCGCCATCTTCAGCCCAGGCCTGATCCTGGAGACCAGGGATCGAGTCCCACGTCAGGCTCCCTGCATGGAGCCTGCTTCTCCCTCTGCCTGTGTCTCTGCTCTTTCTCTCTCTCTCTCAAATAAATGAATGAATGAATGAATAAAATCTTAAAAAAAAAAGGTTAAAAACAGCCACAACTAATTATGCAATTACAGATGAGAGCAGCAGCTGCCGTGAGGCAGTGGATGGCAGGAGTGGCAGTAACTGGTAACTCCTGGTATGGGCAGCGAGCACATGGTTCTCTTCTTTTCATGAAAACTTATGTAGCTGTACACTTACAAAGTATGCACTGAATGCATGACACATGTCAATGACTAATATAAATCCTCATTAATTAAATTAAAAAACTAAAATTTCTTTAAAATACACAGGAAATAAATAAAATTTAATAGCCAGAAAAGCTATAAGCTGGCGTAAAGGCATTATAAACGAATGGTAGTTCAGTCATCACTCAAACAAATTTTGCCAAAGAAATATCTTCATTTCTATGAAGAGGATTCCAATAGGTAATCCTAGCATTATAAATGATGCAATTCACTACAGACTCCAGCAGCGACAGATGATCATTTATATTATTAATTGTGGCTTTTAAACAACTGAACTCTAAAATAATTAAACAATCAAATTATTTTCTTCCCTCGGTGTAAACATCATCAGCAATAAACTTGTTAGAAAAGAGCCCAATCAATTATAAATGAGTTTCCATACCTGAAGCAGAGCTCTGACTACTGCTGGATGAAGAATCACTCTCTTCACTGGAAGACTCTGAACTGCTGTCACTGCTGTCCGAATCCGAGGCAGAGGAGTCAGACTCTGAAGAGGAGGATGCAGAAGAGGAAGAGGAAGGGGAGGACTTATTTGGCTCAACATCTGGTTTCTGTGCCACAATGACCTTTGGTGTATTTTTGAGATGCTCACGCAATTCATCCCTAATTAAAGATATAATCTGTTAGTGTCTGCTTCAAGGGCAACTGAGATAATTTTTTAAGATGAAAATAAAATTCTGAAAATTATCCTTACGTTAAACCTCCAAGACCTATAGAAGTAAAGAAGTTGATGGCAAACCGAGTGTTTCTTGGATTATCTCGGGGTAATAATCCTTCAAAAAATGGCTGGAGGGTTCTAAAACAAGAAAAAAAATGAACAAAACAGAATATATTGCTTAATGATAAAAAGGCAAAGTTTGTATACAGTCATTTTTTCAGATTTTCTATGTATTATTAAATAAATGAAACAGAATCAAGAAAGTGATTTATATCATTTATTAGGTCAGGCAATATGCTATCTAAATGAAATGAGTAGGGTCAAGTCATAATTTATTAAACTTACAACAGAGAAGGTTTTTTAAAAAAATCATTTATTTGAGAGAGAGAGCAAGAGAGAGAGTGTGTGTGCATGTGGGGTGGGGGGATGAAGGGAGAGACAGAATCTCAAGTAGACTCTCCACGGAACATGGAGCCCCAAAACCGTTCTCACAACCTTGACTGTGACCTAAGCTGAAACCAAGAGTCAGACGCTTACTTGACTGAGCCACCCAGGCACCCCACAGAGGTTTTTAAAAACTTTTTCATACATCACACATACATATATTGCATAATAACACACACACACACATACATACACATATATAGTATGTGAACATATATAAGACCAAGTAAAAACAAATCTCCTCTGTTTTATTTATATATATACACACACACACACAGACACACAAACACACGCAGCACTGTGTATGGCACTGAAGGATAGGGTAAAAATAGTCAACTAAAGGGAAAAATTATGGATGAAGTCTGCATATAATCATTACTTCTGGGGAGGGGAACAAACAAAACATGGTCTGGACATGGTTCGGAGTGCCACACTGAATGATGAACCAGTAGAGCCAGGACAAACTCTTTCATAGAAAAAAGTGACATATAAGGAGAATGGTTAAGAGTTTGCTGGACAGACCAAGAGAGGGGATTTCTAGCTCTGGAAACAGAGGCAAGGAAACATGAATGCACTGAGCAATGGTGGTGCAGCCTGTGAGAAGGAAGGAGATAAACCTGGTGACATAAATAGGGACCAAAAATTAGTCTATGAAGCCAAGGGGAGCAGATGGAATAACCCAGAGAGGGCATTTTGAAACCAGAATAGAAACTGTGGCAAAGAGGAGAGGGGGGTAGGCTGAAGAGTAGAGACCATGAAGAGTGAGACAGAATGAGAAGAGAGAAGCCACAGTAAGCAAATGATCAACTGGGTAAATAAGGCTGGAAAGCCCAAGGGCATGAGGACTGAGAAAAAGTAATCAACTTGGCAGGTAGTCACTAGGAAATCTGAAAGGACGATTCAGTAGTGTGAATGAAGTAGAAGTCAATGTGAGGGGCAATGGTAATCTGAGTAAACAAGAAAGAAGAAAGCTGAGGTGGGGATTTATAGGATAGTCCTGGAACAAGACCCTCATTCAATGTCATAATTTGAACTATTCATTACATGACTGAGTCATCTATATATCTTCACAATTGTTCACTGATAACAAAAAATTAATTTTCTAAGGCTCAAGATTAGGGTTAAAAATGAAAATAAAACCGTAAGTACTCACTACTAGAAAACTCCAGTGAAAATGCAAAGTGTGTTCTAAACTAAACTAAAAGAGGCATTAATTCTGTGTTTCTTCCACTGGAACTAAAATCCATCATTAAAAACTGCATGTTGTCCTATGCCACAGAACATGAGACTCAAGAGTAGTGATTAATGAATGAACAAAGTCCTAGGGGCTTAACTCTTGTTTTTACAACCAAGGGTAGACTTCTGTTGCTACAAGGAAGGAAAATTCCTGAGGACACTAAGGATAAAAAATGCATAATGATAAACTTACTCATCCTTTAATCTTGCATTAAGTTTAGGAAGACCCATATATTCACACAGTTCTTGGAAAAATATCTTAACAAAAATTCTACTGGATGACGTAGTGGTTTCTTCACTCAGCTTTATACATTCGAGAACCTGAAAATTAAAATGAGAAGACGATTTTATTTTATTCAAAAGACAAAATGACCAACATTTATGACTCTAAGTGTCTCTACAGAATGATCTGTGAATATCATTCTTTGTCCTAATAAGTAATACTTCTTGGCCACATTTAAGACTACCTCTCCATGATAATTTTCATAATGCTAAGATGCTACAGAAATAGAGTTCATTCTTTCTTGAGTAATGCGCTTTTTATAGCAGAGATATATTCTGCTGTGAGTATATAATGCTGAAGAAAAGATTACTAGCTTCTAAAACTCACTCATCAAAATGTGGATGTCTAAGGGTTTGGGGCAAAATGCCACTTAGAGCATTAGGCTATAGTTTTGTATAGTACATATACAAGAAGGGTAAAGACAGCAAGAATGATGGTTTGTTGTGAATGCTAAGATTGAGGCTTAAAATGGAAGCCATGGAGAGATGTTTTAAGACAAATAAAAATACAAGGAACCTCCAGTTTTTATGAGTTCTGTGATCCAGGAACCCATTTGCTTCGATTATCTAAAACCTTGATTTCATTTTCATTCCCAGAGGAGGAAAAGAAGAAAAAAATTATTATGATCAGGCTCCTAGGTCAGCTTACAAAGTGCCTATCAATGCAGCTTAGTACTTACATTACAATAATCTACCTAATGTTATGAGCTCACTTTGCTGCTTCATTCTACCATCAGGTTGTGGTATTCTACAATGTGATCCTCTTCTCTCTTTCTTCTTGGATGCAACTTCTTTCTTTCAACTTCACTTTTCTTAGAACCTATCACGTTTTATTTTGTATTAGTGTTACGGGCATATCTATCTTACCTCATATAGTTCTTCTATGGTAATAAGCTCCTTGAAACCAGAGATCATATATAATTCACTATGGATGCCCAGTATCTCTCTCAAGTGACTGGGCATATAGTTGGTAACTGAATGAATGGTTGTTGGATGAACAGCAGTTGAACAATAAATGCCAGCTTCATGAATGTGTTTCAAATTCCAATCCGGTATACACCTGTGTATCACGAATATCTTAACTTGTTCTAAATAACTATGACTAAAAGATGCATGACCACCAAACTACTGTTGTATGTGAGCATGAGTGTGTATGTGCATGTGTGCACACAGAGAGAAGATGAAACTCTGTTTTTCCTGAAAACACCATTAGCCATCACTATTAAAAAGCACTGTGATGTTTGGACTGCTAAAATCGCCTAGGATGGTATTGTAGTTCTTATATTCATGCTATTTACTTAGCTTTTTGATATTGTGTTATATGAATATAGTCTCAAAGACAGTCATTACAGTAAAAGTTTGCTACATATTTCATTTTAATGTACATTTCCTACATAGGAAAAGTAGGATTATATTATACATTAATACCTATTCGTGAATAATGGGATTGGGAAAGAAGTATAAATATCAACCCATCTACTTACACTCCATGGAAGTGAATCAGTGTATAAAAGGTGAGCAAACATCTTAGCAACATTTCTCAATTTGTTTGTTTCCAAGCGATGGATGGTATCATATTGTTCTTTGAATATACTTTCAAAGGATTCCATGTATTCTTTTTTCAGCATGCAAAATCGCTAATAAATTAAAAAAAATTGAATGTCAACACCACTAAAAATTGACTGTCAATACCATTATGAGCATATCAGATCCTCCTAAATTTACTGAATCAAAAATTAGTAAACATTTTATATATCATATCAATCTTTTTGTGCTGTATGATGGAATGCTTAAAAGGGAAGGTAATATATATCATCCCTATTTACCTAGGATTTATACACTAAAACAAAATTATACAGGTAGCTTATCACAGACACATACATTTGCATACTATACAAATATATTTCTCCGTGGGTAGAGTTGAGATTTAAAAACTTATTTTATTTTAGCTCATGGTCTATTTGTGTTGCCTGAGCATGTACTTGACTTCAGAAACTGTGTTGAGATTTTGAAAAGGCAACATTTAATTGTCCTCTTTGGGAAATTGTTACAAAGCATATAGAATTTCAGAAAGTTCTGGAAGAATCATATGCAATGCTAATAAGGCACTACAAAATGAAGCAGGAAAGGAGGAAACTACAGAGGATGGGAAACCCGAGGAAGGAAAGAGCGATCAGTTTTGAGCAAAGATTTGCTATTACATTAGACAAGACCACAAAACAGACACATCAATTCACAATATTCATGTTAAGGATTCCCTTAGTGATTCTATTAAAATTCCAACAAGAAGAATGAGGCTGAACTCACCCCAGCTAATAAGCCAAAAAATTTCTCATATGTCCTTTGTTGGGCACAGCAGTCAAGTATCATGTTGCAGAGTTCTTTCTATTTGGAAGAAAAATTGCATTAATGATTCAAAACACAATCCATGCTATATGACAACTTATCAATACGATAGAGACAGCTTGAATTTTTAAGTAAGGGTTTAAACATACAGAACTTCCGAACCTTTGTGAGCTTAAGTTACTAAGACCAAACGATTCAATCTATGTCAAGCCTATACAGTCTTTCAAAGCCTTCAGCCTGGCTGACAGTTTCCATTGTCATCTAAGCTAATTAGATTGATTATAAAATTCTAAATTCATATTAAGTATGAACTACTTCAAGAAAATCTACTATATGAAACAGATACACCATGAAGAGATTGAATAGATTTTCTAAAAAGACTACACAAAATCTTTAAAAACACAGATCATCAATATGCCACCTAACAATTCAGTTAAACACCTTCAAGCTCAATTAATTAAGGAATGTATTTAATTAATATGGAAGAGCTAGAACATGAGTCTTTACAGAACCATAAATAAGCACAGCTATGTTAACTTAAAAGACATTCTTTAATAAAAAAAATATATATTTAAAAGAACTAAGAAAAAGTATCTCTATAGCTGGATTTTCTAGCCTCAAAATAAATGTTACACACATACATCTAATTATATATATATATATATATATATAAATATAATACCCTTTCAGTTCATTTTTACTGCTATTTAATTTTGTCTTTGTATTTTCAATTTGCAATTTTGACATTTGGTCATATTTAACGTGAAATATAACCTAAGTAAATATTGTAAGTATTTTAAAGCTCAGGTCTATAATATTTACTGCATATATCTATGTGCAAGAGGGAGGCAAAGGGTCCTAAAGAAGCACAGGATACTCCAGAACTATACTGTCTAGCATGGTAACCTCTAGCGAATTAGTTAAATAACATTACCTAAAATTAAAATTTTAGTTCTTCGGTCACATTTTCAGTACTCAAAAGCCACATGTGACTGACTAGTGGCTACTGTATTAGACAGTGTAGACTATATATAAATATTTTCATCACTGCAGAAAGTTCTATTGGACACCACTGTTCTGGAAACTGATCATCTAGGTATAAAACAATCTACTCAAAAGGCCTTAATTCACAATATGAAGTTGTTTTTAGATGTCATTACATTGCTAAATTATTTTTTTATGATTAGTCACAAGTTATCTCAATTAAATAAAAACACTTATTAATGTGTAAGTCCTGAAAAGATATACTTTGTCAAAATTTAATATAGTAAAAAAGTTAAAATGAGGTTTTTCGGAGTTCTGCAATATTATGTTAATTTGATATATTAAAATGCATTTTCAACTCTTTCTACCAAAACTGTATTTTACAATAACATAACAGTTAATCAGGTTTTAAACAATATAATGTGGTATTATGCTGACAGCACTGCTAATAAAGTCAGTGCTACTTGCAAAACAACTTTCTTTCTTCCCTAGACTAAATGCAATTATAAGAGTTATTCCCTGTGGCTTATAATAATTAAATATTTTAACATTTTAATTAAATATTATAGCAATTTTAGGACAGTCTTTTGAGTGCATGAAAATAGATGCACGAAGACACTTCCAATTGCTATCAAAATATGTTAAGATTAGTTCTAGAACTATCCTCTGAATTAATATTAATAAAACTTATAATGACTTAATTATATTCCTCAAATAATGTGAAAAGATCATACAGTAATTTCAGTTTCAATTATAATTTGAAAGGTTAATTCACTAATTTATTTCCTTTCAAAAGTGAACACATGAAGTGCACCCAGGGTACCAATAGGTACACTGTTACTAATATACCAATAAACAAACTTTAAGAGGGAAATAAGAACTTTTTACATTTGAAAAGAATAATTTCTTCTCAAAATTACATACCATAGGATTAAGAAGAAATCCGTCATCTAGAAAAAGGCTGGTAAACTTTTTAAATTAAAGGTCAGATGGTAAATATCTTAGGCTTTAAAGGCCATAGGTTTCTGTTGCAACCAGTCAATTCTGCTGCCATAGGGTGAAAACAAGTATACATAATACACCAACCTATGGGCATGGCTGTATTACACCATTAAAGTTTTATTCACAAAAAACGGGTAGTGGGCCTGGGCTACAGTCTGCTAATTCCCATAACAGATCATAATTAAAGCCTTAAGGCAAATCACTTATACCAAACAGGAACAGATAGTCAAGATCTTTTAGAAATAGAAACCAAAGAGCCTAGAGTTGAATATATAAAGTAAAGCAAGTAAAGCAACGTGTGAAAAGCAAAACCCTAAAAGCCTTGGCTCAGGTTCCAAGGATTTAAAATGTGGATGGGCAGGGAGGAATATACGTAAGAATACAACTGAAAAAACACCCAAGATAACCTATTCAATCTAGTCTTTATTATTGTTGACATTAGGGTTCTATGATACTTTTTTTTTTTTTTTTTTTTTTTTTTATTTATGACAGTCACAGAGAGAGAAAGGGAGAGAGGCAGAGACACAGGCAGAGGGAGAGGCAGGCTCCATGCACCGGGAGCCTGACGTGGGATTCGATCCCGGGTCTCCAGGATCGCGCCCTGGGCCAAAGGCAGGCGCCAAACCGCTGCGCCACCCAGGGATCCCGGTTCTATGATACTTTTAACAGTGAAGTATACACAAAGTTATAAGATTATGAGTTCCACCCATCAAGAGGGGGCTTAATATAATATACTTTGTGGATTACTTAATTCCTGAAACCCTGCAGAGTGTCTGACATGTAGTGTACGCAGAATACATTTTGCTGAGATAATGAATAAAAGAAAAAAAGACAGATTCTTCTATAGCCAATTAAAGCAATGTAGCAACATGTGCGGTAATCATTACAATTTCTACCAGAAAAGAATGCTTTAGTACATTAAGAAGATAGACTAGGCAATTCATTAAAGAACAAGTTTCCTATTGTATTTTAAGCTACCATTTGATTTACAGGCAACCACTAGGAAATTTATGTAAAGTGCAGTGGGTCAGAGAGACTGGCTCCTTTTTCACATCCCATGAAAGCAGACCATTTAATTCACTGCAATGAGTAGCATTTATGAAACACCTTAAAACTAAGTTTTAAGTTATTTTAAAATTTCAGAATATCGATGTTATAGATATTGTTTCAATTCATAATACCTATTAACTGTCTTAAACATTTTTATAACTAATATCATTTCCTAATAGAAAAAAAATACTGACTTACTGTTTGGCTTTCAGGGAACTCCATTTTCAGCAATTTGTGAGCACATTCTTCAAAATCTAAACTGTAGAGACAAAATAGTCATAAGAGTTAGGTTAAAAACTCACCGCATTGTTAAATCATACAAGGACCTTATTTTAATAATTGTTTTAAATAACTTTTTTACTGTAACTTCATAGTCCTGAATTGTGTATATAGAAAAGACATTGCTCTTAACTCTACAAAGAATGAAGTACTTACTGAGATATACACAACATGGATGCACTCTGAATTAAATGAAGTGAAAAAGTCAGATATAAAAGATCACATAAAGTATGATTCCATTTATATAAAGTGTCCAAACTGGGCAAATACATAGACAAAAAGTAGACAAATTTTTATGACATTGCTAAATATTTCCATTTATCTCTGACCCAAGTCAGGAAGAGGTAAAAGATGCTCCAGAGCCAGCATGACATCCAGTGCTTAACCACATTTATAAGTTATCTTGATTCATACCCAAACACAGTGCTTCTACATTTTCAAAAACTAAGTATAAATATAGTAAATAACCAAAATCACTTATAAGGAAAACAAAATTGCTTTTATACTACATTCATATAAGTTTCATTAAAAATATCTCCAATATCAAGGGATCCCTGGGTGGCTCAGCAGTTTAGCGCCTGCCTTCGGCCCAGGGCGTGATCCTGGAGTCCTGGGATCGAGTCCCACATCGGGCTCCCTGCATGGAGCCTGCCTTTCCCTCTGCTTGTGTCTCTCTGCCTCTCTCTCTCTCGCTCTCTGTGTCTCTCATGAGTAAATAAAATCTTAAAAAAAAAAAAAATCTCCAATATGCTTAAGAGAATTATCAAATTTAATGTGAGTTCAATTCAGGAAAAATGCTAATATATTTGCACTTTTTGTAGACTGTTCAAACCTTCATTCTTTGGTAACAAGCATATAAAATAATCAGCCACTGAAATAGGAGGACTATGAATTTAGTTTTATAGTTCATCTGATTCCTCAGCTTCTGATATTTATTGAGTTTCATAAGCATAAGAGTAATAACCCAGGATGGTACAATGTAATGGAATTAAAAAGAAAAAACTAAAATGAAAAAAGAAATATATCAGAAAGAGCTTTCACAACAGGTAATATTAAACAATATCTGGCACGAAGATTAAAATACTAAACTGTAGTTGATAAACTTCAACAATATAGCAATATCACCAAAAAGTATTTTTAAAGATTTGATATTTTCTTTTCTAATTCTAATTTTTTAAAAACAGAATTAGTATGCATGAAAAAACCCTGCAATTTCTGAAAAATGAATCAATTAGTTAAGAAAAATATTTTATAACTTCCCTTTATCTGACAGGAGTCAGTGAGAAAGTTAGCTATGTGATAGTCTATTTTTCTTGTTCTTGTTTTAAGTGTTAACTCCCTACACCAAGATTGTTTTGAAGTTGTACTAAATATAAAAATTAAATGAATTAAATTTGCTTGATATTTCAGTTACTTTTGGTTGCTAAATCAAATGAATTTCAGGTTTTTTTTTTTTTTTTTTGAAGAATTTATTTATTTATTGATGAGACACAGAGAGAGAGAGGCAGAGACAAAGGCAGAGGCAGACAGGGAGCCTGATGCAGGACTTGATCCCAGGCCCCGCAATCACGCCTTTGGGATCTGAGCCAAAGGCAGACGTTCAACCTCTGAGTCACTCAGGCCTCCCTGAATTTCAGGTGCAACACAAATAAACAGTGACTGAAGGAAGGGTAAGGAAAGTGATTTTACATGATGCTAGTTTTTCAGTTGTGTTTACTAATGGTTTTGTTAATATTTCCAATCTAAGAAACTCTGGTGGGAAAATGATAGTCCCACCTCCTTCTGATGCTACAGCTTCAAAAATGCAAAATCAGAGAGGAACATCATTTAAAAACAAGAACAAACAAGAATGTTTACTTTTCAATAACAAAACCAATTGTCTGATTTTGTTTTGTGTAAATGAGAGAGGGTCATTTAGAAGCCAGGATAGTAAAAAGAAGGTAAGAGTACTAGTGAGATCAGTCAACAAGTCTAAAAGGAAAGAAATTAAAAAAATAAAGTCACCACACAGTTCAGTTGTCAGACCTTAGTTTTGTTTGCAAGAATTCCAAAAACAAACTGTATAAAATGCCCTCATTGCCATCTGACTTGATTATATTCCATTATTGATTTATATTTGGTAGAGGCTGTTGTAACTATAAACATAAGACTTTTGAAAAATACAAAAAACTAGAAAACAGACACAAAAAAATCTATAATCCAATCTCCTCTCAAGACAACTACTGTTTATGTTACTGGTAATGGCATGTTAATGCATTCCTTCTAGAATCTGTCTACCTATTTCAACAGTTAAGATAATACTACTGGTGCAGTACTATACAGTCTGTACAATTTTTGCCCTACTTCACATTAAGTCAGACCACTTGCCTGCATCAATAATAATTTCCCATTAGCCTAACTTTCAATGGTGGCATAAAATGGACATTTGATTATTTGTATTGTATTATTTGTATTGATAGTCTTTTTTTTCCCCCATAATGAACAATTCTATATATGATTCTCTATCAATATATATTTCTTTAAGAAATATAACAAAGAAGAATGGTCAAATGGTATGAACACTAAGCCCTTGGTTCATGTTACCAAAAGGCTTTCCATGAAGAGTGTATACACTTAAATTCCCCGTACCTGTATCTCACTAAAACCATTAGTACTGAGTACTGTTGCTTTGGGGGGGAAAAAAATCATTTCAGCTGTTTTAATGACTAACAATAGCACTTATTAGTCTAGAGCGTTATTTATTCAATAACTTTGTATTTCAAGATCCCATTACATGAATCCCCCAAACATGTCCTTTAAACACTATCAAAGTCTTTGAGGTTCTTTCCTAAAATATGTATGAGATATTAAGTATCGTAAACTTTGTCATATAGAATCATATAGAAATTACTTTTACTAGGCATCGGGGGAGCTCAGAACTCTTAAATACCAACACCTAAAACAGTGTTGCTGTTACCAGTGTTGGTACTACTCTATAATTGTGATTGTCACCTGTCTAATGCTTTTATTTTTCAAATCTTTTGTGTGACTCAAGGATTATTAAGGTTTGGTAAACTAAAAAACAGTTTCCTTTAAATAATTATTCAAAGAACTCTCCTGTAACTCTTCAAAGTTAACAGCAATATTAAAACAGTAAATCTGCTGTTTACAACAGATTACTGTTGAATTTCTAGAAAAGGATAAATGAAAGGTCAAACTCTAAGAATTTTTACCTATAACAAAAAAATTCTCATTTTCCACTTTAAGTTTGTAAGAAAAAATAGTTAATAGATTTTTCTTTCATGTGAAAGGCAAAGAAATAGGTAAGGATAAACCAAAAATATTTCTAGCTAATGTTTTGCTTTTTAACATCTTTCTGAAGATGAATCTAAGCCAAAAAGTTTTCAGACAGAATAAAAACAGGATGACTCCTACGTATGAATCATTTTTGCTATTACATCATACTAAATGGAAATATACAAAACCTAGTAAGAAAACAAAACTGAGAAAATATTCCTCCTCCAGTGCAAAATGTAAACACTGTGCCCATTAAATCAATAGGTTGATTCGCATAAAGAACAGATGTACTAAGCATTTAATATTTCATTTATTTCTCTTCCAAACCAAACTCACAGCCTTCAAAGGGAATAGGATATTCACATGACATCACAGTAGTTCTTACTTAACATTACTTCAAAGGATCCTCAAAACCTTCCTAATTCCTATTTCCATTTATATTCATTTCCATGTGCACACAAAAAAATCAGCATCCAAAAGTTATGTGCTTCTGTGCTTAGAATCAGAATTAGAAACCAAATAAAAAAATAATATATCTTCACTATAATTATATACTGTGCCAACTCTATAATACAGAATTATCTTCAGGTTCTTATTAGTGATACTTAACTATAAGGAATGACACAGTTAAAAAAAAATCCATTTAATTATGTAATACAATAAGACCTTCCAAATAAGTAAAGGTAATTTTCTTGTGACGCAAAGAAGCAACAGCAGGGATCTATGAGGTTGGGCAGGTAGTTTGAGAATATCTAGTTTTCTGTCATCAGATTCTAAAAATCCCATTCTTGTCCATCCCCTATCAAAATTAAGGATTGGGGCAGCCCAGCTGGCTCAGAGGTTTAGGGCCACCTTCAGCCCAGGGTGTGGTCCTGGAGACCTGGGATCGAGTCCCATGTCGGGCTTCCTGCATGGAGCCTGCTTCTCCCTCTGTCTGTGTCTCTGCCTTTCTCTCTCTCTCTCTGTGTCTCTCTTGAATAAATAATAAAATCTTAAAAAAAAAAAAAAAAAAGGGATCAATTGAGCTGCAGTATCTTCTTACCTTGACTGAATAGCAAGATAAATTGTACGCCGAAATGAAACTAGATTAATTTCTGTTTTGTCATGAATAGTCACTTTTTGTCCTGAAAGAAATTAAACAAAGTTATGAAACTACAAAAATAAACATGAAGGACTGAAAATATATCTCTAGATGATAATTTTTCATAAATATTTAGAATCTATGAATTTAATAATACTCTTTTCTACAGTGTAAAGCATTTGCAGAGCTCAAAGTATCCATTTCTTGTCTTCTGCATCTTAGAGTATTTTAATAACTTTTGTCAGTTCAAAGAAGTCAGAAATCAAGCCAGAAATATTATTTTTGTTTCTGTGTCTCCTGCTCATTTAGATATTATAAGAGGCAGCACTCATGCTGTTGTTTGGTGAAATATTATTTTTAGAGCTATAAACAGTATTTTGATAATTTGGAAGAATTGTAAATTATGGATAGAAATTCAGTTTCAGAGAACACTGGATCATGACAGACTAGATGGGTTCAATATAAATATGTGTGTTTGTCAAAATTTTCTCTTATCTAATGAATTTTCTTCCTCTATAAATATTTGATAGTTTTTATTTGAACAGTATTTTCACAGAAAACAAAGAAATTCTAAAGTTTAATGTATGTAGTACATAGTTAGGAAATGTTTTAAGTAAGAAAGACACTGGAAAAAAATTAAATTTGTTTTTATTAAATATGTTGTAGAAGAATAATTACACTTTAAGACAAAACTAAAATGTATCATGTCCTAGAACAGAAAGACATACTTTTAATATTTTCAAATATGTAATATAAGTAAATAATGACCAGTTTTATGTATGTTCTAATGTCTTAACTAAGACTTAACCAAAATAAAGTTCTGAGCTCATTTTTCTATGAAATAAAGCAATCAAAGCTGAAGGAGAAGAACATCATGTCTGCTTTGTACAAACACATATTTTGGCCTCCCCCTCTCTATTTTGCCAAAATGAATAGCAAATACCTTGCCACTCTCATCTGTCACATTCATATCAGGGTTGCAGAAATTACTCGACACGAATGCATGTTATTCATAGTTTATACTCAAAGGCATTAAATGTCAAAATTATGCTGATATTAAAAAATGATTTCCTTGTTTAATATTTTTAGAGCAGGGTTTTTCAACTTAGCAATACTGATATTTCCAGCTAGGTAATACCGTGTTGTGGCGGGGGCAGGGGGACAGTCTTATAACTTGTAGGATGTTTAACAGCATCCCTAGCCTTGACCCATCAGAAGCCAACAGCAGCCGCGAGACCTCCACTGATCCAGAACCACTATTTTAGAGGATTACATTAAGAATTAAACTTCAGAGTATTTTACAAGTAGTACTTGAACGAGCCATACTTTTACCTTCTTCATCATCTTCTCCTTCTTCGTCCTCTTCTTCTTCCTCTTCTTCACTGCTTCCAGCATCTTGGTCTGTGTTTGAGTCACTATCTCCCTCATCAAGAATTTCTACAAGAACACAGTATAGGAAAATATTAAGGAGAAAGTGATAAACATGAATCTCATTCTGAGAAGATAATTCTCAGTTCACCAAAATCCACAGTGGCTACAGTTTATTACCCAAGAAAGTGAGCACAGGGGCCTCATGTTATTGCCTAGGTGGTCAGAGAGCCATATGTATCCTTCTTCTTTTCTTCTTTTGTTAAAGATTTTATTTATTTGTTCACGAGAGACAGAGAGAGGGGGAGAAACATAGACACACAGAGAGAGGCAGAGACATAGGCAGAGAGAGAAGCAGGCTCCCTATGGGGAGCCTGTTGTGGGACTTAATCCCAGGATCCCGGGATCACGACCTGAGCTGAAGGCAAATGCTCAACCACTGAACCACCCAGGGATCCTCATTCTTCTGCCAGGTAGAAAATGGTCATAAAATAAGGGATGAGAAGAACAACAAAAAGTAGATGAAGGTTTTCCAAAAGAGCAAGAGCACCAGAAAAACAAATTATAAATGGAAACTAGAATACTGGAGTCAAAAAATTTTAGTTCAGCATCAGAAAGGAGACAGTCTATTATACAAGGCTAAGGCTAGATATAGAAAGCAAGAATTTAGGCTACGAATGTTTTCCGAAAGACAAAGAAGAGAGAAAAATTTAACTGTATAATTTAGTGTTTACTTTGAATAAATAATAATGAGATTTTTATTCTAAAATATACCTATTAAATAGAACATTACAATGAATCTCAAGACATTCCATATGTAATCAGAAACATAAGTTTAAAAGCCTTTAAAAAATTGGTAAGATGAACACTCCATCTGGAAAATCACTTAAAATACAACTCACATCTAAAACTAGATGAAAACAATGATATAAATAAGAGACAACATAAAGGCCAGTCATCATATTAATAGTTGACAAATGAGAAAAACTGGGATGCCTGGGTGGCTCAGTGGTTTAGCATCTGCCTTCGGCCCAGGGCGTGGTCCTGGAGTGCCAGGATCAAGTCCCACATCGGCTCCCTGCATGGAGCCTGCTTCTCCCTTTGCCTGTGTCTCTGACTCTCTCTCTCTGTGTCTCTCATGAGTAAATAAAATCTTAAAACAAAACAAAACAAAACCCCAAAAAACCAACAACAAAAAACAATGAGAAAAACTAATGTTATATTTTGCCCAATGGTGTCTGCTGTTATATGATAAAAGATTTTATAAAGCTGGCTAACACTGTATTTTGCATTTCCTTTACAATCAGAGTTTTTATGATAAACTTTTAGAGTGAACTTAATTTTAGGGAAACTCCAAATTCTTATATTTAAGTGAGCATTATACAGGCTCTACATATAATATTTAATGTTCTCAGTAAACTTCACATTATGAAAAATAAATCATTTTATTAAAATGAAGAGTTGTCATTCAAACCTTAGCTGACACACAAATCCCAAGAATATTTCTGACAAATGTGACTTCAAGAAATAATCTAAAGTGTCTAGTTTCCTATTACATAATGTGGCTTAGACAGACTTTTAAGAGAGGAAACTATTTAGTATTCAATAGTAGGAAGACAGGCACTCCTGCTGTTTTCCCAAATGCTGTAAGACCTAAAACTCAAGTGCACCTGGGTCACTCTAAGGTGCTAATTACTAAAGCTGTGCCCACTTCCTGCTGTGGCCATTTTTTTTTATGCCAGTTCTAGAAGAACATTTCATGAAAGAATGAAGGTCAAATGAATTGTCTAGTCGTTTACATCATCCTCTCCTCATCTCTCCACTTGAGAATCTACTTACTGAAATTACTTAGGCAATGACAACTGGATTTCATTAACAGAATGAAGCAGTGGTTTCAAGGTATATAGTCTGATCCCCCTGGGGGATCAGTGACACCTGCCAGGTGATTTGTGAGGTCACAACTATTTTCATAACAATACCCAGACATTATCTGCCTTTCTTTGTGCTGCCATCTACAAAGGTCCAAAAGCAATGAGGGTTGAAGCTGCTGCAACCAGAGCACGAATCAAGGCACCAAAGTGCACCAGCCATCACTGTGCTCTTTACTGCCATACTCTCAGAGGTGGGAAAAGAGCCAGTTTGACTTGATAATGTCCTTGAGGAAGAAGTAGAGAACTGCTAACTTCACTGAATCTCACCCCGATATGTAAGCATGTATAATCATCTGAGTAGCAAAAGATGAATTCGTACACAGCCCTTCTGTTAAAGACAGATGCACACTGTCACGTGATGGTTATCTCAAAGAAAAGCACTTGTGAAACTCTTTGACTTGCAAGGTGAATCAGTGCTGTTTTTCTTTTTACTTGAGAGAATGACTGACACACTATAGTTGTTAGGTATTTGGCAGACATTTTCCCAAATACAAAGTGAGAATGTCACTTCAGGGAAAATAATTAACAGTATTTACTACCATGATAAAATTAGAGCTCTCAGGAGAAAATTAGAGAAGTGGTATCCATTCCTCCGAGCTTGACAGCTTTCCAATACTTAAACTTCTCTAAGGTGATACTAATAAATGTGATTTCTTGATATTGTGTTAATGTGTTCATTTAATTTTGATAATGTTAACATGTTAACACCTAGAAGACATGCATAACTGGGTGAATGGGCATTTTCTAAATGACCAATTGAACATGTTGGAAAATCATGCATGGGTAAAAGATCCATTCAAAGTGAGAGGCCAATGGAATTTAATGAATTAGAATATGAAGATTCATGAATATTGTTTCAGGTTTCACATTCCACTTAATCTTTAAGAAACGATTAGCCTTTAAATACTGGCAGAGTACTAAGGAAAAACATACACATTATCTGAAAAGGCTATTAAAATACTGATCTCTTTTCCAACCTCATATTACCTATTTTCTTCTATACTTCAATCAAAACAACCTACTGCAATAGACTGAAATCACAAACAATATGAAAATCGATTTCCTATTAAGTCAGACATTAAATTGTATAAAATATAAAACAGGCCATTTTTCTTAAATTTGTTTCACAAAGTAGTTATTTTCATAAAAGTATATAACTTATAATATGAACACTAAGTTTCTGTAATTTTGAAATGATATAGTATTTTTAATATTATCAGTTTTAATTTCTAATAAAGTAAATGTCAACAGATGTAACCCACAAAACAAAAAAGCTCTTTGAAGTCTTAAATACTTTTCTAGAGTATAAAGGGAAGTTAAGTTCAAAGAGCTTAAGAAGTGCTACAATAAAGAAAGTACTACTTTCCTAGCATTGTTCAACCACCGATATCCTAAAGAAATGGATGAGGAGTTCCTAAGTTAAAAAAAAAAATTCATATGAGGTATGATAAAAATTTCATAAAAACATTTAGCATCTTTGAGTGATACTGTAAAGAAAGTTCATAAGAAGGCAAAATGGGTCTAAGGAATTCTTCATGTTAAGAAACTGAATTGTAATAGCAAAAAGAATCCGGCTATTGCAATGAAATGCCCCTAGGAAAATGGCACCTGAGGAGAGTAATCTATTTATTGAAACCGGGATTTTTATAATAATTCATAGAAATGGAAAGCTGCTTACATCTTACTTTCTATTTCATTCTACTTCCAAGCCTGACAACAGCACAGAATGCAGGAGATTGACAGAGCTCTAGGGCTCCTGCTCTCTCTTCCTGAGAGCATTTAGAACAGTAAATACTTCTCATATAAAAACACAACTCAAGGGAAATAAACCCATAAAATTATAATTATACAGATAGCCCTGAAAATTAGCTTTAGAAGAAAAATGATACAAATGTCAAAAAAAAGTGCATTACCTAAATACTTGCCCTGTGATAATACAAAGCACAATATTTTTTACTTATCCTTAAACAAACAAGTAACATTGACGTCAAACAAGTAATTTGTTCCAGGTCACTTAGCTAGTAATGGCACAGACAAAATAAAAACCAAAGTCTATCCAAAGTTAGTGCTCATAATATACTGATGACATACAAATGATAATAATAATTTATTAATTTTTCGAGCACTAATAGCCTATCTGGAATTGTGATTGATTTTATCAGGATATCAACTTACTCTCAAGAAATCATAAAGCATAAGATCTAGTTGAATATTAAACTGGGTGTCAATTTAAGCGCCAATTCTTATGTGGTAGTGAAGTTAAAATAAAGGCCGCTAGTAATATAGGGACTTTATTTTTTAAGATTTATTTGAGAGAGAGAGCAAGCATGCACAGACAGAGGGGAAGGAGAGGAAGAGAATCTCAAGCTGATGCCTCACTAAGCATACAGCCCACAGCAGACCTTGATCTCAGGACCTTGAGATCATAACCAGAACTGAAACCAAGAGTTGGATGCTCAATCAACTGAGCCAGCCACTCAGGAACCCCTATATGGACATTTCTTAAGAGGAAAGAGATTTAAGTAAGGTCTGTATGATTTGAATAGAGGGAAAGAGGACAGGGATAATAAGGTAAATAATTTAGAATGAAGTAGACCACAAACAGCACTAGACAGAAAAATGATGCATGGGAAAATAGTGAGGAGAATGGCTTCCTAAGAGCAGAGATTTCATTAGGTCAATAATCTAAACCTTTCTATTAGTATTAATAGAACTACACAAATTGCTTCTACTTATCCAAAATAGATTATAAAACTCTACATACCTTTCTTAATAGCTTTGTACTTCTCTTCATTCTCCATAAAATTAGGATCCATCTTGAAAACATCTTGAAAAAATAAGTTAAAAATTATTTATTTTCTATATTTACATTTATGGTGTCCTACTTCCCAACTCCCTCTGCCCCCCACCATCCAACTCACTAAGAACATCTTCTGGATTATAGTCATCCTCCAGAGGGAGCATATGGGTGAATTGATCATCTTCTTCCACTAAGTCCAGTCCCTCTAGGATAACAGGGTGGTCCTTGAATCCATCCTTCCGTACAGCAAACATCACTTCAATCATATACTGAACTCTTTTGTCAATTTCAGACTCATGAAGAATGTTTCGGAGGCGCTCAAATATAGCTAAAGTGAAAGTGAAAGAAAAAAAACCAATAAAATAAGCAAAAAATATTGTAATACTCAAATAAAGCTCAATGTCAAACCAAAGGTATATACTTACCATTGATTCCTCTTGGTGACACTTGTGTTAATTTGAGGCCACATTCCTTGAGGAAACCAATAGCTACTTCAACACTATCATCTGTTGGTCTTTCCAGGAGCAAAGTGAGCATCTCTAGGCATAAAACTTCATGTGCCTTAAATAGAATGAAGACATATGGAATAGAGAAAATGCTTTCACATATATTAACCTACTGTCAATAGTAATTTAAAAAATTAGCAAATCGGTTTTTGTAGCAATAATACTGTTCATATGATGACCAAATTTTAGAATGCATACAGAAATACTCCAAATATGGGATACAATTTTTCTTCACTTTCATTGTATCTGTTAAAACTTTCTAGATGATTGATTCAGAAGTCTAAATTTATTACATTTACTACAACTATCTCCAAAAGAAATAATTCTTACACATTATATATAGGAAATAATATGTCTACAGGAAATGCCATAAGTAGCTTCAAAACAGAAGTTAAAAAATTATGTATTAATTTTTTACAATCACTATAGAATAGTAATACTATACTTTTTATAATGTGTATAAAAACTAAAATGTAATATGTAGTAAAGAAGTGGTTCTTCACACCACAACGTTTTATGTCTATTTCCTAGTTCATTCCATCAGCAATTTGTTATACAGTAAATAAGTTTTTAAATTACATGGATAATTTTATCAGAATATATATTAACTGTTTCTGGTACACAAAGACGGTTTTGAAATATTTCCCTCTATTTTTTTTTAATTTACTATAGCAAGTTATTGACACTGGCCCCCATTCAAAAATTAATACTTCAAAACCATGCCAGGTAGGGTTGGAATAAAATTCTACTGAAAAGCTTTGCTGTGAAAAAGAAATGTACTAGGAAGCATTTTCAAGATGTCATATATATGCCTTTCTAAGTTTGGACACTTCTTTGAGATGGGGAAGGAAACAGTCTATGTCTTAACTTATGAAAATATCCTTTCCATTGATTGAGCATAACATCAAAAATACATATGCTTTTATTTGGGGGGGATGGTGGGGAGGGAACAGTCTAACATCAGTGATAAGAAAACACTGCCTTGTACCACAGTGGAAGATTTAAAATAGTTAACATTTTAACAGATTTGTGGCAATGCAAAAAATATCTTCAATATAAGTGAATATATATTCAAAAACTAACACTTTCTGTGCTTTCACATAGATATGTGAAATTAAGTTTCCATGGTCTTCATGGAAGAAGCAAGTATCGCTGCAATAATTTAACTTACGAGGTTAAAATCTAATAGGTTTTTAAAAAAAAAAAAAAAAATCTAATAGGTTTTTAAGAATGAACATGGGAAAGAATTTCATATGGTAAAGAATTTCATATAGGAAAGAATTAAAATATTGATGGTAGATAAATAAGATTAAATGTGACTTCAAAATATAACACATATAATTAAACATAATATATATCTGAAGGAAACCTCTGAGTATGAATAAGAGCAATTTTATCATTTTGAAGTTTAAACAGAAGCTAAATCAAAACTCAAATATATGAATGGACAGATGACTGGAGCAATGAATGAATACAAAATACAAAACCTGAACAATAAAAAGACAAAATTATTTGTAATTAAAACAGATTAATATTACTTAATTTGCATTTTATAAACTGATTCTAAGAATATATGATTTTATATACTATGTTGTTGCAGAGAAAAGATTTTTTATATAATATCAGATAGTATTACATTCTTATGAACAACAGATACAAAAGAAAAAATATCAACTTCATTGTCTCATAAATATGATTAAGTTATAATCTTTGAAGGATTTTGTAGTTGAACAACCATGTATAGTATAGAAAAAATATCAACTTCATTGTCTCATAAATATGATTAAGTTATAATCTTTGAAGGATTTTGTAGCTGAATAACCATGTATAGTATTAACTGTCAGATTAATTTCATAAAATACTTGTTCTGCATTCCTTTTTATATTTAAGATTAAACACAATTATTATCATTTTAAAACTAAAATATCATCCAAGATACTTTTCTCAAAGACTATAAGGCAAAACAAAAATAGACTGTCAATGAAGTGGCATCAAATTTTGATAATTACTTACCACATTTTGGTTAATAAGATGTGCCACAAATTTTGAAGCAGTAAGACAAAGTTGCTGAAAAGTGAAGGTAGAGACAAGGTTAATCTATAAACTAAAACGAATTTTCATTTAATCACTAAATCTATAGCTTACTTACACGCTATTTAAAATATGTAGCACACAAGGATAATTTTTTTCTTACGAGAAAGTTACAAGATAAAAACTATTACAAGCAAAATAGTGGCATTTCTGGCTAAATAATTATAATTGTACAGTTACAGCCATCATTTTTTAGCTCATCATTAGTAGCTAATATATTTAATGGAACAAAAAAATGTTCTGCAGTTTTTAAAAAGAATTCCTATGTAGAAATCAACACTGTTTATCATTATTGATACAAGATTATTAGTCTGTCCCTATGTGGCAGTTGATTTACAAGCCCATCAGATTTACCTTATCATTTCTTCGATAGCCTTTTCGGAAATTAAGAATTAACCTCTTGAGAATTAATTCTCCGATCTGTGGAAATTTTGAGTTTATAATTGCCACTAATGCTGCATAAACATGAGTGAAGATTGGAGAAGCACTCTGTGCTTGCAAAACAGATCTGGATAGCAGGCCTCTGTTTAAAAAAAAAAAAAAAAAAGGAGTCAACAAGGGTCCACTTCTAACTTATTTTGAAATGAGCATGGTTCTATATGCATTTGACAGGAGGAGAGAAGCAAAGTGAGCTAACTGAAGAGTTATTTCTAGCAATGTAATGACACATACTTATTGAACTACCAAAAGGCAGGAAAACAGCGTCTTAATAGTTATTGTTTAGCTTTGACAAATGAATCAACAGAGTAGAAAATGAGAAAAGAAAACTGAGCTTATACATTGTGAGACCTGAGGCAACCCATATAGCTTCTGCTGCTTTCTGACTAAAATGGGAGAGCTCTACCAACCTACCTTTGAGGACAGTAGCTGCCTCTTGGTCAACTTTCTATATCCCCACGTTACATCTTACTTTATATGCCCCCTCACTAATGTGTTGGGGATGATAAATCAGTCATGTGAAATGACAGAGGAAAACATCCCTCAGATTCTAATATATATTTCTATTTCTGGATACTTTTAAAATCACAACCACTTAAAACTATACAGCATGATTGTCATTCCCTTTCGCTTTTCTAAAATTTATTACTGAGCTTTCTCATTTCTTTTATATTCTCTTTACTTTAATTAGAAATTTATATATATATATTTCATTATTCTTTATGAGTTTAAATTATTGGAAGTATTCAGTAAACAAATGTCTGCACAAAAATGAGTATGTGACATCAAACCTTTCAAAGAGCAAAAACTACAATTTCTAACAGTGAAGTACAAGTTATTTGTTAGTAGCTTACATTTTTTACAAGAACTGCATTTTATTTTTTTTAATTTTTATTTATTTATGATAGTCACACAGAGAGAGAGAGAGAGAGAGAGGCAGAGACACAGGCAGAGGGAGAAGCAGGCTCCATGCACCAGGAACCCGACGTGGGATTCGATCCCGGGTCTCCAGGATAGGGCCCTGGGCCAAAGGCAGGCGCCAAACCACTGCGCCACCCAGGGATCCCAAGAACTGCATTTTAAATAATCATGCTCAATTACTACTGAAGTAGAACAAATCAATGATTATTAGTCACGTAGCTATTATGCTCATTTGAAAAATTGTTACATAAACACTATAAATCAGCTGATGCTTACCTTCCTCTAACTATATTTTCCTGAAGAAGTTCTTGAATAATAATACCTATGTTAGAAATGTTGACTTTATTGATAAGACCATTGATTGACTTCTTTAGGGCCTCCCAGCTCATCCTCTGGTACGCTAAGCTAAAAAGAATTGATTTTAATAAAGATGAAAACTTAGTTAACAATTACAATAACCAGAGAGTATAATAAGAACATAAAACTTAGATTTCCTTTGTTTTTAACATTATCTTCACAAAATGACCTCAAAGTGCAGCAAAATATATGAACTGTATTAATACCTAAACCTGTATTTAATGTTCTGTACATATACTCATCTACAGATCACTTCTCTTTAGTAACATAATAAAATTATATAAGGATATGTAAGAATGTTTTATTCTTATGTCTATGTATATTGCAAATTATAACATTCATTTATTAGATTCAATACATACTTCTTTTACATTATAACACCTCATTTAGTTAAAATTGTCTTTAAATATTTTAAAATGACCATTTAAAAAAAATTTGTAATATGAAATATCCAAATACAAACCATAAAAAGATTTTTTCTTATATCTTTTCTCACAAAAGTATGACACAAAATTAAATATTTTAAACTGTAAAGAAATGGTAAGAATTATAGGAAAAGGGAAAGTCACATGGAAATCATGGGACCGAAAGTCTCTTGTACTTTTTTTTTTTAAGGGATCCCTGGGTGGCGCGGCGGTTTGGCGCCTGCCTTTGACCCAGGGCGCGATCCTGGAGACCCGGGATCGAATCCCACATCGGGCTCCCGGTGCATGGAGCCTGCTTCTCCCTCTGCCTGTGTCTCTGCCTCTCTCTCTCTCTCTCTCTGTGACTATCATAAATAAATAAAAATTAAAAAAAAAAAAAAAAAAAAGATTTTATTTACTCATGAGAGACACAGACAGAGAGGCAGAGACACAGGCAGAGGGAGAAGCAGGCTCCATGCAGGGAGCCCGATATGGGACTTGATCCCGGGACTCCAGGATCATGCTCTGGACCGAAGGCAGGTGCTAAACCGCTGAGCCACCCAGGGATCCCCAAGACTGTTGCATTTTAAAGAACCTCTCCTTTAGGCAGTAGTCCCACATCTGTATGGGTTGTTTTTTTAACTTAGATCTTAGGTAAATAATTTAGCCTAGATGGGTTTGTTTAGGTTGAACTTAGTAACACCTAAGGTCTTTTAAGGATCTATAGTTCATATGTTTGTTTTTTTTTTATGGTTTTTATATTTATTTCTCTGTGGAGTATGATTTCAGTTGCAGAAAATCTTTTCTTTCTTCCTTATACTTCTCTAGCAGTCTAGTGAAGCTGAAGGACTTTTTAGAATAACATATATATAAATATGTAAGATTACAAAGGATACCAATCTTATTCAAATAGTTTTCAAAGCATGAGGAGAAAAAAGTTTGATATAATATACTATGTGTTTCTTAACACATTAAATGACAAGAAGTGGTGGCAGGCCTAATAACTTAATTTCCAAGTAGCATGGTCATAAAGAATATTTGCAGTGAATAGTCTTAATACCACGATCTAGTGCCTACATTCCTGAGAGAAATGCTAAATTTTAGAGATAAGTAAAAATAAGGCAGCAATTTTTTTCTTTCCATTTACATTCATGGATTGCCTAAATTCTACTTATTGACCTTCTGAAGGTCTGTAGGTTAAGAATCCTTGTTCTGGAGCAGTATTCCAAGGGAGAGGTGGTGAGAGCAGTCTGCCCTAGTGGGGAAGAATATTTTATCACTGACATTGTTCTCAGCAGACACTAAGGGCAAAAAGCAGACTGACTTGCAGTTAAAATTATATTGTTTTTAAATTCCCTATAGATCATGTACTCCTGCATCTGAGGTGGGTGCAACACTTCCAGAAGCCCTCAACCTTAACCTTTTGGTATGCTTCTATTTGAGAAATAAAGATCAATGGCTTAACAACTACCCTAAATAATAAGATTGCTGATACATAATCACAATCTCTATTAAACTTCGGTTAAAAATATATATATAATCAAGTACAATTGTACTTCCTAATTAAGAAGTCTACAATTTCCCTGACCTAGTATCTACTAAAAGCAGTCTATAGACTTTTCTTAAGAGACTTCTACTTATCCTTGTCCCTTTCACAAACATGAGCAAATTTAAATTATATATAAAATTATCTCTGAGGAATCTGTGTAAAATCACATATACCGGGGACTCTTCTCCACCCATTTTATTTATAAGGTAGTAAGACTTGACTTACTAACAATGTTTCTGGTCTTTTCAATTAGGATTGTTTTGGCCTGGTTTGGAGACAATGACCCTTTCATTAATGCCGCCCCTCCTGCCTTCTCCTAAGAGCTCATGAAGCTCCTACTAACCAAGAATCCATCTCAAATCCCTTCTAAGCATAACACTGCAGGCATCACTATCATGCACTGGAATAGGACACATACGGAGAAACTTACTAATTAGTTTTAAATTTAATGTTATCTAATGTCCCTTTCTAGCTCATAAATTTTAAAAATTTTATTTCAAATATTCATACTTCATATAAATATGAAGAAACATTTCTACTTCAAGCTAATTCACGAAGTAAATTTAGATTTCATTTATATAAGAGTCTCAACTACTTTCAAGTTGCCATTAAAATATCTATGAAAAATGTGGGAATATTCTTTCTCACTTGGAAATATTTTTCTTAAAGTGTAGCTTACCTTCTATCCCAATCCTTTTATTACCCAACTGGCAACTGAGTGACCATTTCAATCTTGGACCATACTTATTGTAATTATCCTCTCATTCCACTAGAGAAAAAGGTCTTGAAAACTTAGCTATACTTTCATACATAGCTCCTCTCATCTCAATTACCTTGAAAAGGAAGCGAAGGTATTTTGAGGGTGAATGTTCATATATGAATTTTGATGGACTTAAATTACAGTCTAGGATGGTACAGCCTACAAAAGTATATAGTAGAGAAAATTCAACTTCATTTCATAGTCAAGTTCACTTCATAGATTAATATAGGGGTTGGCAAACTACATCCATGACCCAAATGCAGCCCACAGCCCGTTTTTGTAAATAAAACTTCAATGGGACAGAGCTACACTCATTTGTTTACATATTATCTAAGGCTGTATTCATTACTACAGCAGAGTCAAGTCTCCGCAACAGAGAACACCGCACAACCCTACAATATTTATTGTCTGTCTTTTTACAGAAAAAATTAGCCATCTCCTGGTTTGGTACAATTGGAAAGATTGACTTTAATTCTAAAATTATCAATAATACTCTTGATCATCTATGAAAAATGGACACTACTAAAAGGCATGTATACAACTTTAAAAGGAATAGCTTGAAAATAATAAAAATAAAACATCTTTATTCAAATCTTTTTGACTTATTCATGCAAAAAAATAAAGAAGTTGAGCTATGTCAGGGCAAATAGTAAGCAGAGTTCCAAAAGAGCTATGGAATAAAGAAGAGAAATCTAATTTGAAGTCTCTACCACTAGGGACTAATGATACAAACTGAATAGCCAAGGTTAATTCAGACCATAGTTGACTTTTTTTCAATCAGGGTATCATTGCCTTGTGTACTTAGTGATATTGACATGCCTGTTTTTATCTGTAATCTGCTCTTGCATCATCCTGAGCTTTGCAGGAGGAATATATGCTCCCCCTGTACGAGTAAGAAGAGGATCCAGCTCATCTTTCTTCTTCTTTGCAGTAGGTTCATCCTGAGTAGAGGAAGTCTGGGTTACTGATGGTTCTGGGCTTCTTCTCCCAGGAGTTGGGGATTTCCGCGACCTTTTACGATCCGTATCTCTTTCTCTTTCTCTCCGTTTTTCTCGGTCCCTACTTCTGGGAGAAAAGGCAATATAAATTACATTCTTAAATACGCTGCATACCAAATGAGTGAGGCCATTTGCAGGCCACAAATTCAGACAAGGGAATGTGGTTTGGAATGATGAGGAAGTGCTTCATAGTAAAAATGTAACTTAAACCAGGGCTATAAGGTTTGACAGAATTTATACTGGGGCAAGGGTGGGAAGGTGGAAGAGGAAGGCAGGCATTCTGCAACTAGTGGAAAACAGAATAACTACTAAAAAGTGAGCAGGGCTGTTCAAGCTAATAAGCAGTATAGTCAGGAAACAAAAATTATGTATAATGGTAGTTGAGTTCGAGTCAGACTGTGAGATATTAAAAGCCAAGCAAAAGACTAAGTTTTTTATAATGGAGTTGATAGGGAATCATTAATAGTTTGAGTGTGATAGTGAGTGACATGAAAACAGTGTTTTTTTAAATTTTTTTTTAATTTTTTATTTTTTTATTTTTATTTTTATTTTTATTTTTTTGAAAACCGTGTTTTAAGAAGATAATTTAGCCCGCGATGTACACGATAAGCTATATAAAGAAACCAGAGTTTATCTCCTATAATGGCAACCTAGGAGTAAAAATGACCTAAAAAACTGTAATGTCTGAAATTATTTCTTGATAGAACTGGCATTTAAAACCCTAGAATATCAGAAGCATCTGGTTATTTGAGACAATGTGAAAAAAAAAATCAACTATTTTCTAGCTATAACTCTTCCCTATTATTGTAGGAGAATATCCTTTCTTAAGCTAACATTTTAAAAACAATCAAGGTCTTATTTTCTGAAACAATCAAGAACAGGGAAAAGTAAATTCTTGCTTTTGTGCTATCTTTCCTGAAAGAAGAGTTTGTCCACTTAGCTGTACATAGTAATACAACTTAAAAAGAGAGAAACACAATCACCTAGCCACTGAGATTCAGAGGAGCTTTTTTGAAACTTAACTATACCATTGTATTCATGAAGACAGAGTGAACAAAAGGGAAAAAAGTGGTTCCAAATAGACATCCCAATTAGTCACAAAGGCAGGTCCACTGAAATCTAGGCACTGATTTGCAACTGAGTTGCTTCTTATAGTATGTTCCAAGAGAGGAACTACAGCAGGGATTTACTATCTTTGGTTAGGATTCTTCTGAGAAATACTAGGTAAGACTGTTAGCTGGCTGATAAAATTGCATCTTTACAATTTCCCTGTTTGTTCCTTTAGAGTGCAGAAGTAATAGAGGCTTCTTCAAGTCTAAAAAGAAATATTTCTTTTCCAGTGCTTTCACACTTTTAGCTCTTATTTTCTACATAGTACACAGCCTGCTCACTTCACAGAGTGACTGTATGGATCAAATGAGACTTATCTATATACATAGGACCCAAAACAGTTACAATGAAATAATAGAGATTATAGAAGAAAAAAATAGGCCTTGGAGTCAAAATTGAGTTCAAATCCCACTTTCATTGTCTACCAGATAGGCAACTGCAACCTCAGGTAAGTTACGTAATCACTTCAAACCCACTTTTTAAAAATTTGTAAATTGTGAAAGATAGTATCTAGTTTGTAAGAGTTTTAACAGCATTTGAGAAAAACTGCAGAATGCCTAGTTCACCAATTATGGTGGCAGTATTTGGTTCTTATGAGGGGTCATTACAGTGATGGAAGATGAGCCTGGCATTTGGAGGTTAATTTAAGCTAATATTTTAGTTTTGGGTATATATTAGAAAGTAAGTAGTGAGAAGAAAATTTAGGCTGCAGATATTAAATAATGAGATTAGCTCCAAACTACTGAGGAATTTTATAAACATTTTAGTGGGGGTATAGTCTTGGTAGGCATGGAGTGGCTAATAGGAGGGAGGCATCAAAAGGATACAGACCTTTGTGAACAATTTTATGGAAGACACATTTTTGAAACTGAATGACTACCAGGGTGGGTAGTCAAATTCTCCAAGGCTCAAAAAAGAATAATTTGTGTTTAGATAAAAACTAGATTGGTAACTTAATTTTCAGTGTCCCAGTGCCAACACATAGGAAGTAAATCTCGAGCATTCTACATCTTATAAACAACTTTCATTCAGTAAAGAATCTCAAAAACTCACATTGCCAACTCCTCATGCAGTACAGTACCATATAATGAATAAGAGGTTAGGCTCAATGTCAGATAGACCTGGACTTGCCACGGACATGCTTCTAAAACACAAATACATGACTTAAATCCTCTATGTCCTCTATGCCACAGTTTCTTCATCTATAAAACACACAACAGTATCTACTTCATGTATTTACTAAAATAAGGAGTTAATTCACATGAAGTACCTATTAGAAAGCGTGGCACAAGAACACGCATTTAATGCTAGTTGCTATTATTACTGTTTTCTTTTTAAGAAGTGTAAAGAATATTTAAACAAATATGATTTTTCTATAGTTAAAGTTTCCAATACTAACCGTGATTCCACACTACCATCATAAGAACGTCCTCTTCTTGAATGCTCATAGTCTGACCTGCTGTAATCAAAGTAATCTCTATCCCGTGGGGATCTTTCTTGTTCTGCATATCTAACAAAAAATAACACCAAAGTTATATGATGAAAATTACTATGTTATAAATACTTAGGAAAATCATATATTGGTAATGTTAAAGCAACTCTGACTAAACAACGTTTTATATCAAACTGGTTTTAACAAACAGCTTATTTTGTTGACACCCTTCGTTTACTCTTGATTATAAAAGCCTTCAGCTTGTCCACAAAACAACCACTGGAGTTCACAAAACCAAACCTGTCATCCCGATTCATATTGTCTTAAGTAAAAGATGCATAACTGGGTATCATATACAGTTAGCATGAACAAAGCTCACCCTGCAAATGAAATGACCCCTTTTGACTAGTTGGCTCATTTTATCAAAGCAATGAACAAATGAGACCAGTGTCATTGGCTGGCCTCCGTAAAGATCAGTTTAATTCACTCCAAAAGACATCCAAAAAAAAAAAAAAAAAAAAAATCAGCTTTTATTCTTGAACCTGTTTTACTGAATAGCAGTGAAAAGAGATTGAAATTAGCAAACAGGATGACAGTAGAGATCTACCATTTGAACTTTAAATATCCATAAAGTCAGAGAATCTTAAGAGAAGTTAAATAGGTACACACATAATATAATAATATACATAGTATATTAGTATAGTAATATACATAGTAATTTATAGTTTATATACAGTTAACTTTTTAACTGTGAGTTTGAATTGTGGGGGTTCGAATTGTTTGGGTTCACTGAATCTTTTCTAAGAGAGCAGAGTATTATAAATGTATTTTTCTCTTCCCTATGATTTTATTAATAACATTTTCTTTACTCAAGCTTACTTCATTGCAAGAACAGAGTATATAATACAGGTAACATAAAAAAATATTAGTTGACTGTTTATGTTACCAGTAAGGTTCCTGGTCAACAGCAGAATATTAGTAGTTACGCTTTTGGGGAGGTGAAAGTTATGTGCAGATTTTCAACTGCGGAGGGTGTCAGCCTCTAAAGCCCAGGCTATTCAGGGGTCAACAGTACACATTACAATTAATTTATGTAACAAATAGACATACACATATACAAGTGTGTCTGTGTGTGTGAAGAGTTGTGTGTTTTTTTAAGACAGAAAGTAGGTGACTGGCAAAAGGTACTAAGCAGTTACAAATGATGACAATTAACTCAATGCCCATGAAACAAAAGTTTTTAGAGACAATAGAGTGCAATAAGAAAAAAGTACATTTGGGGTAAGGAAGCAATGAGACCACTGAAAGAAAGTTTAGAGGATGCTTCTCCTTCATAAATTATTTTTAATGGTCATAGCTCACTAAGTGAAATAACTGAAGTACTACTATAAATGACTGATGAACATTAATAGTAATATTTCTAGATCTTTTAACATAATCAAAAGATATGATAATATATAAAAAAATTCTGAAATCTATAAAGAGCTATGTAAAGGATAGTAGTAACAGTAAAAGCAGCACTTCAAAATATGATTTCAACTCACTTTTCCATTTTATAAACTTTCATTTAGTGTTTCATTTAGTATTCATTTTATAAAACTTTTATGTAGTATTTGACATGCTGAAATTATTCTCACCTCCAAAATTAGATAAAATCTAAACTTTTTACTAGAAACCCCAAAACAGTCATTTAAGAATGATTTGTCCTGAAGCTTATTCAATATTACAAAACCATCAAAAAGAAACTGTTCACCCTAAATTGAGGAACCAAAGAGTTAAATTAATTTTTTAGACTTATTAAAAAAATTTAAATTGCAGGAGCACATAAAATTATTTACCTGTCTTCTGGAGAGGACGTTCTTTGATAGGAATTATAGTTTTCCCTTCTGTCATGACCAGAAGAATGCTTTCAAGGGGAAAAAAAAGGAGAGGGGGCATTTTAAAAATTACGTTAAAAACATACAGAAAATGAAACACCTCAGAAAATTGGAAGTGCTTTACAAATTATTTCAAAACTTTTTTTTTAATCATAAGAATAATTTTTTATCGAAATAGTATATAAAACAAAATTTTCAGGCCCTCCAAGGTAAATACTGTGGTAGAGGTCTGTTTTCACTGTATTTTTAACCAAAAAATATTCAAGTAGAAGAAAGTAATTCCCAAGTTTTCGATGCCACTTCGTTGATACTTTATGCCTATGTAATAAGTTTTAAATATACAGAATGTCATTTTTATAAACACTTTCTCTTGGTGAAAAACACGACTAAGGGCCAGATGTCTTCTAGCAAGAAGAGTTCACTTCTGTGGTTATATCGAAGTTTTTTATCTCCCCGAATCTACTTTGGCTTATAAAAACCACTTTAGTCGAGGTTACTAAATCTGGATAAAATAAACAGCTAGAAGAAACTGACTCTACTACAGTTATGAAAATTCATTTTTATTTTCAGGAAATATTGTTTAATGTCTGATATGTATGGCACTATGTGAGGCTCTACAGATTTGAAAACATGATTCATCAGAGAGCTCCTATGCCAAATCCTTTGAAAAATAACAGATATACAAATAAGTAGCTTCACTGTAACATGAAACTGAAGACCAATGTCACAGGAGACAGAGACATGAACCATCCAGTTTTAGAACAAATCCTAATTTAAAAATCCAAATACAGTTAAGAAGCCAAAATATTTATCTCTGTAAATAGGTAAATTTTTTATATCACTGGTGAACATTCATATTGACCAGCTTTTTTTTTTTTTAGGATTAAAATAATTTTAACTAACCTAATTATAAGAAAGGGAAAATAGCCTATTTTTTAAAAGTAACATTACCTTAAAATCTAAGAAAAAGAAAAAAATTCTGAGGAAAAGGAAATCAAATAATGAGCAACTTTTTCTGCATAATTACATGGTTGTCTCTTTAATGGGAAAAAAGAAACATTTAAAAATAGAAACTTATACTGCATAGAAATGTAAACAAGCTCCAACTTCCTCTTATTTTATGACTAACAGAAGTTTGAGTCTACCATTATCTATCATAAAGCTGACAGTCTCATTAACTATTGAATTTTTCTAATAGTATATACAAACTAGACTGATCTAATGTAGGTAAACAGGCATGTGATCCTAATTTGTAAATTATGGTAGCCGCTATCTTATACTGAATGCAACCATCTTAAAATCCTGTTTCTAACATATATAAGAGAAAGCTTTAAAAATTACTTCACTTAGCAACATCATGAAGTAAAATTATTTAATATGTAGGGCATAGGTATCCATGAAACTTGACATCAAGATCTCAAATCAGATATGGAGCACAAAATTCATTCGATTCATGGCAACACCAAACATAGTATTTACTGATCATTTATTATAAGGCAACCTTTCCTGTGTAGATAGTCCAGAGAATATAAGATAGGAAAAACCCTCAAGGAACTTTTGATTTTATGGTAGAAAGGTGGCTGTGAAGATTTCCACAATTAAATAAATCAGATTATATATTCTTGAGAGAGCAACAGAGAAAAAGGGAAGAAAAAGGAGGAAGAATTGGAAGAGGAGAGGAAAGAGCTGGGGGACAGAGAACAAAACTGCAGTCTACTTTTTCTTTTACAAGGCACAGCAATTATTTTGATTACATTAGGGAGAAGGCCTCAGTTCTGTACTAATGATTTCTAACACATCTCCGCAACATCTGTTGTAAGCAAGGGGGGAAAACCAAAAATATTGAAGTCGTGAATCAGGATTTTGTAAATATGATTAAGTTAACGTGAGTGGCACACAAAGAAGTGCTAACAGGACATCCTGAGTAGGGAACAAAAACTGAATACTGAGGGATCACTGTGGGGAGAGGGGGATTTGAACTGGGTTTTGGTAGATGAACAGGATTTCACTGAGGGAAAAAAATCATTTGGAAATGTCATCCAAATAATAACCTGAATTTTCCTATTTCCTTTACCATAGAGTTCAGATTATGAGTCAGAGTGGTGTTGAAAATAATATACTGTCAAAATTACCTTTAAAAATCCTCTTAAAAATTAAATAAATAAAAATTCTCTAAGCTGTTCATTAGGCAAAAACAAATGTTTACACCATGTGGTTACCTATAATTTCTAACAATATACAGACAGCAAGCAGTATGAGAAGGTAAGTGGAGCAGGGAGCCTGAGTCCAGACCTCTGAGTATCCATTAGGCTCAGGGAACCAGTCTTTAAAAGTAAGGAGTAGAAGGGCTGGAACAAGAAGGAAACTTGATTCTTGACAGCTAAGGAAATTGCTAGTAAGGCTCAACGGAAAAAACGAGGGATCCTCAGCTGAACCCTCCCGAACCTAGCAGACCAGTCCTCAGAACATCAAGGGGGAAGACCTGAGCTTCACCTGAGGTAAAAATGGGCCCCACCAGCTAGAAGGCCTGCCTGTGGCTAACAGGATGGAGAAAGGGAGGCCAACTGGACAGAACTGGCAGAGAGAGCTGAGCTCCTCTGCCTGAAGGGCATGCTGACTGGTGATGCCCACTCCTAGGCTGGGGGGAAGCCACTGAGGACCCACTGGGACTACAGCAGGTAAAGGTGGAGAAGCACAGTACAAGAAGAGCAGGAAGAGGATTCTGAAATGACTCAACACTTCTCTCTGTGTAAAAAGTATCCAGCTACATCTGAGTGCTCGTCTCCTCTGGCTCAATCAACGGCCAGTTCCACACAGGTTTCCTCTTTCCTTATGGCCCCAGCTCTTAGCACAGTCTGCTACCTACTAGGCCCGCAATAAGGTAACTGCTTAAGTGCCTTTGGACCAAAGAGTACAAGTCCCAAAGAGGCAGATTTCAGAACAATATATCTACTGACAGATGGGTCTAGCTTGAGACAGTGAGCAACTCCCAAAAGAGATACGCAAGCAGGGGCTGGGGGTCTACCAAGCCTTATACTCGACAGTATCACAATTGCCAGAATTTAGAAGAGATGGCAGCTGAGCCTGCCTCAGTCTGTAAGTCTACCAGTTCAGTTTATTAAACACTGACCAGGCACCAGGCCTAGCACCTGCTGTCTACTGTTAAGCTCAGTCTACTGGTTCTCTTTAAAGAAGGAAGTTTAGGGGTAAAGAGCTGGTGGAGGATAAAGGAAGGGAGCAGTGCCTAGATTTGGAATTAAATAAAAATACACCTTCCCCTTCACAGACTCCAAGACCCACAGAGTGATATGTCTGCTTGTAGATCTGTGCAGTTGAAAAGAAGTGGAATGGTGTGCTCTCCTGCAATGTCCACTGATAGGAAGAGGAACAGTTCTGAAAGTAGTCGGAGTTACTGCTTCCTTTTCTGCTCTGACTGCACATCTACTATTTTGCTTTTCTTATAATAATGCCTCAGTCACACTAGACTCTTTGTCTTTATATACTTGCTGTTCCCTCTGCCTGGCATACTCTTCTAGTTATTTGCATGGCTAACTTACTCATATCCTCAAGTGTCTGCTCAAATGGCTACCTTTTCAGTGGCCCTCCCTATCAAAAATTCCAGTCTTCAATGCTAATGATCAACCTTACCGTATTTCCTTTGTCTGCAGCATGAGTCTAGCTATTAACACTGTACCATACCATATAAATTATTTATGGAGTAAGTTCATCATTTATTTTGTCTTCTCCCACTAGAATGCAAACTCCATGAGACCAAGGATTTCTGTTTTGTTCACCATTTTACCTAAAGTGTTTAGAAGTCACTGGGACATAGTAAGAATTTGGTGAATATTTGTTCAACAAATGACCGTATAATGTCTAAAAGACAGCATAAAGAGCTTGTTTATGCATATAAAATATCCAATGAAAGGTGCACTTGTACATGGACATGCAGAAATTATGATTAACTGAGGAAGGACATACTTGTCTTCCATTTCATGCTCACTCAGGAAACTATGCTCTTTAAGAAGAATCGTGGAATTCCCTGCCTGTTACTTATTTTTCTTTTGCATGTGCTCATTCACATGTACTTTCTTGATTTGTGCAATGATACATATATGTGCATACATGCACATGGACACACACACGAACACACACATCCTGTAGGTTCTCTCACTTGTCCTCTTGCACACTATTGCTTCCATCTGACCACTTATGTACATTTAAAAATGAGTAAGTTAGATATTTGTATGATGCCACCCTACTGTTGTGTTCTAATGTCCTAATTCTATAAATACATTTTTTGATTAAAGGGCAGGTAACTGATTACAAATAATTTATAATTACAAATTTCAAACACTTACTTTTATCTGAGCCACACTACTTTTCATTTTCTGTTAACAGTTGATCTGAAAAATCAAAAACTCCTTAACTTGGTCCAAATAACAGGTACCAAATGGTATGAATTCCTTGACAGTTTACCTTTTCTGTCTGCAAATGTCACCTGGAAGGTATACCAAAGAAAGCTTTGTTAACACTGATAAAATATATGTGAAATAACAACATATTATTTATACACAATGAACATCTGACCATCTTATTTTTAATTAGTAGATACGTATAGTCAATAATTAAATAAAAATTTTAAAAATCCTTAAAGAGTTCCATATAACAATGTATAAAGAACACATTCATAGAAAAGACTCTGAATGAGAGCAAATAATAAGGGCTTATTAATAAGCACCATAAGGTATTTTAATCTAATGAATGAGAACAAAAATTAATTTGATAACTGATGTTAGATAACCTTATTCAAATTGTTTTTCATGAGGGAGACCTATACCTATGTCATAAAACAGTACTGTGATATTGTAAAATTCAAGTGAAGAGAAGAAATGATACAAGATAAAGTCTATATAAACTGAGTATAAAATAACATGTTTCTATATAAACTAAGAACAAAATATCCAATGTTCTTGTAATAATGATCACTCAGAAATAAATATGCTATGCAGAGAAATATAAGGTGTTAAATTAAAATAATCAAATTTTAACATAATCTATCAAAAGGCACATAGCTTCAGATATATGCAGGTGTGAGAACTAAGCATTTGGCTCAGAAGAAACCTAGTCACCAACATTAAATGCTAAACCTTTTTTCAATATCCATCTATTACATTTTAGGAATTTTTGAAAAAATGTTAAATTGCTAGTTACGGTAACACAGAACTACCATTTGAGTACTTAATTGTAACTACATATCTAAATGGTTTATGGTTTGGTGTAAGGTAATGAAATCACAAAAAGTAAATGAAATAGAGTAAGAGAATTAAAAGAGGTAGAGAATACAGAGAAAGAATTTTGCCCAGTAACAAAATAATTGACGATGATTAGGAAAATTGTTAAACTTTAATGCCAGAAAGGATTATAGACTAGTCCAATTCCTTTTTAAAGATAAAAATCGTGAAGGTCAGATAAGTCATTTCAATGTCTTAATATACTACCAGTTAGTGGTGGACCCATAACTAGAATATTAGCCTAAGGATACCCAATTAAATTTCTTTCCACTAGACCACACACACAAATAATCTTGACAGTATAAAGTGACATACAGCTACTATCATTTAATGCAGATAGGGATGTATGCAAATCAGTAAGTCAAGAAATGTTTCTATTACAGCAGTTAGCATGGTATCAGTGTTATTAAAAGCAATATATAGGAGATTATTTACAAACAATCTATAAAAGACAATCGCAATCTAAAGCACATTAACACTTCTGTATTTGTACCTGCAGTTAGACTAACATGCCTCTAGGGGACTCCTAGCAGGGAGACAGCCAGAAGAGAGGAGTCCTAGGTGCCCAAATCTCTGATCACCTCTGAACCAACACATGTACAAAACAGAGTACTGTGAAGGATCAAACAAGTGAACTGTGATATGAGCAGCTACCTAAGAGACAGAGCTTGCAATTTAAGTCTAATCAAGTTAATTGCCTAAAAAGTCACCATTCAGAGGAATGAAACAGAATCTACAGTCTTAATATAACAGTAACAATGCCCAGAATACAATTAAAAATAACTGAGCAGAAAACTGGTCCAATCCTAAGAAAAAAGACAATCAAAGGAGATTAACATTGAGATGGCCCAGGTGTTAGAATTGGCATACATGGTTTTTATTTCTTTTTTTTTAGGTTATTTATTTATTTATTCATGAGAGACACAGAAAGAGAGAAGTAGGCTCCCTGTGGGGAGCCCAATGTGGGACTTGATCCCAGGACCTCAGGATCACGACCTGAGCCAAAGAGCTCAATCACTGAGGCACCCAGGTGCCCAGGCAATAAGGTGTTTAAAGGATATTTAAAAGTGAAAAGGAAAACATGCTTGCAAGGTAATAAAAATAGGAAAGTTCAGCAAAAACAAACAAAAATGAACAATTAAGAAAAAGAAAGTAGAACCAAACAGCTTTAGAAGCAGAAAATATATGAAGTGAAAAATTAACTGGTTAGACTTAAAGCAAAATGGAGATAAAAGAAAGTTAATGAATGTGAAGTAAGATCAACAGCAATTAACCAATCTAAAATCAGAGAGACAAAAAGTATTAATGAACAGTATCAGGGACATGTGGGACAATATCAAAAGACTTGATATATGTGTAATCAAAACCCAAGAAGAGAAAAAAAATGAATAGAAAAAGATATTTCAAGAAATAGCCAAATTTCCCTCATATTCGGCAAAAGGTATAAATTTACAGATTCATGAAGCTCAGAGAATTCTAGGTAGCCTAAATATAAAGAAAACCATGCCTATGCACACAGTCATACACATGTTCAATAGTCAAACTGCTAAAAATCAAAGAGAAAATCCTGAGAAAAGCAAGAGGGAAAACAAAAAACAAAAAACCCCACAAAACAATACGCTACATACGGGGAAATAACCATTCAAATTACTGCTGACTTCTCATCAGAAACTAAGGAGACCAGAAGATAATCTCTAAAGTGCTGATAGATAAAAACACTCACTCTAGAATTCCAGCAAAAAGAATCTTGAGAATGAAAATAAAGACATTTACTGATTAAGACAAACAAAAGACAACTAAGAGAAAGAGAATGTATCACTAGCAGACCTGTACTATGAGAAATGCTAGAGTTCTCAGGCTGTAGGGAAATGATACCAGATGGAGACTTGAGAAAGGATGAAGAACACTGGAAATGGTAACTTTCTCAGGAAGTATAAAAGACTACTTTTTCTTTCACTGAAAACACATAGGTCTGTTTAAAGCAAAAATTAACATCTGGAGGGGTTATAGTGTAGGTAGATGGACTATACGTGATAGGTAGCGTATAGGAGGAGGAGTTAATATAGGCCTATGTGGAGGTTCCTCAAAAAGTTAAAAATAGATCTGCCCTATGACCCAGCAATTGCACTGCTGGGGATTTACCCCAAAGATACAGATGCAATGAAACGCCGGGACACCTGCACCCCGATGTTTCTAGCAGCAATGTCCACAATAGCCAAACTGTAGAAGGAGCCTCGGTGTCCATCGACAGATGATGGATAAAGCAGCTGTGGTCTATGTATACAATGGAATATTCCTCAGCCATTAGAAATGGCAAATACCCACCATTTGCTTCGACATAGATGGAACTGGAGGGTATTATGCTGAGTGAAATAAGTCAATTGGAGAAGGACAAACATTATATGGTCTCATTCATTTGGGGAATATAAAAAATAGTGAAAGGGAATAAAGGGGAAAGGAGAAAATGTGAGTGGGAAATATCAGAGAAGGAGACAGAACATGAGAGACTCCTAACTCTGGGAAACAAACAAGGGGTTGTAGAAAGGGATGTGGGTGGGAGTGACTGGGTGACAGGCACTGTGGGGGGCACTTGATGGGATGAGCACTGGGTGTTATTCTATATGTTGGCAAATTGAAGACCAATAAAAAATAAATTAAAAAAAAAATGACCAGCATGCACCCAGAAAAAAAAAAAAATAAGAATTAAAAAAATAAATAAAAATAAAAAATAAAATAAGCCTATGTGATCTAAGGTCTCTAAATTTTCTGTGAAGTGGTAGTTAATATCAATTCTAAGAATCCTGTGGTAAGTTAAGGATACATATTGTGTTCCCCAGAGCAGTGGCTAAAAAAAGTAATGTAAAAGAATATAGCTAAAAAGTCTGTAGATAAAATGTAATTTAAAAAACATTTACGTAATTTAAAAGGACAAGATAGAAGGAACAAAGGAACAAAAAACAAGGGACAAAAAAAAAGATGGCAGACCTAAATCTAACTCTGCTAATTACATCAAATATTAATGAACAAACCTTTTTTTTTATTATTTTAAGATTTTATTTATTTATTCATGAGAGAGACAGAGAAAGAGAGAGAGAGAGAGAGAGGCAGAGACACAGGCAGAGGGAGAAGCAGGCTCCATGCAGGGAGCCCAACATGGGACTCGATCCTGAGTCTCCAGTATCATGCCCTGGGCTGAAGGCAGTGCTAAACCACTGAGCCACCCAGGGCTGCCCCATCAAAACTGTTTAATAGAAGCTGCTTCTCCCTCCTCTCAGGTGGATGTAATCCTGAAGGCACGAACTTGTCTCGGATAAGTTTTAGGCCTCATGTGCCTTCTCAACAAGATGACTTTGTGCCATAATATACAAATTACATGACTCTTTTTTTTTTTACATGACTCTTTTCAAGGTTGTTTTTATAGCTATAAATGTATAGAGCCATAAAATTCAAAATTTTACTCAATTTACTTATGTTTAAAGGTAATGGTATTGTTTTTTACTCCTATTAGCACAACCAGCATATCATTTTTTTTTTAATTTTTTTTTTTATTTTTTTTATTTATTTATGATAGTCACAGAGAGAGAGAGGCAGTGACACAGGCAGAGAGAGAAGCAGGCTCCATGCACCAGGAGCCCGACGTGGGATTCGATCCCGAGTCTCCAGGATCGCGCCCTGGGCCAAAGGCAGGCGCCAAACCGCTGTGCCACCCAGGGATCCCACAACCAGCATATCATTTCTAACAAATCCTTATCATCTGTATCACCCAGTATTAGTTATATATACGATGATTCAAAACCAAATAATATTCACTACACTTCTAATTATTTTGCTAGACATCTTTCTAGGTGCTGGGTAGACAACAGTGAACAACCATAACAAAATCCCCTGTCCACATGGAGCTTATATTCTAGTTACAAAAAGTAAATTTATATTGATAAGCACTAAGCCACTCAAGTAAAAGTGGCTTATTGGGCTTTTTCTTCTTCTTTTTTTTTGTACATGCCAGTTTCAGATCATTACTTAATGTGAAACTGGTTTCCTAAGTCATTATGTTATATTAAATCATAAACACTTGTGTGATAGAAGTACTAGTACCTATATGGGGCCTTACCTGACTTACTACATCAGGTGTGTGCTGGGAGGTGGAGGGGTGCCCAGGCATTCTGGTTCTATGAAACGATCCCCAAGGTATTTCCAATATCCAACTCTTCCCCAGGTTTCCTCAGCTTTCTAACTGGATAAGAAATCTTGGTTGGGTCTCAATTTGTCATAAACCATGTACTACTTAGATAAAATACAGAGACTTCGTTCCCTACCTCCTTATAATGAAGTACTTGGTCATAAATCATTTGGAAGGGGACATACACATTCCAAATATATTAATCCTTACTAACTCACTGGTAAGAAGCATATATATGCATGCAAAAGAATATCAGTATCAGTGATTTTTAAATCTGAGAAATTCTGGGCACAATTCATAGGGAGAGCTTCTCCCTGGTTATCCGCATGGACTGCCACAGCACAGGTTCTTTGGGAATCTAAGGTATATGCCATAATTAAAGTAACATTACCTACTGCAACATGGGCACAAACACAATCTAAGCACTGAAATGGAGTCATCCAGATGACAAAATGTTTATAAAATGCTTTTAATATTCTTAAAATGAAGGGGCCCCTGGGTGGCTCCGTATTTGATCCTTTGTTTTTTTTAAAGATTTTATTTATTTATTCATGAGACAGAGAGAGAGAGAGAAAGAAGCAGAGACACAGGCAGAGGGAAAAGCAAGCTCCCTGCAGGGAGCCCGATGTGGGACTCGATCCCAGGATCCTGGGGTCACGCCCTGAGCCAAAGGCAGACACTCAACCTCTGAGCCACCCAAGGGTCCCGAGCATCTGCCTTTGGGGTTCAGGGAATGATCCCAGGGTACTGTCAGTGTCTTTTATTTGTTCTTACTTTCAGGATAATCAGTAACTAAGTCCTTATAAAACTGATACTATATTATACCTCCATGGAGGATTCCACTCTCTTCTGTTCTAATATTATCATATAAACTAATCAGTTACTTATTGTCTACAGGAGTTTCTGCTTCCCTACGTTCAGCTAAAAACCCCCTCTATAAACTAACATTAAGAATTGAATTGTACAGAAGAAACCTCAAAAGAAATCTGTGAAAGACTCTACCCAACACTGTTTACTATTTACAGGAAATAACCTGATGGATACCGCTGCCACTGCTGCCATCATTACAACCACACATCACCGGTCACTGATTTCCAGGACTTTTTGGGTCCAGGAGCAGAAAACTGCAAACTACTTCTGCCCAAGGCTATCAGAATAAGGCTCTCCTTCCCTTGATGCTAGAAATGACTTCTTTACTTATTTTTGTTTTTTATCCTCTTGGTTATGTATGTGTTCCCTCTCCGTTGGTTGATGCTTCTAAATCTGTACAATGGAACTTTCTGCATTGATGGAAAGGTTCATATTCTCCGCTGTCTGTGGCCACTTCATTAACACAACAGCTACTGGCCACATGTAACTATTGAGCACTTCAAGTGTGCTTAGTGGATTTGAGAAAATTAATATAACATTATAACTAAGTGGACACATATTGGACAACATAAATGATTACTAGACATTTAGGCCTTTTAATGATGGTACTTCAAGATCCTCGTCCTTGACAATCTCTAGATATGGTGTTAATTCTTCAGATACTGACAAAGCAAAATAACTCAGTCCCAACTAACAGGGAAAGTCATTTGGTTATTTTCTAAGAAAGGTTCACATTATGGGAAATAAAGGATAATTTAATAGTCCTGGTCCTAGAGTTTGCCAATGTTGCAATCACCAATGTGAGATCTCCAGAGTTTTAAATGCAGCACAGCCACCATGATGCCAAGTGATCATTTAACATAAATAGCAAGAAAAACTGATACTAGAGATACTACGACAATCACAAACTCGACACATGATCATGACCCACTAAACAACAGTACTCTAGAAGATAATGGCCTATTCTGCAACTCAGGCTGAGTAACCAGGGGTATTAATAAATTTAAAAATAACCCTAATGACAGCTGTGAAGGGAGCAACTGACAAATGAAACATAAACCACTACTTGTAAAAGGGATTCCACTAATTTGCAAAACAGAATTATTATACCAGTTTAAGTCACAATATACTTATCATGGATTAGCAAGGTCACATTCTTATCTCCTGTTACTTTACACCCATCTATTCCAAAGTAAGACCACAAAATGATGTCTGCAAGGACGTGTATGTTCTAAAGGTATGGCATCTACTGTTCCAGCTACTCACTGGGTTACAGACTCTGTATAATCCCTGCCAAGACCATTTGATAACTAACTGCTTCTAATCTCACCAAGTTTCTACGTACCCTTTTTAAATTCCCTTTTTGAGGCACCCCAAGATCCCTCAGAGCATGCTATCTCCCTTGCTGCAGCAAATTAATAAACTTAACTTTGACTACTAATTAGGTATGTTATTGGTGATTATTTACTGGTGGTAAATTAATATACAAGACAAATGGCCGAGTTTCTTAATTCAATACCATGGGGGGACAAAAGATAAAGAAAGAAGGAAAGGAAAGGAAAGGAAAGGGAAGCAGGATAGCTATTATTGAACAAAAAAGACTTAACAGATTTAATGTGATGTAAAAGGGTTTAGATCCTGAACTGAACAATTTCCCTTCTCTAAAATGGGATGTATTTAAATAGTAAAAACCCATGTTACCAACTTAAATTCACTCAATTAATTAATAAACTCTACCCAACTTCTAAAATGGAGCTGAAGTTCTTATTTTGCATAAAGGATGAAAAAATGGAAGAGAACATTTTCTAATTTAGTTTGTGAACTTGATGACATTATTAATATATTTACATCATGGATTTTTTTTTTTTTTTTTTTGAGGGGAAGAATAAGATAGAATGGGATATGGACTTTGGGAATTACTTAAACACTTATTACTATTTTCTATCCAAGAGAGCTTATCTCAGTATGCACCTGAAATAAGACTCATTTCAAAATCCTGTTACCTAAAAACTGTGCCCAAGTTGATAATGGAGATATTTTTAGCTCTAGTGCCAATAATATATAAACTTTAAAAAACATTTTCCAGAATGCCTGGGTGGTTCAGTCAGTAAAGTGTCTGATTCTTGGTTTCAGCTCAGGTTGTGATCTCATGGGTTGTGAGACTGAGCCCCATGCTCCATGCTCAGTGGACTTCTGCTTAAAGATTTTTCTCCCTCTGCCCCTCCACTCACTCTCTTGCACACATGTGCACATGCTCTAAGATAAATATGTATCTTAAAAAACTTTTTAAAAGTATTTTCCTCAAAAAATAAAAGTAAAGGTATATAAATATATATTCCGTTGATACAAAAGTCATTTTAAAATAATATAATGGTGAGTGTCCCAAAGCTGATGTGCAGTGGTGAATGTAGGCTAACCATCACTGTTCAAAACCAGCCAATGGGAGAACTGTCAACGTGCACAGTAGCTCTTCAACTAACGAATTTACCATTGACATTAATAGAGTCTATAGCATGGTACAATGATGTTCCTGAGATATCGAGAGACTAACCAATTAAGTAGATATACTTCCTGTTTTAGAAGTCCGAAATGTTTAACTTAAATTATGGTAATAACAGCAACCATAAGCAATGATAAATTACCACCGCCACAAAGATATAACATTAAACATTTCATTTATATCTTCTTATTCAATCCTCATAATTACCTTGCTTTGTTTATTTTTTTAACCTTATTTTTCAATGGGAGAAAGGAGATTCATAGTGTTGAAGCAATGTGTCCATGTAAATTATAGCTAGTAAATGGCAGAGCTAAAATCCAAAAGGTTTATTTGATGCCAAAACCATGTGATATTGCCTCCCAATGAAAATGGTAACATTAATATATTGATATCAAATTGGTAAACTATAAAATGTAAACCGATATAGTCTCTACTATCCAGAAAATTTTCCTATCCTAAACTGATCCCTTCTTCCCAAGTTCCAGATAGCAAAGGTTTTGATATTAATATATTGACCTACTTCTTTTTAAACATGCAAAATAGTATTTTGAAGGTTCCCTTTATTTAATCAGCATCACTAGAATTCACTATGACCAGGTACAGTGTAAGCAAATAAGTTATTTGACTCTATTGTGCAAGATTCAATGTTTTCCTTGGCTATCCTTTTTGGTTCTGAAACCCAGCTTCTCTTCTCAATTTATTTACACATACACACACAGAGCAATTTTCTATGTATTTCATTTCAAATTACCTTACTTGTCTAAACTTAGTGAGTTTTCTTTCTGACCAGTGTTATCTTTCCCTTTCTACCCTTCAACCGTCATCAAAAATTATATTCTGGCAATCAAGCACAATCTCTTAGACTTCCATGTCCCAAAACGTAACTATGAAATTGACAATATTATAAAGTAGACTGCTACGCTACTACAGTTCTAACAAAAAATGCATAAAGTCCTATCATCATCCAGATTTATACAGAATATGCCCAGAGGGAAATTGTGAGAGTTCAACATGTGCAAGCTTGATACTTAGACTAATTGGAAATTCCTGCAATGAGAGCAATTTATCTAGAGTTTATAGCCCTCGCTGCTCTTCTTAGTATCACTGTGTGGATTTTATGATGAATTATTAAATTTCTCTCTCCTTGTCACAAGTAAGCAACTCAGCAAAACCACACCTGCTCCCCTGAAAAAGGAGAGTATTTTATAATAAGGCGATGTAGTTTAACAATTATTTTCCCATCAATTTCTGCAAGCATCAGAAAGCAAAATATTCAATAACATTTGTAGGATGCACTTTAGGCTGTTAACTAGAAACTATGAAATTATAAATTCTGCAATTATCTCAAAAATTCAGAAGATGCAAACATACTCTACTAACAGTTGAAATGCACTGCTTCTTCAATGACTGACTGGTTGAGCACTCCTACCACTGTCCCTTAGGCATTCTCAACCAATGCTAAAGGAACTTCCTATAACTTAGTATCATAAATTCAAAGGGAGTCAACAAAGTAGATTCCTTTTAGTTTGCTCCTCAGCATTCTACATAGTAACAGCACACTTGGCAAGCTTCAAACATTATAACAGAGTAAAAAAACAACACTACACAAACCTTAGTTGCTCAACATGGAAAATGGTAATATTAAACAGTATTCAAAAGAAAAATTAGTTTAAAGATGTTCTAAATACAAAATTGAATGGTGGAGGGGTGGTGGTGATGGCAGTGGTAATGGAATCCTCAAGAAAACTCCAAACAGGACCTAAGCCCCTGGCCCTTCCACCTGGTGATTTTCCTTCTCAGGGAACAGATATGAAAAACAGATTGGTCACATTTCTTAACTTATATATGTTACAACTATGACAAGATTGCTATGGCCTTTACAAATCTGTTTTGAAGGAAAAACCTTTTGAGAAAAGGGCTTTCTTACTGTCTTTTCTTACTAATTTTTAAAAATATGCATGAGTGAGAAATATGCCCTATGTCACATAGGGAAAATGGTGTTGTAATTTGGTACCAGCATAGTTTCACAATTACAAGAAAATAAAAGCACCCAAACACTATCACTTTGAGGGAAAGTCACCAGGTACAGGTAACAATCCCTGCCCTGCAATTGTGAAATCTGAAAAACTCTGAAAATACAAGATTTTTCTCTTTCGTTCGTTCTTTTAAATAGAAATACAGTAGACACATAATGTTATACTAGTTTCAGGTGTACAACATAGGGAGCCGAGAATTCTATACATTATGCTATGCTCAGCACAACTTAATGATTTTTCTTAAGCTCATGGGAAACTCATTTGGCATCAACCTGACTTAATGTGACTCTTCCATTTGATGCACTGCAGAAATACTAATATGTTTAATTAGAAAATGTTAACGGGAAATACATTGTATTTCTTTAAAATCTGAAAAATTGTGAATTCAAAACTGTTCTGGCTCCATCAATAACAAATAAAGAATTATACCTATACTCCCTGTGGTTTGCTTCCTAGTCAATGCATACATAAGGTGTGCTCTCTGATTTATAACCATTTGAATGACTGAAGATTCCCATATTTAAGTACAGGGATAGGACCTGGGTACTGTTTGGCTTTTTATAGGAATGAACAAAATATTTTTTTAAAAAAAATTTTAACTAGTCTCTGACTCTTTGTAGGGGAGACAATCCCAATTTGGGGACATCTTAAGACAGTGACTTAGATGACAAAATCTAAAAGTTCTTAACGTTTTAATGAACTCAGTGATACCAACAGCCATACTAAAAATTAATCATAAACTGAGGGGAGTTATTGTCCCTCATTCATTTCCTGTATCATGAAGTTGATCCATATTGTTCTGTACTTAAAGAAATTGAAATGTGATATGATCATTTCAGTATGCTACTTCATTAAAAAAAAAAAAAAAATGTTTTGTTGGTATAGGAAGGACCTCTACAGTGTGCTCCTTTTCACCAGAATGTAGGCTCTGAAAGAGCAGGAATTTGTCAATTTGGTTTGTTTCAAAATTTCTATCCACTTTTTGATTCATAGTATTGATTTCCAATCTAGTTGGTTTTCAATAAAAATTCTAGATATTGAACTACTTTACTGACTCAAATATAAATTATGACATTTTATGGGGCAAATTCCCTTTATTCTGTCCCCTAAGTTCCATTCTCTTTCCCTACACAGTCAAATTTTTATTAATAGTTATTTTTGATAGATGAGTCTACACTTGATGCCTGCAATTCTTAACCTTCCATTAACTACTCTCTTACACTCCACAATTCAGTTCTCCACTCCACCACTCCATAGTACTTATTAAAGTTACACAATGACTTCCTTGTTGCTAAATCCAAGGACCACTTCCTTCTTTTACCTGACATTGGTCTAGCAATCAGTACTGCTAAATCCCTCTTCTTGAAGTTCTCGAAACTCAACTTAAAGGGACACCACATTCATCTGATTTTCCTGCTCTCCCTTCTCCTGTCCACCTAACATTTACTATCCTGTAGACTTTAATCTTTGCTTATTCATGTTGTCTGTTTTGTTCTTTGTCATTTTCCCAACAGAGACAACTCTCAATACGTATTTATAAAATGAACAAATGAATAGTCTTTATCTTTCCTTTCTCCATATTCTCTCTGGGACATCGTTTCCAACCTCACACTTCCAGCTAATATTTACAAGAATGACTCTTTCTTCTGCTTCTCTACAGAGTTCCAAATCTTTATGTCCAAATGCCTATAGGAAAAAACATTCATGTATATGCCCCAAAGGCCCTCAGAACTTGGGAAGTCCAACTGGTACTCATCATTTCCTCTTCTCCTCAAACCACCTCTTCCTCTAAGATATTACCTACAAAGCCAGCTGAGTGACAATTTCCTTTTCCTTCCTCTCAGTCACCAAATCCTATTAATTCTACCCTCAAGTTTATAAACAGGACACACAATCAAATCTACTGCTCCTCTTCCTTCTCTCTGCCACTGTATATAGAAAGCAGGGGGGAATAGCTGTCAGTTTCAAAAGTTTCCACAATGAGACACCTTAATTCCATTTAGGAGGAAGGCAAATTGTTTTCGACCTCTCTAATAAGATTTCTCACAAGGTCTTCTTTATGTCTAGTTTCTAAGAACTTTCCCAACTTATCTCTAAAATATTAATTACCTATGTATACTTCTAACTGGTCAAGTTCCATCATATTCCACCTATACAGGATAAAAGAGTCCTTTAAATATCTACAAAGCTGTCCACAGGGAAACCTAGTCCTTAAATTAAAAGCACACCCCACTACAATATATTCAATATTATCTCATGCTTTCCAAGTTATCTTCTAAGTTTTTAAAATGGAAATTGTCTCAATGGCTCAAGTATCAATAAACTGTTTCCACATGATTGTTGTTCAATAGCACTCCCTCTAATTACTGAATAAAAACAAATCCTAAGGGAGAACTCTGCTACTGGTACACCCTTGATCACTTGTGTATTTACATCCTCCTAAGCCCACCTCATCTTGTCCATATACCCTTTGGTTAACAATTCAACCCCATGGCAACAGGATTTTACTTTCCTCATTAACTCTAGCATCATCATTCATTGAACAAATATTATCATAATGGGTTTCCTTGGTCTAGTGATTACTTACATCCATTTTCCCCATCACAAGAAGAGATAAAATCTTAAATTTCAAATCTACACGATAACCCTCACCACATAAGAGTAAAGGAACAACAGCCTTGCAGTAAAGAAAGAGCTCTAGTGCTTATTACCCACTGAATGCTTCCTTTTTCATTGGTGTTAAAGTTTGAATTTGTGCAGAAGAGTCTTTTGTGAGGTCATAAAAATGTAGACACATTTTGTACAACACAAACAGGTAAATGGAACTAAAAAAATGAGGATGGAACCAAAACTGATACTTACATTAAGAAGTTGTAGAGAACTTATAGAAAAAAAATATATAAGGTTAAAAAAAAAAAAAAAAAGAGCAGTATGGTCATGTTTTTTTTTTTTTTTTTTTCCAGTAACTAAGTAGGTCTGGAGCACACAGAAAGAAGTGGGTCTAGAAGCTGAATCCGGAAGAACAAGTAGGAAAGGGGGAAAGGTCACTTCCCATATGGAAAGGGGAAAAAGGTCATTCAGGCAATGAAATCAGCATGTGTAAAGACTTGAAATATAAAAGGGTTTAGGGGATTCTGAGCTGTTCATGTAGCGTGCAGCATGTGTACAGAAGATTGAGCAGTACTGGAATGGAACAGGAGACTCATGAAGCTAATGCATGAAAGACCTAGTATGAGACACTGGGTTCTCGAGATTCTTGGTCACTAGTGTGTATCAAGAACACATAGGACAGTGCTTGCCACTTCATAGGTTCCAATTCTAAAATTAAATAAGGGGGGGGGGGGGAGTGTACAATTCTGATTATTCCTATTTCTTCCTACATAGAACTCCTTATAATGATATTTTGACAGTTGCTTTATCAAGGAATACCACAGTAGACTTATCTCACCTATCAACCCTAACTTCTGGGAACCCCCCAAGCTGCTTGTCATCAACTCTATCAAGACAGCACTACCATCAAGCGTCATCCTCTGTCTTCACCCCATGTTAACCTGGATAGCTGCCTGAATAGACTTCCCTATTGATACATATTTTTTTAAAAAGTTCCTTTAAAGGCATTGCAAGAGGAAATCTGACCCTGAAGGTGCAGTTACTTCAATTTATTAAACCGGGTCTAATTACTGAGTATACTTCATGCCTTCAAACATTCATACCACCCAAAAACTGTGTTCCTCTGCTGTGTAAATAAGTTTATGGGCTGAAACATTCTGCCAACACTAACAGCAGAGCTTTGAAAGTGGCCTTTCTGATCATTAGAGAGCTGTTTAGTAAACCACATTCTAAGTTCTAAAGAAAACTTGGAAGTGGCCTCCAGAGAAATGATGAAGTAGCCCCTAGATATACAGCACTATATTCCACTACAGGGGCACCTGTCACCAAATCTACAATACAACTGACAGAGCACCTGTCACCAAATCTACAATAAAACTGATAAATTGAGAGAAGGACTCAAAGGGTGATCTTTCACATGGAAAGGCTGAACTGTCTATCCGGATCCATTTGAGTTAGATCCGAAGTTAAGAAAAATATAGGAATCTTCACAGAGTTTCTTCCTCCCTTAGCTGCTGCTTTTTTTTTTTTTCCCCAAGATGAATTTTATTTTTTATCCTCCAAGTTTTTATTTAAATTCAAGTTGGTTAACATACAGTGTAGTACTGGTTTCAGGAACAGAATTTAGTGGTTCATCACTTAACAAACACCCAGTGCTCATCACAACTGCCTTCCTTCATACCCACCACCCCTCCAGCAACCTTCAGTTTTTTTTCTATAGCTAAGAGTCTCTTATGATTTGTCTGTTTTTATCTTACTTTTCCTTTCCTTCCCCTATGTTCATTTGTTTTGTTTTTTAAATTCCACACAAATGAAATCATATGGTATTTTCCCCCTGATTTTATTCACTTAGTATAATACCCTCTAGCTCTATCCTGTCATCGCAAATGGCAAGATTTCATTCTTTTTGATGGCTGAATAATATTCCATTGTATACGGATACCACATCTTTATTCATTCATCGCTCAATGAACACTTGGGCTCTTTGCATAATTTGGCTCCCATTAGCTTCTATAATCACAGGAGTCCTAATGTCTCCAGGCCAAGGCAGCCTTTACCATCTTTTTGGTATCTGTTCTCTGACTTACTAAGCTACAAATAGCAAAAGTTTGCATTAATCTATTGCTTCCTCTCCTGATCTACTATTTTTGAAGAAAAATGCTTTGAAAATTTGCACTTGTTGTAGGTAATGAATTACCTCTTCCAATGCCCCCTTGGGAAATGTATATGCTGAGATAAAATACTTAGGCTACAGATTTAGTAAGTCCAGAAGTTTGTGGAGACTGACATGCCTGAGGTCTGTTTTATCACATCCCATGCTAAAATGTTCAAATTTAAATGGTAGAGAAATGCAACAAAGAAGCCCACAGGGTCATCAGTGGGATCAGCTACATTACCGACAACCACCTCTTTCTTAAACCTGCTCTAGACCAGCCGTAACTTATACCAAGTTAGCGATACACCGGGTCGTACAAAACTCGGTCTAGATACATGTGGGTAATAAACAGAAAATAAAGTCTCAGCGGCGTTATAAATGAGTCCTCTCTTAGACGGTCTCAGGTACAAGTTACTGTAGATTACCTGGCAACGGACAAACACGGGGGGGGGGGGGGGGGGGGGGCAGTTAACCAGATGCCGGCCAAATGAAGTGGGTGGGAGATGCTCCAGGAAAGTGGCACAGGAGCTTAAAAGTGCGAGGGCAACATTCCAAACCAAAGGACAAGAAAAGCACTGAGGCAAGAGACCTCATCAACTGTATCACAGCGGTAACAAGAGCTAACTAACCTTTCACGCCAGGCGCTGGGTGTGCACAAGGGTCTAATATGCGTGATTTTTCTTTATCCTTGAAACAACTCACTAAGTTAGATATCATCACCCACATTTTTCAGGTGAAGAAGCTGAGACTAGAGATGTCAGGTTACCTGCCCCAAGGGACAGACCTAGTCAGTGCTGAGCCGGGACGGGCACCTTTGGCTTACTAGTCCATCACCCAGCATCTCCTGCTCCTACGGATGCTGCTTGTCACAACGCCTCTGCGAACAAAGTCACACTTTTTTTTAATGTCGATTCTAAATTCGCTTTTCCACCGCTGGATGATAATCGAGGTCAACTCCCGAGTTTACTGGCGATCCTGAAACAAATGTACACGCGGTAAGGAGGCAGCAGGTTCACCGGGTTTTCTGAAGGCCAGATCTCGTTTTTCCATCCGCTATCGCTATAGTCTGCAGTTACCTAAAAACGTAAAGGGGCTCTTACTACGCGTCCCATCACTTCTCTCTGGCATCTGGCATATCCGTTCTCCATTTTCCCCCTTCTGTTCACCTAAAAAGTCGCTGCGAGCATCAAGTCAAAATAAGTGAAGGCGGTTGTTGCAGGCAGACTCAGCGAAACCAGCTACTGCACTGCCGACCGGTACAGGTGTATGGGGAGGATCCGGGGCTCGCACGCGAGGAGACCCGCGCTGGGGAGTAAGGACACCCACGCGCGGAAGGAGCCAAGAGGACCGCGAGCTCCCTGGATGAGGAATGAGCACCAGGGAACCTCTTCATTTACGGGGCAAATGAATGAAAAGAGCAGCAACTAATGGAAGTCTGAAGAAGCTATGCAACAGGGCTACGACGCTGCGAAGAGGCAGAAGAGAGGAACTTGCAGCTACAGGCGGGGAGTCCCGCTTCCACGGGGTCCGGGCCCTGCGACGGCGGCGCGGCCGGGACACGGTGCAGGGGGCCCCGGGCACCCACCCGGGAGCTAGGTCCGTCCACGCCCGGGATACGGTGCAGGGGGCCACGGGCACCTACCCGGGAGCTAGGTCCCTCTGGGTGGGGACACGGCGAGGTCCTCCCGGGCACCCCCCCGAGCTAGGTCCGTCCACGGCCGGGACACGGTGCATGCCTCCCGTGCACCCCTCCCCCCCCCCCCCCCCCCCCCCCCCCGGGAGCTAGGTCCGTCCGCGCGGGGACACGGCGGGGTCCTCCCCGTGCACCCCCCCCTCCAGGAGCTAGGTCCGTCCACGCCCGGGACACGGCGAGGTCCTCCCGGGCACCCCCCCCCCCCCGGGTGCTAGGTCCGTCCATGCCCGGGACACGGTGCAGGGGGCCACGGGCACCTACCCGGGAGCTAGGTACGTCCGCGCGGGGACACGGCGCGGTCCCCCCGGGCACCCCCCCTTCCCCCCGGGAGCTAGGTCCGTCCAAGGCCGGGACACGGTGCAGACCTCCCGTGCACCCCTTCCCGCCCCCCCCGCCCCGGGAGCTAGGTCCGTCCGCGCGGGGACACGGCGCGGTCCTCCCCGTGCACCACCACCCCCCGAGCTAGGTCCGTCCACTGCCGGGACACGGCGAGGTCCTCCCGTGCACTCCCCCCCCCAGGAGCTAGGTCCGTCCACGCCAGGGACACGGTGCAGGGGGCCACGGGCACCTACCCCGGAGCTAGGTGCCTCCGCGCGGGGACACGGCGAGGTCCTCCCGGGCACCCCCCCCCCCCCCCCCCCCCCGCCGAGCTAGGTCCGTCCGCGCGGGGACACGGCGAGGACCTCCGGGCACCCCCCCCCCCCCCCCCGGGAGCTAGGTCCGTCCGCGCGGGGACACGGCGAGGTCCCCCCGTGCACACCCCGCCCCCCAACCTAAGTCGGTCCGCGGGGACGCAGCCTCCCACCCGCGCAGACTCCGCCGCCGAGCAGCTCTCCCGCCGCGGCCTCGCGGGCCGGCGGGCTCCGGAAGGGGAGCCGCGCACCCCCGGCGCTGCCCGCGGCCGTCCCACGGCCCCCACACCTGCTCCCCGCTGCGGGGCCCACCCGGCCCGGCAGCCCGCACCCCCACCCCGGCTCGCCGCCTGAGGCGAGTCCACGGAGTCCGGTAGTTACCTGGAGCGCCACCGCGCCGCCATTACACCGGATGTGCGTCACTTCCCCTTCCCGGCCCGGCAGTGCGAGGAAGGCGGTACGTGAAATGGATAAAAAAAACTGACGCTAAATTCACTTTATAATGCTAGCCTGCTAATTTACTTTTTAAATACCCTCTCGTAATACCAGATTTAGAGCAGGTGGTCCGGACTCAATTTTTCTCTTTCCAAGACGGCGACAAAAGAGAAGTTGGTTTAAAACTACAAAGTCCGGCGTCCGCCGCCGGTGAGGACGGAAGTGACGTAACAATTGTAATTCAGGCTGAGAGAGAGTCGCAATGTACGGCGGGAATTGTAGTTCTTCTGCGTAGGCGGCGGAGAATCCTTGGCGGCTCGTCTGAAGCCTGGTAGTGATGAGGCTTGGGCAAAATTTACTCCAAAGCTCTTTCTCTGCAGTTGGCAAAAATAGGCCTTGGCAGTCACTTATCCGTGAAAAATTTTAAGAAGGGCAGACGCCTTTTCCAGATTTTTTTCAGTAGTTATATAAAGAACCTATATAAGCAAAAATGTCCTGAAGCCTTAAGTGCCTACTAAGTTCCAAGATTTCAAGCCTACGGGAATGGGAGGATATTGGACCACAAAATGAAGTAATGAGAAGCTAATTTTGTGGAGAAGAGGATGCATCTATTTGAGTTTAAGGTACCAGCTGGCAGGACATCCTCAGGATAAGGAGATTGGCCAACTTGGAAATAGCAGACTATGCAGAGATCAGAGGTAATCAGTGGAACAGTTTTTTTATTCTTTACTTAATAGTAACAAAACCCAGAAGTTCAACTACTTGCTACTGTTTTGGAAACTATCTTTTCATAAAGCAACTGTATCCGTCATGTTCCCCAACCTTCTCTATATAGCAGGCCTGGTTTCCCCAAACATTTTTTTCTATTAGAATTTTAGAGTAATCATGCTACTAACCCTTTCTTTGAGGCAGCAGAGTGTAGTGATTACAGATAAAAGACACTGGAGCAGATTTAGCTCTTGAATCTATCGAAATACCCCTGGATGATTTTTCTTGGGCAGATTACTTAACACCGTGTGCCCATTGTCTGTTAAATTGGGGAAAATATTAGTACCCACCCCATAGGATACTTTTAAGAAGTTAATAGTTGTGGATTAAGTTGTGAATTTAAGAAGTGAATTAGTTGATACAACTTGATGTATGTGATATAATTCCTACCACATAGCAGTATTACCTATTTTTTTAAAGATTTTATTTATTTAATTATTTATTTATTTATTAGAGACACAGAGACAGAGGGAGAGGGAGAATCAGGCTCCCTGTGGGGAGCCCAATGTGGGACTCGATCCCAGGACCTGGGGGTCACGCCCTGATTCAAAGGTAGACGCTGAACTGCTCAGCCACCCAGGCGTCCCACAGTATTAGCTATTCTTTTTCATATTTAAGATATTTGACCATAGTTAAAGGTACTTTTTAGTGTCTTTAAATATTTAAGCGAATAGATACAGGGCATAGGAGAGGAATCTGGTAAACATTTATATCCATATCTGAAAAAAAAGCACACTACCACCTCTACAATTTTCGACAGAGGTAGGAATGTTAGAGTTGAAGCTAGAGCTGGAAAAGACTAGGTTTGTCGTTTTGGAATTTGCTTCTTCCAGGAAGCAGACTGTGAAATAGGGCTCAGAATTTAAAATGGTAAAAGGAAAAGGGAGGAAACTGGATGGGCCATGGTTAACTCCAGAGTGAAGATGAGGAGTCCCACGCTGGAATAAATTGGCTCGGCCTGGGCCTTGTAACACAGTCTTGCTCAGTCATTGGCTGGAGCCACATCAAGGAAAATACAACCTCTGTAACAAAACCGGGGATGTGTTTGGAAGTGTTAACAGTTGAAGGCTGTCCCCTAACCACACTCCTAACAGCTAGGCAAAGACTTCAACTTTTCTTGAAGAGGTATCTGAGCAGAATAGCTCTTCATTGTCACCGTCCACCCCTTGTACCGTTTAGATCCACTCCGTATATACATTCAGGGAATAGTTCCTCCAGGGTTCCATCGGCCTCTCTTCCTTAAGAGAAACTTAGAAAAGTTAGTGGAACACACTACAGTCCCCATCATTGCAGTTGATCTTGAGCTACAGCCAAGCCATTCTTCACTATTCATTCTAAATTCCCTTCACTCTCAGCTACCACTTCTGCTGGACTCAGGCGTTAAACTGGTGGTGTGAAAACCCTAGTTCCTGAGAAATTTGAGCCCCTAGTAATAATTGCCTTTTCATGAAGGTGTTGCTGCACTTGCCCATTTACAGTCACTATTTTGGGGAGGGTAGCACAAAGAGATGGCCCAAGTGGATCACACATGTTCTTACTTGTTCCTATTGTGCAGCATTAAGCCTACTTTCTCCTCCTGATGAGAGTTAGCTTCTCCTATCAAGAGGTTGACTCTTCTTCTTGATTACTTGTGCCTGAAATCAAGATCCAAAGTGCCCATGAAGCAGATGAAGCTTAGTTCAGTAGGAGTCTTGCTGTGTCCTCTAACAAGAATATAACACCTTTGGGAACTAGGACCTCTAGTTCCACAAAGCTTTGCAGGAATGGGAAACACTACAGCTCCCAGTGGGTCACTGGGAATGATGGTAAATGAATCCCTTAGTTGTGGACCCATGTATTGTTCCTAATGGGGAGTCTAAGCCATATCAAAGTCTACTGCATCTTGAGGAACAGCACTTCTTCCTTGAACTATCTCCTATTAGGTGCTTGAACTTTACCCTCAGCAGGCCATTCCAGTGTTCTATCAGGCCTCCAACTTCTGGGAAATGCGGCATGTGATATAACTAATGGAACCTGTGATCATAGGCCACCCTCCTACACTACCTTTACCGTGAAGCGATTACCTGACTGGATGCCATATTGTATTGTATTCCTGTATGTCAATCAGGCATTGTATAAGTTCCCAAATAGCGATGCTGGATAGGGATGGGTGAGTATGAAGTACAAATACATGCCCAGTATAGGTTATCTATTCCCATGGGATGGAACTGCTGCCCCTTCCAGGATGAAAGGTCCCAATGGAGTCAATTTGCCACGGTATGGCTACGTGATCTCCTAAAGGAGTGATGACCTGTGAGAGGCTCAACACTGCTCTCTTTTGCTGGCAGGTTGAACTTGCAGATGAGGCCATTGGTAGGTCATCTCTGGTGAACGGGCTTCATGCTGATGGACCCTATGCAGAGATTCCATTTTTGCCTTGCCTATTTCACTCAAGTGTCCATTGTGCCTTCACTGGAGTGGCCGCTAACAAAGACAGGCTAACATCAACTCGCTGAGTAATTTTGTTGATTTGGTTGATTAGTACTTCTTCTATAATCTATACCTCTTCTATAATGTATGCTTTCTTGTGGACATTGATGTGTGATCCAAAGATCCTCATACTCTTTATTCCCAACACTATGCATATCCACATACCTCTAACCCATTAAGACCTCCTTGTCTGCAATTTTTTAAAAATCTCTTTTTTTTTTTCAGGCCTCTGACCAGCCAGCCAAGCTCTTTGCCAATTCCTGTTACATCTGTATATACTCTGACATCAGGCCACTTTTCCTTCCCATATGAAGTGGATGGCCAGGTGGACTACCTGAAGCTCTACCCATTAGGGAGATTGTCCCTCTGCTGTCTTCAGGGATATTCCAGAGTGAGGCTGTACTGTAGCTGCTGTCCAGGTTCAGATTTCATCCACATACTTGACCAATTCATCCATATACTAAACTCAGCCACTTTTTTTCTTCATCTTGTTCAGGGCACCATCCCTACCCCATATGACCATCAGTGCAAACTGAGAGAGAGGTGTTGATGCAACTGAAGGGTGACATCAAGGTCTGGACTGTCTGTTCATTTGGATTATTCATGCCTTCTGGTCTTCTTTATGCTTCATCCCAAATCTAATGCTTCCACCTTAAAATGAATTATGATTGGGCCCTCCAGAATTTATGACATGATGGGTTCAACAGGGTATATTTCATTTGGTGTCACTTAGTGTCCCATGGTCAGACATTCCCTTTATTTTATTTTCTTGCAAAAGCATGCCAAGACAGAATTTTTGAAACATGTGCAACCTTGCTCCAGAACTCTGGGAGCCTGAAATGTGATTTTCCTACTAAGATTTCCATAAGCTCCATACTGAGTCTTTTTCTAAAACTGACAACTCTTTTTTTTTTTTTTTTTTTAAACTGACAACTCTTTAACAATAGAATATGCCAGATCCTACACCATACGTGTCAAGGCTGCTTGCACCACTGCTCAGAACTACTGCAGAGCTCTCTCTTTTGCCAGGTTGTAAAGCTGGCAGCTTTTTATGTCACCTGGCATGTTGGCCAGAAAAATATTCCTAGGTGTGGAGTATGTTGCTTACACGAAATCAGAGCAGACCCTTAGGCACGGTCCTTTCTTCCTTTCTAGTAGAGGTTGCAAGAGGCAGCAATTTGTCTTTTACTTTTACTTAAGGGATGTTCTAGCACTCCTGAGAATACTGGGCATTTAAACCCTTAAATGAAGGGATAGATCACTGATTCCTCATAAGGGTAATTTCTTCCTTTCTGAAGCAGGCTAGCCACCTCTTGCTCAGCCGTTTAATCAGCGTGATGTCTTTGATATAATGGATCAGTAGGATACCTACAGGATAGCCAGGTGATCTGCATCTCTTTGGACTATATCATAAGAGAGAAAGGAGAGTTAACATAGCCCTGGGGCTAAAGTGTCAATGCATATTGTTGCCTATTTATTTCATTGTATATGAATATTTCTTATTGTGTTTTTTGTTTGGGATAGAAAAGAATCCATTCTCCAAATCAGTGACCATGTACCTGCTTTATTATCCTGCTTTAACAATGATATTTTGTTTGGCATGACAGCTGTAATTGGGGCTGCTACTTTGTTGAACTTCCATTAATCTACAACCATTCTGCTAATTTGTCTGGATTCTACGTGGGCCAGAGTGTCAAAGTAAATGAAGGTCTGATGAGAACTACTGTTCCTGCAGCCTTTATATATTTGAGGGGTATTGTTAGTCTCCACCATTTTTCTGGCATTGTTTTATTGTTTTAGGTACAGACTCTTGGCCGGGAGAGGCAGTTTCAAAGACGTCTACTTCTCCTTCCCCACTGTGATAGCTCTTACTCCACAGGCCAAGACAATATGTGGAAATGACTCCCAGCTGTGAAGTGTATACATTCCAGTTATACACTTGGGATTGCACAAATGGCTACAGAATTGAACTGTAAACCCAGTAGACCCATTGTGAGCCAGACTTTGGCCATAACTCCATTTATTACCTGCCCTTTACATGATTTCATTCCAGTAGTAGAGCCATGATATTGCTTCAGTTCTTCAGGTATTAATGTTGACTCTGACCAAGTGTCTAATAGTCTCCAAAATATATAAGTTTTCTGTTTGCCCCAGGATAGAGTAATTCAAATAAATGCAAGTGGATCCCTTTGGAGAAGGTCCGGGTACATTATGATATGTACTTGAGATGTCAAGGTTTCAGGTCTCACATTTAGATCCTTAATCCATTTTGAGTTTATTTTTGTGGATGGTGTAACAAAGTGGTCCAATTTCATTCCTTTGCATGTATTTGTTTTCCCAGTACCATTTGTTGAAGAGACTTTTTCCCATTGCATGTTCTTGTCTTCTTTGTCGAAGACTAATTGACCATATGATTGTGAGTTTATTTCTGGGATCTTTATTCTCTTCTATTGCTGTGTGTGTCTATTTTGGTAACAGTACCATACTGTTTTGATTACTACAGTTTTGTAGAACATCTTGAAATTTAGAATTGTGTTAACCTTTGATTTTGTGCTTCTCTTTCAAGATTGCTTTGGCTATTTAGGATCTTTTGTAGATCCATACAAATCTTAGGGTTATTTATTCCAGTTCTGTGAAATATGTTGTTGGTATTTTGGTAGAGATTGCATTGTTGGGTAGTATGAACATTTTAACAATATTTCTTCCAATCCATGAGCATAGAATATCTTTCCATTTGTGTTGTTTTTCATTTCTTTCTTCAGTGTCTTATAGTTTTCAGAGTGTAGGCCTTTCACTTCCTTGGTTCAGTTTATTCTAGGTATTTTATTATTTTTGGTATAATTGTAAATGGGATTATTCTTTAAATTTCTATTTTTTTGCTACTTCATTTTTGGTATATAGAAATGCAGTGGATTTCTGTACATTGATTTCGAGTCCTGCAACTTTACTGAACTTATTTATTAGTTTTAGGAGGTTTTTGGTAGAGATTTTAGGGTTTTCCATATATAGTATCATATCATCTGCAAATACTGAGAATTTAATTTCTTCCTTACCAGTTTGGATGCCTTTTATTTCTTTCTGTTGTCTGTATGCTGTGGCTAGGACTTCCATACTATGGTGAATAAAAGTGAGGAGAGTAGACATCCTTGTCTTTTTCCTCATCTTAGGGGAAAAGCTTTCAGTTTTTCACCATTGAGGATGATGTTAGCCTTGGGTTTTTCATATATAGCATGACAATCTTTTCTATAGTCATCTCTTAACCTATAAAGAGGAACCAGCACTGACATCCTCATGATGCTAGTGCCCCTATAACTAGCACATTCCTATCAGCCTTGTGGAATGATATGTTCTCCAAACCCTCCTGTGGAGAATATTTTCTGATAGGTTTTTGGCCTCCTTTATTCACTCTAGTATATCCACTTTCCTGGACTTTTTATTTCCTTTCTTGAGGGTTAGCTATGGCAATTCAGGTATTTCATCTTACTCAGCATGAGTCATTGCTTTTGTCAGTGGTTTGGGAGTCACCCTACCTGTGAATTTCTTCTCTTCCCTTGGATCTTTTCCAGAGCATTCAATCCTGTATTCTAAGAGAGTACCCTGAAATTAATAAACTCTTCCTATCTAGTATTACGCTTAACAGTTGCACAACTATATTGTGCCCCACATACCACCTGGGATGGGATGACCTTTGCCAGTCAAGCAGTTAGGGTACAGTCTCAAAATCCCAACTTAACACTTGCTTCTTTTGGTCACTCCTGGTACCACTGTGTCAGTTGGGTCTTCTGAGACATGGACACTAAGATGAAGACAGGCATATAAAAGGCTTATTTGGGAGTAACACCTGAGAAAGGGGGGGAAAAACCCCGCAGGAAAAAGATTGAGCAGGAACAGTAAACAGTACCATGATGCATAACTGATGAGGTCCCTGAAAGCTCAAAAGAGAAGTCCAGAGTGAAGATTGCCTATCAAAAGAGTCTTGCATTGGGTGAAAGTCAAGGCCCTTGTGACATATCTTGCTTGGTCTCTGGCTTGGGCCACCACAAGAGGACCATGACCTGAGTTCAAAAGCAGGGACCAATCTGAAGGAGTAATAGCTGGAGGCCCCAAGTCCCTCTTGATGAGGTATGTAAATGTCTGAATGCTGCGTTTCTTTTTTTTTTTTTTTTTTTTCAGATTTTTATTTATTCATGAGAGAGAGAGAGAGAGAAGGCACAGAGGGAGAAGCAGGCTCCATGCAGGGAGCCTGATGTGGGACCCATCACGCCCTGGGCGGAAGGCAGGTGCTAAACTGCTGAGCCACCCAGGAATCCCCTGAATGCTACATTTCTATGTCTTACACAACAGGTAATAGCAATGGATAGATGCTAGAAATTAAGTGGTTTGATATGTTTTGTGTTACTATTGTAATAATTGCATGGGCAGAATTGTCAGACCAGAAGAGATCTCAGCCTTCCCTAGGATAAGTTTATTTATTTATTTATTTATTTGGATAAGTTTATATAAAAATCTCACAGATTATAGATTTTAAGGGAAGACCTTAGGAATTTGTCACTGCCTTTACCATTCATAATAGTTTCTTAGTTCGTGGAAAACATTGATTAAACCCTTCCGAAATAAATAATAGAAAATCTTATTGTCCTACATTCTGATTTTATTGATACTGTAATCAATTGTCCACAGCAATTCAATTTCATCATTAAGGAGGTTTCCTCTTCCCTTTGAAGCTTGCCGGAGGTTCTAGTTTAGGCAACAAGCTAGTGGTTGGGTTTTCAAGAAAAAACAGCCTCTGGACCTTATGGAAAAAGACCGCACTAGGTACTCTGAACTATAGATATTTCAGAGAACAGAGACTTGGGTACAATCTTCCAAGGTAACATTGCTTAGGAAACAGTCTGTGTCTGTAGACCAAGTCAGAATTTGCACGAATCTTTGCTTTCCAAAAGCAGACACACTTTATCAAAGCTAATTGCTTGATCTAAAGCAGAGTAAAATAAGTATTTTTTAAAAGATTTTATTTATTTGAGAGAGAGAGCATGCACAAGCAGGGAGAGGTGTAGGGGGAGGGGGGAGGCAGACTCCTTGCTGAGCAGGGAGCCCAACTGGCTTGATCTCAGGACTCGGAGATCGTGACCCAAGCCAAAGGTAGACACTTAACCGACTAAGCCACCCAGACACCCCTAAAGTAAATATTAATTACAGTGGACTTAATAAATTGATGAGGGAAATTTTAAGGTGGTAATTTATTCAGAATATTTTTGGTATTATTTGAATGTTGTATTTCTCATAGACATAGAGTCCTTTTTATTTTTTTATTTTTTTAAAGATTTTATTTATTCATGATAGACATAGAGAGAGAGGTAGAGACACAGGCAGAGGGAGAAGCAGGCTCCATGCAGGGAGCCCGATGTGGGACTCGGTCCCGGGACTCCAGGATCGTGCCCTGGGCCAAAGGCAGGTGCCAAACCGCTGAGCCACCCAGGGATCCCAGAGTCCTTTTTTTTTTTTTTTTTTAAAAAAAAAAAAAAGCTATTTCATTTCTTCAATAGACTTTGCCTTTGGTATCTGATTCTCACTGACTTCTAAGAATGAAGAAATGAATATTTTTACGGAGTCTCTTTACTCACAGTAATGTAGTTTTTTTTATATAAGATCGACAAGAATATTCCCTTCTTTGCACCAGGGTATAATTGGACAAATCAATTCTTCAACAAGGTCATATTTCAAGTGTCACACTTTAGAATAATTCTCCTTTAATCATGTATCAAGGGCAGCCCTGGTGGCTCAGTAGTTTAGTGCCGCCTTCGGCCTAGGGTGTGGTCCTGGAGACCCAGGATCGAGTCCCACGTCGGATTCCCTGCATGGAGCCTGTTTCTCCCTCTGTCTGTGTCTCTGCCTATCTCTCTCTCTGTGTCTCTCATGAATAAATAAATAAAATCTTTTAAAAAAATCATGTATCAACAAGGGTTGACTATATATGGAGACTAGCTCATGAATGACACTAGCTGTTGACTTTAGTTGTGGAGGCCAGGCAGCTGAGTAATGACCATTGCCTTGGAGACCAGAGGACCTGGAAACACTGCACTGATTTAAGGATCCTGGCTAATTCCTTTTTGTATAAAGCCCAGATGCCATCTTGGAGAAGAGGTGATGGAGAGATGGATCTCGTGCACTAAGAGTGTAGCCCAGATAGCTGAGCATTACTTAGATATGTCATTTTTTAGAGAGAGAGCACCACAAAGGGGTGGTTTGGAAATATTTAAGGATGGCTAAGGTTGCCAGCATGCCAGAAAAGCTGCTACTGGCATTTTGTAGAAGGAGGTGATGAGAGGGAGATGGTGCCTGCCAAGCTCCAAGAACTGTCCTACCTAGCATGCCACTTGACTTGTCATGAGAGATATTAAAGGGGTTGTTTAAATCATGCTCTTCGTTTGGGTTTAGAGGAATGGCTTAACAGCTTGGGTGTTTTTGTTTTTGCTTTGTTTTGTCTTTTTCTTTCCACACAACCTAGTGGGTTGGACTCTTGAGGAAGATAAGACTCATTTAAACCAAATGAAGAGGGATCCCTGGGTGGCGCAGCGGTTTGGCGCCTGCCTTTGGCCCAGGGCGCGATCCTGGAGACCCGGGATCGAATCCCATATCGGGCTCCCGGTGCATGGAGCCTGCTTCTCCCTCTGCCTGTGTCTCTGCCTCTCTCTCTCTCTGTGACTATCATAAGTAAATAAATAAAAATTAAAAAAAAAAAAAAATAAACCAAATGAAGAATTACCTTTGCTTCCCTTATCTGATTTGTAGTATGACCAGTCCTGTTACAGCTATACTTAAAAGCAGAGTTAATCCAAATACAAAGGAATTATAACCCGATTTTTGAAGTTAGGAATATAGGTTACTGGAAGGAACAGAAGATGTTCTTAGGTTGATTTCCTTTAAGATCTGTTTTTGTCCAGGGTGCCTAAATCACAGATGATCATGTTAGCCACAAGGAAAAGCTAAAGCTTTGACCCACTGTTTTGTGACTCAATTCATATCCTATTTTGAATGTTTTAACAAGCCACCAGTGCTTATGTAACCCACATGTAATAAGTTAAAAGTGCTCTTGGAACTATTTCTGACAGTGTCTTTGAAAACACTTTAGTTGGTGTGGCCAGCAGCTTTCAACTGCCCTGAGGGATGTTTTGATATGGGAAGCGGGTGGCAACAAAAACACAAAACCCACTAAAGAGGGTTCTCTTGCACCACCAACCCCCCCAAGCCCACCCTCCACCTGTGTTTATCTTTCTGTTGATGTTTCCAGAAAGCTCTTCTTTTCAGACAAGCATTAAAATTTCCAGGAGGCAAACAGTGCCTTTTGCTGTACATGAAAATAGAAGCAGGAGAAAGCAGTTTACAGGACAAAGTGGAAATGAGCAAGAAAATAGGGTATAAGAGTAAAGAAGAACAAAAAAAGAACAGAAAAACACTGAAAAAAGAGAAAGTAGGGAATTGGAGAGAAATAAATGAAATAGTAACAAGAATGGATACAAGAATCCAACAGGTATTACCAGTGACTTTGTAGTGCAAGCAAAGGACAGGAATCCAGAAAAGTAGTTGATTATGGTGTGTGCTATGTGTTGGAATCTTGGTACTACTTGGGCCTTTGGGAAACAGGAGGGAACATACTAGGACTGGCTGTAAATGGTGGCCTCTGTGATAGAAGCTGAGAGAACCAATCCCAATTCCTAGGAGAAGAGCATGCTGGCTAAAATATGATGTCTAGAGCCAGATCACCCGAGTTTAAATTGACCAGCTGTATTAGTTATTTATTGTCACATAATAAATTACTTTGGGGCTTCATGCATAAAACAACATTTATTATCTCACATTTTCTGCAAGACAGGATTCAGGTATAGCTTAGCCAGGTCCTCTGGTTCAGGGTCTCTCACAAGGCCACAGTCAAGGTGTTAGCCAGGGCTTCCATCATCTCAAGGCCCAACCTGGGGAGAGGATCCCTTCCAGGCTCCTCATGTGGTTGTTGGCAGGCCTCAACTTCCCAATGACTATTGACTGGAATCCTCAGTTCCCTGCCACTGATGTGGTTCTCTCCCTAGGGAGATCTCAATATGGTGGCCAGCTTTCGTTAGAGCAAATAAGTGAAAAAGGGTAAGAGAAGGCATAGCTTACTCTCAAAAGTGACATCTCATTATCTTGACCATCTTCCTTTGGTTAAAATCAAGTCACTAGGATCATCCCATCCTCAGGAGGAGGGGTTGACCCAAGGGTGTGAATTCCAGAGGTCATTTTAGAGGGATTATTATTATTATTATTATTATTCCAGCGAGGTAGCCCAAACTACCAAGTCTCAGTGTCCTTTACTCTAAAGGAATGAAGAGAAATAATAACATTTGTAACATTAAACATGATAAACAACATTAGAGTTATTTAAGGATGAACTATTATGATATATGTAAAATGCTGAACATGGTGCCTTATACAGAATAATAATTTTGAAATATTGACCATTTTACTCCTTTCTTTTTCCTTTCTCCCATGCAAGCAGATGGCTTTCTCATTTCAGAGGAGTAAGATATGACAAAATGGCCTGCTGGTCTTCCTGGTTTGGTTTCCAAAAGCCTAGATACTTAGAGAATTAGAAAGTTTGGGATGGAGAATAAAGATATGGGAAAAACTGTAGGGAAAGAATGGGTCACAGTAAGGAAGAGTGGAGTGAGGGGCAGAGCTTTCTCCTGCTTAAATCATGTATGGCATATTAAAATAGTTTTTTTTTTCCTAATTCTTTTGAGTAAGCAATTTGGTAAAAATTATAGGCATTTGAATAGACCATTCAATGAGGGAAAATGGCCAGACTCTAATAATGAAAAGGGAAGGTCTCTACTGCCTCATTCAGTCCTTCCGTGTGGGTTTGATAATCCTTGGATTAAGGAGAATAAAAGTACTCTGAAAAAGCAATAATGGGGATTTCACTGTCTGAAGTTGAGGTTTATATTGAGTTAAAATTTAATATCACTTGGTAGTGTTTTTAAGATCATATATCTGTAGTTAGCACGTTAACACTGTTTTAGAATATTACAGATTTTCTATCATACATTTAGAGCTGTGCTAGGAAAAAATGCTAATTTTTTTGGACAGCCTAAAAGTCAATGTTTAATATATTGGGACATTTAGGTGTAAAAGGAAATAAAGGACATTTCTCACACTTGTGTGTTTGATTAGTAACTAGGGATTATTATTAAGCACAGATCACAGCACAGTGAAGTATGTGACGTTTATGAACTCGTCCTTTCCTTTCAAATTTTCTGTCACATTGAGTTATTTTTGTAAAAGATGATCTTTTTCCCCACCTAGTTGAGAGCCTGTGAAAGGCCTGATTTGCCATACTGAATTGTATTATCAGATTTCCCACTTGATTTCTAAAAATCCACAGGGAGTAGGTCTTTGTTTCACAAACCTGTCCTAAACAGAATATCACTGCGGTGAAGGTGACTGGCCCTAAGACGACACTGACTGCTGGGATTTGTACCTTGTCTCTACCTTTGGACCTGACTTTCTAGCTGTTTGATCCCGATCAAGTTACTTAGTATCTTTGTACCTCAGTTTTCCTGTCTGTAAAGCAGGAATAATAATAATATTACTTACACAGTTGTTCCGAGAATGGAAGGAGATAATCAATGGAAATACTCAGAACCTAGTAGTTCAAACATGTCTGGCTCAAAAAACATGAACATGTGATTATTACTATCTGGAAAAGTGTTGCTCACTTTTCCCCACAAAAATCACTGCTTCAGGCTTTCCTTCTCATCCCCATCTTGTACTTCATTTAGTTTCCTTGCCGTAGTAGTTATGCCTCAAAGACAGACACGACTTCTAATCCTTAATCGCCCAAAGCACAGCTTTGGCATTTAATAAAACTTTACTAAAGCATTCAAGAGATGATAATACAATTCAGGACAAGAAACCTAAGATGAAGCATTGGGTGCCATTTCTCTAGAGTTCATTAGTCATGCTTTCCAGAGAGCCTCCTCAGCAGGCCACCTCCTTCCTTTCTCCTGCTTTGCCTCTGTGGTCCAGGGCTTGACTCATTTTCCCCAGATGGACATCCCTTCACTCTTGCTTTCCCTCTCTGGGTCCAGGTCCCCCACTTGCTCTGTCTCCAACTTTCTCAAGGAAAAGCAAAAACCAGCCAACATCTTCATAATCTCTGTGGGGATAACAAATAGCCTCAAGGAAAATAGAGCAGATTCCTTTCTCATTGCCTCATGCATTCCTTTTCCATTTTCTCTACTTAACTGAAAGGCCCATAAAAATATATTATTTTATCAAGGAGCTCTCTTTTCCCAAATAATAATTTTCTGCCATCCCTACAAAACAGGCACAGATTTCAATCTGATTTCATCTACACGAGACTCCGTCTGAAAAAAAACACCTCTTTATAATGTGTCACAGTTCCTAAATTAATGTTTTCAGTACAGACGAAAGTGGGGGGAGATATCAAACCAAAATGGCTAGGCTGTTAGTGTGGGCAATTGCAGCTCATTTCTGCGAAAGAACCTTTTTATAAACTGTATATCGTGTTGTCCCACAGAAATGTAGCATACGCCACATATGCAATTTAAAAATTTCTAGTGAGTAAAGTGAAAAAAAAAAGGATGGAATTAATTTTGATGTTATATTTTATCTAGTAATATATGTCCAAAGTGTTATAATTTCAGCATATGATCAATAAAAAATATTAATGATGGAGTTTACCTTTTTTTTCATGCTACATCTTAGAAGTCCAGTGTATATTTTACATTTAATGTGGCTATCGATTTGGAGCAGCTACATTTTGAGGGCTCAGTAAGTACATTTCTTAGTAGCTACTGTGTTGGACAGCATAGAGAACATGCTTCGTAATTGCCCGTAATGGGACAGTGTGATCCTTCATTGACTAAGAGTTGCTCCTGAGGGACTTAATTTCTTCTGGCAGGCTGGCATTCCAGCTAAGCTTCCTTCTGTAGCCAGAGAAAGGCCTCAGGCAGAGAGATGCCAGTGCTTGGGGTAAAAAACCATTAGGGGAACAGTCCACCAAGCTAACCTGTGCAGAGGCCAAGGGACATGGTCACAGCATCAGCCGTGTTCACTCTAACCATTTAAAACAGTAGCTGGCACTGTTCTGTTCCAGGGCTAGTTAAAAATGGCTAACCTCCATATCAGGAAAATTACCGAACAAATGTTCTTTCTTCTTTCTCCTCAACAAAAAAGGATCTTGGCTCATAAATATGAAATGATAATGTACTGAGCTTGTTTTCCCTATACTCTCTACTTTCCCCTTTTCAAGCTTGTAGGTAGATAGAGACCACTTTCCTCAGGGAAGGTTAGTGATGGGTCTGGAAATAGAAACCACTTGCCCTAAGAGTTTGCTGGCTTTTGTTTTTTGCAGGCAGGCATCTGGAAGGGAGAATGCTGTTGTGGAGGGGGAAGAGAGGCTCCCATGGTGAGAGAGGGAGAAAGCTGGAGGTAAGTGAGCAATGGTGGGGAACATAGGCCCCATTCAGTGGTCGTGCCTTGTTGTGGGAGGAAAGGTATAAGACGGCAGGATTGCCAGAAGAATGACTGCTGGAGCCCCTAAGGTGGCAGGACCCCAGGTTGGCCAAGATTTCATTGCAAAGTCAAGTACCCATGGGCATCTCTGCAGTGATGGATCAGAGATTGGATGGGGCCTTTATGGAGATTGCTGTGGGTGACACTTCTAGACATTTGCAGGACCCTGGACCCTAGTAAATTTGCATTCGGTTTTTTCTTCTGGATTTGATATCCAGATATCAACATTATCTCTAAAAAGCTTTCAGGAGGTTTCCTGGAAGTATAGGCAGGATTTTAAAATAATTTTTTAATTAAAAATTATTTTTTTATAATCCCAGGTTTCATGAAACCATTATAAAATGTTCACTTTTCACACTCTAAAACTGTCCCTATAAATCTGTTTTTCTAGCTTCCTATAAAAAAAGAGCTTTTTTATTTCAAATAGTTGATATTCTTCACACATGCACACATGTACATTGAATTATACACTCCAAAAATAAAAATAAGACCTTGAGGCAGTAGCTTAAAAAATCACATGCATTTTGAGCAAGTTGAGTGAATATTTAAATAGAAGCATCCTATTAAAAAAAAAAAGAAGCATCCTTATTATTGCTGCTATTTATGAATTCTAAAATTTAATTTTCCTTTAATTTTAAATAAACATACTTTCAGGCTTACAGACAATTTATAAGAATAGGTCAACAAATTTGTATATGCCTTTAAGCAAGATTTCTCACATTCAGCATTTTACACATCTGCTTTATAATTCTCTTTCTTTTTTTCCACATACATAAACATACCCACACACATCTCTTTCTCTGTCTTCGCCACCTCGTGTGTGCATGCGCGTGCCAGTCATTTGAGAGGAAGCTATAAAAATGATGTCTTTACTCTTAAATACTTTGGCATTTATTTTCTAAAAACAAAGATACTCTCATGTAACCAACCATAACATGATTAGGATCAAGAAATTAACATTCATAAAATACTACCATCTAATCTATGGGCCTTGGGCAACTTTTGCAAATTTACCAAACCTTGATGGCAAAAGGAAGTGCTCGATCACATGTTGCTTGCAGGTGTCTTGTCTCTTTTGTCTTTTTATTTTATTTATTTTTTATTTTTTAAAGAGAATTTTTTTAAAATTTTTATTTATTTATGATAGTCACACAGAGAGAGAGAGAGAGAGGCAGAGACACAGGCAGAGAGAGAAGCAGGCTCCATGCACCGGAAGCCTGACGTGGGATTTGATCCCGGGTCTCCAGGATCACACCCTGGGCCAAAGGCAGGCACCAAACCGTGGTGCCACCCAGGGATCCCTCTTTTGTCTTTTTAGATCTAGAATAGTTACTCAGGGTTTTTTTTTTTTTTTTTTTTTTTTTTTTTTGCCTTTTATAATATTGACATTTTTGAGGAGTATGGGCTGATTATTTTGTAGAATGCCCTTCAGTTTGGATTTTCTTATGTTTTCTCATGATTAGATTTAGGTGTTATGTGCATTTTGGTAGGAAAGCCCCAAAAGTGATAATGTGCTTTTTTTTTTTCCTCATTGCATCATATTAGGAGGCACATGATGTCAATTTCACTGAGAAAGTCTTATTATGAAATAAATATCAGCTAAACTATGTTTATCTAGTGACAGTGGTTTATGTTATGATAAAATTTTTGTTACATAATCCATAATTTTGGTAACAAACAACTCAGGCACTGATACTTTGAGTAGCACTCTTGGATTGTTCGTTTGTTGATTACATTCCCAGTGACTTTTCTCAACTTGTCCCCTTCATGAAACACTTTAATTTTCTCTTTGGGGTTTCTTCTCAACCAACTCCATCCATCTCTTCACCCAACCAGAGGAGCATGTGACCAAGGTCAATGAAGCATTACATTCTCCTGGAGTCAGGATTGTTTCAAGGATGGGATGTTACCAAGGCAGGCTAATGACAGTGAACCTCAAAATTTTTGTCAGGGATATTGGAGTAAGGATGCTATTGCCTTCTGGACAATGTGATAGGAATGTGAAGTCCGGAATTGTTGCAGCCATTGTTAGGCTGGAGGCCAACCTAAGATCAATGGTGGCCAGTGAAGGAGGAGACAATTGAATAAACTAAAGAGAACAAATATGCTATTGACTTTACAGATGTCTAGATTAACTCTGATCTGAACCCTACATATGAACGATTTAGCAGCTATTCTAAACGAAGTTTATACTATCCCCTATTTTTTGATTGTGGAGGATGCTATTGTCAGAAGCCATTGCTATAGACATTTAGTTTCTAAAGCCAGGGATGGTAAATATTTTGTGATGTAAAGAATAGTTGTGAATAATAAAGAATTGTCCTAGTTAAAATACTAATAGCAGTTCCCAGCCGAGAAACACTATTAGTGTTTTAGGTTTGGGTTGGATTTTTTACTTATTTTGAAGTGAAGGTATTCGACTATGCAGGAATATACTCTTCGGGGATTAGGCATCGGTACCTCTGGACATTGTGTTTATAACTAGTGACTATCTTGATGGTCAGGGCTCATTTTGTCCTAGTTATTAAATATTTTGCACATTACCCCAGAATTCTCTGCTCTAGGTCCTGCTATGTTTAGGGTGAACCTTACTACTGAGCTTCAGTAGTTTCAATGAGCTCTTCCCCCAAATCCTAATTGTATTTGCAAAGTCCAAATGAGGAAACTTCTCTCTTGGTTTTCAGAGTTTGTACTCCAACCTGTATTCTTACTGGCTTAACCTCCATCCCCTTGGCTTGGTCTCCTAGACCCTTGGCAGTTCCCTCTTCCCAGAAACCAGAGCCCAGTCACCAACATCATGTCAGTGTTTGGAGGACTCTTTTGATCAGGTGTCCTGATCTCTTAAAAATACACAGAAGACATTGTTGTAGCTATGCCAAACCACTTGCGGAGCTCCCTAGAGTAATGATGCCATCCTTGATTGCTGTGAGCTTGTTAAACTCATCTGGGTACTGAGATTTGGTCTGATGACTGCGTCTCACCAGGAGGCCAAGTCCTGCAGCACGTTTAGAACATCTTGTCTTTCTCCCTCCAGTCTCACACTGCTTCTGTCTTTTGCTCCACCATGTCTCATGCCTCCCAGGTAATGACAGTCTCCTCAGGAAAACTAAGGCTCTCCACCTCTCTGAGCCATCTTATTCTTTGTCAGAGATAAAAGTGGAGAGATTCTTGGGTGGTGACTGATAGTGGTAACATATTAAACTATAAAAGGGAGCTTTAAGGCAATTATCTAGGTAGAGAAATTTATGTTCAAAAAACTAATAGAGGAAAAAGAGGCAAGGTTTACTTTTTTATAGTTAGCAACATTAGCTTCTTATATTGATATTGTTATTGAGGGTTCCTAAATATTTGCTGAAGAGGGATTGCTTTCGGTCTGAAGTATTTTTTAAACATTTTTATTGAGGTATGATTGATAAATGAAGATATAAGATATTTAAAGTATACAGTTTAACGTTTTGATATATGAACTCGCTGTCAGAGGATTTCCCCTCACTGAGTTTATCGGTATATCCATCACCTCACATATTTACCTTTTTTTTTTTTTTTTTTGGTGACAGTTAAGTTTTATTCTCATAGCAAATTTCACTTATACAATATAATGTTCTTAAAAAATTTTTGTAATATAGTCTCTACAGCTAACATGGGCCTTGAACTCACAACCTCAAGATCAAGAGTCACAGGCTCTACTGACTTAGCCAGCCATGTGTCCTATAATATAGTGTTATTAACTGTCGTCACCATGTTATACATTAGATTCTGATACCTTACTCATTTCATGATGAAAGGTTTGCACCCTTTGCCATCCTCTACTTATCTCCATTCCTCAGTTTTTGGCAACAACTTTTCTATTCTTTCTACGAGTAAGACTTTAAAAAAAAAAAAAAGCCTCCACATAAAAGTGATATGTGTAGTGTTTGTCTTTCTCTGTCTGGCTTATTTTACTTAACTAATGCCTTTCAGGTTCCTGTGTGTGTGTTCCAAGCATCGGGATTCCCTTCTTTTTTTAAGGCTGAATAATATTCCATTATATACAGATGTCACATTTTCTTTATCCATTCACCAATCAGTAGACGCTTAGGTTGCTTCCACACCTTAGCTATTGTAAATAATGCTCTAATATACATGGGAGTAAAGATATCTCCTTGAGATGATTTTGTTTCTTTGTATGACTGGAAGTGGGATTGCAGGATCATATACGGTAGTTCTGTTTTTAATTCTTTGAGGAGCCCCCGTACTGTTTTCCATAGTGGCTGTTTACACTGCCAACAGTATACAAGCATTCCCTTTTCACCATTTCCTTGTCAGCATTTTTAAAGTCGTCTCTTTTTGATAATAGCTGTTTTTGCACTATTGAATTGTATGTGTTCCTTGTGTATTTTGGATATCAACTTGTTATTGGCTATATGATTTGCAAATATTTTCTCCCATCCTATTCTATTGGATGCCTTTGTTTATTTGTAAGTAGGTTCTGTACCCATCATGGAGCCCAGTGTGGAGATTGAACTCATGACCCTGAGATCAAGACCTCTCATGACCCTGAGATCAAGAGTCAGACACAACTGACTGAGCCACCCAGGCACCCTTACCTTTTATTTTTATTGATGGTTTCTTTTGCTATGCAGAAACTTTTTAGTGTGATGTAGTCCTCCTTGCTTATTTTTGTGTTTTTTTTTTTTTTTAACCTTTACTTTTGGTGTGAAATCTGAAAAAGCTTTGCCACATTCAAAGTCAAGTTGCTTACACACCTATATTGTTTTCTAGGAGTTTTATCATTTCATGTCTTACATTCGAGTCCATTTTTGATTTCTGTGTGTGGTGTAAGTTAGAAATCCAGTTTCTTTCATCTGCATGCAGCTATCCAGTTTTCCCAACACCTTTTTATGAAGAGACTATTGTATATTCTTGACCCCTTTCTCGGAAATTAATTGACCATCTGGGGAGTCTATTCTGTTACATTGATCTATGTGTCTGGTTTTGTGCCAGTACCATATTGTGTTGATTACTACGGGTTTGGAATATAGTTTGAAATCAAGAAATGTGATGCCTCCAACAGTATACTTTGTTCTTCTTCCTCAAGGTGCATTGGCTATTCAGAGTCATTTGTGGTTTCATACAAATTTTAGTGTTGTTTTTTCCATTTCTGTGGAAAATTTCATTGGAATTCTGATATACATTGCATTGGAAGTGTAGATTGCTTTGAATAGTATTGGCATTTTAACAATATCGATTCTTGCATCAATGAACATAGAATATCTTTCCATTTACTTATGACTTCAATTTCATCAATGTTGTATGATTTTCAGTATGCAGAATCTTTTACCTCCACGGTTAAATTTATTCCTAAGTATTTTATTCTTTTTGATGCTATTGTAAATGGGATTAATTTCTCTTTCTGATGATTGATATATAGTTCATATATATATGAAACTATTTTTTTATATTGATTTTATAGCCTACAACTTTACTAAATCTGTTTATTAATTCTAACAGGCTTTTGGTAAATTATTTAGGATTTTTTAAAAAGATTTTATTTATTTATTCATGAGAGACACAGAGAGAGAGAGGCAGAAACACAGGCAGAGGGAGAAGCAGGCTCCATGCAGGGAGCCTGAAGTGGGAGTTGATCCCTGGACTTCAGGATCATGCCCTGGGCTGAAGGTAGGTGCTAAACCACTGAGCCACCCAGGGATCCCCAGATTTTTTATATGTGGTATTAGGTTGCTGCAAAATAAAAATGATTTAGGTATCTTTTTTTCCTTTCTAATTTGGATATCTGTTTTTTTTTTTCTTCTAATTACTCTGACTAGAACTTCTAGTATTATATTGAATAAAATTAGTATTCTTGTCTTGTTTCTGATCTAGGAGGAAAAATTTTTAGCATTTCACTGTTGAATATGATATTAGCTGTGGGCTTGTCATTTAGGCCCTTACCATGTTGATTTATGTTTCCTCTATACCCAGTTTATTGAGTGTTGTCATCATGAAAGAATGTTGAATTTTGTCAGATGCTTTTTCTGCATTTATTGAGACGATCATATGATTTTTATCCTTCATTTTGTTAATGTGATGTGTCATATTGATTTGTGGGTGTTCATTCTTGCAACCATGGAATAAATCTCACTTGATTATGGTATATGATCCTTTATATAGTTGAACTCTGCTAATATTTTATTGAAGATTTTTTTCATCTGTTCTTCAGGAATATTAACCTGCAATTTCTTTTCTTGTGGTGGTCTTATCTGGTTTTGATATCGGGGTAATGCTGGCCTTGCAACATGAGTTTGGATATATTCCATACTATTCTATTTTTTGGTAGAGTTTGCAAAGGATTGGCATTAGTTTCTCTTTAAATATTTGGTAGAATTCATCAGTGAAGCCATCTGATGCTGGACTTTTCTTTGTTGGGAGTTTTTTGTTTACAAATTCAATCTCTTTACTGGTAACTGGTCTGTTCAAATTTTTTTTCTTCATGATTCAGTCTTGGAAGGTTGTATGTTTCTAGGAATTTATACATTTCTTTTATGTTGTCAAATTAGTTGGTGTATAATTGTTTATAGTAGTCTCTTCTGATACTTTATATGTCTCTGGTATCAATTTTAATGTCACCTCTTTGATTTCTAATTTTATATATTTGAGTTTTTCTTCCTTAGGAGGTTTAGTAAAAGTGTCTATTTTGTTTAACTTTTCAAAAAAGACAGGTCTTAATGTCTTTGACCTTTTCTATTGTCTTTCTAGTCTCTATTTCATTTATTTCTACTTTAAATTTTGTTATTTCTTCTACCAGCTTTGGATTTAGTGTGTTCTTTTTCTAGGTCCATGTGATGTATAGTTAGGTTGTTTGAGATCTTTCTTTTTACTTGATTTATTACTATTTAATAATTTATTTAATAAATTATTTATTATTCTAATTCCCTCTTAGAACTGCTTTTACTGCATTCCATAAGTCTGGGCGTGTTCTTTTTCTATTTTCATTTGTCTCAAGATCATTTTTATTATTTAAGATTTTATTTATTCATGAAGACAGAGAGAGGGGCAGACACACAGGCAGAGGGAGAAGCAGGCTCCCAGCAAGGAGCCTGATGCGGGACTTGATCCCAAGACCCCAGGATCATGACCTGAGCCAAAGACAGATGCTCAACTACTGAGCCACTCAGGTGCCCCTGTCTCAAGATTATTTTATTTTTTTTATTTCTTTGACGTATTGGTTGTTCAGGAACATGTTTTTCAGTCACTTTTGTGACTTTTCCAGTTTTATTATCCATTTCTTGTTTCATACCATTGTGGTTGGAAAATATTTGATATGATTTCAATTTATTAAGACTTGTTTTGTGGCTTACTGTATGATACATTTTGGAGGGGATTACATGTATACTTGAGAAAAATGTGTGTTCTGCTGTTGGTAGAATGTTTTGTATATACTGGTCCAATGTATCCTTTAACTGCTTTATATATGCTCCAATGTATCCTTTAACTCGAATATTACCTTATTAATTTTTTGTCTGAGTGATCTATACATTGTTGAAAGTGGATTATTGAAGTCTCCTGCTATTACTGTTTTTTTCTTTCTTTATATCTGTTAATGTAAGCTTTATATATTTATTTGCTTCTATATTGGTTGTATAAATATTTACAAATATGATATTCTCTTGATGAAATTGAATATGATATTGAATATGATATTCTCTTGATGAAATTGATTTCTTTTATCATTAAATAACGATTTTCTTTGTCTCTTGTTATAGTCATTGGTTTAAGTCTGTTTTGTTTGATATAAATATAGCTCCTCTGTCTTCTTTCTTTTGGCTTCCATTTGCATGGAATATCGTTTTCCATCCCTTCAATTTCAGTCTGTGAATGTCCTTAAAGCTGTTGTGTCTCTTTTAGGCAGCATATAGTTGGGTCTGGTTTTTTTTAAAGATTTTATTTATTCATGAGAGAGAGAGGCAAGACACAGGCAGAGGGAAAAGCAGGCTCCATGCAGGGAACCGGACGTGGGACTCGATCCCAGGTCTCCAGGATCACGCCCTGGACTGAAAGTGGTGCTAAACCGCTGAGCCACCCGGGCTGCCCTGGGTCTGGTTTTTTTTTACATTCGCCTACTGTATATATTTTGATTAGAGAATTTTAGTCCGTTTATATTTAAAGTGATTATTGATAGGTGTGAACTCACTGTTGCTATGTTGTTTTCTGGTTCTTTTGTAAATCCTTTGTTCTTTTTTGTCTCTCTTACTCTCTTTCTTTGTAATTTGATGATCTTCTGTAATACTCTGCTTAGATTTCTTTCTCCTTATTTTTATGTATCTACTATAGCTTTTGCGTTGTAGTTAACATAAGGCTTATATAAATTACAACAGCCTATTTTTATCTGGGAACTTTATTTTGAGTGCATAGAAAAGTGCTATGATTTTTAGTTCCTCCCAACATTCTGTGTTTTTGATATCACAGTTTACATCTTTTTGTTCACATTGCATATCAATTAACAAATTTTTGTAGTTATATTTATTTTTCATACTTTGTCCTTTAACTTTCATACTAGACTTAATAATGACTTACCTACCACCATTACAACATTATTCTTCATTTAACTATATATTTGCCTTTACCACTGAATTTAATCTTTTCATATGTTTTAATGTAACTGATTAGTACCCTTTTTTTTTAGCTTGAAAAAGTCACTTTAACATTTTCTGTAAGACTGGTCCAGTGGTATTAAACTCTGTCAGCTTTTATCTGTCTGGGAAGCTCTATCTCTCAGTTCTGCAGGACAGCTTTGTCAGGTAGGGTATTTTTGCTTGACAGTCTTTGTCCTCCTATTACTTTGACTATATCATCTAACTCCTTCCTGGTCTCTTTGGACTTCTCTTATTTTTTACTCTCTGGGATCCTTTTACTGGTGTCTGTTTCTTTCCTTAGGGGGTTTTTAGCCATTATTTCCTTGAGTAAGCTTTCTGTTTTTGTCTTCTCCTGGGATCCCTATAGTATGAATATCGGCCTATTTGATGGTGTCTCATAAGTTTCTTAAGCTATTTCATTCTCTTTTCATTTCTTTTTCTGTTAATTTCTAGTTAGTTGAGTTCCACTACCCTGTCTTTTGAATTTGTTGATCTATTTTTCTGCTTTATATACTCTGCTTCAAATCCCTTTGTTGAAATTTTCAGATCAGTTATTGTTTTTTTCAGTTCTGTGATTTCTGATTGACACTCCATTTTCTATTTGTCAAAATTTTCACTGAATTGTTCCTCTGACTACAGTGAGCAACTTTATCACCAGTATTTTGAACTCTTTGTCGGGTTAATGACTTATCTTCATTTCATTAAGGTGTGTTTCTGGAGTTTTATCTTGTTTTATTGTTTGATACATATTTCTTTGTTAATTTTCCTAGATTTCATTGGTTTCTGTATGTTATATAAAATAGTCACTTGTTGCACTCTTGTCATAGTATCTCATGTAGGAGATCAACCTTGTTAATCAGCGTGGCCAAGCTCTTGGTTTTTTTTTTTTTCTCAAACCTTTGTGATCGACCAAGATACCTTCTTTGTTTTAGTGGCTCCCAGTGGTTAAGGTGTTCCAAAAGGCAAGATTACAGTTGGCACCAGATGTAGATTGATTAGAAGCTGGAATCTGAGGCAGAAGCTGGGAAAGTATGTACTTTTGTTACAGTGAGGCCCTAGGTATGTATTAAAGTTAGAAGCCTGAGCTCAGTCATGAGCTTTTAAAGTGTACAGCTAGATCCCTTTCAAGCAAAACGTGGAGAGGAGCATTTTTGCCTGCTTCTACTGTGTTGAGCCCTGGAGGGATAGCAAGTTATGATTTCTTGTTTCCTCCCCCTGTGGGACTTGGCGAATGGTAGCCCCACTGGCTTTGAGAGCCACGTGATTTGTGAATCTATCCCTTGAGTGGCAGCTGTAAAAGTTGGAATGCAAACTTGTATAAGCTCCTTCCAGGGAAATCCTGGTGAGTGACTTAGAGCAGGCTGGAGGGAGAAGACAAGGGAGCTATCTATTGCTTTTCCCAGTGTCTGGAGATGATGGCTTCCAGCCACTAGATAGATGCTAAATCAGAATCCTGGCCCTCAGGCGGCAGATTTTAAAGTATGCAAATAAATCCCTTTCAGAAAAAGACTGGAAGATGAGCATTTTTGCCTCCTTCCTTTGTGTTGAGCTCTAGGTTATAGCTGGTTAAGATTTGCTTCGTTATTTGCTGCATCCCTGTGGGACTCATGAATGGAAATTCCACTGGCTGTCAGAGCCAGGCAAAACAGAGACCCATCCCTTGGTCAGCAGCTGCAAAAACTGAGGTATGGATGTGTATGTAAACTTTTCTCAGGGAACACTGGTGACTTGAAGTAGGCTGGAGGGAGAAGATGGGAGAAATATGTGCCAGCTTTCCTAGTCTGTGAGGGAGGATCAGAGCCCTTGATGCCTGCTAAATTACAGGCAACAGCTTTGAAATACGCAGATAAAGCCTTTTCAGGGAATAAAAGGGAGGTGTGGATATTTTTTGCCTGTTCTTTCTATGCTGTGTTTAGGCTGGGATAGCCAGTTAAGAACTGCTTTTTTGTTTGATACAATCCTGTGGGTCTCATGGAGGAAAGCCCCAGTGGCTTTCAGAACCAGCTGTTTGGGAGTCTGTCTCAAATGTGGGCATCTTAAAAGTTGGAGTGTTAGACTTGGAATCCCAACCCCCTCTTTGCTCCTTGGGAAGAATTTGGCTGTTGGGAGTTCCATTCTGATTATATGGCACTGTACTAAGTGTGGGTTTTATGGCAAAAATGTGTTCAGCCTTTCCTACCCATTTCAATGTATTTTCTCATTTGCCTGATATATGGGAGTAACTCATCTAGTTTCTAAATCTTTTCCACAGGCAGTTGCTCCTTGTATAGCTGTATATTTGGTATATTTATAGGAGGAGCAAAGCTCAGGAGCCTCCTATGTTACCATCTTGATTGATTCTCTGTTTTGATTCTGTTCTCCTGAAGTACTGAAGTCACCATGGTTGGAAACAGGAAGAATGGTGACAGTGAAGTCGGTATACATCAGAGGAACACAGACCCTGGCATCCTTTTCTGCCTCATGAGTAAGTGGACCTACCATAGAAAGGAATCATGGCAAAAAAAAAAAAAAAAAAGGAATCATGGCAAAAAGGAGGACAGCTGATGGTGAATTATTTAAAAACCTATCAGATACAACAATGAATAATCCAAAAAAAGGAAAACAAGAAAACGACTACATTTACAATATCATCAAAAAGAATAAAATACTTAGGAATAAATCTGACCAAGGAGGTGAAAGATTTGTACAGTGAAAACCACAAAGCACTACTAAAACACATTTAACAGAATACAAATAAGTGGAAAGATCTCATATTCATGGATTGGAAGACTTAATATTGTTAATATGTCCATAGTACAAAGAGTGATGTACAGGTTCAATGCAATCTCAAAATTCCAACAGCATTTTTTAACACCATTTTTTAAAGATTTTATTTATTTATTCATGAGATATATATATAGAGAGAAGCAGAGACACAGGCAGAGGGAGAAGCAGGCTCCATGCAGGGAGCCCGACATGGGACTCGATCCCAGGACTCCAGGATCACACCCTGGGCCGAAGGCAGGTGCTAAACCGCTGAGCCACCCAGGGATCCCCCTGAACACCATTTTTTTTAACACCATTTTTTTTTGAAGAAATATAAAAATTTATCCTAAAATTCTTATGGGTTCCCAATGGACTTTGAATAGCCAAAACAATTTTGAGATAAAAAGAAAAAGTTGGAGGACTCCTACTTCTTGATTTTAAAACCTATAACAAAATCACAGATCAAAACAGTGTGGCATTAGTATAAAGACAGTCAACTAGATCAACAAAATAGAGAGCCCAGGAGTAAATCCTTACCTATATAGTCCCATGCTCTTTGACAAGGGTGCCAAGACTACCCAAGTGGAACAGACAGTCTCCTCCACAATTTTATTTTTGGTAAAACCAGGTATATATACATAAGAGTTAAATTGGACCCTTATCTTTTACCAGATACAAAAATTAAACTAGATTAAAGACATAAAGATAAGGCCTAGGTCTATAAAACTCTTAGGAGAAAACAAAAAGGGAAAACTTCATCATGTTGAATTTGGCAATGATTTCTTAGAATATGACACCAAAAACATAGAAAACACAAAAAGGGAAAAATAGGACTGCATTAAACTGAAAAACTTAGGTGTCAAGAGGCTCAATCAACAGAGTGAAATGGCAAGTTACAGAATGGGAGAAAATATTTGCAAATTATATATGTGATAAGTGATTGACATATCCAGAATAAATAAAGAACTGCTGCAACACAACAACAAAAATCATATATTCTGATTAAAAATAAGCAAAAGACCTTGAATAGACATTTCTCTAAATAAGAAATACAATGGCCAACAAGCACATGAAAAGATGCTCAACATTAGTAATTGCCTGGAAAATGCAAATCAAAAAAGCAATGACATATATTACCTCATACCCATTAGCATACCTAATAATATTAAAAATACACAGAGAATAATAAATGTTGGTGAGTATGTAGAGAAATTGGAACCCTTGTTACATTATTTATGGGATTGCTATGGAAAACTATGGCAGTTCCTTAGAAGTTAAAAATAGAACTATATCATATGATTAAATAATACTGCTTTTGGATGTATATCCAGAAGAATTGAAAGTAGGAACTCAGAGATATTTGTATATCCATGTTCATAGCAACACTAGTCACAGTTCCTAAGAGTAGAAGCAATCCAGATGTTTATCAACAGATGAGTAGATAAATAAAATGTGGTTTATACATACAATGGAACATTATTCAGCCTTAAAAAGGAAGGGGCTCTTCTTCCATGTTTGCATATGCTACAACATGATGGACCTTGAAGACATTATGCGGAGTGAAATAAGGCAGTCACAAAAGGACAAATACCATATGGTTCTTTTTATGTGAGGGATGTAAAAAAAAAAATATAATTCATAGAAACAGAAAGAGTGGTGGTTATCAGGGGCTGGGGGACATGAGAGCTGTTTAATGGCTATAGTTTCAGATCTGCAAGATGAAAAAGTTCTAGACATCTGTTTCACAATAATATGGATATACTTAAAACTACTGAACTAGAAATTTTAAAATGGTTAAGATGGTGAATGTTTTTCTCTCAACAGCACTGAGGTCTTATTAACCATTCAGATCTAGTAGCATCTGGTGAGATCAGGACAGAATTGGGGTTTAAAAGTGAACAGATATTAAGCATCTAGTAGTTTGAAAGAAGTCACTACATACTCTTTTCACAAACATGTTTTCACAGAACCAGTATGGTACTAGCCACTACCCCAGGACGCCAAAGTGTACTAAAGTGGAAAAGATGCAACAAGAAAAAATAGCTATGTTAGAAAGACTTCGATACTTTAGAAAAAGAGTGCAACACTCTATTTCCCCTTTGGCCCCTAAAACATCGAACAGTCTAGATCTACCTATACAGTCCTGCATCAGTTTCTAGAATATTGGACAGGAGGGCAAAAATAAAATGATACTGACCAGTACAGTCTTTGGGTATTTGGGAAGGGGAAGGGGAGAAAGTCAGTTCTCAGAACAAATTAGTCAGCATCAGTTTTGTCAACAGGATCAAGTCACGCGTCCTCTCTCTGGCGCTCCAGTTTGGCAGCCGTCTGTACCTCTTGATTCTCTTTGTTGGCTTCCATTTTGTGGGTCAGCTTTTCTCCCACCATTTACTGAATTTATTCTTTTCTTCTGTTGCTTTTTGAAGCACTTCTTTCTCATGCTTTCATTTCTCAGCAAGCTGCTTCAAGACCTCAGCTTCATGGGACTTGAGTCATTCTTCTGCAGCTTCTAATTTCTTCTGAATTTCCTACAGGGAAAGAATCCTTCTTTTTTGGAAGGAGAATGGGGAGTTCTGGGATGGATTCTTTTGAATGAGGGCTGAGAATCAGCTCAAAAGCTTTTGCCTGAGGCATGTTTCTCCAGTTCTTTCACTGGCATATCAGAAGAAGTCATGACAGCAGACAAGAGACTGGCAGTGCATTCTATGGAATCCACTGGCAAGGAAAACAGCTCAGTCTGAGCCACCTGGCCATGCTCTCCAAGATGGTAAATTTTCTGTTATGTATTTTTATCACAGTTTTAGAAACTTTAAAATATGATGCAGTTTTTCAACTCTGTGTGTAGATTCCTTTTTTAAATATTTTATTTATTCATGAGAGACACAGAGACACAGGCAGAGGGAGAAGCAGGCTCCTTGTAGGGAGCCCGATGTGGGACTCGATCCCAGGACCCTAGGATCATGCCCAGAGCCAAAGGCAGATGCTCAACCACTGAGCCACCTAGGCGTCACTGTGTGTAGATTCTGATGTATTGATTGACTATATGCCACAATTCATTTCATAAATCATTTTGACCATAAAGACATCTTCAAAATTTTATCTGTTTTCTTCCTCCACTGGTAGGAAGTGTATAGTCTTATTTTGCAGAAGGGAAAATACAAACACAAGCAAACAGATCCCTTTATCTTCCATGTGGTTCATTTCCAGATTACTTTAGAAATTGACTTAACTAAATCAGTCCCCATCTCTTCCTGATTCCAGTTCTTTTCAGCTTAACTTTGAGAGGGTCCCAAGAAGGCGTATGAAAATGTCAGAATCTATCTTCTGCACCTTACACTGTTAGAAAATTTCTATCACTGTGTGTGTGCCCTTCCATTATAAGTACAGTACAATTCCACAAGTTTATTTGTGAAGGAAAGTGAGGAATAGAAAGAAATGCAGGTTGGAAGGAACAAAATGACATCTGATATTCAGAAACATTTAGAAGGCTTCTCTCAGCTATTCTACTTAACAATTTTTCTTGACCTTACTCAAGTCGCCTTTTGTTTATCCTACAGCTGAAGATAACTTCATCTTTACTTTGTTCCTTCCCTTCCTTTAGTTATTTTGTGCTTTATTTATTCATTCATTAGTTCATTAGACATTTGGTGCCTATAATCATCTTCTGGGTTTTTTAAAGATCTTTGATTCTTCACCACATCCCTGTGACGTAAGGCAGTCTGCAGATGCCTTACCAGAGAGGAAGAAATGACCAGAGTTATTTTAGTCAGAAGCTTGAGGGGCTATTGCCTGCCTATTTATTATCACATATACTCCAGTCATTGCCATATTCTAGAGTCTATACTTGTCAATTTTCATAGGAAGCTATATTGGAACTATTTCATTAGAAATTATAAAAGGTGGGGATCCCTGGGTGGCACAGCGGTTTGGCGCCTGCCTTTGGCCCAGGGCACGATCCTGGAGACCCGGGATCGAGTCCCACGTCGGGCTCCCGGTGCATGGAGCCTGCTTCTCCCTCTGCCTGTGTCTCTGCCATTCTCTCTCTGTGTGACTATCATAAATAAATCAAAATTTAAAAAAAAGAAATTATAAAAGGTTAAAGAGTATAAAACAGTCGGGAGAGAGTGTATTTGTAGTCTTCCAGTAGTGTCTGCTTTATCTCTGGTATTTAGATCAAACAGAAAATAAATCTTTTTAGTTATCAATTTCTTGAATGGCCAATGGTGCCATTATGAATATTGCTATTTTAATTGAGATTCCAGAATATTAAGGTAGAAAAGTTTTTTGAATGCCTACTGTTGCTAGGCATAGCCCTTTTCCCCCCCACATAATGTTATGATGTATGCATAATTCATTCTCTTTTATGTGAGTAAGAGATTTGAATTTGGGCAGCTGGCTCAAGACCATCCAACTAGTATATGAAAGACGGGATCCAAACCTAGGAAAATCTGTCTCCAAAGTATCTCTAAGCTTTCTATCTTGATGATCGGCCAAATTTAAAATACTTAATAGCTACAATTTTATCTCAAGAGGAATAATTTTATGTACTATACCAATTTCACTTCAGACATTCATAGTTTGGCATATTTAACCCTTTCTTGAAACAAAGGCACTTTCTTTTAATAAAGACATTTGCATGAAAATGAGCTAATCCATGTTGTAGTGCTTTATCTGTTCAATACATTTTATAGTCGTTTATTTGTTCATATCTTCCTTATTTCTTATCTGAAAGCATAAACCTTGGTGTGCTGAAAGATGACAATTTGATCAAACCCAGAGGAGAAAGATGGAGCTGAGAGTCCCTGGAAACCAAAATGTGTTGAGTCAAGAGGAATAGTGTTGAAATTAGTAGTGCTTTTTTTTTTTTTTTTTTTTTACTGACAGCACAGTGTCTGGCATGTGAAAGACATGGAAAAGTAGGGACATTTTAAGAGTGTGTTAGTGTCCAACACTTAACTTTTGGAAATTGTGCTTTACATCATATCAAACACTCTTAAGTGTTCTCACATGTCTCATTAAATGTAACATCTACACAGTGAACAGGTGTACTGTGTTTTTATAGTTTTGTTTTTGAAATTGTGTTTAGTTCTGATTTCTTTTTTCTTTTCTTTTCTTTTCTTTTTTAGTTCTGATTTCTTCCCCCCCCCCCCCCAAGTTCTGATTTCTTAAAGAATCATTGTGCTTACTGGAGAATTATTTTGAAATGAGACTATCTAACCTACAAATTGTTCTGGGTCCTTAAATTGTTATTAATATTAAATTTCATGATAAATGAAATAAAACATTTATTTTGTGGACATTTAATTATTTTGTTTTGTGTTTGGAATTAGTAACTTTTGTTACAGTTCAGTGGATTTTAGTATATTCACAGAAAAATATGGTCACAACAGTAGATTTTAGAGCATTTTCATCACCTCAAAAAGAAACCTCACCCACTTTTTAGCTATTACTTTCCCTACTTGTTTTCCTCACTCTCTCTCCAGCCCTGTGCAACCACTAATCTACTTTTTATCTCCATTGATTTGTCAATTCTGGATATTTTCTATAAATGGAATAATATAATATGCAGACTTTTGTTACTGGATTTTCTTAGCATAAGATTTATCTGTGCTGTAGCATGTATCAGTAATCTATTACTTATTGTGGTTGAATAATATTTGCATGGTATGGATATACCACATTTTGTTTATCCGTTCGTCAGTTGGACATGGAAGTTATTTCTGCCTCTTGTGTATAGTGAACAGTATTGCTTAAATATTTGTGTATAACTACTTTGAATTCTTGTGGTTATATATAAGAAATAGAATTTCTGGATCATGTGGTAACTGTGTTTAAATGTTTGAGGAACTGCTGTTCCAAGTGGCTGCACCGTTTTACATTCTTACCAGCAGTGTATGAGAGTTCTGATTTTTCCACATCCTTGTCAACACTTGTTATTTTCTGGTTTTTGATTCTAATGTTCTAGTAGGTATGAAGTGCTATTTCATGGTTATAATTTATATTTCTCTGGTGACTATGGTGTTGAGCATCTTTTTATGTGATTGGTGCCCACTTGTATATTTCCCTTTGAGAAATGTTTATTTAAATATTTCATCTCCTTATTTATTTATTTTTTTTCCTTTTTTTAAAAAAGAATAAAAAAGGCTTATTTGTCTCTCTAGTACTGAGTTGTAAAAGTTCCTTGTATACTTTGGATGCAAGTCACTTATCAGATATATGACTGATTATTTTGTCCCTTTTGTGGGTTGGCTTTTTACCTTCTCAGTGGTATCCTTGGGAGCACAGACATTTCTGATTTTGATGAAAATTCAGTGTATCTATTTTTTCTTTTGTTGCTTGTGCTTTTGATGTCATATCCAAGAATCTTCTCCAAATCTAAGGGGACTTATCATTTGGTTTCTTTTAAGAGTTTTATAGTTTTACAATTATGTTGTTGATCCATTTTGAATTAGTTTTTATATATGGGGTGGGACAAAGGTCCAATGTTTTGCATGTGGCTATTCAGTAACTGCAGCTCCATTTGTTGAGACACTATTAAGTGGTCGTGGCACTGTTGTCAAAAATCAATTAGCCATAGAAAAATGACTAATTAGTCATAATAAATAGAGCTATGACTATTTATTGACTCTTAATTCTATTCCATTCATCTATATGTTTATTCTTTTGCAATTACTACAAAGTTTTGATTACCATTGCATTGCAGTAAGTTTTAAAATCAGGAAGTGTAAGTCCTTCTACTTTGTTCCTGTTTTTCAAACATTTTGTCTGTTCTGGGTCCCATGTAATTATGTATGAATTTTAAAACGAGTCTGTCAGTTTCCACAAAAAAGTCAGCTGAAATTCTCATAAGCATTGTGTTGAATCTGTAGATCAATTTGGGGTGTATTGCCATATTGTCTTCCAACCCATGATCATGGATGTTTTTTCCATTACAATTGATTTTTATATATTGTCTTTCTATTATGAAAACTTGTTGAATTCATTTATTTTAGTTTTAATAGTTTGTCAGTGGATTTCTTAGGATTTCATGTAAGTAATATCATGCCACCTGTGATTGGAGATAGTTTTACTTCTTCTTTACCAATCTGGATGTATTTTATTTATTTTTCTTGCCTAAATTGCCCTGGCTTGAACCTCCAGCACAATGTTGAACAAAAGTGCTGAAATTAAGGCCATTTTTGTCTTGTTGCTGATTTTAGGGGAAGAACATCTGTTCTGTCACCGTTATGTATGATGTTAGCTATGTGTTTTTTGAAAATGATCTTTATCATTTCATTGAGGAAATTTCCTTCTATTCTTTGTCATGTGTCTTTATCATAAAAGTTTTTGGATTTTTGTCAAATGCTTTTCTTGAGTTTATTGAAATAATCATTTGATTTTTATTTTTAATTCTATTGATGTGATGCATTACATTAACTGATTTGTATACATTAAGCTAACCTGGCATTCCTGGGATAAATCCTCTTGGTCATGGTGTATAATTAAAAAAAAAATATTTTACTGGATTCAATTTGCTAGTATTTTGTTGAGGATATTTGCATCCATATTCATAAGAGATATTGGTCCATAGTGTTTTTTTTTTTTCCTTGTGATGTCTGGTTTTGGCATCAGAGTAATACAAGGTGATTAATTAGGAAGTGTTCCCTCCTCATATTTTTTGGAAGAATTTGTGAAGAATTAGTATTAATTCTTTGTTTGGTATAATTCACTAGTGAAGCCATCTGGGCTTGGCTTTCCTTTGTGGATAGGTTTTGGTTAATAATAAATTTTCTTCACTTGTTATAGATCTTTTGGGATTCTCTATTGAGTCAATTCAGGTAGTTTGTGTGTTCCTAGAAATTTGTTATTTCATCCAAATTATATAATTTGTTGGTGTACAGTTGTTCATAGTATTCCTTTATAAAACTTTTTTTCCTATAAGTTTCATTGTAAGATCTTCTATTTTATTTCTAATTCTAGTATTTTGATTTTCACTATTTTTTTTCTTGGTTAATCTGTCCATAGGTTTGTCAAACAAAAAACTAGGTTTTGTTTTTATTGATTTTTCACTATTGTTTTTTGTATTCCCTATTTCACTAATTCTTGCTCTAATTTTTATTAATAAAATAATTCTTATTTGCTTCCTTTAGATTTAATTTGCTCTTCTTTTTCTAGTGTTTTATGGTGGAAGCTTAAGTGTATTATTTAAGATCTATCTTCTTTCTACATATAAGCATTTGCAGATATAAATTTTTCATTAAGCACTACTTTAGATAAATCCCATAAGTTTTGTATGTTGTGTCTTTATTCTCATTCATCTCAAAATATTTTGTTTTCTTGATTTCTTTTGACCCATTGATAATTCAGGAGTGTGTTGTTCAATTTCCACATATTTGTGCATTTTCCTAACCTTTCTGTAATTCTACTTTTATCCCATTTTAATTACAAAACCTACTTTGTATTATTTCTATCCTTTTTAAGTTATTGAGATTTGTTTTATGGGTATGATACCCATATGATCTATCCTAGAGAACCTTCCTTATGCACTTAAGAAAAATGTATATTCTGTCATTGTTGGATGAAGTATTATATAGATACCTGTTAAGTCTACTTGGTTTATAGTGTTGTTCCACTCTTCTATTTGGTTTCTAATCTTCTGCATTGCTGTTCTATCCATTATTAAAAGTTGGATATTGAAGTCCCTATTATTGAAGTCTTTTTCCTTTCATATAATTCAGCTAATAACTCTCTTGTAATCTCTCTTTTTTAAGGCACTCAGATATCACAGGTCAAGATCACTATGCCCTTGGTGCTCAGTGGGAAAATGGTGTAAGCTAGAAGGTCTCCACTGACAAGATCTGAATGTTTTGACAGATATGAATTTATTTTGTCGAGATTATTTACTCTGAAGCCTCTGATTTCTAATGATTGAGGTTGGAGGCTGAATTCTGGTTGCAAGAGGAAGAGGAAGAGAAAGATTTTTTTAGAATTTACCAAATGCTAAAAATAAGGAGAAATTCAATTTATGAACTGGGGGTAGAAAAGACAGACTGGTTTTTTCCTTAGGTATTATGTGTAGAAGTGACAAAACAGAAAGAAATAAGAAATAATTACAGAATATTATAATTTGTTCTTAGCGGGGAAAACTGAGTAATTCACTGAGAAACTGTATTTGCTTCCATTAAACCCACTTACCTTCCAGTCACAATTGCTAAGCTTAGATTCTCAAAAGGTATGGATGGAACTGGAGGGTATTATGCTGAGTGAAGTAAGTCAATCAGAGAAGGACAAACATTATATGGTTTCACTCATACGGAGAATATAAAAAATAGGGAAAGGGATTAAAAGCTAAAAGAGAGAAAATGAGTGGGAAATATCAGTGAGGGTGACAAATCATGAGAGACTCCTAACTTTGAGAAATGAACAATGGGTAGTGGAAGGCGAGGTGGGCAGGGGATTGGGGTGACTGAGTGACGGGCACTGAAGGGGTCAGTTAATGGGATGAGCACTGGGTGTTTTACTGTATGTAAAACACTGGCAAATTGAACTCCAATAAAAGAAATGTACAAAAAATAGCAGAAGAAATCAATAAGACACATTTACCTTTTTAATCCACAGAATAAAGGATGTTTATAAACTAAAAAAAGAAAAAGAAAGAAAGAAAGAAAGAAAGAAAGAAAGAAAGAAAGAAAGAAAGAAAGAAAGAAAGAAAAAGAAAGAAAAAGAACATCACTGGTCAAAGACACTCCATTTATTTTTTTTCTTCCTTTCTTTCATTTCTTTTTTTTTAATTTTATTTTTCTAACAGAGAGAGAAAGGGAGCAAGTACAAACAGGGGGAGCAGCAAAAGGAGAGGAAAAGCAGGCTCCCCACCCTGGAGCCTGATACTCTTTATTTTTAAACAAGGCTTCTATCCTGAATCTTTTTCCGCTTTTCTTCCCTTATGAGTGAGACGTAGTTACCTCTTTCATGACTATCTCTTGAAATCACCATAAGATCCAGGTCTGGGCATTCAATTGAGGTCCTTTCTCTTTTTGGGATAGTATTCTTGTCCCCTTAGCTAACTATGGTCAGGGGTGTTCCAGAACAAAAGGCTGGATCCCCAGATGTTTTCCAAAGAGAAGAAAAATGCAGGATGTAATGTCATATTTCTATGATTCTTTAATTCCATCCATAAAATGTTCCATCTATTTATACTGAAGAGAGTGAGTTCAAGGCATCATTTCATAGTGGCCTTACTGTGTCCCCCTAACATGGCTAACATGGCATTGTGCCTTGATTCATGACAGAACCCTTGCTTGCAGCATTTGAAGTGGTAAGTGCTGCTGGCGATTGCTTTGTCACTAACTCTTGTAAATGCTTTTGTGGGAAATTACTGTGGATCTTATGAATTTCTTTTTAATATATTAATGTTTAATAATGCAATTATAAGCAATGAGTAGTAATGCTTAACGGACTTTAACTTCTTAAAAATAAACAATTTTTAAGCAAAAAAAAAAAAAAAAAGAGTCCAATGAGAGTAGAATATATGACAAGTTAAATTGTGACTAGAAGTTACTGTGAAGTAAAGACTTAATGAGGCCCTAGTTAGGGTGGGCCAGTCAGAGAAGGACACTCCATGGAGTATCTGGCCCACCAGGAGGCATTAAGACGGATTTAAGTGCTGTGGGTTCTTCACAAAGTGACAGAGCAGAGAATAAATGATGTTTGGAGGGAGCCAAAGAAAACTTTTCTTTTTCATAAATTTGCCTACAGCTAATTCTGCCCTGTTGACGTTAAACTGGGCATCACCAATTTCTGGATCTTAAGACATATAAAAGTAAAAATATTATGTATTACCTAATTAATTTTTAAATAACACCATTTATTATTTTGGGACACTTTCTCAGATTGCATCAACCCATGACAGCAAGTAATGGTGGACATTTATCACTTTTAATGATCCAAATGAGCACTCCCTGTACTTCCTATACTGTTGCCCAGAGTTACCCAGAATAAATCCTTGGGAATGCAAAAATTCTATAGAACACTTACTTTGAGTTGCTTGTACGACTTCCTGGTTTCAGACATAAGCCTTCAGAAACCTAGCAATCTGTATAGATAATTTTAATGTCCCAAATGAAGCAATAATTCCAGGAGGGAGCATCCTTTTGGGGATTCTTTTTTTTTTTTTCTTTTGGGGATTCTGATTGCATTCAGAGTTACCAGCAAGGCGCTATTGCTCACGGAGATTAAAAAATAATAATAATAACAAAAGCTCTGTTCCCGGAGCCTCAAACTGTTAGAACAAGTTGTCCCACATGAAGAGGCCCCAAGGAATGAAAGACCAGACCTCTGGGCATTGTCTCCAGAGTCCTAATCTACATTAAAACGGAAGGAGTTAAAGATTATCACAAGAAGTATCTGTGGAAATGTAGTATTATGTGTGTGTTGGAAGAAAGACACAGGAGGAAAGAAAGGAGGGAGCGAATTCCAGATCTTGAATGACTTTAAAGCTTGAACTTTTATTGAGCAAGTTAAATCCTCAATCTCAAAATCTCAAATGCCCTTGGAGTCACTTGGGACTTTGCTTAGAACATCAAGAATGAGACAGGAGAAATCCTCAGCCACCACACCTGCTCATGCTTCATTCTTATTTCCTCATATTCAAGATATGAGGAATTATTTTTCTGCTAGATTAAGGTCTAGAGTAGGTTGAGGCCTGAGCTTCCTTCCATCTGTCACTTTCACCTCATCCCCCTTCTTGGCTTTCTCTCAATGCTACTCTTCCAGGGCCATCCCTCTGGCATGATTTATAATCCCTCTATTTTTCCCTGTGAGAATCAAATGAAAGGAATACACTTTGATCCCCTTTAAAAATCATTTCCTCTCAGGTCTCTCAGCCCTCCCTTCCCTTCTAACCCTTTCCCCCAATGATAGTAATATTGAAGATTGGAGGATCCCATTTCATGCATTGATCTGCTGAAGGTCTTGTTCTTCTTGAACTTGGATGAGATCAAGGGAGGCCTCTGCAGGTCATGCCTCTATTGCCATAGAAACTGAGAGAAGAAAGTTATTTCAGATATTAACAAAACAGCAGTCTGGTGGTGATACATTTTTTCCTATATTATGCTTTTAGAAAATCATAGTATTCTTATGCTTTACAGATGAGAAAATTGAGTCTCAGCCAGCTTAAGAGACTTGCCTAAGGCCCCAAAATGGCACAACTCAGGCTTCTTTACTGGACTAGTTTTCTTTCCACCACGCCATGGCTACTACTTAACAGTTTATTATATTATTTAATGTCTTATTTATTTGTATAAAAGGTTGTGGCCTAGGGAATTTCCTCACCATAATAATGTATGAATTTAGTCTGATTCAGATTATAAGAATGAAATCTTGGGACCCATTTCCTAGTAGAAAAAAGAGAGGAAGAAAAAAAAATTAGATTATGTATTATATAACAAGGACTATTTATAAATAGAGCCAGTAGATACCCCATGGTTGTTTTATTAAATACAGAGTCAATTTAAAGATTGACAGGCACTCCTCACCGAAAGAAAAGTGTTGTGTCACTGGATGAGAAGAGTACTCACATAAACACAAGGTGTTTTTGTGTATTGTTTCTTTTGATCTTAATTTGGTTTGTCAAATCCAGAATCTAAATGAACAACTTCTGGTGAATGACTTGCAAGAGTAGGGTGTAACAGATGATGATGATGATGGGAACCGTCCTTTACTGAGTTTAGGAATACTGACTTCCCTCCTTCACCCTGAATTGCTGTCCAGAGTGGCAGAACCAATTTATTATTTCTACTCATTGTGTATATTTGTACCTTCCTTACTCTCTTGGTAGCACTGGGTACTATTAATTTTTTTTTTTTATAAAATTGTAGCACTCAAATATGGTCAAATTAAATCTTAATTTATAGTTTCCTGATTACTAATGAGGTTGAGTCTATTTTCTGATAGTAGTAATAATGACTATTTATTGAGTGCATATACCATGACAATTATGAGTTAGAATATCAGATCTTTACACTGTAGATCAAAAGGCATAGAAGGGTCAATGACTTGTCCAAAGTCAGTCAGCTAGGAAGTGATAACCTAGACTTGAATCCCTGAATCTAGAGCCTCATGTTAAGACTTATGAGTTGTGTTACCTTTATTCCTCATGTATTTATTATTCATGTGGATTTAATTTTATGGGAATTATCTGTTTTTCATATCCTTTGTCCCTTGTTTTATTTACATAACCACTTGATGATGAAATTTTATTACCTAAATGAGAGCGATTTTTTTAAATCATGTTTCCAATGCTTTGGACCTGTAGCAGGTCAAAAGACCCAACTCGTAGCACATCAACAGGAAATGACTTTAATAATTTTTAGAAATTCTCAGACTTGTAAAATGATATAGCAAACCAATAGGGACTATTTTATGTTTCGTTTTGATAATGGAGAAATTTCTGGGTCTTCATTTTCATCTTCAAAGTAGTAATTTAAAATGTTTATTATATTTTAAAAATGAATATTTAGTGGTTAGGCCTACTTAAGACATTCCTAAATTAAGCACTTAAAAAACCCAACTCTTTACTTTTTCCAAGGGGACATAGTTGCCAAGAATATTTTAATCTATGAGAATATTGCACAATTTTAATTGGCAGAAAACATTTGTACCAACCAAGTTAAAAATTGCTTCAGAGAGGCTTCCAACAAAATTGTCAATTTGAGATGTTGACTTCCTTTTTTCCCTGTTGAAATAGTGAAGGTCACACATTCCAGTTAGTATGTTTTGGTTATTTTAACAAAAATGAATACAGACCAACTTCTGCTCTTTCTCTTCATTTTTCTGGATTAATTTTTCATAGGGTTTTTGTCTATCAGTTAAATTCTCTATTTAATTGTTTTTTAAAGGGCTACAGAAAAGTTATCTGCTTGACTTCAGTAATGTTAGCCAGCCAGAATAAACACACACACACACACACACACACACACACACACACTCACACACACACCGCCCTGTGTTTGAAACCAAGTGAATATTTCAAATGTTGTTCTGAGTTGTTTCAGTCTAGAATTAAAATAACAACTGAAACTATGCTATTAAAACAGGAAATAGAATGAAACCAATCCTCAAATATTGGCTAACCATGGACATTTCTTTGGAAATGCTTACTTCATATCATTGCTATGATGTTTGTGGCGTGCCTGCCCTGGATACAGGTGAAAGACTGAAGGATTTGCCTGGCTGGTGTTGCCAGCATTGGCTGTTGGTCCATGCTGAAGATATATCTCCTTCACATTCATCAGAAATGGGAAAGAGTTTCCTGGGCCCAGGCCACCCCCTTCCTTCTATCTACTCCAGCTTCAGATTGCCTTACCCTGTGTCTTTCTTTTTCTCTTGTTTTTTTCAAAATTGTCTCTTCCATTGCTCATTTTCTCACTATATTTCAATTCTGTGGAAGCAAGAGGGAAAAGATTGAACAGAGTTAGGAAAAGAGTAAGCCTATAAGCCACTGACGCAGCTGCTATTTCCTTTCTTACCCTTGTTCTCTCTTAGCCCAGGACTTGTTCAGGTTGTTGGGATGTTTCCCTTCATTTCTCAAAACCTACCCCTTTCCCCATTCAGCTTCTTAGAAATTATGTCCCATATGGTCTTATGAAATGCTTTAGGTTTGTTCTGAACACAAGCTGTATTTTACTACATAACCCTGCCCTTATCACCTATGTCCTCCTTATCTTTTCTACTAGCATTGAAGCATAAAAATAAGAGAAAAAAAACACAAAACACAAACTAGGTATGTAACAATTAGTCTAAGTCACATTTTTACTTATTCATTTATTATTTTTAGCTTTATTACAGAATAATTGACAAAATTTTAAGGTATTTCAGGTATACATCATGGTGATTTGATATACATATGCATTATATGTCATATTTTATCTTTATTTTTTAATATATTATCTTTAAATCACATTTTATCTTTAACTATTAAAACTGTGAGAAAAGCTACAAAAATAGTTCTATGCTTGCTTTAAGACCAAGAGAAAAGGGCAAATGCTGTGGGATTGCCATTTCATTTGGCCAGAGAAAAGCCCTAGGCGGAAGCCAAAGACATGGTGCTAAAAGTAGAAGTAAGTTGGCTAAATCTTGAGGCTTTCAGGAGATAAGGAGGGGGTGACAGGGTGCTGGCCAAGATGGTGGCCTTATTTATCATCACTGCAGTTCCCAAGAACCCCATTAAGCTATGTTCTGTTGGAGCCCCTCCCCAGGCTGTGAGAACTGGATCAGAAACTTGGATTTGAGAGTATGAAGCAGCCTTGGTGAATAAATAGATGGAACCACATAAGAGTCTACCCTTGGTGTGTTTTGTTTGACCACTACTGGTGGGCTTGCTTCCTCCCTCCCTCCCTCCCTTCCTTCAGTTTGAAGGTTTTCAGGTGTGGAGTCTTCAGTTTACCATGACCCTATCACTGTCTATCATTAAATATACAACAGTTTCAGTTACTTATATTGTCTGCTCAATCTTGAAGACGTTTATGATTCTGATTACAATCCCATAGACGGAAATGAAATATGAGGAGATGTGTTTTTACTTCTTCCCAGGACTTTGGTAAGGTGAGGCTTTTAATAACTAGATCTTAAGAGAAAGGGGGAAAGGGCTTCTCCAGAGCTCAGTGTTTTTATGTTATGTTTTTTATTATTTTAAAGACTACATTTCTAAAGCTAGCCTCATAGATTGCATTCTCTCTCCACCATTGTTTACTTTTTTAATGCACAAGCCTTCATGTTGCTCTGTACTGACAGTGTTCATGCTCAAATGCTGAATGCTGTTGCCTACAGGAATGTATGTATGTGCCTGTATATATTTATTGTTCTTTTGAAAAATCAATAACAAAATAGAGCAAATTCTGACACATACCTACACCCACATAAAAGTTAGATATAGAACTACCCTATAATCCAGCAATTACACTACTAGGTATTTACCCAAAGAATTTTTAAAAACTGATTGGAAGGGATACATGCATTCCTGTGTTCATAGCAGCCTTATTTAGAATACCCAAATTATGGAAAGAGCCCAAGTGTCCATTGAGTGATGAATGGAGAAGGAAGTTGTGGCATATTACCCAGACATCAAAAAGAATGAATTATCTTGCCATTTGCAATAATGTGGATAGACCTAGAGTGTATTATGCTAAGCAAAACAAGTCCATCAGAGAAAGACAAATACCATATGATTTCACTCATATGTGGAATTTAAGAAACAAAACAGATGAGCATAGTTGCAAGGGGGAGAAAAAAAGAGGGAGGCAAACCATCAGAGACTTCACTATGCTGAACAGAGAGAGGTTGCTGGAGAGGAGGTGGGCAAAGGATGGGCTAAATGGATGATGAATATGAAGGAGGGCACTTGTGATGAGCACTGGATATTTTATGTAAGTGTCGGATCACTAAATTCTACTCCTGAAACCAATATTACACTATGTGTTAACTAGAATTTAAATAAAAACTTGAAACAAAAATATAGGTCAGCTTTTAAGTTGAGACTTCTTTTGTTTTCTGTTGAAAGTTGTATTTTTAAATTTAATTTATTCATGTTAGTAAACCAAAAGACCATTTTTAAAATTAGGATTTCAAATAACATACCTTTTTTCTTAATACATTGCCTATAATATTTTATAAAATGAAACAAAAATATTACTTTAAGGAATTTCAGACCTTGACCTCTTTCTTACCATACCTGTATTCTGTTACCAATGTATTCTGTTTTCTTTTGCTATTGGCTTTTATTGGTGATTTCTGTGGTTAGGGTGACTATTTGGCTATAAAGAATCAAAAACTGAAAGAAGAAAATAAAGAGCAGAGAAGGGCCCAAGGGAAGGAGTCTTTCTTTTTCTTGTTAATTTTCCTGCAGAATCAACCAACTAGTGAGCTGTCTTAATTTCATTTCCAGGGAGGAGTGGGAAAGGGTTGTTAGACACAGAATGAAGAAAAATATGTAATAAAAATAAATCAACAAATTTAGTATTTGGGGCAAAAATGAAATTTAATAAAAAATAGTTTTGTTGCTCATGTGAATGATATTCTTTGGAAATCAGTAAGAACTGAAAAACGGTTAAAATGGTAAATATGGGGATCTCTGGGTGGCTCAGCGGTTTAGTGCCTGCCTTCGGCCCAGGGTGTGATCCTGGGGTCCCGGGATCGAGTCCCACATCAGGCTCCCTGCATGGAGACTGCTTCTGCCTCTCCTTCTCCCTCTGCCTGTGTCTCTGCCTCTCTCTCTCTCTCTCTCTCTCTCTCTCTCTCCTCTCTCTGTGCCCCTCATGAATAAATAAACAAAATCTTTAAAAAAATAAAATGGTAAATATCCTGAAATGTGTATTTTACTGCAGTAAAAAAATGGAAGGAAAAAGAAATCAGTAAGAAGTGAGGAAACATGAATTGCGATTTGATAGAAGAACTTTAGTTTTTGAAGATCACAATGTTAGGATGAGAATGTCTGTTCAAATAAAGCTAATTATCCTTGTTTAAAACCTTCAGTGTTGGGGCTCTTGGGTGACTCAGTGGGTTGAACATCTGCTTTTGGCTCAGGTCATGATCCCAGGGTCCAGAATCCAGCCCCAGGGCTGGTTCCCTGCTCAGCCAGGAGTCAGCTTCTCCTTCTGACCCTCCCCCCACTCATGCTCTCTGTCTCTCAAATAAACAAATAAATTAAAAAAATAAAATAAAATCTTCAATGTCACTACAATTGAGTTTTGGATATTTTTCCTCTTTAAACTATGATAATAGCTTAATCAAAACAGCAGGAACAGCAAAGCAAAGGAAAAAAAAAAAAAACTTGTGGCAGGGAATCTTCTTAGAAAACGATACCTTCCAACTAGCATCCTGTGCAATTTGAAAGCAAATGTTTTAATTAGATGAAAATTAGTTAAGTGTCCATTAAAGAGCTGTTTCAGAATATTGTATCATTAAGTAATAGCAGTTGCTGATTTTCTTAACTGCAAGTAGGAAATGTGAAGAAGAAATTGGAGTAAAGGAAACATTTTAGAATAATGTAGTTAACCCATAAAACCTGTTCTAGAGTTGTTATAATTGTCTTGCTCATTGTACTTTTTAGAATTTCAGTGGTGCTTATGAGTAAGGAAAAAAAAAAACTAAGACGAAGAGGAACCTGGACAGGAAAAACAGGTCTCTCTCCTAGATGATGGATCTTAAACCTCTTTTGGGCTATGGATCCTTTGAAACTTTGATAAATTCATTTACGTATATCCCAAACTATATATAAAATTAATGTTGAGGGTTCATAGACTGTCTGAAACTTCTTCATGAGTCATCCAGAGTTCTGTGGATCTAGAGGGAATAATTGCCTTTGCTTTAAGATTTGCTTCAAGTTGTGTAGTTAGCAGTCTGATGGCCAGAGTAAATGGTGGCTCAGTGGTGGTCCAGTTTGGAAGATGGTAGATGACAGCAGAAGGATTTAGGCAGTACTGACATTGTGAAGCTCATGAGACATCAGAATGAAGTCTCCAGATCATCACATTATTCCAAACCAGGCTCTAGACTACAACTGAGAGTAGAGAGGGCAGGGTTTCAGCTCTCCATAAATGATTAATTTCAAATGGTTAACCAAGCTCACAATCCTTGTCGAATTGGACAGCCCTATTAGCACTAGAGTATTAAGCCCAAAACTGAGGCTTCTAGTCTGGGTGAACACAGTAGGGATTTGAATACTATGCGCTGCTTGGAGGACCCACTGGAACTTAGGGCTTATGCTTGCCAAATGGCAAACCTTTTGCAGCAAATTAAATTTGCATACATCAAGGAGATTCTTTTTGCATTCCATGCCCTGTTTGTAATTATCCTAGGAATTTTAGAGCTAAAACTGCTGACTGTCAGAAACTGTAGTTTGAGTGTGGCTAAAAATGTGAGAGTGCATGGTGCCTGTACATTTTATTTCTGGACATAAACCTGGCCTGAAGTATATAGAAGATATTGCAGTAACAATACATGTATTGTTAACTGTTGTTGTAAATAACATTTACCCTTTTCATAGAAGGCCACACATAAAGCTGCTTTGTATAGAAATGGTATCTTAAACACTACTATTCTCCATGGGCAAAGGGCAGATTAGAGCCTGTTATATTATGTGGTTTCCTAGGCAGCCTATCTGAGTCAATCCAGTTGTTAAGCATGACCATATTTTTTCTCTTCCAAGTTAGTGGTTGAGGCTGTGTTTTAAGAAGAACATATTTATTTGGTATTTTTTCCTGTTAATGGCTTGCATCATCAGACTCATCCCCCTGAGCATGGCCTGATTCAGTGTGTCATCTGGCATATCCACACCTGCCACATTTCAGCCCTGCTCTGTCATGCAGAAAAGTCCAAGCAACATGCTGTTTAAGTGGAACCATGCTGACAGTTTCCGTTCACTCAAATAACATCTGTGAGACCGCATGGATTAACATTCAGATGACAGAAATCTTGTTTTTATTCAAATAAAGAGATAAACACTGGTTCATTTGATCCACGGGCAGACACTAGAGAAGACTCACATCTCCTCATGGGCATGAACCAGTAACTATTATTTTACTAATGGTTTTACATCTAGCTTGCCAACAAATTTAGGCCAGGGTCCTTAGTACCCTTATAAAGAAAACATCACTGGATGTGCAAAAAAAAAAAAAAAAGTGTACATTTTTTATTATTGGGAAATTGCACTCAACTAATTAAAAACCTCATTAAGTGTCCCTTGTGCTTATCGCACTGGAAGACTCTACTTTTGAAACTGCTAGGTTTGCCCAAACTCATCCACACAGCTGCTTCATTATGCAGGAGGATGGGATGTAAAACACTGTGTATGTCAGAAGGACAGTCATGTGTCAGGGATTGCTTTTGGTCAGTCAGATAACTGTTGCACGATCTGTGACCTGAAGTAGACTGAGGAGGATGGTGGCAGGAAATGGTGGAGGGCAGTATGCAGAGCACAGGTGTTTCTAGTTCCTTCTGTTGTGGGAGCTGATAGCTTTATCTCCATATTGGAGTATGGACATCTTGTGGAGAGCTGTTCATTGGCAAGTGAGACCAAAGGACAGTTTACGGAACACTAGTCATAGAGAAGGTGGCTTTATGGAAGCTTCTTATTAGTGTAGGATAGGACAGGTAGTCTAGTGAGTGAAGAATAGTTTTCTTATTGTTGTAAATGCTGAATCATAAATAGGAGCCTAGACACAACCCTAGAGCCTAATGTTTTTGAACTCTTTTTTTCCCCAGGGGGGAAAAAATGGGAGATAGAGTAGATAAGTGTCTGATGCCTTCCTGGTCTTTGTTTCCACTCTCTGAAGCTTTCTCCCCTTAGATACTCCTGGTGTCTCAGATCCCCTTTCTTTCTTACCTCTGTTGAAGCCTGCATCTTGTTTTGTGTATGAAACTCTGGTTTTCAAGACCTCAGGTGAAGGACAGTAATCTCTGAGAAATGGGAAAGATCAGATGAGCCCTGTGATGGCCCCAACTTACTATATTGAGAGAGGGCCCGGCCATGGTGTGCTAGGAGGAGGGAAGGGCCCAGCTGTAGCCTGGTGGACTCTCTAAGTTGAGAAAAGATGAAGATATTTTTGGTTGTCTTTCTGACGGGGATGCTATAGACATCTAGTGGACAGCAGTTGGTAAAACAGTTCTGAATAACGAACTTTTGTAGGTGGTCTCTGCCAAGAACTTGGAGACGGTATAGGGACTATACACGAATTACTAGTGAAATGACATTGGGATGCTGAGGACAGAACAATTTCTGAAGATGTGAGCAGCACACAATTAATTCCTTAGTTTAAGAATTATTTAAAGGAGAAAATATTTTGACAGGGCAACATATTTCGACCAGTCTGAAGGCTTCAGGGAAGATTGTCTTTGTTTAGGATGTTGTAAAAACCTGTGATCCTGAAGTACCCTTTCACCTGTATTACATTCTGGTCTCTTTTGAATTTTAATTTTATCCTGGAATTGCTTTTTGTGTAAATAAAGAAACATATGGTTTGAATGTGGCTTCATGAACTGAGAGTCCTATTCCTGCAGATGAAATGGCACTTCAAGCAAAGTGCAGGATGCCTACCTCAGAGCATTCTAATCATTAATTATAAGTAAACATCTTGCCCTCTTGGTGATAAATGGAAGGAAGCAACTCGTCCTATTTAATGACTATTAATTATGAAAGCAAAATCATAATTATGCTGGAAAAACAAATCTTTGTTTCCAAAGAATAACATTACTTTATCTTATAGTTTACTAACATAGATAGAAATCAGTAGTTGAATGTTAACAGATGATTGACTTATTCAACAAAATTATTTTTATAAATAGCTTGCCTTTGCTTAGGAGAATTGAAGGTAATTGTTGGCTAATTTGCTTCATCAGTGCTCCTTGAGTGTGTTCTCTGGAGAGGAAAAGAGCCAGGTGCTGAGACACAAAGTGAACAAGCCAGCCACTGTCTTTGCTCTCTTACTCGTTTAATTTACTGTCAGTCCATAAAAGCGAAGTGGTTAGGGCTGGAGAGGGTGCTTCTAAATGGGTTTGGTGTAGAAAAGGTACAGAGAAAGAATCACTCTGGAGTAGAGTGGAAGTCGAGGTCTAGGGAACAGCTCTGACACCAGTAAATGACTCGGAGCAAATCATATTACCCACTGGGCATCAGTTCCTTCATCTGCAAAATGAATGGATTGTTCTTTGATCTCAAAGGTTTTTTTTTTTTTTTTTCAGCTTTAATTCATGAATGGAGGAAACCTGCTTTTTGTCTTGAGAGGTGGGGTTTCCTCCCAAAGCGGAGTTATATGCTGAGCAGAGACTCTAGTTTATCCTCCTCTGATGATTTTGTTCCTGCTACACCCTGTTGTACAGAGCAAGATGACAGAGTGGCTGAAATTATGGACTTTTCATTCTTTCCTCCAGATCTTTTTTGCCTTAAGTGAGAATTATGGTTGCCTTAGATCCCTTAGTAAACTTTTCAGAAGGCTGAGGGCTCTTTAGTTCTGATGATTATTTATTTAGTACAATGCATGGAAAGGCCCAATGTTCTTACATATTTGATTTATCTTAATGAACTCTGACAGTCTGACTTGGCCTAACTTATTACTTTTGTAGTTTTATTGAATATCTTTCCTATTATTCTGGTTTATCATTGACGTCCTAACTATTATTAATATAAAAGCTTAGAAAATTACTTTCGTATTTTCATCTGGAAGCATGAAGAATAATAGCATTATTTATTTTTCATGGCAGTACTTTAAACAACGTCTGAGACATGGTAAACATTCAATAAATGATAGCTGCTATTCTTTTCTGATTACTAAAGTTTAAAATGTTTGTTAGGGCAAATATCCCCTCATTATTTTAGTTTTCAAAAAGTTATTGGCTATGGTTGCTGCGTATTCTTACAGATGACCTTTAGAATGCTTTACTTAAGACCCAAAAAAGGTTGGGGGGTGAATATTGTCATATTTACAACATAAGTTTCCCCAAGTTTCAGTTGCCCATTGTTGTGAAACAAGCCACCATAAAACTTAGAGGTTTAAAAGAAGAGTTATTTCTTGCAGTTCAGTGGGTTCAGTCCGTGGAGTGGGGCAGTTCTTCTGTTCCATCTGTGTAGCCCGAGGTTGCCTGTGTTGTCATATTCAACTGGGAGCTCTGCTGCATCTGGGCTAGAAGGTCCGAGAAGGACTTTTTCACATGTTTGAAGCCGTAGTGCTCACTATTGCCTAGGTGTCTCAGGTCTTGTCCAACTAGATAGCTTGGACTTCCCTTCTAGCATGGTGGCATGCTTCTAAAACTGCAAAGATGGGAGCCATGGGTGTCCTCAAGCCTAGGACTCAAGGCTGCAAGCATCACTGCCACTGCAGTATAATAGTCAAGTCACAAATGTAGTTCAGTTTCAAGGAGTGGAGACAAAAATTCTACCTCTTGATGGAAGGCAACATCAGAATTTGATGGTGTCTGGTAATGAGCCAGAACCAATGTTGGTTAGCTTGGCAGCAGTTGGGAAAAAGTGCTGGACGTGGAACAAAAGAGGAGGACAAGCTGGGACTTAGTGAAACCTCTGTACCTGTCCCTACACATAACTGTTCTCAGTTTCAAAGAGCAATAGCTGCTGCTTCACTTCTCCCTCCCAAATACTATTCACATATTTCTTTTGGTCAGTTATTTTGGTCAGAAGCATACAGAGAGGAGGAATCTGGGAATATGGCTTTAGCTTAACCAAGTGGAAAACGTAATGATCCGGTATACTGTATAAGAATGTGGTTTATCTCTCCGTTCATTCAAGTCCTCATTTATACCATTTAGATCCTGTGCTGTGTTTTATAGTTTTGTTCACATAAGTCTCTTCATATTGATCACATGTGTTAATGAGGTTTCATTGTCCTCACTGTCTTCACTGGTTTTGAGAATGGCATTTTTTCCCATTTTTTTCTTGTTTGTTGTTGATTGTTATTCGTATTCAGTCCTTTTCAAAACATACATTAATAACTGGACAGATTGATGAAATAATTAGTTCTCATAGCCCTTCCACCAACACGATTGTATCTTGTAGATGAGTAATCATGTGCAGACATTGAGAGTTTCACTTTCTTCTTTCCAAAATTTATAACATATAGTTTTTAAGTCTAGACACACTGGTTAGCACTGCCAAGAAGGCGCTATAGTTGAGATTAATATTTTCTAGGGCTCCACATATCTTAAGAATACTCAAAAATAAATTTATAAAAGAACTTACAAATGTCACTACAATGTGAGAGTCTGTACTCAATTCTGGTATAGTACAACCTGTAATCTTAAATATCTAGTTTTCTTTTTTTTAAAGATTTTATTTATTTATTTGAGAGAGAGAGCACCTACACGCAGGGGTGGAGAAAGGAGCAGAGGGTGAGAGAGGAGGAGAAGCAGACTCCCTGCTGAGCCGGGAGCCTAGCTCAGGGCTCCATCTCAAGACCCTGAGATCATGACCTGAGCTGAAGGCAGATGCTTAACTGACTGAGCCACCCAGGTGCCCCAAATATCTATCTTTCTGACTACCCTTGTTCAAGCTCCAGAGAAATGCTTCTCCCCAACTCTTGCCCAATGTCCTTGAAATAAGAGCTGATAAAAAAAAAGTTTTGGAGATTGTGCTACTGTGAGGGTTTGTGGATTGTGCCACCGTATTTTGGAATTCAAGGAGTCTTTGAACAATGGAAATGCTTGGGTCATGGAAAAGACATACTCACTAATTCAAAAAAAGCCTTTCTGTCATGTAGCATGGATGTAATAGAATTTTGTGCACATCCATTTTCTTGCTTTCCTTTATGTTCTAATTCAGTTTTAGAGTGCTTAGGAATTAGCACAACTTTTGCCACAGTTGAACTTGGCAATGTTAAACCATCGTTGTTACTCTAAATTTTGCAATACATATAGATCTAGGTGTAACGTACGAAAACTAATACAATTCTTCACTATATGGATCTGATGTTGCTTTAATGATGGTGATAATTTCAATGTAAGTGTTATAAACTGACAATGAAAATAAGTATTTTGTAATATTTTCTGTAATGATAGTTTGTAATATGTGGCCCATTATAACGTTTGAACACAATATGGAGAATTCATGGACATTTCTGAATCCAAGCATTGCTTTAAGGTTTTTTACTGATTCTTTCAATTGCTGCTGTCATAGTAAAATGAAGTTTCTCCAGATTGAGATTGTCAAGAAAAAATTATTTGAGATACATGATGACTCAGGGAAGGTTGTCTAATTTGGTGTTACTGTTCATAGAATACAAATTATGTGGAAGTCCAGGCCATAACAACATAATTGTTGATTTTATTGAAATTAAGTAAGAGTGGATTTATGGAATAAATCTATAATGATTTATATGCTGTTTATATTTTTATTAATCATATCTATGCCTCATCAACAGAATACTGCGAGAGGTGCACTAGTAGTTAAATCTAGCCATTTTTGTTATTTTGATGACTTTTAAATTATATAGTTAAAGCATTTTTTTTCTTTTTTTTTTTTGTCATCAGAGCTGTTAAGTCAGTGGAACCAAGAAACACATTCTAGACTATGGATATACTTGTGAGTCATCTTCAGTACATGACTGTAATGCTGTGTTGGGAAGCACCCTAAGACAGTGGGAGAACTCACTCACTTGGAGAGGTATATTTGTCAAGTTATGAGATAGAACATATTTTAATTACCAGCCTTTTGGATGGATTTTGATTTTTTAATTTATTTTTATTTTTATTTTATTTTTTTTTTATTTATGATAGTCACACACAGAGAGAGAGAGAGGCAGAGACACAGGCAGAGGGAGAAGCAGGCTCCATGCACCGGGAGACCGACGTGGGATTCGATCCCAGGTCTCCAGGATCGCGCCCTGGGCCAAAGGCAGGTGCTAAACTGCTGTGCCACCCAGGGATCCCGGATTTTGATTTTTTAATTAAAAAATTATTATCAATATAATTGGCAAATAACATTATATTAGTTTCAGATGAACAACATGATTTGATTTTTTTTAAAGATTTTATTTATTTATTTATTCATGAGAGACAGAGAGAAAGAGAGAGGCAGAGACACAGACAGAGGGAGCAGCAGGCTCCATGCAGGGAGCCCGACATGGGACTTGATCCCGGGTTTCTAGGATCAGGCCCTGGGCTGAAGGCAGCGCTAAACCCCTGAGCCACTTGAGCTGCCCTGATTTGATATTTTTATATTAATTATTAAATGATCACCACAATAAATCTGGATAACATCTATCTCCATAAATAGTTATAACATTGTTTTCTTGTGTGGGAACTTCTAAGATCTACTCTCCTAGCAACTTTCAATGCAATACAATGTGACTTACTATGGTCAACATGCTGTGTATTATATCTGCATGACTTATAACTTACAACATAACTTTTATAATTTATTTTATGAATAGAAGTTGGTGTCTTTTGACCTTCTTGACCTATTTTGCCCAACCCCTGACTCCAGCTTCTGGCAATCACCAATCTATTCTTTGTACCTGATTTCTTTTTTTTTAAGATTCCATATCTAAGTGAGATTATATATGATATTTATCTTTTTCAGTCTGACATATTTCACTTAACTCAGTGCCCTTAAGTTTAATTTATGTTGTTGCAAATGACAAGATTTCCTTTTATTGTGGTGGAATAATAATCTATTATATATGTACACCACATTTTCTGTATCCATTCATCCATCAGTGGACACTCCAATTATTTCCTTATCTTGCCTATTGTAAATATTAATGTAGTGAACATGGGGGTGCATATATCTTTTTGAATTAGTGTTTTTGGGTTTTTTTGGGGTAAGTAACCAGAAGTAGAATTATTAGATCATATGGTAGTTTAATTTTTAATTTTTTTGAGTAACCTCAGTACTGTATTCCATGATCGCTGCACCAATTTATATTTCCAAGAGTGCACAAAGTTTCATTTTTCTCCACATTCTCAGCAACACTTATTGTTTTTAGTCTTTTTGATAATAACCATTCTGAAGGGTGTGAAGTGCTGTCTCATTATGGTTTTGATTTGAATTCCCCTGATGATGGTTTCTTTTGCTATGCAGAAGCTTTTTAGTTTGATGCAGTCCCACTTGTTTATTTTTGCTTTTGTTCCCTTGGCTTCTGGTGTCAAATCCAAAACTCACCAGCAAGACTGATGTCAGGGAGCATACTGCCTTCATTTTTTTTTTTTTTCTGGAGTTGTATGGTTGTAGTTCTTGTGTCCATGTCTTTAATTCATTTTGAGTTGGTTTTGAATATAGTATAAGGTAGTGATCCAAATTCATTCTTTTATGTGTGGCTGTCCACTTTTTCCATCACCATGAAGAGACTCTTCTTTCCCTATTGCGTATTCTTGACTCCTTTATTGTTGTGAATTAGTTGATCATATATGTGTGAGTTTACTTCTGTGTTTTGTTGTATTCTGTTCTGTTGATCTTTTTGTCTGTTTTTATTCTAGTACCATACTGTTGTGGTTAGTATAGTTTTGTAATAGAGCTTGAAGTCAGGGAGCATGATACTTCCAGTTTACTTGTTCTTTCTCAAGATTGCTTTGCTATTGAAGGTCTTTTATGGTTCCATACAAATCTTAGGATTGTTCTGTTTGTGAAAAATGTCATTGGAATTTTATTAGTGATTGCAGTGAGTCTGTAGATTTCTTTCAGTAGTATGGACAGTTTAATGACACCGATTTTTAAGATCCATGAACATTGAATATCTTTCCATTTATTTAGGTCTACTTCATTTTATTTCATCAGTGTCTTTTTTTAAAGGTTTTATTTATTAATGAGAGACACAGAGAGAGGCAGAGACACAGGCAGAGGGAGAAGGAGGCTCTCTGTGGGGACCCTGATGTGGGACTCAATCCCAGGACCCTGGGATCATGACCTGAGCCAAAGGCAGCTGCTCAACCACTGAGCCACCCAGGTGCCCCTCATCAGTGTCTTATACTTTTTCAGTGCATGGGTCTTCACCTCCTTGGTTAAATTTATTCCTAGGTATTTTATTCTTTTTGATGAAGTTGTAAATGGGATTGTTTTCTCAATTTCTCTTTCTGAGAGTTTGTTATTAGTGTGAAAAAATGCAACAGATTTTTATATATTGATTTTGTATCCTGATAGCTTGATTTTTAACTCTGATTATTTATTAATATAGTACATGGGCTGGGATCCTGGGTGGCGCAGAGGTTTAGCACCTGCCTTTGGCCCAGGGCGCGATCCTGGAGACCCGGGATTGAATCCCACGTCGGGCTCCCGGTGCATGGAGCCTGCTTCTCCCTCTGCCTATGTCTCTGCCTTTCTCTCTCTCTCTCTCTCTCTCTCTGTGTGTGTGACTATCATTAAAAAAAAATATATATATATAGTACATGGGCTGCATTTTGTTCTCTTGTCCCAGAACCTACAAAAGTTAGGGGGAAGCCTGACCAAAATTATATTAAATCCTATTTTGATTCTTAATTTAATAGAAAGGCTTTTATTATTTCATGGTTTCATATGTTACTTGTTATTCTGCTACTTGAATTTGTTATTTGATTAATTTCTTAGCAGGAATATTTCCTTGAGTAAATGTTAGGAGGAGTTCATAATTGTTATATTTTCAATATTAAGGAGTATGTGGAAAGGCCTTTTTTGTTGTCCCCACATATACTCTCACCTGTCTGTTGAATTCTTATGTTACTATCTTTTTTTCTAAAATGTTTCAATTGTTTTTATATTTGAAAAGGATATACTGCTATCAATATGATTTTTTCCTATTTCATTCAACTCATTCAGCAATTACTTACTGTGAGTCTACTATGTCTATGTCTAATATGGATAAGTGATTTTTCTTCCCTGGATGTTTATAATTTTGATTTTTGAAATTTATTTACTTTTACTTTTCATATTTATCTCTTTACTCTCTTCTGAGTTTAGCTGGTCTCATTCATGTTATGGCGTTTCTGAAGTAGGTAATCTGCTTTGGCTATAACTATAATATTTGTAATTCATGTCTTGCCTTTCATTTAAAAACACTGATGGCAGTGTTTTGCTTTTATAGAAACAATGTCCTCTTTAATATCTTTGAGATTATAAATTGATATTTTAATTATTTAAATAATCTGTTTCATAGGAGAATATTTGCTTTATTCCTCATTCATTCAACAAATATTTACTGAACACACATTATGTGGCATGCATTGTTTTAGGCCCTGGGGATATATCCATGGAGCTAAAGAGATTTTATATTGATATATGATGTGAGCTAAAGGGATTTTTAAATCCCTGCCCTTGGGGAGCTTACATTCTAATGGGGGAGGAAACATTAGTGAGGAGCTTAAGTTTTTGAAGGTCACACACTCATTCACATGTTCAGTGACATGCTGGAAAGACTCATAGGACTCAGAGGTAGTTGAAGTCACAGCTATGTATACAAGTCAGAATATGCAAGAAGAAAAGACACATGGACAGAGTCTGGAGAATTCCAGCATAGCTTTTCAAAGTTCTCTGTCCCAGGGGCTGGCGTGTCACAGATAACTTGCTTCTTCTTCCAGCAATGAAATGCAGTAACACGTGCAATGGCTTTGTTTTCTGCCCAAGGAAGTTCTACCTGAGACTCAAGAGTCCAAAGTTTTTATTATAGACCAGTCACGTAAGCACACTCTCCCTATGCAATCAGCCACACATTACCAAAATTCTAGACTTTCAGAGGGAAAGCAGTTGTTCATCAGTGTAAATCACACTGTTTTCATAAATAGCCTAACCAAGCCAAGTTCAGTGTCTCCAGCATAAAAACCAACCTTCTTAGTAAGTAAAATAGGAAACATTCCAAAATCTAACTTACCAGGCCCAGTCAAGGGCCAGCCTCCCAAGCAGACCTTTTTAAAGAATAATAACATCAGACCTTCTTTATGAACCATTTTCTGCACGATAGTAAATAAATAAATCTTATAGTTTAATATAACATGATAAATGGCATGAAAAAATAGCAGGATGTGGAGGATTTGGGGTGCCAGAGGGGGAAGCAGTGGGAAAATAGATTATAATTTTCAAAAGTTTATTAGGGAGGGCTTCTGTGAGAAGGTGGTATGAGCAAAAGCATGAAGGAGGTGAGGCACTGGGCCCTGCAGATAGCTAGAGAAGGAACTGCAGAGGCCCCATAGCAGGAAGGTGTCTTATATTCAGACAGCAGGAAGGAAAACAATGTTGCTGAAATGGAGAGTTTGGAGGAGAGATTAGGAGAGATGGTCAAAAAGACAATACTTGGATTTTAATTTACAAAAGATTTTCACATGCTATTTTTTTTTCCTATTTTTTTGCTTGCTTGTCCTGATATGGAGATTTCTAATAGTCAAGAATTTGGAACTGATTCTGCCAAAATTTCATGGCTTTCTCATCAAAATTTTGGTTCCAAAGAAGAAATTTTACATTTTTATATTGATGTTTTAAAAATTTTTTTGCCTAGGGAGTAGGGTAGAATGGAGATGGGAACTGTTCATAGACAGTAACACAGTGCATTGCCTAATTTCTATGGCAAATGAGATTTCTTTCTTTACCCTCTATATAGTGAGGTTGGCTGCTCCGTGTTCCAGTTCCCACTCTTGTCTCTGGAATTTTTTCTAGCATTGACCTTTGTCCCCCCCCCCCCCCCCCCAAAGCTGCCCGAGGACCAGTCCTCCCACCAGGCTTCTGAATTGGAGGTTTTTTTTTTTTTTTTTTAAAGATTTTATTTATTTATTCATGATAGTCACACAGAGAGAGACAGAGAGGCAGAGACACAGGCAGAGGGAGAAGCAGGCTCCATGCACCGGGAGCCCGACGTGGGATTCGATCCCGGGTCTCCAGGATCGTGCCCCGGGCCAAAGGCAGGCGCCAAACCGCTGCGCCACCCAGGGATCCCGAATTGGAGGTTTTTAAGTCAGATTGAAGTTACGGTTGTGTGAGTAGAAGGCAGTGGGTCTGGGAATGAATGTCTGATCTCTGCTTCTTGTGTGGATTAGTCTGGGATCAGCTGGCAGAGACCTCCTTCTCTAACTGGCAACAGAAACTATTGGAATATATTATAGCAATTCCCTTTTGAATTTACATATTTGCATTTAAGAGTGCTTTTTCAGCCAGGGCTGCTAAGTAAGTGGCACCTAGAAACACTCTCTAGATAAGAGCTGTGCCTGCAAGCCTCCTTCAGTAGATAGATCAATGCTGTTTTGGGATGCACCCTAAGGTGGTATCCTCACTCACCTGGAGAAGGGTTGTGATTGATAACTGATGCCTACTGTGGCACAGGAGGAAAGAGTAAGCACACACCTTCCATGTATTTGGCATTTCTGTCCTAGATCTAGTGAAAGAATGACTGCAATTGCAGTTGCCGGCATGGTTAAAAGCAATTATAGAAGGTCTTTGGGAGCTTGCAAGGAACAAATTCTGGTATCCTTCAAATGGTACCACAGAACCACTGTCACATAGTCTCCAAGTTGTGTAGAGTACCAGCAGTGACATGAGCTGCTTCATATGAAGCCTCAGCTTTGTATAATGATATATAACTGTATATACATAACTTCATATAACTGGATCCTGCCATCCTGTGACCGGAAAAGAGGTCCAAGAGCTGCTGCAGTCATTAAAAAATGGCACTGTGCTCAGAGAGACTGGTTTATATTGGTATGTAAGAGATTTAGAAGATGCTATCAAAGTCCAGAAGCATGGCTGGGATCTGTTCTAGTCGACTATAGTTAGAAGGCACTTGGGAGAAATTTGGGTTAGAGAACCTTTATGGGACTAGATGTTTGTGGAAAGCTAAGTAAGTGCTTAACTCTTAAATAATTCTCTGGATGTGTCCTTTGGTATAAGCCCCTTAACAGCAGGGGCTGTGTGTTACCTCTCGTCCCAGCTCCTAGCCAAGGCCCCTGTGGGCCCTCAGTATACATTTGTTGAACAGCAGTGAGCTCTTGTTGACCAATCCTTTGGCTTCTAAAGTCCAAACTAATCACTTGGTTCAGACATTTTTCCACTTAAGAAACTAGACATATGCTATGGAAAGATTGTTGCTCCCAGGTCAGTGTTTTTAGGTGCATCAGTAAATAGTATCATTATTTTCAAGGCTCTCATTTGAAATCTCTGGAAAATGATGTGTCCCTTCCAGGGAAGTTAGGAAGGTTAAATGAGAAAATTCACAGTTTCCAGAGGCCCCTTGCTGGAACATAATAAATGTTAGTTTCCTTTTCTCCTTTCAAACATCCTTAGGAAAAAATATAGCATAATCTACAAGATGAGAATAAGGTAATAAAATTCAAAATGGCTTTTGAAGTTTCTTAAAGTTGAGTACTCTTGCCTAGATAGAGTTTTGCTTTTTGTTTGTTTGTTTAAATGCCCCTTAAATCAAGCTAAGAATCAATTCAAACAACTTTTCAATTAATTTTGGCACAAATATTGCTAGTTTGCTCATTATGTTATTACTGTCTGGAATCCTGTTTTCTGGTTTAGTTTATGACTTTGGGAAAAACTCTTTGGTTTGATCTAATGTGGCTTTTGAGAATAATTAGACTTGAGTGAATTTCAGAGAAATTTTCCATGAAAGTTTTAACTGTTATTTTAGTTCTGTGCTACTCTTAAAATATTAAAGACATTGATACATATGTAAATCTTTTTTAAAAAAAGATTTTATTTATTTATTCATGAGAGACACAGAAAGAGAGAGAGAGAGAGAGGAGAGAGAGAGGCAGAGACACAGAGATAAAGTAGGCTCCCCACAAGGAGTAGGATGAGGGACTTGATCCTAGACCCCAGGATCACACCCTGAGCCAAAGGCTGACGCTCAACCCCTGAGCGCCCCAGTGGTCCTGATATATACGTGAATCTTTAAGAGGATTATAATCATGTTCACTATCCCTGACATTTGTAGGGTTGTCGGAAGATTCTCATCATAATTAAATACAGTTCTTTCAGTTTCTATATCACGGTGCCATGTCCACGTTTTTACTTCCAGGCAGGAAAATATAGCATAAGCTGAATGGCAAAATCTATCAGCCTTGCATAGCTTCTGAAAGAATATTTTTAGTCCTTAGAACAATCACATGTGACTGGTTTTTACTGAGTTTCTGGTTTGTATATGTATCAGACAACAAGAAGTGAAATATTAAGAAGATAAAAAAGGATTATTTAACCTTAATGGAGCTTATGTCTCCAAATTTACAGTTGTCTCCAGAGCAGTTATATTATGGAGGAAAAGGCCAAAGTTAATTCATGAATCAGAAATTATAAAGTCTACCAGAATAATACTGTTACTTCATAAAAATAGAGCACCAAATACTAAAAATTAAAAAATTTTATTAAAATGAATGGATAAAGAAGATGTGGTTTTTGTATACAATGGAATATTACTCAGCCATTAGAAATGACAAATACCCACCATTTGCTTCGACGTGGATGGAACTGGAGGGTGTTATGCTGAGTGAAATAAGTCAATCGGAGAAGGACAAACATTTTATGGTCTCATTCATTTGGGGAATATAAAAAATAGTGAAAGGGAATAAAGGGGAAAGGAGAAAAAATGAGTGGGAAATATCAGAAAGGGAGACAGAACATAAGAGACTCCTAACCCTGGGAAACGAACTAGGGGTGGTGGAAGGGGAGGTGAGCGGGGGGTGAGGGTGACTGGGTGATGGGCACTGAGGGGGCCACTTGATGGGATGAGCACTGGGTGTTATTCTGTATGTTGGCAAATTGAACACTAATAAAAAATAAATTTATAAAAAAAATTAAAAAAAAATAAAATGCTATTCCCTTGATTTTTTTTTAAGTCTCTAGCATCTATTTCAAATCTGAAATTTTAGCAGTTCTGATTGAGCTCAAATTTGCTTTTTTATATATTTGAGAATAATGTTCTTTTTCTTCCTCCTTCTTTCCTCTCCTCTCTTCCCCTTCCTGCCCTTCCTCCCCTCTCCTCTCCTTTCCTTAATAATCCTCCACCAACATCAGCCTGAACAGGAATGTAACAGAAATAAATTGAGTTCATGTTTAAAAATCTCAAAGGATTTAAGATACTCAGTTGAAAATTCATTAAAAGAAGGAAGTATTCCTTCAAATTATAAAAAATGGCCAGTTTGAAATTGTGCTTTTAAGAAACAATTTTAATGTCATGATGAATTTGAAACCGAATTGATATTCTATGGGAATATCTAGAGACTCCTTAAAATGCTTATAAGATTATCTAATAGGATTTCGGTTTTGCATTAAACTGTTGGAGATTATAATGAAAAGGTCAGTAATTCCAGTCAAAAAATCTTTAGATAGAAGTCTTTATCACATGTCAACAGAAATTATATGTGATTTCTGTTATGTTATACTATAAAGCTTCTCGATGTCATCACATTGTTTAAATCCCAATGGAAGGATTGGATACGGGTCAAGTCAAAGTTGCAAAATATAATAGGTAAAATTTGTGTTTACTGCCCAGAACTTCCATATTTGGTGTCTTTTTTTCATTCTTGATGTGAGTACCCACCAAACCCCAATTAACTGTCGATGTATAGTGCTTGTACATAACCCTCTATATACAAACCTGCTTACGGATATAGAATGGATAATAGATAGCTCAAAGTTTATTTAAACAAGTACGCTGGTGATTTTTTGGTATATCTTTGAGAAGTTAAAAGAAAAACAGGTTTTCTTTATTGCTATCAGTGATCACAGAAGGCAAATATCTAAAAATACAAGATCTGCACTTTGCATCAACCTAATGAATTACTGAGCCAGAGGAAGGCCTTGTGCATTACCTCGTCTGGCTCCTTTATTTATGGAGGTGATGGTGGTGGGTGGGTGGTGAGTGGGGCGGGAGGACTTAAGGCCTGGAAATGACGCAGTTTTGCCAGCCTCACACATGTAGTGTCAGTGGAAGATTGAAAGCCAGACTGCCTGGACGCTCACACAGAGCTCAGCCTTGTGAAAAGCAGCGTATCATGTGCTGATTAAGTGCCCACGCTCTGGAGTTAGACCTTCTGGGTTTAATTTTGACTCCAGCTCAACCGTTGCTATTTATTTAACCTGTGCCCCAGTACCTGTACCTATCATAGTCTTAGTGAGAAGATTAAATGAACTAAATGAAACGTATGAGCCTGACACGAGCACTAGATAAATGGTGATAACATCGTGTTGCCTTGAGGAGGCTGGTCTACTTTGCCTTTTGACCTATATTTAGAATCATCTCAGCGATTAGTAGTTTCAGCCTGTGCTGTGGTGTTATATGTTACTTTTTCAGCCCATTAGAGAGGCTATTCCTGTTGACCCATGACTTGACCCATGAATTAAATGCCATTTAGACCCACCATTAAAAGGGGCATTGGGCTATATATCCCTCGTACTTCTGTGTATTAAACTGAAGTTCATAGAAGCCAGTTCTTCAAGTATGGGGTAGACAGCCCTTTGGAAGAAGTTTTGCTGCCTGTTTCCAGGGAAACAGCCGTTTAGTTTACTTGGTATTTCTCTAATGGACCTTATTAGAATGATGAAGTCACACTTGATTTTGTTTTGTTTTGTTTTGTTTTTTTGCACCTACTAATTGTTGCTGCTGCTGAAACAGCGTCATGCTCTCCAGCCTGCTTGACTATGAAGACAGCTTGAGTAGCTGGAACTAGAACTACGAAGTTGTTCTTTCTGGTCTGGTTGGCAGACATTTCATCTCTTCATCTGTGTTAACCCATGAACTTCTTGTTCTAGGAATTATTCAAGTGTTTCCAGAAATGTAGTACTGTGGTTTCCCACTGCAATGGTTGTGAATTATAGTTGACATGGATGCTAAATTGTTTTTAATCTTGACATATCATTAAAAGATGTTCCTCTTATACCACCTCAGTGAATCACATCGCTCATCCAACAGACATTTTTTAAAGAAACACTGCCCCCTTGTGTTGTTTATGGTACACTCTTGAATGAGGGTAAATTTTAGAAAGAAATGCTTGTAAATTCTCTTAATTCTCCATTAGCATAGATCTCACTTAAAAAGTTAAATAATGTGTAATGTGTATAATATCTTAAAATATTGACAAGTGGTAACATAAAAAAACCAGGGTACCTGTTTCTTTTATCTAGTATTATAAGGAGCAGCACAACATTACATTTTAGAAAGTTTATAATCTATCTTTAGTGAAGTTTCTTTGTGTCTTTGTTTTGGTCTTCACACACCATTTTACCCAGAAGAAATACTACAACTATATTAATTGACTTTTAATAGTGCTTTATGGATGACAAAGAACTTCTGTTCATATGATCTCATTTAGTTCTCAAATTAACTGTGTGGGAAGAGGTATTATTATTATTTTCCCCACCGTATAGAAGCAAAAAGAATGATCATAATTAAGGTCTTTTGACCCTAATTGCTGAGCACCGTATAGAAGCAAAAAGAATGATCATAATTAAGGTCTTTTGACCCTAATTGCTGAGCCCTTCCTATTATAAAGCACCAATTGCTAAGACATTCAAAAGTCAGTATAGCAGTCATATGCTTAAATTGTTGAATCAGAATTTTCAAACCATTATCAAACTGGGGGTCTACTATAGTTTCCCAGTTTCATATTCTATACTTACCTCTTTGATTTATGAAACACAGCATTAGATTGCTATTTATGTCATTTGCTAAATATAATTTGTGGGGTAGTAAGAATTCTGTTAGGGTGCCAAAAAAGAAAAAAAAAAACAGATAAGCTTGCTTGTATTCTGTAAGTGTATTTTACAGTCAGACAAATCATTTGAGCTGAAGAAGTTACTCAGAGGGAAATGTACCTATAAAATATGCTAAAATAACATACAGATCAACTATTACAGAGCTAAAAGTTGTTTTTTATTTTTTACTTGAACAATGAATAAATAAATTCCCCTTGTTAAACTTTTTGACAATATGGGAAAAGCAATTAACAGGTTAAAGATCTTTTCTCCTTTCCAGAATCCCATTTTCTTCTTCAGAAGTAAAGACCGTTAGCAATGTGATAGACATTTTAACAGTTGGTTTTCTTTTTAAAGAATTAATTAAGGTATATTCTTATTTATTTGAGAAGGGAGGGGGGAGAGGAGCAGAGGGCAGACTCTGCTCTGAGTGTGAGCCAGTCCGGTGGCAGGGCTTGATTTTAAGGACCCTGAGATCATGACCGAACTGATATCAAGAGCCAGTCAGCTAACTGAGCCACCCAGGCTCTCTCCAGTCTATTTGCTGCTTGCTTACATGTATTTTATGCATAAGGACAAGTATATTATTTTTGAGGTCATGTGTAGGATTCATTTGCAAGTATTCTTCGGCTTACTGCTTTTTTTCACTTAGAATATATGGGAGATCTTTCCATATAAATGCATATAGATCTTATTTATGTTTTTTTTAATCGCTGCAAAGCAATTTATGATATTACTAGAATTTAATTCCTCCATCATTGGTGATTGTTTAGAATATTTCTTATTTTTCACCTCTACAAATGATTCAGGAATTGCTTTTTCCTGCATGTCTCTTAGAGAACATTCATAACTGTTTTTCTAGGATAGGTGCCTAAAATTAGAAACACTGTGTCAAAAGCTATACATATGTTGAGTTTGATAGATAAGGCTAATGTGACCTCCAAAAAGTCATTATATATTTATATTTTGACAAAGTATACCAGGGAGTATTGCTGCAGGAGAGCGTCTATTCCCAACACTCTTCTCTAAGCTAACTCATATTGCTATTTTATTTTTGCTAATGGATTAGGTGAAAAATTTTATTTCATTATAGTTTTAATTTACATTTTCCTAGTTATTGATGAGGTAGGGAAATTTAACATCTATTTGCCATTTATATTTTTTCTTCTAAGAATTGCTTGTTCATATCTTGATCCCTTTTTCTTTTTTTTTTTTAATTTTTTTTTCAATTTTTATTTATTTATGATAGTCACAGAGAGAGAGAGAAGGAGAGACATAGGCCGAGGGAGAAGCAGGCTCCATGCACCAGGACCCCGATGTGGGATTCGATCCCAGGTCTCCAGGATTGCGCCCTGGGCCAAAGGCAGGCGCCAAACCGCTGCGCCACCCAGGGTTGATCCCTTTTTCTTTTGAATTTCTGGCTTTTCATTACTGACTTAGGGGAAGTCTTTTTATACTTAGATTTAGAAAAGTCTACAGACTTTTCTTTGTCTACTTTAAAAATAAGGTTGTGTGGTCCTTCTTTTGGACAGAATTTACATATATATATTTTTTATGTTCAGATGCTAGTTTTTCTTCTTACAAAGCCTGTGGTTTTGTCTTCCTTAAACAAAACAGTGTTTTGTTTTCCTTTGGCTTTTGTGTTTGCCCTTCCATGACAATAAAATTATTGTCCAATGTTTTTATACTTTACGGTTTCATTTACTTCCTTTCCCCTCAAATGAATGGCTAATGGTCCAGATAGTATTTATGAAACAGCTTAATCTTCTCCACACTGATTTGAATATGGTTCTAGTATCTCAAAATCTAAATTACTATGTTTTTTTTAAAAAATATTTTATTTATTTTATTAGAGAGAGAGCACACACAGGCAGGGGAGAGGGGCAGAGGGAGAGGGAAAAGGAGAAGCAGACCACCCCTGCCTCTCCCACTGAGCAGGGAGCTCTAGGAAGGACTTGATCCCAGGACCTTCAGATCATGACCTGAGCTGAAGGCAGGTGCTTAACTGTCTGACCCACCCATGTGCCCCTAAATTACTATATTTTAAACTGTATTTTTGTATCTGGTGGGGCAACTTTGTATTCTTTATTTTTTTCCAGAAGTTTATTAAACTACTCAAGTACTTTTTTCTTTTCATATGTATTTTACATTCAGACTACTTGGTTTTATAAAGTATTTTGTCAAATTGTTGTTGTGTCAATTACATTAATTTGGTGAGACAGTACATATTTAAGACATTATGAATCCTCCCATATAGGAATTTTGCACATCTCTCTCCATTTATGTGTTTTTAAAAAAGATTTTATTTATTTATTTGAAAAAGAGAGAAAGTAGGAGCAAGATGAGGGGCAGAGAGGGAGGGAGAGAGGGATAGAAAAATCTAAGCAGACTCCCTGCTGAGCATGGGAACAGGGAGCTTAATATCATGACCCTGAGATTGTGGCCTGAGCCAAAACCCAGAGTCAGGTGCTTAACTGACCGAGCCACCCAGATGCATCTCTTCATTTATGTTTTTGATACAACTGGATATCCAATTGTAAAAAAAAAAAAGTCAGATGTTAATCTTATACTCAAAAATAAATTTCAGATGGAATAGAGAGGTAAATGTGAAAGTGATGTGTTTTTTACATTACTAGAACCTTTCTTGGGTATCTTATTTTTGTTCTAGTATCAGTGGAACATACTTTTCTGTGTTATTTTATAGTTGATCGTTGCTGGTATATTAGCAACCTATTAATAGTGTTTGTATTTTGATCCTGTATTGGCCCCCTGTAGAACTCTCATTAATGCTAATTACTGCTCAGCTGATCTTCTGAGAATTAATGATTTCCTCTATAAATAGTGTTGTTTGCGCAGCCTGGGTGGCTCAGTGGTTTAGCGCCACCTTCGACCCAGGGCCTGATCCTGGAGACCCTGGATCGAGTCCCACGTCGGGCTCCCTGCATGGAGCCTGCTTCTCCTTCTGCTTGTGTCTCTGCTCCCCCTCCATCCCTGTATCTCTCATTAATAAATAAATAAAATCTTTAAAAAAATTAGTGTTGTTTGTCTCTTTATAGTCTTTCTTTTTTTCCTTATTTGGGGACTTCCAGTACAGTTTTAAAAGCAGGGCTGCTAGATGGCATTCATGATCTGTTCTTGACTTTAACAGGAATACTTCTAATGGTTACCATTAAATGTCGGGTTTCCTGACATTTCAGACTTCACCTTATTAAGGACTTTCAGCTTTTATTTTACTAAGCACTTTTACAAGAGATTTTTTTAAGCCTTTCTTTTCTTGGCATAATTATGTAATTTATGGTTGTGTTTTTTGATCCTATGATATAATAATATAATGAATTACCTTAACTGGTTTGTTAAATTGAACCACCTTAGAATTTCTGGGATGCCTCAAGTGGTCAAGATAAGTTTTTTTTTTAAAGGTACACTTTTGATTTAATTTGTTGATAATTTATTTATTGCATTTGAACCTATGTCCTTAAATTTGTTTCTCTCCTTGAGTAATCTTGTTCAATCTTGGCATCACAGTAATGATTCCTTTATAAAATAACTTAAAAATACTCTAAAAGCTATTTATTTTATGTTCTGGAAAAGAATACTTGTCTACTTGAAGATTTGGTAAAACTATCTGAATGTTTTTACTTCTTGACAAGTAGATATTTGAGCACCTTTATAGTTTACTCTTTGATTATTGTCCTTTTCAAAATTTCTTCATTACACCGGAATAATTTTAGCAATGTGTATTCATCCAAAAAATGATTCAAGCATAGATGATCAAATTGATTGCAAGAACGGATTATTATACATAGCATTTTATTTCTACTTCATGTATATTTTATGTATCTGTAGTTGTATTTCCTTTTGCATTGATGACCTTATTTTGATCACACTTCAGAAGTTTTAAAATTTTATTTTATTCACCTTTTCAAAAAGGTGGCTACTGATTATATTGAAATTATTTCTATTTCTGTTTTTAATCTTTTTAAATTCATTTATTTTATCTATTTCTATTTCTGTTTTTATCTTTTTTAATTTATTTATTTTGTCTTTTGTTGAAACTTGTTTATATTATTTGTTATTAGCTACTGGAGTTTTAATCTCATCTCATTCATTTTTTCATTCTCTTGATTTCCAACAAGTGCAGTTGAGGCTTAGTATCCTTCCTTATATTATTGCTTTGGCTCACATACCACAGATTTTGATATGCAGTGTTCTTATTTTTCATTTATTTCTAATTAATTTATGATTTCTGTTTCTTTCCTTCCTTTCCCTCTCTAACTCCCCTCTCCTTTCTTTCATTCACTCTCTCCCTCTTTCCTTCTTTCCTTCACTTGCTCTCTCCCTCCTTTCTTTCTTTCTCCCTCCTCCTTCCCTTCCTTCCTTCTCTCTCTCTCCTCCCAACCATCCATCCTTTCTCTCATCACTTTCTATCCTCCTCCTTGCCTCTTGCCCTCCCTTCCTTCCTTGCTTTCTTCCATACTTCTTTTCTTCCCTCCTTTCCTTAAGAGTGAAGGATGCTTATAAGGGAGTGCCCTCAGGATCAACACCTGTGGAAGGGAGGTAAAGGAAGCCAGAGGGATGAGAGGGAGCAGTTGAGCTGGGAGCTGTAATGCAGTTCTAATAACAGCCCCAGCTGACCCCAAAGGGAGCTAAATGGCCTGCCAGAATTATCCTAAGTTTGTCCAAAATGGCAGCCTTTATATCCTTGCCTTGATCAATCATTGGATGTTGGCTTTTGGACATTGGATAAGGTGCTTCTCTTCATCTGGGCACTCCCTGGAGGGGCTGATAGATGAAGGCTGTCAGCTGACAGCTCTCCAGTTGTTGGAACATCTAGACCTTCTGTGAAAGGGGCCCTGTGACCACACCCACTGTAGTTTCCTGCATGCTTGACTCTTTCTCTGCTCACCATTCTTCCTCTTACCTTCTTCTGGGGAAATTTTTCTTCTTGAGGTGCATCCTTTAGAATGAGTATCCAACTAAGCAACTAGCTAACTTTCTACCTCCCTTCTTTCTCACTTGGCTTTGTATTCTACATCCATTCATCCTTTTATCTACGACTTAGTGCCCTGTGCTATACTTGGTGCATGATAGGTACTCAATGGATAATTGTCAAATAATGAACTTGATGCTTTTATTTGTCTTCTCCATTTTTGTTTATCCAGTGCCTAAAAGTATGGCCAACAAGTAAAGATCACAATTGTACCATGTACATAGTATACTCAGTTTATCTGAAAATACAAATGAAATTCCTAGATATGACAAAATCCAACCATGTGATGTTTTTTATAGCTTAGAATATTGAGACTCAATGTCATAAAGTAATTTAGTAAATTAGAGTAAATCAATCCTAGAGTTTGATTTTGAACCTAAGATACTTGGCTGATAAGTCAATCCCAGAACACTTGGGAATATTTTCCAATCACCAGCTTGGAGATCAGGGAGGCAGAGTTTTATTACCTGTTGTCCGTTATCCATCCATTCCCCCTTCCTTTCTCTCTCCAACACAGTTGCCCCTTCATGTCTTCATGCACATACCAATGTTCCATTTTTTCCATTGCTCTTGGGAATTGAGCTAGAAACTATGTTTGTAATTACACTATGATTTGGAAGAGGTAAAAGTATACTATGACTTATTTTTCCAATTTCGGGTAGAACTACATTTGAATAATTTGCAGTTTAGTAGCAAGGTCATGTAGTTTGTACTTGTATTATTTGTTTTACAGAAACATAACTTTGTAAACACAGGATACTTTGTGATTTTAGACCATCATGGGCAAGTTTGGGTTCCATAATCAAATAAGGATTGAGTAAGACTTTCAGAAGAAAAAAAATTCATTGACTGTATTTTAAAGGTCTTTTATATAAGATGATTTATATCTGGCAAAAGATGTGAGGTTCTGATTGAAAAGCAATCACATGGGAGCAGTATGTATTTAGTAAAACTGTGTAATCTGATAAGCTTTTCCCAGCTTACCTCCACTAAGCATGGTGGACAGGAATATAGTTTTCCTAGGAAGAGATGAGCTGTAATTTATTCTAATTGGCAAGGACAAATTTATGCTGCAGTTTCCAATATAGAGCACTTAACAAAAGGAACCATTTTCTTAAAAATATGCAAAATTCCTTCATTCCTTTCATTGATTAACCTGATGCTGTTTTATTTTTCACAAAAATCATCTCCAGCCATTGAGATATTACTTTGTGTAAGTTACAGCTAAAGGCTTTTCTCCAGAGTATTTATGACGGGTGAACAAAATAAATTATTTCTGAGAGTAAAAATTAGAGCTACCCCTCTGCACAACAGAAATTTGTCTTTTTTTTTTTTAAGATTTTATTTATTTATTCATGATAGTCACACAGAGAGAGATAGAGAGGCAGAGACACAGGCAGAGGGAGAAGCAGGCTCCATGCAGGGAGCCCGACGTGGGATTCGATCCCGGGTCTCCAGGATCGCAACCCGGGCCAAAGGCAGGCGCTAAACCGCCGCACCACCCAGGGATCCCCAGAAATTTGTCTTTTATATCCAGCTCCTCATTTTATGTTCACTGCCCTTGTTGCAGGCACAGACATGGATTTTTTCCCTGTTTCTCCATTCCTCATACCCATGCATACACCTATGTGTGCATACACCTGTCTCCCCCATCTCCTTCTTTGTGATTTACTGGTCCTTAGTTGTTGTTTCAGGTCCCTCTGGCCTGGCATCTGCCACTTGTGAGCCACACACAGATCAGTGGTAGCCCTTTGACTACCCAAGTTTTATGTGCGTAGGCTCCCTTTCTCTGTAGCTGTTTTTCTTTTGTCGACACATACTTTAACAATAGATTTGTTTTGTAGCTCAGCTCTCAGGAGTAGTAGCTCTCACTTTGTTCAATGGCAATTAGTTGATCTTCTAAATTCACTATTACACGCTAAGGGTAAAAAGCTAGAAGACTGTGTCTTATTTTCTGTAGCATATGAATTTTCATGTATAGATTTATAATCTAACTTCTGGAAATGGAGCATGTTAGACAGAGAAAGGCTGGAGGAAGAGGTTGTTTTGGACTTTTGTGTGGTCTGATGATGTCCCTCAAGTCACTAGTTTTATAGAGACTGGTAAACGTGGCTGTGCTGCACTGATTACATTAAAATTTATCTTAAGAAGTTGGGTCAGATATTATGTCGTTCATAGGGAAGTCTCTTCTTCCCTTCCTTTCTCTTCCCTTCCTTTCTGCCAACCCACCATTTTATGGATTATATCATAGCTTTAAGCTTTCCTTGTTTCATTCTGGCTATGAGTCAGGTCTGTGAAATTCTGATCAATTTTTCAACCTCATTTTCTCTATTTTGCATCTTCATCCTTAACTCTTCAGGGATATTTATTCAATTTAAATCTATAATTTTAAAGGTCTGAAATGTTCACAGTCACCTATTTCTGTTGTGATTATGTCAAGTCACTCTGTAATGGAATTAATATATGTTGCAAATGTAGATAATTCCAGTAAAGAAAAGCTTTTAATTATTTTTTTCCCCATAAATGTGGATAGTTTCCCTAATGCTCCATTTCAGTTTTGCTTGTAAGGGAAACATGAAGTATAAATATAAAGTCTGAGAATTTAAGAGGCTATATGGGCACTGATGTGCCAAATTTATTTGTGAATGTGCCGATTTCAGGGTCAGAAAAATAATATTATTTTTAGTTAGCAAAAATAGCTACTACAATTTAAATGTATTCTTGTGAGATGTTCATCATAATTATTGTTTAAAAGAATACTTAGTGAAAAAAAAGAATACTTAGTGTATTAGAATATATTTAATAATAAGTAATGATATTATATAAAATATCAAAACTTTGGAAGCATACCACATACTTAATGTGAATGGGAAGTTAAGAAAATGACATACTTACTCTGTGGAATATATTTACCTTTAAATTGTTTACAAAGAATTTGTATTCCATGCAAACTTGCATATATTAAGTGAAAACAATGAAATTGCAAACAGTGATTTAAAATACATGGAAAAAATGAGAAACATACCAAAATGTTTATAGCAGTTGCCTTTGGGTGACATTTCCCTTAGTCATAATGCTGTGCTTTACATTTGAAATTTTCAATTTTAAAAAAAAAATTATTTTTCAATCTGCTATGAAGACCAGATTGAAGTCCTAAGTCTTATATGGTTAGGAATCGAACAGCTTTTCAAGTAATTGGTCAAAAATCAGGTTTTACATTTAGAACCATAATTTAAAAATGTTTGATACTCTATATAGCCATTTTATATAGTTATATGCACTTGAGAGAACTATGTTTTCCTTGTTTGTTGGATAGCACTTAGGTTAAGTTAATAGAGTTTTTCAAAGCTTTTATCCTATTTTTTTCCATTTGTTTCTATCAAATGCTAATAGGATTGTCAGTTTTTGTTTTAGCCATTCTATTAGTGTATACTCTATCTTACTGTGTTTTTTTAAAAGATTTTATTTTATTTATTCATGAGAGAGAGAGAGAGAGAGGCAGAGACACAGGCAGAGGGAGAAGCAGGCTCCATGCAGGGAGCCCAAGTGGGACATGGGACTGGATCCCTGGACCCTGGGGTCACGCCCTGGGCCAAAGGCAGACGCTCAACCGCTGAGCCACCCAGGCGTCCCTTATTGTGATTTTAATTTGCGTTTCCATGATGAATGATGGTGTTGAACATCTTTTCATGGGCATATTAACAGTTTTCCTTTTGCATCATTATTTTGAAGGAAAAGGTTGTGTTTGTGAATGAAAAGAACCTAGTGGCCTCGAGTTTCTTTCTTTGCACTGGTATTCCAGTTTCCTGCCATCTCAGCCGGCTGTGGCTGTGCGCTGAAGTAATGCTGCCAAAGAAGAAATAAAAAAGGAAGCCTTATACTTGTATTGAATCAATTCATAAAACTTGGGGTGGAGAAGTTAACTTCTGTGTACAAGACTCCCTTCTGATTAGCAGATGGCTTTAGACTGCATCCTTAGGAGATGGGATCCTATTATAGCAGGTATAAAACTATCACTGCTCTGGGTGCATCTCTATAGAGTTCAAATCTTAAAGTCTGTCATTCCCTTAAAATAAATCCTGTGGGTACTCAGGTTTTTAACATAAAAGTATGGAATGAGCTCTTATATCACATGGAGTGTTTAGAATTATTTTAAAAATATGGTCTCTTTGAAATAGTATGTTTGTTCCCTGTGAGTTTTTTTTTTTTTTTTTTTTTTATTGGGAGATGTTAGATACATTTAAAAAGATTTACAAGGTGCTATTGTAACAGTGTAAATTGGAACTTGTGTGATGCATTTTCTGTTTTCACAAGGTTAGTTCCAGTCAAATAACAGTGAGTGCCATATATTTGTTTTGTACCTTTTTCTATGACCAGACCTTCATGCATATAAACACAAAAGACATAAAAATAAAATTCTATGAAATTTTAAGCTCTCTTAGTAGAAACATTTTTCTAGATATGTTTATTCTCCCTCTCTCTATGTGGCTATATATACAACACATATATTTACTTACTAAGTAACCTTAGGAAAGTAAATCTGATATATAGCCTTGAGTTCCTCTTTTATAAAGTAGAATAGTATTAATCTGGCTCCATAAAATTCTTGCAACAAACAGTAAAATAATAGTATGGAATATTTATGTGATAGAGTTTATCAGCTGAGACTGAGCTGGGTCTCTCATAGATTCTTATAGAATCCACCCCAGGGGTTTTAAGGGTGCTCTGGGTCAATAAACATAAATATCAGGGAAAGTTCAGGGACCCTAAAGTAATATCTGGTCTCATCTCTGATTTTCATAGGAGTTTTGTGTGAACAAATATGGATCCTGGTCATTACAGAGGTCCGACCGTCTACAGACATGTCTAAGGAAGGGGCTGAGTTAGAAGCCAGATTAAAAGGGAGGGCAAAGGAAACACTGAAAGAAAAATCATATACCTACATCTAAGAAATCTCATCAGACTTTATGAGGTATAGGGGAACAAATTTTGCCATCCCAAGATATGCCTCATTGACATTTTGATTATTTGTTTATTTGAGGTATGATTAACATGCAGTGTTTTATTAGTTTCTGGTTATACAATATAATGATTCAACAATTCTATATATTACTCAGTGCTCATTATGATGAGTGTACTCGTAATCTCCTTTATTTTACCCATCCCCTCATGCACCTCCCCTTGTTCTCTGTATTTAAGACACTGGGTTTTTGTTGTTGTTGTTGTTTGTTTGTTTTTGTCTTGTTAGCTTATTTTGTTTCTTAAATTCTACATGTGAGTAAAATCATATGGTATTTGTCTTTTTTTTGTCTGACTTATTTCACTTAACATTATGCTTTCTAGGTCCATCATGCTGTTGGAAATGGTAAGATGTCATCCCTTTTTATGACTAAATAATAGTCTGTATATTTATATCACTGTATATTTATATCACATCTTTTTTTATCCATTCATCTGTTGGTGGATATTTGGGTTGCTTCCATATCTTGGATATTAAATAATGGTAATATTTGGTTGGTAAATAATGGAGCAATAGACATAGGAATACATATCTTTTTGAACTAGTATCTTTCGGGTAAATATCCAGTAGTGGAATTACTGGATCATATGGTAATTCTATTTTCCAATTTTTGAGAAACTTCCAATAATGTCTTCCATGGTATTTGAATTCCCACTAACAGTGCACAAGGGTTCTTTTTTCTCCATATCCTTGCCAATAGCAATTTCTTTTTTTAAAATTTTAATCATTCTGATAGGTCTGAGATGATATCTCATTATAGTTTTGATATGCATTTTCCTGATAATTAGTGGTATTAAACATCCTTTCATTTGGCTGTTGGCCATTTCTATGTCATCTGTCTAGTTTTTAATTGGATTATGTGGTGTTTTTTGGTGTTGAGTTATATAGGCTTTTAATATATTTTGGATATTAACCCTTTAGTAGATATATCATTTGCAAATGTCTTCTCCCATTCAGTAAGTTACCTTTTTGTTTAGTTGATGATTTCCCTTGCTGTACAGAAGCTTTTTATTTTATTATAGTCTTAACAGTTTGATTTTCTTTTGTTTTCCTTGTCTGGGAAGTCATATATAGAAAAATGTTTCTATGGACAGTGTCAAAGAAATTGCTGCGATGTTTTCTTCTAGGATTTTTATGGATTCAGATCTCATAGTTAGGTTTTTAATCCATTTTGAGTTTCCTTTTGTGTGTATGGTATAGGAAAGTGGTTTTGTTTTTTAGGAGTTTTTTTTATTACTGATTTCCTGTCATTGCTAGTAATTGGTCTGTTCAAATTTTCTGTTTCATTCTGATTTAGTTTTGGAAAGTTATATATTTCTAGGAATTTATCCATCTCTCTAGGTTGTCCATTTTGTTGGCATAGACTTTTTCATAATGATCTCTTTTAATCCTTTGTATTTCTGTAGTGTTGACTGTTATATCCCCTCCTTCATTGCTGATTTTATTTGAGTCCTCTTTTTCTTTTTTCTTGATGAATCAGGCTAGAATTTATCAGTTTTGTTGATCTCTTCAAAGAACCAGCTCCTGCTTTCATTTATTTGTTCTATGGTTTTATTTTGTTTTGTTTTTAGTTTTTATTTCATTTATTTGTGTGTGCTCTAATCTTCATTATTTCCTTTCTTGTACTGGCTTTAGTTTAGGTTTGTTTTTTGTTCTTTTTAATAGCTTATTTAGGTGTAAGGTTAGGTTGTGTATTTCAGATTTTTCTTGGTCCTTGAAGTTGGCCTGTATCACTATAATCTTCCCCACTTAGAACAGCTTTTACTATAGCCAAAAGATTTTGGTGTGTTGTGTTTTCATTTTCATTCTTCTCCACATATTTTTTTAATTTCCTCTTTGTTTTCTTGATTGTTCTGTTCATTGTTTAGTAGCATGTTATTTAGCTTTCAGGAAGATGTGTTCTTTCCAGATTTTTTTTTCTTGTAATTTTTTCTAGTTTCATAGCGTTGTGTTTGGAAAAGATACATGATATGATTTTAGTCTTTTTTAATTTATTGAGACTTGTTTTGTGGCCTAACATGATCTGTTATGGAAAATGTGTCTTGTGCTCTTGAAAATAATGTGTTTTTGATGGGAAATTCTGAATATACGTTAGGTCCATTGGATCTAATATGCATTCAAAACCACTGTTTATTTGTTGATTTTCTGTCTGGGTGATCTATCCATTGATAGAAGTGGGGTGTTAAAGTACCCTACTATTATTGTGTTACTGTCGGCTTCTTCCATTATATCTGTTAATAGTTGCTTTATGTATTTAGGTGCTCTGTGTTGGTGTATTGATACTTACAATTGTTACAGCTTCTTGTTGGATTATTTTCTTTACCATTATGTAGTGTTCTTCTTTATCTCTTATTACAGTCTTTCATTTTTTTTATTTTTATTTTTTAAAGATTTTATCTATTTATTCATGAGAGACACAGACTGAGAGAGAGGCAGAGACACAGGCAGACAGAGAAGAGGCTCCATGCAGGGAGCCCGATGCAGGACTCGATCTTGGGACCCCAGGATCACGCCCTGGGCTGAAGGCAGGCGCTCAACCGCTGAGCCATCCAGGGATCCCCACAGTGTTTGTTTTAAGTAGTTTGTTTGCCCAATATGAATACTGCTATCCCAACTTTCTTTTTACTTTCATGTATATGATAAATGGTTTTCCTGCCCTCACTTTCAATCTACATGTGTCTTTAGGTCTGAAATGAGTTTCTTATAGGCTGCATATAGTTGGATCTTGCTGTTTTATACACTCAGTCATCCTGTGTCTTTTGTTTGGAGCATTTAGTCCAGTTACATTTAAAGTAATTATTGATAGGTATGTATTTATTATCATTTTGTTACATGTTTTATGGTCATTTTCATAATTCCTCTCTGTTCCTTTCTTGTTTTGCTCTCTTCGCTCATAGTTTGATAGCTTTCTTTAGTGTTATTCTTGGATTCTTTTTCTTTATTTTTTGGTGTATCTATTTCAGGTTTTTGATTTGTGGTTACCATTAAGTTTATATAAAACATCTTGACTAATTTCTGTAGATATAAATGATTTTACTATTTTTGTGCTTTAGCCTTCATACTGGTTTTATAAGTGATTAATTGACTACTTTTTAAAAAGAATTATTTATGCATGAGAGACACACACACACACACACACACACAGAGAGAGAGAGGCAGAGACACAGGTAGAGGGAGAAGCAGGCTCCATGCAGGGAGCCTGATATCGGACTGGATCCCAGGACTCCAGGATCATGCCCTAGCCTGAAGGCAGGCACTAAACTGCTGAGCCACCCAGGGATCCCCCTAATTGACTACTTTTATTACATGCTTGCATTTACCTGTGAATTTTTTTCCTTTCATAATTTTCATAATTTTCTTAATTCTGATTATGCCCTTTCCTTTCCACTCAAAAAAATATTTTTAACATTTCTTATAAGGCTGATTTAGTGGTAATGAGCTCCTTTAATTTTTTTTTTTTTTTTGTCTGAAAAACTCTTTATCTCTCCTATTCTGAATGATGATCTTGTGGGGGTAGAATATTATTGGTCATGGGCTTTTTTCTTTTCAGTAGTTTAAATGCATCATACCCCACTCTCTTGTGCCCTGCAAAGTTTTGCTGAAAAATCAACTGATAGCCTTATAGTGTTTCCCTTGTATGTAACTATTTTCTCTTGCTGCCTTTAAAATCTTCTTTATCATTACTTTTTGTCATTTTAATTATTATGTGTCTTGGTGTTGACCTCTTCCTGTTTATTTTGTTGGGTGCTGTCTGTGCCTCCTAGATCTTGTTCTCTATATTCCTTCCCCTGATCCTGCTGGGGTTGCTTGCAAGGTTTTTCAGGGCAGGAGCTATTTTGAAGGGATGCCTGCAGAGTGAGGCATGTTGGATGGGGTGGATCCATAGGAGAATGTAGGGGCAGGGTGAACAGTAGCTAGAAAGATGGGGGGAGAGCATACCTGCTGATTTCTTTTTTTTTTTTTTTTTTAAGATTTTATTTATTTATTCATGAGAGACACACAAAGAGAGAGAGAGAGAGAGGCAGAGACACAGGTAGAGGGAAAAGCAGGTTCCCTGCAGGGAGCCTGACATGGGGCTTGATCCTGGGTCTCCAGGATCAGGCTCTGGGCTGAAAGTGGTGCTAAACCGCTGAGCCACCCCGGCTGCCCATACCTGCTGATTTCTGCAAGTGTCTTGGTATCTGGGCTTGAGGAGGGTGGGAAATGGTGCCCACCAATACTTCTGGTCTTGGAGAAATCTCTCCCAGATCCCTGCTCCTCCAGGACACATTCCAAGATTAGTAAATAAATGTCCTATATTCCAGACACATTTCAACTGTTGCTTCTATGCTGTCTTGGTCAGTTTTTTTGTTATCCTGCTCTTTAAAGGTGGGAGCTCAATTTCCTGTTGCTCACTGGCCTCCTAGAGTGAAGCTAGTTGATTTTTAAAATACCCAGAGTTAAGCCCCACTGATTGAAAAAACTCAGAAAGTTAAGCCTCATTGGTTTTCAAAACCAAAATATTATGGGGACTCATCTTCATGCTTGGAGTGCCTGGTATAGGGTCTTATCTTTTACTTCTCTGTGCTTGTGTCCATCCCATTTGAGGTGATAGTCTTACCGGGGGTTAGGCTGCCAACTGCATCCTTGCGCCTCCTCTCTACAATTAGCTGTAGAAAGCCTGCTGTGCAAGTCTCTGGTTAGTTTTCACAGTTGCAGTGTTGTGGCTGTTATCTCGATGTGTCCATGGGATAAGGTAAGCTCAGGATTCTTCTACTCCACCACCTTCCCAGAAGTCCTCACATATTGATTATTTTGAGCTGGCTATTTTTAAGACACTGCAGACGCAAGAGTATCTCTGAAAAGTAAATAAAAGTTATCCTTTTGTAACAGACATTGCATATATAAGAGAAATCTCCACTTATAAGAGTGTCTCCCTGGCTACACCAGAAGGTGGGGGATGAGTCTGAATCTCTAGAAACTGTTACCAATGAAGAAAGCATGTATTTAAATTTGCATTACAATTTTACTCTCATTTACTGTGCTTTTCCTAGTAACCTCCCACAATTGTCTCCCCACTCCCAACAACTTTTGTCTTTATTTAAAGATGGTATTAAGGGTGATGGCTTAGGGCATTTTGGAGAGTTTACTCAATTTTCCTGAGTCTCTTCTATGTATTCAAGAGGAGGTATACATATTATTAAACTTTTGTTTGATTTTCTCCTATTAATCTCTCATGCCATTTTAATTCTTAGACCAGCTAGAAGAATCTTAAAGACTAGAGAAAACTTATTCTCCTCAACAGAGGTTCTGGAGGTTAGGAAGAAGCTGTAGTTTATGATAGATTATGAAGCTGTTCTTGAGATGAGCTCCCTTGTGGATGCCTTTTAAAAGCCTTTATGTATCTTATGGAGTATGCTACACGATATAGAGGGAATTGTGTTTCTAGAGGCCCTCTGCAAATTTAGGTATTAAGAAACGACGGGTGGAAAGGGACCAGACAATGTACTGTTGAGGGTGGGGATCTGTATCAGCACAAGTGGACAAGAAAGAGTGGCAGACAGGATACTCAAGATCAAGCTTGGGTCAGGACTGTCCCAAGGATCACTATATTAGTTTGTTATGGCTGCCATAGCAAAACAAAACAAAACAAAACAAAACAAGGACTGGTTGACTTTAACAATAGAAGTGGATTTTCTCATGGATCTGAATGCTAGAAGTCTAAGATCAAGATGTGAACAGGTTTGGTTTCTTCTGAGACGTCTCTTCTTGGCTTAACAGATGGCCATCTTTTCCCTATGCCTTCACATAGTCTTTTCTTTTTGTACACAAAATGTCTGTGTCCTAATCTCCACTTATTATAAGGATACCAGTCATACTGGATTAAGGCCCACCCATATGACCTAATTTTCACTAATTAGCTCTTTAATGGCTCTATGTTCAAATATAGTCACATTCTGAGGTACTGAGGGTTAGGACTTCAATATATGAATTTAGGAAGGACACAATTCAGCATGTAAGAGTGATCTGAGTATGACATCAGCATCCATATTAAGTTACCACAGATATAATGGAAGTAACAAACAGAGTACAATAGCAACAGGAAGAGTTGAGCAGTGGAACCTTACAGTCTGTGAGGGTCCCCCAATCAGCAACTAGAAAGACATGGGGGGAGAAATATGGTCCTGTAATTTGACATATAGGGCAAATGGTCTAACAATTTGAAAGAAATCTGTGATGGTGTCCCTTCTCAGGCTCTGTAGTGCATGTGTTCTAGGATAGCACGTAGTGTCAGAATAATTGCAAAGAATGTCAGTAAAAATTTAAAAGTTAAAGTATTTTTAACATTATTTCTATCTGTACTGGTTCTGAGTTGGAAATAGCTTTAGAAAATGTTCTCTTTGGTTTTCATAAAAGTTCTCATATATATCATTTTTCTTCAAAAAAATCTGTGCAGGAGACAGAAAAAAAACATTTTCAGTGTTAAACAGATAAACAGATTTAATCCGAAAAAGTTAAGATGACTTGTCCTTAGTCATAAACCAGGAACCAAGAGAACTAAGATTCAAAATGCATCTTAGTACATAGACATATATAATACATAGACAATATAGTACATAGTGTCTTGGTGTCTTAGCTCAGGCTGCCATACAAAATACCATTGACGAGGCAGCTTAAACAACAAATGTATTTTATTGCAGTTCTGGAGGCTGGAAATCCAAGATTAGAGTCTTCTTATAAGGGCATTAATCCCATCTTGAGGGGCTCGCCTTCATGGCCTTATCTCAATTTAATTACTTCCCAAAGGTCCTATCTCCAAACACTGTGAGTTAGGGCTTCAGTGTATGAATTTGAAAGAGGTGGTGGATACAATTTAGTCCAAAGCACATAGGTAGTATAAGTAAAATATGAGGGAAAATAGTCATAAACAAATATAGAATACTGCTTTAGGCATTAGACTATTTTCAAATAAGTTTATTTGCTTTGTATTTATAAAATGTAAGTCATCAATTTTGGTGAAACTTACATACAATTTTTTATGCAATTTCTATAATAATGTGGTTTTGGTATATACTCTGAGATGCTTTCTTTCCTTCTTTCCTATTCTGATCAGCAAGAAATGCATATTATTGAGAGCTAGTTTGGGCCTTTTCTTTCTATTTGTGTGTTTTATTATTTATCATGTATTTTCCCCAGTACTTTGAAGGGCCTGGTAGGTGGTGCCTTACAAATAAGGTGAGTGCTGCCTCATGGTTCCATGCAGAGATGACTGGCAGGGACAGTTAATTCAACAGGACATCCAGTTGTGTTGAATCTGGAAAAAGGCCTTTGTCCCCAAAGCTTGAGGGCATGGACCAGGTGAATGTTTTGGAGCTTTATTAAGGCCTGCTTCTTAGATAAGAGCTTCAGAGAGGAGTGCTAAAGCAGCCTAAGGTATTTGCTCAAATATGAATAAGAATATAGTGTTTTGAAGGTGATCTTACTAGTTGGATTTGTTATCACATAAAGTAGCAGAGACACCACATTCCTGTAAATAGAGGAGGTCATGGAGTCTTTTAACTTTTATTGTGAATGTCTTTTTAAGTTACATGCTTAATTAAAGTATTTGCAGCAGACTAATTTACTTTTATTTATGTAATAGTACTTAGGTAACTCTTACTCTTTGCTGGGCCCCATTCCATGCAGTGGCAACTCTATGAGCCAGGAACTATTATCCCTTCTTTATAGTTAATGCACTGAAGTGTCTTGCCCCAGGTCACACTTAGCATTTAGTGTCTCCCAAATCAAATGAAAAAAAAAAAAAAAGACTTTATAGAGAAGAGGATTTTGCTCCATGTTCAAATGTTATAGAATCTCCTACTGTGCACATTTAGCTAATATAAGTTAAACCATATGCAGTTGACCAAAAAAAAAAATAAATAAATAAAAGCGGACGTGGGGAGGAAAGGATAAATTGGATAGAAGTGGTGATGAAAAAGGTGATGAGAGCACCTTTTTCTTATTCCTAATCTTAGACAAAAAAGCTTTCCATAATTTGCCAATAGAAATTATGCTTGCTATAGTGTTTTCTTCTATCAAATATTTTTGTGCATTTATTGAACTGTTTTTAGAATTCTTTTTTTATTCTTTATTGTGGAAAATTATACTGAATGATTTTCAAATGTAAAACTAATCTCATATTTCTGGAATACTACCTAGAGTCATGCTGTATGTTATGTTTTTTATATATTACGGGATTAGGTTTGCTGATATATATATATATATATATTATTTATTTATTTATTTTTTTGGTTTGTTGATATTTTAATGAGGGGTTTTGCATCCATGCTCAATAGAAGTTCACTTACGATTTTCCTAACTTGTGATGCCCAATTAGGTTTTGCTTTATAGTGACCTCATAAAATGAATTGAGAAGTATTTTCTCTTTTTTTTTTTTAATTTTCTCTTTTAATAACTTCTGGAAGCATTTGTGCAAGATCGAGATTGATGTTTCTTCCTCGAACATTTGTCTCTGGTGATGTTATATAATCCCAGAGATTTCTTTATGTGAAGGTTTTAAATTACTTAATTTAAAACTTAATTATTAAAAAATATATATTATTTAATATACATAATATATTAAATATATTAAAAATACTTAATATATTAAAAATACAAGAAAATTCAGACTTTCCTTTTCTTTTTGCTGAGTTACGCTTTTCTAGATATTTGTCTACATCTAAATTTTCAAATTTATTGGTATAGGGTTTTTCATGAAATCGTCTCATTATCTCTTTCAATATTTGTATGATCTGTGGTGTGGTGTCCTCCTTTTCATTTCTATTATTGACCTTCCTGATACTTATTTTTTTCTTATTAGTCTTGGGTAGGTATCTTTCATTCATGGCTCTGCAGAAGACTATTCCCTAGTTTTTCCAAATGTGGAGATTTTCTTTTTGTTGTTATTGAATTCTGGCTAATTTCTTTGTGGTCATAGAAGATACTCTGAAAGATCTCAATTCCTTACCTTTGTTGAGATCTGGTAAATGGATCAACATATGTTTTATTTTGATAAATATTGCCCTGATGTTGTATCATTCTTGAAAATAATATATATCCTGACATCTTGGGGAAGGATTGTGTTTGTATATGTATAGCATATATATATAGGATATATGCTATATGCTATACATACATGTACACACACACATATAAATTCGTGTGTGCACAAGTGCACACACACATAACATAAAGTATGTCAGATCTTTACTGGCTTTTTAAATGTTTTATATCAGTTATTGAGGGAGATATATTAAAGTCTTCCACTCGCGCACATTTATTTTATGTATTTGAAGCTACATTATTGAGTACATACTGTTATAAGTCCCTGGTGAATTTATTAATCATAATTTTTTTTTGTACTCTGACTTTCTTTTAGATTAATCAAGTTTAAAAAATTATTCCCTTTTCTCCAATCATCTTTTTAGTTACACATAATTTTTTTTATTATCTTAGTGGTTACCTTAGTATTTAAAATATGCATTCATTGATGAATAAAGTCAAATACAAATTTGTATTTTTCCACTTCCTAGACATGTGCTCTACTTAAGGTATTTAAACTATGTTTACTCTCCCTAATCTTGCCATTGATGTTATTTTTTTTAAAGCCATTTTAATCCTACTGTACTTAAGTCTTCATAAAACATTATTATTGTTTATTACTATTAATAATAACTTAGATTCTTCTTCATACTTACTATTTCTGGTGTTCTGCACTTCTTTCTCTACTTTCCCCTCTGCCAAAAACTCTGCTGGGCTCTCTTTTTAGGGCTTTTTCTTTGCTAGGAATTCTGGTCTTTAATATAATTGTTAATCTGCAATTGACAGATACCTCAAGGAAAAATGAATTCACAGAATATTGGCTTACTCCTTTATGTTTTTTTCTGTCCATGATCTTGTGTCATCAATTATTGTTTCTATGTCTCTGATCATTACTATTAGTAGTAGTAGTATTAATATTTTATCCCATGTTTCTTGTTGTTCTCAGCAAGACTTTTCTGCAAGCTATGTTTTTGCCATAGCTAGAAAGGAGAAATACACACTTTTTTTTTCAAAGTTCAATTTGACAGAGTTAGATGTTAAGTGAAGTGCATAAATAATTCTAATTTAGAACAAAATATAGAAATGATTTGCTTAATCAGGTATTTATTAATTTAAAGATATGCTGGGTACCTAACCTTGCCAGGTCATATTCTATACTAGATAAATATTGATAAATGAGACAAACAAGACCTCCTAAGTTCACATTCTTTTGGAGGGAGTTCAAATGGAAGGAGACAGAGATAATGAACATATAACATAAATCAATGGGATAATTTTTAAAAATATTTTATTTATTTATTTTATAGAGACAGTGAGCATGAGCAGGGGTAGTGTCAGGCAGAAAGAGAGGGAGAAGCAGGCTCCCTGATGAGCAGGGAGCCCAATGTGGGGCTCGGATCCCAGGAACTGGGGTCAGGACCTGAGCTGAAGGCAGATGCTTAACCAGCTGAGCCACCTAGATACCCCAAATTAATGGGATACTTAAGAGAATTGTAAATACTGTAAACCAAACCAAACCAAACCAAACCAGGGGATGTGATATATAGAGACTGGCTGTGGGGTGGAATCAGGCTGTTGCTGCCTGAGTACTCAGTGGGGTTAGGAACATCTCCAAAAAGGTCATGTTTGAACTGAGAACTGAATGAAAAATAAATGGCCTTGTACTAATTTATGGACAGAGGATTCCTAGAAGAAACAGCAAGAGAAACAGCCCAAAGGTAGAGATTATCTTGCCATGTTCAAGGAACATACAGAAGTCTAGAGTGGCTTATACATAGAAGATGAGATGATACCTGAGATGTGATTGAAAAGAATAGCTACAAGGCTCAGATCATATATGTGGACTTGTAGATCATGGTTGGGATGGGGAGGGGGGTTGAATTTTATTTGAATGCAGTGGATATCTAAGAGGGTTTAGTATAAGGAAATAATATGGATTATGTTTCAAAATAACTCTGACTGTAGTGTTGAGAATAGTTTATAGGGCACTGGAGAGGAAGTAGGGAGATCAGGTAAGGGCTATTGTAGACTTCTGGTTAAATATGGTTCATTGGACACTTGTATTTTTCTTTGTTCTCTCCTGTAACTCCACAAAAATGACAGAAAAGGGACCAAAGGAATGAACTCAGGAAAAAGAAAATCCCTATAGGATGGGAGACAACAATAGCTGCCTTATGTGTATTGGACAGAATAGAGATTTATTCTCTGGAGCTTTGGGTGTCATCCTGAAAAAACCTGAGATTAAATGAAAATGTTTATATTGAATGAAAAGCTTTTGGCTCCCTCTCTTACTCCACTTGGTGAGATTACTCCTAGACAGGCTTATACTTCCCAGACAGGAGATTGCAGCATTCATCTCTGAGGAAATTTAGCAGTTTAAGATTTTATGTCTATTAGACTTTAGTGAGAGGCACTGTTTAGCATCTCCTTATGCTTTTTATCCAATTAAAATAATTTACCGGGTGATCTAAGAACACTTAAACTACCCAGAGGCTTTGATAATGGTTATGGCAACTATATCATAACTTTAATCCTTTCTTAAGACTGAGTTTTAATGAACCTCCCTAATTCTAGGACTTTCTCAATTTTATGTCTTATTGCTTGTGTTTGAAAATTAGTTACCCCCTAACATATCCTCAGATTTCTGGACTCTTTCTTTCATTCTTTTCATTCCTGCTTGAAGGCTGGATAATCCTTTTTTTATTCTCATCTGTTTCTTAAATCTTGTCAAATACTATGCACAGAAACCTGTCACAGAATTCAGTTCTATGTTTCCTACCTCTACCTTTGGAACTGTGAAATCAGTAATAACACAATCTGACTCCTAGTTCATAGTTTTACCAACTATTTTGTAATTATATAACATGAATCACCATCTTTCCTGCCTCTCATATCAGTTTTTTTTTTTTTAGATTTTATTTATTTATTCATGAGAGACACAGAGAGAGAGAGAGAGACAGACAGACAGAGACAGAGACAGAGAGGCAGAGACACAGGCAGAGGGAGAAGCAGTCTCCCTATAAGGAGCCTGATGTGGAACTCAATCCCGGGATTATGCCCTGAGCCGAAGGCAGATGCTCAACCACTGAGCCACCCAGGTGCCCCTGGAATAGCAATTAAAAAAAAAATCATTACTAGTATTGAGAAATTTCTGGAAGATAGAGCAAATAAAGAGAGGAGGACATTTCTTGAAATTCTATTTTCAGCCAAACTACTGATCAAGCGTGAAGGTAGTATAAAGATATTTCTGCAGGCAGGGCCTCAAATCTTTTGCCTCTGATGCACCCTTTCTTAGAAATTTACTAAGAAATTTCCACCAAAACAAAGATGTAAACCAGGGAGATGACATGGGGTCCTGAAAATAAGGGCTACGACATTAATAAGACGCCAAGGGAATTTCCAGGATGAAGTTGACTGAGATACCTAAGACGTCTAAGTGCAGAGCGTAGGTAGAGAGTTGGCCCTATGAGTGGGACTTTCAGGGGAGAGGTCTGGGCAGGAAGCACAAATTTAGGAGGTTTCAGGTATTAAAGCTGTGAGATTGGATCACAGCAGGACTGAAGAGGCAGTTCAAGGATTGAGTCCCAGGATACTGTTAAGTTTAGGGAGAAGAGGGGGAGACAGTACAAGAGTCTGAAAAGAGGCATCCAGGAAAGTAAAAGAAAAACCAGGAACACTGGGTGTGCCGGAAATCAAATGAAAACTTTTCAAGGTAGAGAGAGTCCTAAATGCTGCCAATAGATCAGATAAGATGAAACCTGAGAACTGAACACTGGGTTTGGTAATGTGGAAGTCATTCATGACCTTGATAAGGACAGTTTTGTGGAGTGGATAAATGAGGGTGGCATAAAACTGTCTGGCTCAGGGTTAAATTGTATTTTGTCATATATATTATATTTATGTGACAAATATATTAGTATAAAATATATTTTATAATATAGAATATGCATTTTAAATAACACTCTTTCATGTTTTTGTGACTATTAAATAATATATATTCATTGTATAAAATTTAGAAAATAGAGAACGTACAAAAAAGAAAATATGAATATCCACAACCACGGGAAAAAAACAAAAGTAAACGTAAAAAGAAGTAATGCTCTTAGTCCAGAGATAAGAGATGCCAGTGATGTGGAAGAGAGGAGTGATGGTGGAGGTAGGAAGCCCTAGAGATAGATGCTGGTGTTGGTGGAACAGGCAGGCCTTGCTGAGGGGCTGGCTCTGGGCTTCAGAGAGGGCAGGGAGGGGCTGAGATCCACTCAAGGACAGGCTTTGTGAGTCTTCACTAAATACCTCTCAGAAATCCTTCAGGACTGTTCTGGTGCATTTTTTTTTTTAATGAAAAACTCTATTTTTCTTAATTAAGGATACACTTTAAATGGCTTTGTTTTGAAGATAGGTTTACCACCCAAATGACTGTCTGAAACATCAAACATCAACATCAGGACTTTGTGTCTTTTGCTATATGTGAAAATTGGTGGCTCTTACCCATTCATCCTCTTGGTGACTTCCATGTCTCGGTGGCCGTGCTTTCTATGCTATAATTCTTTTTTTCTTTTTTTCCAACACATTTTACGATTTTGAAAATTGTTCTTAAATAACTTACATGTATTTTGAAATTTAAAAAATGGGAAAAACCTTATTTGACATTATATGAAAACTGAAATGTCCCATCAGTCTTTCGCCTTAAGGTTTAAGGTAAAAATGAAACAATAAATATACATTTTGAAAAAGGAATTATTAAAATTGCACCTTTCATTAAAATTTCAAGTCCTAGATGAGGGACAAGGGAACATGTAGCAGAGCTTTATTAGCTTGATTCTATTTTAAATGATCTTAAATTGGTTCTAATGAAACCCTAGATTTTTTCAGTATCATAATGAGTCAAGTCTTATAAGATGAAAGTAAAACCCTTTTTGATAATTATTTGCATATTGTTCAATGAGAAACAATGCAAGAAACAAGACCCACATTCTCATCTAAGCTCTGATGTTAATCAGCTCTGTTTTTAGAGAAAGATAAGCTAACATCTTTGCCCCTTGGTTTGTTGGATGCTGGTTTTCCAGACAGGGGATCTTCAGAAATATGAGTGCCATCGTTGCTACATCATATGCAGGTCATTTAATTCCTGATTCACACTATGTTGAAGGGTCTCCAGCATTAATAATGTAGAGAATAGTCAGGGCTTAGTTTCTTCTGTTTATTCATTTTGGGATTGTGTTAACAATGGGGTGACTGAAATTTCTTCTTTCAGGATCTTAGAGTGAGATCTTAAATCCTTTCAACCCAGGCTTGCGCTCATTCCTCACCTGTTCCATCACATTACGTTCTGTTCCTTCTCTTTGCTATGTGGATCACAATAGTGAGTAAGAAAAATCCTAAGGCCAATTAATTTCCAGTGCGACTATGCTGTGGTTATGTCTCCTTCAAGTGGAGAATCAATGTATTTTGGTTGAATGTCGGGTCTCGCAAGGAAGATACTGAGGGTGATAAGACTTATAGGACGCAGTGCAATTCTCAAAGAATTTATAATCTCTGTATAAGTAGAGATAGGGCAAGCATGCATAAAAAACCAGCCAGCAGCATGAAAACTGATGGGGACAATAAACACTATAAGAATTCACATCCAGGTGCAATCATGGCGAGCTAGTAGAGTCAGGAAAAGCTGCCAGGGTGTGACTGGGTATAATTTTATAGATTTAGTTAAATGATAGGAAATGTCAGGAATTAAGAGTGGGGAAGAGATGGCATGAGTGAAGATCCAAGAGCGGTAGTGGGAACAATAGTAGTAAATAAACCAGAATAATTATTATAATTAAAGACTTCATCATTGTTAGCTAATCATGAACCATTTCTATCCCTGTCCCCATTACCATAGCTGTGGCCCCCACAGTACGAGATATTTGCCAGCAGAACATTTAGAAATGTTTATAGTTCTCAGTATTCCTCCAAACCACAAGAGTCAGACATTGTCCTAAAATGGATCCCTTTCAGAAAGAAAAGCTTTCACAATGATTGTGCAACACCCCAGATTTACATTACTTCCTGAGTACCCAGCCATCTGTGGTCTTCCCAGTACATCATAGCATTTCTCCTATTCCTAGGACAACAGCATTTGAAGTAGAGCTGGAAGGAACATTATCAGCAGGTCTTGCAACCTTCAACTTTGTTCTGGAAGGCCTCTGATCTAACCTTGTAAGCCTGTGAACTTTTTATCTTCATCAGTGAGAGTCCTGGCAGCATAGCACAGAGCTTTAAAATTTGACTCTGGCATTAGACTGAATTCAAATCCTGACTCCACTGCTCAAGGGGAATGTGATTTTAGGCAAGTTACTAAGAGCTCTAAGCTTCATTTTTTTTTTTCACATGAAAAGAAAAAGGATAATAATAGTAATGTTTAATTCATTGTTTTCTGGAGGTTGAATGAGATAGTCCACATAGAGCACTTACTGCAGTGCTAAACACATTGAAATACTTTATCACTGTTGACTCTTCTGGAGTATTGTTTACTTGTTACCAAGCAAAATATTGGTACCTTTATGTGAGACTCCAAAATCCTAAATGTGTATTTTTTATGATTTTATTTATTTACTTGCACGTGTGCACACAAAAGAGTGAGCGGTGGGGAGGGGCAAAGGGAGAGAGAGAGAGAGAAACAGACCCGCTGCTGAGCAGGAAGCCCAATGTGGGGCTCTGTCCCAGGTTGGGGAGATCATGACCCAAGCTGAAGGCAGATGCCTAACCGACTAGCCATCCAGGTTAAATGGGTAATTTATTATTTTTAAAAAGATTTTATTTATTCATGAGACACACAGCAGGGGAGAGAGAGAGAAAGAGAGAGAGAGAAAGAGAGAGAGAGAGAGAGGCAGAGAGAGAAGCAGGCTCCATGCAGGGAGCCCGATGCAGGACTCGATCCCGAGTCTCCTGGATCAGGCCCTGGGCTGAAGGCAGCACTAAACTGCTGAGCCACCTGGGCTGCCCGGCATTTTTTGTTTTAGTCTTTTTTAGTTCAACGAGGAGTGCTGTAAATTAGTCTTGGGGTTTGGTAATATTTTTATTGCACAAAGAAAAAAAACATTACGTTTATTCAAAGTTGTACTATTTTAAGTGATAGAAAATATTAGAAGTATTCATTTGTTCTCAAACTTGTTTATAATTAATACTTAGTAATTAATGTATTATAAAATAGCATAAATATTATTCTAAAACAACAATAATAGGCAACATTTATTGAGCACTTAGCATGTGCTAGGCATCGGCCTGGTACCTTACAGGCAGTATTTCACTTATGAGGTAGGTATTGTATATCTTCATTGCTGTATTATTCCCATTCTTTTTTTTTTTTTTAAAGATTTATTTATTTATTCATGAGAGATACAGAGAGAGAGAGAGAGAGGCAGAGACAAGCAGGCTCTTCACAGGAGTCCCATGTGGGACTCGATCTTGAATCCCGGGATCACGACCTGAGCCAAAGGCAGACGCTCAACCGCCGAGCCATCCAGGTGTCCCTATTATTCCCATTCTTAAAATATAAGGAAACCAACTCAGAAAGACTGGGCAAACTAGCCACGGTCCCATTCCATGAAGGTACAGTATGGAGACAACCCAGCAGTATGAGAAAAATCAAAGCTCTCTTAACCACTTTGCCATAAGACATAACATGGTCATAGTGAATGGTGGCTAGATGTTCTTGGTGGGGTAGTAGGTTGAGGTGGGAAAGCAATGGAAAGTAAGATCGGTCAGGTCATTTGGGGCTGAATTATGTGAGATTTTAAATGCAAAGGAACTCCAAAAAGTCTACCTTAACCACTCTTGAAAAAAATGAGTTAATCTGCTTCTGTGTTAAGGACATTATCACATGGATCACATATCTCTTTGCCTGCTGATTTATTTAAATCAGACAGATGGTCAGTAAGCACTTGGAAGAGTGCCAAGGTCCCCAGTGAACATGTCACAGATAGTACCTGTTTTCCTTATTATACTGTGGAAGTGTTCTTATCTGACCCCAGTTAATACACTGACCAGATTAACCAGTGCCCTCTATTTCTCTTGTAAAACATTTTGACTGATACTCATGAAATACCATGACTTTGCCAGTGCAGGTCAGCTCCCACCAGATGTTTGATTCTCACTAATGTGTTTGATTCTTCCCTAAGATAAAATATGCTTGTTCCCAAACCTATCAGCTATAGTTGTTATTTCCATCATGTAATCTGAGTGAATTATTATGTAAACCAGTGAAGCATGAATGTGGGAAGAAAGAGATACTTCTATATTAGGCTAGTTGAATACTTTGGGTATAGGTGATTAAAGGCAAGTTCTTTTTTTTTTTTTGTTTTTGTTTTTTAATTTTTATTTATTTATGATAGTCACACACACACAGAGAGAGAGAGAGAGAGAGAGGCAGAGACACAGGCAGAGGGAGAAGCAGGCTCCATGCCCCAGGAGCCCGACGTGGGATTCGATCCCGGGTCTCCAGGATCGCGCCCTGGGCCAAAGGCAGGTGCCAAACCGCTGTGCCACCCAGGGATCCCTAAAGGCAAGTTCTTAAAAAAAATTAAATCAAGTGTGTGGTGGTAAGAAAATGTAAAAGATAAATTCTTATAAAAATGTAGAAATATTCTGTTGTCAGATTTCTTCCTAAAGAGTTTATAATTCTTGCCCAACTTTGAAAGTGCATTGTAACTTGGGTGCCTGGGTGGCTCAGTGGTTGAGTGTCTGCCTTGGGCTCAGGGCGTGATCCCGGGGTTCTGGGATCGAGTCCTGCATTGGGCTCACTTGTGAGGAGCCTGCTTCTCCCTCTGCCTGTGTCTCTGCCTCTTTCTCTGTGTCTCTCATGAATAAATAAATAAATAAATAAATAAATAAATAAATAAATAAATAAATAAATTCTTAAAAAAAATTAAAAGCACATTGTATCATGGGAATCTTTTATGATACGGACCTTGGGTAAATACAGATTTAACCCGAGATGCCTATAAAAGCAAAAGACAAGGTAATTTGGATACAGTTTGCATCATAAATATAAGCATATATAGGTAGCATTTTTGTTGCTTTTGTTTCCTTAGAACTGCTATGACATATCTCTTAAATATCCTGTGTTTGATTTATATTTCTGAAAATAGGAAATAAGAGATGAAATATTGTGCTTTTATTTATGATGGTGACCTTTTTATAAAGTATCTCAGTCAATTCCTGAAGGGAAATGAGTGCCCTGTGGTTTATGTAGAGTCTCCTATTCAATGCAGGGTTTCAGATTTAAAACTTTTCTGGTTTAGAAACTATAAATTATTTATGCAGGATCAGGCTTTTTAAACTCTGTTTATGACAGTTTGGGATTTTGCCAATCTCTGTTGAAACAGTCTAAATAATTTATCTTGTGTTCCTTCAATGTACAATACATTCTGAAGTCCAAGAAATGTTAAATAAGTTTTATTTTCTTCTCCGCAATGCTGAGGTCAGGGAGGTTAAGCTCTTAGACATTCTTTGAACACCTTTTGGTTCCTTGTCATCTCTCAGTGTGCTAGTTTTTTTTTTTTTTTTTAACTTTCATATTGTGCTTTTCTTTTATATGACATTTCCACTTCATTGAACCTCTTTTTTAAAGAATCCTTTAACTCCCATTAATTATTTCTTCTGAATTTCTATACATTGTGATTTCAGTTATAAATATGAGAATATCTTTGTAATTATTATTTTTAGATCCCAGTATCTTTCAGGAATATGAACAATGAATTAGTCTGATTTGATTTTACCGAAATGTGTGAAACAATGATGAACATCAGAAGAGTCCAAGGCTTAAACAGCTAAAATATAGGCATCCATTTGATTTTATTTTCAACATATGAACTATGAGATAATGCAAATATAGGTTTTTTTTCTTTCATTCAACAGTGTTTTCAAGATTTCTTCATGATACACAAGTAGATTCTTTTATAATTTCACAAGCTATGTAATGATTATACCACAATCTGTTTATTCTGTGGTTGGTGGATATTTATGTTGTTTCCAGTTTTTTCTTTTTTTTTTTTTTTGCCACTGAAATAATATTGCAATATTAGTTCTCTCAGATAAACTCAGAGAAGTGGCGCTGCTGGGCCAGACAGTATATGTCTCCCCAAATTTTTATTTAAAAATGTTTTTATTAGGGTATAATTAACATGTAGTAAATCAGTCTCAAGTCTACAATGCAGTGACTCAATGTTTGTGCGTATTGTGAAATGATCATCACAGCCAACATCGGTCACCATACACAGTTACATACTTTTTTGCTTGTGATGAGAACTTTTAAGATCTACTCTCTTAGCAGCTTTCAGATACACAAAACGATATTACTAACTATAGATCATGCTGTACATTACATCCCCCATGACTTATTTATTTTATAACTGGAAGTTTGTGCCTTTTGCCTCACTTCACTTGTTTCACTAACCCCTGTCTCTGGCAACCACCAATATGTTCTCTGTATCTGTAAGTTCATGTGTGTGTGTTTTTTTTTTCTTAAGATTTTACATATAAGTGAGATCATTTGATATTTCTTTCTCTGTCAGACTCACCAACGTATTTCACTTAGCATAATGCTCTCAAGATCCATTCATGTTGTCACAAATGTCAAGATTTCATTCTTAACTGTGGCTGAATAATATTACACACACACACACACACACACACACACACACACACACACACACACCGTGCATGCCCCAGAAATTCTTTATCCATTCATCTGTTGGTGGACACTTGGGTGGTTTCCCTGTCTTGGCTATTGTAAATAATGCTGCAGTGTACACATGTGTATCTTTTAGAGTTAGTGTTTTTGTTTTCTTCAGATAAATGCCCAGAAGTGGAATTGCTGGATCATATGGTAGTTCAGTTTTTAACTTTTTGTGGAACCTTCATACCATTTTTGTAGTGGTTGCACCAATTTATGTTTCCACCAACAGCACACAGAATTCTTTTTTCTCCACATCCTCACCAACACTTATTCTTGTCTTTTTTATAATATCCATCGTGACAGGCAGGTATGAGGTGACATTGCCTTGTGGTTTTGATTTGCGTTTCCCTGGTGATTACTGATTTTCAGATACAGTTTTATTCCAGGAATCTGAATCACCTGGGGCTACCAGTTTCTAGTAAGTGCGGATTTTGAAAATAGATGTGAGAAAAAGGAAAGCACATGATCAGTATTTGATTAAGACAAGCAAGTTCTAGGATCCCTGGGTGGCGCAGCAGTTTAGCGCCTGCCTTTGGCTCAGGGTGCGATCCTGGAGACCCGGGATCGAATCCCACATTGGGCTCCCGGTGCATAGAGCCTGCTTCTCCCTCTGCCTGTGTCTCTGCCTCTCTCTCTCTCTGTGACTATCATAAATTAAAAAAAAAAAAAAAAAAGACAAGCAAGTTCTGGCAATTTTAATTGCCCTGTTTCATTAAGAAACAGCAGAATGAAAATAATGGATCTTACTTATGTAAATATGAGATTCTTATACTCAATAAAATACACACTTGATGTTGCTAGTGACATTTATTCTTTTTTTTGTCATCTATTCAGTATTTTAGATAATATTCCTATTTTAAAACTTGGGATCCACTCTATCATTCACTATTAGTAAATGGAATTGAGTGAAGGGCCAAGAGTGGTATAGGAGTCAGGTGTGGCCAAATTCCCACATCTCCTTGTTCTCAGTAATTAGTTTAGGGCTACGTAGGTGATGCCATCAGAACCAGTAAGATGTCTTGAGACTCTCCAGAGACTTTTTGGGATATAGAGAGATGGAATTTGCCATTCAAATGGAATATGAGATTGTATAGGTTTTGGAGTTGCTCAAGCTCTCTTGCTTATATATTGGAAGGACTAGGCAGCCCGCATGGCTCAGCGGTTTAGTACCACCTTCAGCTCAGGGCGTGATCCTGGAGTCCCGGGATCGAGTCCCTGGATCGAGTTCCGCATCGGGCTCCCTGCATAGAGCCTGCTTCTCCATCTGCCTGTGTCTCTGCCTCTCTCTCTCTCTCTCTCTCTCTCTCTCTGTGTTTCTCATGAATAAATAAACAAAATCTTAAAAAAAAAAATAATGGAGGAGCTTCTCTGTAAACAGACCAGGAATTGCAGTTGGAAATATGCCAAGTCCTGGTGACAGTTTGAGCTTATGCATCAAGACAAACCTAGTCCTAGAAATTTCAATTTCATTATCATTAATTTATTTTTGGCTTAGCCTATTTTGAATTACATTTTCTCTTACTTGAAAGAGTTCTAATTGATGAAAGTTATACCCAAAGAATAACAAACCAACTTACATATTGCAATATGCACGCTGGATTCAATATAATTACAAAATGCTTTTATTTATGGATTATTGATTAATAGATATGAAACTTTATGTCCACTGTCAAATGCAAAGCAATTCCAATTACACACACCTGTTCATTAAATGGGATCATAGTTTGAACTGTGTATTATATTCATGGTAACACTATTGTTTAAAAATTTAAAAAAAGATAAGCCAGTTTTGTGTGACTGGGTTTTAGTATTTCACCTAAAGTTGTATTTCTTGGTTCCCAATTTAATTTTTATAGACATTGAGCCCTTTAGAATATTGATGACTACTGTGTACTCAGTACAGAGAAAAATGCTTATAAGCACAAAATACAGTGTCAGGAGGTACATGGATTTTCTGAAGCCTATACGTAGACTTCTGATGAAGGGCCACAGCCACAGGGTCAGAAAATGAGCCCTTGAAATTTTTTATTTTAGGAATTTTTTTAAAGATTATTTATTTATTTATTTATTTATTTATTTATTTATTTATTTATTTATTTATTTATTCATAGAGACACAGAGAGAGAGAGGCAGAGACACAGGCAGAGGGAGAAGCAGGCACCATGCAGAGAGCCTGACGTGGGACTCGATCCAAGGTCTCCAGGATCACACCCTAGACTGCAGGCGGCGCTAAACCGCTGTGCCACCGGGGCTGCCCTATTTTAGGAATTTTTTGAACTATTTTATTATCTTCTATATGATCAAATTTTATTTATATTTAATATATTTTTTATTTATATTTTTTAAAGATATTATTTATTCATGAGAGACACACAGAGAGAGAGGCAGGGACAGAGGCAGAGGGAGGCTCCCTGCTGAGAGTCTGATGCAGGACTTGATCCCAGGACCCTGGGATCATGACCTGAGCCAAAGGCAGATGCTCAACTACTGAGCCACCCAGGTGTCCCTATATGATCAAATTTTAGACATGTCTTAGGGATGCTTGAGAATAATACATTCTTTATATGCTTGCTTTATATAGGATATTGTATCCTAAATCATTCACTCTTATTATTAGGATTCAAGTTAAATAATTTGTAAATATCTATTCTTTTATTTTTATTTATAATAATATTTATATACTTTGATAGTATTTCTTATTGATTTAAGTTTTCTAAAAATTAAAGAGACCATTGAAACTTTGGGTCTTTAATTACATAATAATAATCCAACCACCTATTTATTTTTGATTCTACTTGCCTCATAATTCTTTCACATTTTCTTTTGGATAATTCTCTTCTATGTCATTTTAGATGTTTCTTGTTAGGCCCATGTAGTTGAAATTTGTTTTGAACTTAATGAGAGCATTTGCCTTTTACCTGAGGGATTAACTCTTCTTTTGTTATGAACAATATGCTGATGCTGTCATCTCGTTTTTATGTTCCTTTTTGGCTTTATTTTCTGTCTTTATAAGGACTATGATTTTTTTTTTTTGACTTTATCTTCTGCAGTAGGAATACAATTTTTAAAAACTTTACGAATTATTTTAGTGTAATAAACCACGTTAAAATTAAGTGACTTAACCATTTATTTAACTCAGATTCTGTGGGTCAACAATTTAGAGTGAATTTTGTTGGCTCCCTTGGGCTCCATGTATTCCAACCACAATGTGGTTCTTCTAAGGATTTTCAGGGAGTCATTTTTTTAATTTGTTTTTATTGAAGTTCAATTTGCCAACATATAGTATAACACCCAATGCTCATCCCATCAAGTGCCCTCCTCAGTGCCTGTCACCCAGTCACCCCAATCCTTTGCCCACCTCCCCTTCTGCAACCCTTTGTTCATTTCCCAGAGTTAGGAGTCTCATGGTTTCGGGGGGTCAGATGTGATAAAAGAGGCAACAGGGCCTCAATGTTATCAAGCAGCCTTGTACTGAAGGTGATGTGGCAGGATTAAAAAAAAGAAAGGACATCTAGAGGGTGGGGCCAAGGGTCATAAGGAACAATTTATCAGGAAGCTACTTCCAGGGATCAGAATTGAGACTTAATCAAGGAACATTTCATACTTCTGAGTAGGGGATACTAGAAACAGTTGCTTGGCTGGATTTCAGAATTTCTATGGACTATAAGCATTATGTGCCTCTGAGCCTTCTCTTTTTTTAATGGGAGTTCTCCTGTGGTTATCCTGCTCTGTTTCACTATTTTAGGTTGTTGTATAGGGGACAGATAAAACTTGTCTTTTTAGATCAGAGGCCCTTAGGTCAAGAAGAACTGCATCTAGACCAGATGTAGATTTAAAATTCTGAGCTTTAAGCATAATGCAGTGATCAGATTAGACTTTGGGTTGTATGGGGGAGTGAGGTGAAGAGGGTGGAACTGTATTTTGCCTCTTAGAGGGATGTGAATAATCCTGGCCAGACATCAGGCTGTGCTAAATTCTTTCCAGAATTGGCCACAGTTATTTCCCTTCCATTTCTATGGCCCTTTGCAGTGTAATTTTGCAGAATTTCCCATCAGAGTCCCATTAGAGTCAATTTTTCTAACCCTCAAATCTGGGCTGGCCTTATAATTTGCTTTGACCAACAAAATTCAAAGTGTAATCATGTTCTGGACCTGGGCCTGAGGAGGCCTTGCATGCTTCCCATTGCTTTCTTCCCCCTAATGTAGTGTGAGAAAGCATAGGCTGTCATGCAGGAGCGTGTGTGACAACATGGAACAAACATGAGCTGTTCCAGCAGAGACCATCCGAAACTTGTTAGTCCCCCAGGCCACCTGACAGCCGATCACAGATGGATTGGTGATGCTAGCAGAGAACAGAACAACTGGCTGGCTGAACACAATCTAAATTACTTAACCACAGAATCATGAGCTAAATAAATGGTGGTCGTTTTAGCTCAGTAAGCTTTCGAGTGGTTGGTTATACAGTAAAATTTAACTGATAAATTCTTCTACTGGTTCCCTTTCACTTTTTTCAAAGACCTTCTAGAATACAGTGTCTCCATCAGATTCAATAAAAATGAAATTACTTTTGAAGCTCTTGCTATGAATGAACAATTCACACACATTTACTTTTGGTATCAGATGAATATTAACATACTATCCTTTAGATTTCAGCCTACCTGTTTAACTGATATAAATGTTTCCTCACAAACCTTTGGTATCCTACTTTACTTATTATCAAATCCATATTTTTATTGATTATTCTCCGTCAGGTAAAGTTTATCTCTGCATATTCTTTGAAGCAAAGAGATAATGGGTTATTTTCATAGCCCTTTTATGCCAGAGGATACCTTCCAGGAGCTTTTGCAGACATACAACCTTACAACACAGTCGCTTTTCTTCAAAACTCCATAGACATTGCTTCACTCTTCTAGTGGCCAGTGTCTGAGGGGAGAATGAGTTTTATTCTTTTTTTAAAAATTCGATTCCATGTATTATTCCTGAATTTTTATAGGCTTTTCCCCCTTCATCCCTGACATGATTTTTCCAGGTGATTTCTAAGCATGGGTCTCTATTCATCAATGTTATATACAATATTCTGAGCTTTTTTGAACTACAGGCTCAGGTCTTTTTGATTGTTCAGGAAAGTGTTCTTCCCTTCATTGATTATTGCTTTGACTCTATTTGTTCTCATTTGTTCTTGAAAATACCAATTTTTTTTTAAGTTGGATTTTTGTTGTCTCTTTGCTTTAATAATTTTCTACTTTGCACATATTTTTCTCGTTCTTGGACAGCTTCTTTGATTTTTCTTCTAAATCAATAATTCCATTTTTAAAAAAGATTTTGTTTATTCATGAGAGACACAGAGAGAGAGAGGCAGAGAGAGAGGCAGAGGAGAAGCAGGCTCCCTGTGGGAAGCCCAATGTGGGACTCAATCCTAGGACCCTGGGATCATGACCTGAGCCACTCAGGTGCCCCAATAATTCCATTTTTGGTATATTAATTTCATAGTCAAGGGTCAGGAGTCCAGGTATGACTTAGTTATGTCCTTCATCTTAGAGTTTCTCATAAGGGTGAAATCAAGTGTCAGCCCGAGCCGCATTCTCATCTGAGCTTTGAAACAAAGGAGGATCTGCTTCTGAGATGACTTGCATGGTTCTTTGGTAGGATTCAGTTCCTCAAAGGCTGGTTGCCTCCCTCAATTCCATGTCATGTGGGCAACCATGACATGTTAGCTGTCTTCCCTCAGAGCAAATAAGAAAGCGATAGCCTGAGTGCCCTAGATGGAGCTAAAGTTTCTTCATAATGTAATCTAGGAAGTGACCTTTTATCACTTTTATTGTATTCTGTTTGTTTAAAGTGAGTCATTAAGTCCAGTCTACACTCAAGGGGATGGAGTGGCACAGAGAATTACAATATCAAGAGGCAGAGATGGTCTTGGGGCTGCCTGTCACAGGAATTTTGCTCAGCCCACACAGTATTACCCCATCCCCAACCTCTGCCCCCAAAATTAGTAATATATAATCTTATTTCTAGGGTTTCTGTTGGTTACTATTAGGACTTTTAATAATATTCTCAAAACTTTGTTTGTAGTTTATTACCTTGAAACAATTTCTCTTTCCTCTGTGCTATTTAGTGTGAAGACAGCTGGGTCCCCACACTTGCATTGGGTCTCTTCCTCTGTTTCCACATCTCAAACTGCCAGTATTTAATTATAGTATAAACATTGTCAAGGTTCATAGGATTTATGCTCTATTCTAGAATTAAAATGATATCTTCTGTGACTTGTCAGTGGGTTGATTCTGTGAAATAAAAGTCAGTAAACAGATTATCATACAGCAAACATGTAATATTACTCACTGAAGAAACTACTCTGGGAAATTGTATTATTTCTTAGATAATTTTTATTTCTCTATCTTCTCCTCCTCCCTCCCCTCCCCTAGTCTCTCTTCCTCTCCCTCTCTCCCCGACCCCCTCTTTCCTTCTCTCTTCTGCTCTTTTCTTTCTTCTCTGTTCTCTTATTTCTCTCTCTTTCTGACTCCTATTATTTGGATGTTGGACCTCCTGGAAGTCATTTATATCTTCTGTCATTTCTTATTTTCCACCTTTTGGATTTTGTCTTGTTTTTGCTCTTTATTGTGGGAAATCTTCTAAACCTTTTCTCTCAACCTTTGTCATGTATTTTAGCAATCTGCATTTTCATTTCTAAGATTTGAAAAAAAATAGTTGAAAAAATATAAGCCTACTAAATCCCTGTGATTTATTCAGTTTATTCAGATAGTGAAAAATATAGAGGAAAAATGTATATTTTATGTCCTGTCCTTTTATATACTTGAATAATTCCACCAGTATTTAAAATGTAAAGCTCATTTTTATGTCCTAAAGGAGCAATTTAGAGATTCGGAGCTTTTGCTTGTTTGCTTTTCTTTGCAAATTCACCCTGGCTGGAATTATCACCTCCATTCTCATAACTACTGAGTGAATCTATAACTTTGCCTTTATCTTGTAGTCTGGCGCTAGTTTTTCATTCCAGCAACCTATAGCATATTTTCTATTGCTTGTCTTGTTACTTAAAAATGACATGCCCCAAGCAAGCCTCATCATCTTGGTGCCACCATTCTTCCTGTCATATTAGCTCAAAACCTTATGAAGTCAGTATGATTCTTGAAGAACAAAAATTCAGTTGTGTAAAATGTAACATTTTTTATTTGCTGTAGTGAAACTGTAATTATATTTTCATCTCATGCATTATTCCTTCTCATAGTAACAAAGCAACCCAGTCACTTCTAGGAAAACTCAGTCACTTTAATGATTTCTTAATTGTTAAGCTCAATCAAATTCATTGATCTCCCAGGCATGCATATTTAATATTTATGTTATATACTTATATACAAATTTATATTTTTACATGTTTGATATTTCCTACTTTTTTTTCCCCTTTATTGCAGAGGATGCATTATTGGTGGGAGGGGTCTCTGTTTCAGTCTTGTTCTGCCCCATGGTGCCATTGGCTGAGATTTAGAATCCTTTTGACATCAGCTTTGGTTATCAACATCAATTCTTACTTTTGCTGAGACATTTCTGGGGGTACAACCACAGTGTGTAAACTGAGGGTTCATTGTTACTTTCTGCTACCGTAATTTTTATCACCATTTATGACACCTGTTGGGCCACCAAACTCTCAAATAACTTCAGTTTTTTTGAGGACCCTTCTGCAGGGCTGTCAAGATATAGGAGCATCATCAGGACCTCTGTGCCTGAGATATCACAAGCCTTGATGCCATTATGGGGGCAAAAATGAGGATAGTCTTCCACAGTATCTTTGGGTCCCTAAGAATATGGAGGGTTGGAGGGTTGTACATCTTTCTCACTCTTTTTGACCCACAGGACTTAGGAATGTGGAAGAGGCAAAGAAATGACCATGGATAGTATCCCAGTCTGTACTCTGAGTATCTAAGTCCTCTTCTTCCCACCTAATTTTCTTCTTCCTCTACTTTCAGGAAGTATACATGGAGGGAGGGCAGAACGAATCTTTTCTCTGAGAATCTTTGGTGTAATATTCACAATGCAACTTTATTATTACTCATTTAAAAGAAAGGATTTTGTGTATTTTTTTCCCTTATACTTCTTTGACATCTTAAATAGAGCAAAATCTGCCTCATGGTCCCCGTTTTAAAGTGGGCCAGGGCTTAATGTGCACCTGGAAAAAACACATCAATGTGTACTTCCCATTGCCTATTAAATTTGGATTTATCTTTAATTCCTTCCTCTTTTCGGCTTCTATATCCAAGATCCAAGACCTCACTTTTCTTTAAAATACGCTACCTTATATGTGCCTTCCTTTCAATTCTGACAGCTCTTGCCCTAGCAAAGACCCTATCAAATACCAGGATTACTGAAATGGCCTCACAGCAGACCTCGATGACTCAAGTTTCTTGCAATTTGAATCTATCTTTTGTATTGTTGCTAGAATGGTTTTCTTTAAACACCACTTTTATCATTTCACTTCTCTATTAAAAAAACCTGCAGTGGTTACCCACTAGGTCAAGTTCAAAATATTTTACTTGACTTCTGGGCCAACTGTAATAGGGATTCACTTTATCTATAAAACCTTGTTTTTCCTAGTCTCAGCAAGAACTTGCAAGTTGATTTCCGTATTTTCCTTTATTATCCTGATTTTTACCTTTTAACGTAATCTGCATCTCTTCCCAGTGATGTCAACCCACTTTTATTTCTTGTTTCCCCAATTTTAACCATCTTTCAAGACCCAATTCAAGCCTCACTGCTTTCCTGTTATCTCTTCCCCAGTCAGGGACAATTCATACTGTTCTCTCTTGCCATGGTTCTCAGACTTTCCTGAAAATTAGAATCACCTGGAGGTGGGAGTGACTTTCTTAAAAGTCTGATGCCCAGGTGACACCCCACACCAAATAAATCAGAGTGCCTAGGGGTGGGAGCCAGACGTAAGTGTATTTTAGATTCCCAGGTGATTTCAATGTGCAGTAAAGTTTTGGGAACCACTGCTTTTGGTTTGCTATAATGTGTATCAGGTGTTTCTTTGTTCTTGGCTGTATTTGGTCTAATACTGGTTTCCTTTTATTATTATTATCATCTATTGTTATTATTATTATCTGTTACTCATGCGGAATGTAATATGCCAATGGGAAGCAAATACATTTGATGCTGACTAAAGGATACATTGGTGGTGCTCCACCCAGATCCTCTTGTGTATCTTTTACCTGTTTGCCCCTCCTACAGCCTTGGCATGGTTTGAATTCCAATGGCTAGCACCCGGCCTTCTTTGCCAGGCCAACCTCAGGCTCCTTATCTTATGAGTAATGTGCTTAGGAATGTGAAAGCCCAGCTCTTTTGCTTGTTTGGATAAATGTCAGAGTTTCCTGCAGGATTGAGCATACCCTCCATGGGACTTAGTCCGAAACACATCCTTGCATGGCTTCTCACTGTACGGCTTTCCCTTTTCCCATACTGATTTCTCTTGGGAGGTCCTTCTTAATAAATCACTTGGTCATGAATCTTCATCTCAGAGTCTGCCTCTTGGGAACCCAACCTAAGATACTTATCTTTTGTTCAAAGCAGAGTGCTGAGCACATATAAAATTCAATGAAGATTTATTAGAACAGGGATTCTTGATATATGAAATAGAAACACAATTTAATAAAACCTTAGTTGAAGGTACTGAAATATAATATATTCAGGGGTTCTCTATAGAGTTACATATACTTTCTTAAATGCAATTTCAAATCTTGGATATATTGAAATCTCACTTGAGGTAGGAAATACGGGCTAGGTAAAATTTTATTAACAATATTTGTAAAAATACCTGTAGAAGAATTTGGGACCAAGCAGTGTAGTATGAAGGCAACTGTATGCTATTGTTTTTATCACAGAATGGGAGACCCTGCATTTAATTGCATATGACATGTTGAGAGGAACTTTTTTCCTCTTGACTTGGTCCTGAGAATTTGCATTTCTAACAAGTTCTCAAGTTGGCTTCATAACATTGGAGTCAGAGAAGTAAGGCTAGACCCCTGTGCATCACCAGTTTCACTAGCTTAGGCTAGGTAAAATTTTAGATACGTTTTGAATCACAGATGATCAAACATTGATGGAATCTGCCTGAGATTTTCAGAGGCAGGAAAGCAGTAGTCAACCAATCACACTTGGAGCAATGATTAGAAAATATAAGATTGCATTTTGTTAATGTTTAAGTGAATGTTCAGCAAATGGTTATCCTTGAACTATTAGCTCTCCTAAAACAGAGTTTTAGGCCAGTGGACTTTTAACATCTTAAATTAAATAATTGTTTTCCTTATCTCTTCTCAGGGTTAGCAGCAGTGATTTAGCATCTCTCTTTTCCTTCTTCTCTTTCTCTTCCTGAGGTCCATGATAGAGACTGGAGATTTCAGTTTGTTCAGCTGCTTAAGGCAGGTATGTGGTTATGTGAATCATTACATGAATCACCTATACATATACACGTATATAGTCATATACATTTTACAAGTTATGAAGAACTTGAGCTTCTTTGTCTTACTTTCACAACTAGTTGTCAGTTATTATGAGGAAGTTTCAGGCATTAGCATGTAAAGAAAACACGTGAACATAATATTTTGATATAATTTCCCCATTTTCACTAGTCATCCTTACCAGTGTATTCTGGAAAAGCTATTTGTACACATTTCTCTGTGTGTGCAGCTTTCTCAGCTAATGGCTTTGCTCTGTTTTCATAGAACACATTACACATGATTGCAAAACTGTCTTTCACATAACCACAATTTACTGTTTTTGTTTACTTGCCCTCCTAGGTTGTATCACAATTAGCAAATGATGAGGCCCTCTTCTCATCTAAAAGTAAACCACTACCATTTAGGCCGTTCGGTGTGAAACAACATTCCACTAGATGGCACTATTGGAATGCAAACCAACATATCTTTGGTTGCTTGTTTCTCCATAAAACCTTCCGTTTGAAATCTGTCCTAACTTGTCATTTTGGCTTGCGAATCAGGTCCGCTTCCTGCTAAACTAGATGGATTGTAATAATTTGATATTTGAGTAAGAGATCGAGAGACTGTGCATTCCCAGAGGACCCTCGAAGACATAGGTCAAACAATGAAGATGCCTTTTTTGGTCCAGTCTTCAGCTAGACCACTTCTTGGCTGGTATTTTTGGTTCCCTTCTGCTACTCCACTGATAGCTACAAACAATCCTGAAGTGACGTCATTTTTTGACCCTGGCCACTGCCCCAGTCTGTGCATACTTCACCCAGTCTTTTCTCAGCTGACTGATGGATTTAATAGATTATGAACTGTTAACGAAATCTTTTAGTTTGTCCAGTGGTTGTCAAAAGTGTAGTCACTAGGCCAGCTACGTTACCTGGGAATTTGTTAGAAATGCAGATTCTTAGGCCCAAAGCCAGATCTGCTGAACTGGAAACTCAGAGAGTGGGGCCCAGAGATCTGGATTTTCACAAGTCTACTGGGTGATTCGAATGCACATTGGACTTGAGAAATGCTATCTTAGATCTGTCCTGTTAAGGACACTCTTAACCCATTTGAGCTAACCTGTCTCCTCAAGGTCCTTCAAAATGTTTGAAGGCAGACAGTTGGGTGAAAAATGTTTGAAAGTGAATGCGTGTTCCACTGTCTACAGGGAGTGCTAGCTCTCCCCACCCTTCAGGGTCTCCCTGTCACCACAAAGCACCCCACCCCCAGCACCGTGGAGGGAGAACAGTTAAGCCCCAGTCTAGTACGCAAATGAAGTGGAGGGTATGATTGCCATTCATATTTCTTTTTGGAGAAGGAAGTGTGAGCTGGCCAGGAAGGCCGCCAGATGGCAGCCTTGTTCCTGCTTTGTCTGCATTTCTGAAAGGCTGTTTCTGGCTCTTTACTTTAGTCAGAGAAAGGCGATCCAGTGGCAATGGTTGTTTATTGGCTAGGCCGTTGGTGTCTTCCTCTCCTGCAGCATGAGTCAAGAGAGGGGGTTTGGAGAATTGATTAGTGGTGGGTCAAAGAGCTCCTATATAAAACTGCTTCTACTAAGTTCCCACTTCACTGAATAAACATAGGGATGCTAGGAGGATTCAACGCCCCTCAGCCCGGGGCTCAATCAGTCAAGCACTCAGACAGGTGCCATGATGGCTCTGTCCTCAGTCCTTTGATGAACACTGAGTACCTGCATGTACAGATCACCTGGGTAGCTCTCCAATCTCCTAATGCCCAGGCTGCACCCTAGGCCAACTCCATCAGAACCTCAGGGGTAGCACAGGGCATCAGTGTATCTAGGATTGGGAACCACTGTAATTAAAAAGGTTGAGATTCAGTTTGTGGCAAAGTTGTTTGAGTGGAGAAACCTTGGTAGTTGCCTCAGGCTTCAAGAGTGGAGAGTTTGTTGACTTGGCCAGTATTGATTTTCAAGAAAGAGATTCTCTTGTACAACAGAAAGGCATCACTCTCCTTCTCCTCCTTTTTCCTTCACTTCCCTTCTTCTTCTTCTTCTTCTTCTTCTTCTTTTTTTCTTTTCTTTTCTTTTTTTTTTGGTATGGAGATCGAAAATCCAGAGTTGTGGCCACAAGTTGGAGCTACTTAAAAGGAAAATTTTGACCAAAAACATGTAATCAGTTGTGAGTTTAAAGTATTAAAAGCCACAAAAACTCCTTTCATTTTTTTTGCCTTTGGTCACACGTTTTAGATGCCCCGAGGCCACAATCCCTAGTTTAAAGGATTTAATAGTAAAAAAGAAATGGCATCAGACTTGATGAGGGGCTGCCATTTTTATCTCATTACCTCGTCCTTATTAGAATGAAAACATTTATAATAATGGGTTGTAAAATTCTGTAGAAGTACTTGTTGGAGTTAGAAATTGTTCTATAACACCAAACTCCTTTTGTGTTGAACCATGTGAGTTTTGTACATGTGAATACTTTCTTCTCTATTTAATCTGGAAAATTCTACATATTTCCATGTGAAATCTTTAATAATAGATCACAGACTCTTAACATATCATTTAATAATAGAAGGAAATGTAGTTGCAGCGTGCAAAATAGGAGATAATGGTTCAACTTGATATAAATGAGGCTAACTTTCATTGTTACCTAAAAGCCATCTCCAGAAATTCCAGTGTTAGTGATACGTTATTTTTTTTTACTTATTTTATTTATTTTATTTATTTATTTATTTTTAGTGATACGTTATTAATCCTCTGGACCATCCCTTTCTGAAATCTACATGTTAGAAGACATAATTTGTTAGGTCCTTTCTTGGCAAAAGTTCATCAGGTTATTCTCTGTGAGTAGAGAACAGGTAAAAAACAAACAAACAAACAAACAAACAAACTGGGAAACTCAGGCAAAGGGAGCCAATGAATAAATAGACTGGAGAAAAAAGAGAAGTAAGTTAAAGAACAGAGACTAGAGGGAATTTTATTTTCCATTTTGACTAAAGAATAGCTCAAGGCCAAACATTTGGAAATTTGGAAGGAGCTCATTTGTAGAATTGATGCTCTGACTTTTTCCAAGTGATACTTTATGGTTTGTGAGTACATCAGAGAACAAAAAGGCCACGGACTTTAGAGGAAGATGTCTCACATTGCAGACAAGTTCTTTTTGGGTTCTAGAGCCTGCTCACATTACTACTGTAGGCATGCCTAAGGCAGTATGACCAATTCATAATTTAAGCGATCGCCTGCATTTGAACCAACATTAGTTGGGAAGTGGTCAACTTTTGAAATCATGCTTTAGATTCAGTTCACATTTAAAGTTAACATGCACGGACTCCCTGACTGATGTGCAGCACTTCTGTCTATGAGAGATGGGCTAAGGGTGGAGAGGCCTACTTGGTATTGAACCTAATTTGTCGTTTAATTGGTAAAGCTCGATGATGCCTATGGCACTGTAAAAATCTTAGGTATCGGTGCCTGTCTGACACATGCGTATTCGATTAGTGGGAAGCCAGATCTTTTGTTTCAATAGCTGCTTTTATTTTCTGTTGTTGATATGTGAAGATAGTTAAACACTTGCATTCATCCTATTCAAGGGACTCCATCAGGGAAGGGGAGGTCACATGTTTGGTGACAGCAGGCTTAGTCACCCTGCTGTGAGAACGCGATGAATAATGTTTTTTAATCTCACATCTATTGACTTGCTCCTTTTAAGACGTATACACCATTGCTGAAGGGAGCTATGGCGGGCTATATTTTGTTAACAGTTCATCTTTTTCATATCATCATTATTAAATCGAATGGTACATTTACTTACATGGTTCTACATAAAATGAAATTGCTGCGTGACATTTCTTATTGTTTATAATTCCAGTTTTGAAAGATCTAGTCACGCATTCTTGAAATTCTATAAATGCTTTCAGTTCTCATACTAGTACTTTGCATTTTTCTTTCTTGGCTCTGTTGCTGCCAGCAACTCTCCCATTTTTAAGCATTCTCTTGCTTAGGTTCGGCGATTTACCTGCTATTTGTCAAAACAGTTTTTAGAATGACATTTTCTAGTTCCCCATTAGAGCACAGCATGAAGAAAAATTGGATATAAAAGATCATATTGGTGAATATTGTCATTAGACAAAGCCATCTTGTGAAAATTCAGGATTATAATAAAAACGATTGAAGAAAATCGGTTACTTCATGAATTTAAGAACCAGTATTATCCTAAGATGATACTTTTTTGGAAGCATGGCATTTCCTTCAAAAAGACTGTAGCTAAAATGTAATTTCTTCTATATCCAGGCCAATTTCTTGTAGAGCTTGTTCTTGTGGATCATGATTAATTATATGGCTCATGCAAGTCAGAATTATTACATTCTAGGATTATTCAACAGTTAGTCTTGGGTCTGGTGTAGTGTTTGATAATCTGTAGTGTCACTAGAACGTTCTTACTAAGTAGTGACTTACTCAAGAAATTTATTTGCTCTCACTGTTTCTCTGGCAGAAAAAAAAAAAGAATATTTGGCTACTTTGGTTACGACTACCCTAAATACTGGTGAATGAATGACTCATTGCTTCAGATGGACATTTCCCCCACTTTAAAATCTCTGAGACTGGGATAGAGCTTCTGGTCAAAGATATTGTACAGTTATAATTGGCAGCGTTTTATTCTTTCTTAGTGACAGAGTAATTGTGCATCATGCAATCAATGGCATCATAGATTTAAGTGACATATAACTAAATTAAATTTGGAATTAACAGTGATTTAACAGTTTTATATTTCCAAGGGGATTTAAAAAACAGTTTTTGCTTATATGATTAATTGTGCAGTCAAGATCATTATACCGTTTTTATACACCAAAAGCCCCAAATATCCTGAGTGTGAGGAAATAGAGAACAATATATAGTGGAAATTCATCATAGTTTAGAACCAATCTAGGTGTATTGCTGAGGATATTGACTACTTCTAGCTCTCACCTAATTTGTTTTGAACAAGGTTTTCAAGTTAATTGCTATTAGCTGAATTTTTAAATTTTCTGTAAGCATGAGATTATAATTTGATGTTCTGTCCTGGATCTTTTATAAAAATCATAAACATTAAAATTGATAAAAACCGTAAATCATTAAAATTGATTATAAAAGTAAATGAGGAAATCCTTCATATATATGTAGGTTTTTACAGGTGTGTATTTTGTATTAAAAATTATTTGGTAGGTGACTTTGGGCTCATTAATATAGGGCTAAAATGGTAACTGAAACATGATACTCCTAACACACACACACACACACACACACACACACACACACACACACGTATATGCCATTAGAAGAGGTGGTTTCTGCAAGGATAGACCGCCTGAAGCTTTGGTAGATGAAATCTGGACAAGAGTCTCCCTTTGCTGGTAAATTTCTATGTAGCATGCATAGACATTCATCATTGTTCCAAAAACCTTAAAACTGCTTTCAAGATAAGGATCATTCCTTCTTATTTTTTTTTCCTTGTAGGTAGAGTGTTTATTGGATGCCTGTGAAAATCTTTTATGTTAAATGCTGAGAGCATTTCTAGTATGACTTCTCTTGTTATCCCTTCCTCTTCCATCCCAGTGAGAAATTAAACTCTAGGGAACCCTGGGTGGCGCAGCGGTTTAGCGCCTGCCTTTGGCCCAGGGCGCGATCCTGGAGACGCGGGATCGAATCCCACATCGGGCTCCCGGTGCATGGAGCCTGCTTCTCCCTCTGCCTGTGTCTCTGCCTCTCTCTCTCTCTGTGTGTGTGACTATCATAAATAAATAAAAATTAAAAGAAAAAAGAAATTAAACTCTAATTTTTCTAATATCTATTAGTTTCTTATGTGCAGCTTTTATGTACAAAGGCCAGGGTAGTTACAACTGATGGATTGATCCATTTGTTTAATCACACTGAACGCATCCAATGTGTTAGACACTCTTTTTGGCACTGAGGGTACAGCAGAGAGCAAAAGAGGTAAAAATTTGTCTTTATAGAATTTACCTTCTAGTAAAAAGAGACCAACCCCAAACTTCATAAGTTTGTATATGATATGTTAGAGAATTGTAAGTGCTTTGCAAGAAATAAAACAGAAGAAGGGAGTTGAGAGGTACAGGATGAGAAAGGTTCCAGTTGTAAATAGGGTGAGTGGGGTAGATCTCATTGAGAGAGTCACCATTGGGCAAAGACATGAACACAGGAATGGAATAATATGAGGGTTCTAGGTTAAGGGAACAGTGAGTGTGGTACAAAAGCCCAGGCAGGAAAGCACCACCAATGCTCAGAGAGGAGTGGTAGGGGTCAGGGAAGTGAGGGAGGCCAGATTTTGCATGGACATTGGCTTTTACCTTGAGAGAAATGGAGGAGTCACTATAGGGCTTTGGCTGGAGAATGGCATGATCCAGTGTCCTTTGAAAAGTGTACCTGTGGCTGATCATATGAGATTTTCTTGTCACCTTAGCAGTCTTATTTATGATGATAAAAGTTGCATAAGGGGAGAGGTTGTTAAGTTAGGTCAGCATTTTTTAGTGAAACACATTACAGAGCATTATGGGGTGAAGTGTTCTGGTGTCTGGGACACAAAATATTCCTACCTGCCAACAGCCAACCTGCTTCAGAATTATCTTAAAGTCCTTAAGGAGAGTGACAGTGAGTTCTGTTTTTGTTGTAGCCTCACACATTGTGCCTGTGTGTGCTCAATGACATGTACTGCCTACCTCTTTGCAGATTGGCTCTGGATATAAGAAGCCGAGGTCCCATATGACCAATGGCATACCTGTCAAGGCCAAGTCTTCACAGTTCAGATATGATTGGCAAATGACTCAACAAAAATATTCAACCCCTGTGTTGGATCTTATTCTCCGTGTTGGGAATATAAGAATAAATAATGAATGGCTTCTTCCTCAGTGAGCTCATGACCTGGGGAAGATATAAGAGAGTTGTGTGTTGGGATTTTTGGTGTTTTTACTAGACAGGAAACAAACATAGTTAATTATGATCCATTCAATTTTCTTCTATTTTCTCTCTTTTTTTATTTAAAAAAAAAATCTCTTAAAACTATTGGATACTTCATATAAGACAATATAAAAATAGAATTTTCCTATAGAATCTCAGGAAATATCTTCTGCTATCTTCTCAAAAATATGTGTAGTCTATCTAAATGGTTAACTGTGTAAGTAGTTAGGTTAGATTACTTAACATTTATTCTATCCAATGGCTAGGCTGTGCAGACTCAAATGTATTCCTCACTATGCTTCAGTGAGGTCAAATCTATGTTTTGTCTTCAAATACTGTATTTGATTTTTTTTTTTTTGAGAACACTGAGAAGTCCATTTGTTTCCTAAAAATAAATATGGGGAAAAATTAAGATTATTTAGTAAAATATGGGAAAACTGTTTTCAAGTAATTAATCCTGCTATGAGTTGCTTTCTTAGCTATGTTACTCTGTTTGGTTCTGCCTAGGGTAACACAATATTTTTGCCACCTGGTAACCATTTAGTGGCTTGCTGTCTGTCAAATTGGAATCATTAATCTAAGATCCACAAAACATACTGACCTCATCAAGAACTATCAGCCACATTAATCACATGGTGAGCAGTAATTAATACCCTTGCTGCACATCTCAGCAGATGCCAAGTGGTAACTGTGCCCAGAGACAGAGACATTTGGTGGGTGGTCTGAAGGTGGTATTCTTTTAGGATGAATTGAGACATGTTAGTAGGAAACTTGCTGCCCAAATGAATGGGAAAATCAAATTCCTTATTTGTCTAGCCTTAAGCATGCCCAGTGGCTGTCCAGATTTCCTTAATGGCCGTGTGTAAAGCTAATAATCTTTACTCTGTGCTATTGCAGTATCTTTGATATATTTCTCTTGATGAAGTTACCATAGAGCCTTTTTGGTAGGTATTTCCCCTGTCTCCTATTAATGTGTGAGCACCCAGAAGACTGAATGTATGTTGTATTTATATTTCTAACTCTCGACTAGCACAGTTCCTGGCACTTGTTACTGTATCATTAGGTACCTGTTAAAATGAATGATTGAATATGCTTATGACTATGCAATATATGCAAACAAACTATGATAAAAGCGTGTACTTCTCAGGTATAGACCGACTGGTGTCATGATGATGTCCTAGCAGTATGTTGGGCATGGAAAAGCTGCTCAGTAAATGCTCACTGAATGTCTGCACTTCTTGACAAAGACTTGAGTAGGATGCTTCTCCCCTGGGAATACTCCTGAGACTGTGAATGTTGGTAAATGGGGTCAGTTGTCAGATGAATTTTTAAAAGACCTCTTCATTCAAAGTAAAAGTATTTTGTAGAAAGTTAGAAGCTATGAACAACAGCAGCAGCAGCAGCAACGAGCCTGGAGGGATATTTATTGTAAGTGAAAATACTTATGTAATTTTACCTAAACAGAAGAACCAGCAGAAGTCCCAGATGTGTTTTCAGAATTCTCTGAGGACTTCTGATAAAGAGGGATCTAAAATATAACTTCCCTTTTAAAAACAATTAAAAACCACACACACGCACACGCACATGCACAGACACACAACACAACACACAACACACACACACACCCCTCACTCCAGAAAGGTTATTATTATATATAGTCTCATTTTTTACTGTAGCTAGTAATGACATCAAAATAAAATGAAACATACCTTCCTACTTGAGCTAAAACAATAAATACAAATGATTTCTTTTATGTTGAAGGATTTATGTAGCTTATATTAATTACATAGACAGGTTTTGCCAGTGAAGCTAGGTCAGTCATACATTAAATACTTTTTAATGAACGTATGAATTTATTAGAAAATCTAATGGAGTTTCCTTTTTTGTCTTCAGAGCATACTATGTATAAGGAAACTCTAAAATTCCTTTGTGATTTTCCTGAGCTTTATTTTTAATGGAAAGAGTGTTTGGCATGTATCGGCATACCTGGGACTGCGTGAGTAGTGATCAGTGAAGAAAATATGCCTCATTTACCCTACTGACGTGAAGCACTCTAAAAATTCTAAACAAAAATGACAGGTAACCATGGCGAAAAGCTAACTGAGGCAGACTTTGGCATTCATCACTCGTCTCTCTAATTTAGTGGCTTGTGCCTTTCTGACCTGCTGCTTCACTCACTTGATAGTCTTATCAATTATTCATTTGTTTGGTTTCAGCCTGGCCCTCAATCTGACCATCCCATCGTGTAGTCAGCTGGTCTGGTGTCTTTGCAGAGCTCATGGCCTCCACTTCTTTTGCTCCCATGTGCAGGCCTGTTGCTTAAAACACTACCAAAGGGCAAGCACTACCCTTCCCATCCTTCCCACTGTGTTGGTTTCAATTTGGGGTGGAAAAGTACATCTGAAATAATTAAATTTAAGAATTTACTTTTAGAATTAAAATACATATGTTCAAAGTGGGTTGTTTGTTATAGTAAATCAGTTCATCTGTTTTTTATTCTATTCTAGGCCCTTTGCATTTTTTCCTTCCTTCCTCCCTCCCTCCCTCCCTTCCTTCCTTCCTTCCTTCCTTCCTTCCTTCCTTCCTTCCTTCCTTCCTTCCTTCCTTCCTTCCTTCTTTCCTTCCTTCCTTCCTTCCTTCCTTTTTTGAGAGAGAGAGGGGATAGGAGAGGAGCAGAAGGAGAAGGAGAGAGAGAATCTCAAGCAGACTGCACTGAGCACAGAGCTAGTGAAGGGCTCCATTATGACCCTGAGATCATGACCTGAGCCAAAATCAAAAGTCAGATGCTTAACCAACTTAGCCACCCAGGTGCCCCCATTTCATCAATTTAAAAATAGTCCATTATTGCTATTCACTTCACCTGTTTTCACCTTTCTGAGCCCTGAACTTTGTTTGTCTGTGGTCAGGGTTGCTCCCTCTGGCTTGTAACACAAAGCACCCATAGTATGGGCCTATTTTATTTCTTCGCAAGCTTTAGAGAGTTTTGTGAAAGGGTGAAAGTTACAGTACTTTAATTCATATAATCAAAATACGGAAAGCAGTTATTTATTGCTGTGACTGTCATGTGCCTAAACATTTTTATGTCAGAAAGTATATATCATCTGTATTTGCCTTAAGATAACATACTGAACACACTTAGCATCCCCATTTACTAAACAGAAGTAGCTTAATAGTTCCCATCCCGAGAGGATGCTTTACCATAGCCCATGTATTTTAAGGTATTGACCTTGGATTCTTTATAAAGAAATTTAAAAATGATCAGACCTATAGTTTATTTTCCAAGTATTCTGATAGGTGGTCTGGGCAAACACAGTTTCTCCAGTCATGTTTCAACCTCCTGCCATTTATTTTACTGGATTGAAGCCTATCAATTTGAAATGTATTGGCACAATCGCATGAAATGAGGTTTGGAGGATATGTGAGGAATGAAACTTGAAATTCAGTAGGGAACATTGAGAGGATTATATTGAGTAAAGCCTAGTAAATGGTAGTATTTGAACTGAGCTAATAGACAATGGCACAAGAAGGCTATAAGTTTGACAAATTACTGTATATAAAAGATAGTAAAAAAGCTGAGTTATCAGAATTTGACACTGATAATATGTGGGTGAGCTGAGGAAAAATGAGTACAAATGTGTATGGCTTTTCTGCTATTTCTATATGTGTGAAGTGTTTTCGTAGCTGATCGCGCACATTCTAGGTACATGATCAGAGAAAACTCCATTGGTGTTAATGCAAAAATGAAAAATAATTCATCAGATGAAAAGATAAGCACCGCCTAGCCACAGAGTTGTGAATTTGTTTATGAATGAAGCTGTATCTGAAGTGGATTGTCTGTTTAAGACATAAAGCAGAATAACTTACTCAGATCCCTTTTTCATGATATTGCTAAGGCATTGGTTTCAAACTTCAGGACACAGATGAATGAAGTAAGTTTACGTGCATAGCGCGATGTTATGGCCTATTCTAGATTGATAAACATACACTTATGCTGTACCAGTGAGAAAAATACTATGTGGATATAGGACTTTTTGATTATGTATTTGTTTTTAGAATAAAACTTCTGGAGGATAGAATCATGTTTTATTTAATAATCAGAGTAAACCACATAAAGTGAATTGTGAAAGAATTAAAGAAGAACAAATATTGAAAAATTTTCTGCAAGTACAGCAGCAGTTTGAGTGCCAGCTGCAGCTTTTGCAGAATAAGCATGAGCATTTCACTCTTGTCCCATCGTAATGGAAGGGAGAAATTTTGAAAGGAGGACAAGGAAAGGTCATGGAACAAGTGTGTGTGTGTGTGTGTGTGTGTCTTGAGGAGGGTAAAAGTAGGGAAATCGCATGGAATAGAAGAAATACTTCCAGAGTTACATCCCCTCACTGCCATTCTTTATGCCTGGATTCTTAGGACAGGCTAAATAACGTCTAACTTGCTGAAGAGAGAGAGAGAGAACACAGAGATCGGTTGAGGAAAAGCCCAAAACGAAAACACAGATTCAAAAGCAAGAGTGGACCAGCAAATTATGCAACTAGATTGGACAGTAAAGCTATTGGTGGTGAGAAAGTTCAGGAAAATGTTCCCAGTCATGCCGCGGAGCCAAGCACCATCTTGAGACAAGAGAGCTATTTCTTGGAACATCTAAAGCACAGTCTGTACAAGTATCTGCAGATAGCAGCAGAAGAGGAGTCTTGGTGACATATCCTGGAGTGATAAAGAATGGGCGAAACCATCCTCTTGGCCCAGGTGGCTACTCTGTATCAAGTGCAAACTCTAATGTATAAATGATGAGCTTGGTTTTCATGACTGGTCGGGAAGATTCTCTCGTGTAGCAATGCACAGGGAAATGCGGAGGGATGGGGGTAGATGAACAGAGGACAGTGGTAGTACCAGTTGAGCCCAGAGGCCTTGTATATTAGAAACTGGCTTTATGAAAGCATGGAGAAAATTTGCAGCTTGTTATACTTAGAGCTTCTACCCCTATCAGGGGATAAAAGTAAGAAAGATAAAAACAGAAGCAGTACTGACCCTAGGACTTTGAAGAGAGATCGTTGATTAAAAGAGACCCCCACCCTCTAAGTAGGTGTTATCATTAATTATGTATGTGCTTATATCAGTGGTTTTAGAAAATCACCACCTTTGTTACCCTTTCTAGCATTTTTCTTCTAGAGTTTATTCTTAAATTATAATTTAAATATTATGCTCCAAATCCAAAAACTCCATTAATTTATAGTATAAAAATATCCAAATCTGAATGAATACAAACTGATCCCATGATCTATTTCATTCATTTACTCATCCATCTATCCATCCACCTATTTATCCAGCCAGCAAACATTCATTGCAAATATATGGTGTACCTGACACCAGAATAGAGGCATTAACAAGTTACTCTTCCTGCCCTGAGTTTACACGTCTCTAGATAAGAAAACCAACTTTTATTGAATGCCGAGAAACCCGTGTGCCAAGAAAGCCTGCAAAGGTGCTATTGGAAATGATGGAGGTCTCTTGAGTTTGGATACTGAGACCCAAAATAAATGGTACAATTTCTCTCATACCTGACATTTGGGGCATAAAGTTGCAGGTGTGGTACGGCGGCTACGTACCATCAAGGCTCTAGGTTCCTTCTGTCTTGTTGCTTTGCCATCACCAGTGTGTTGCTTCATCCTCATGGTCCACCGTAGTTCCCCCACATCCTCACTCCAGTCAGCAGGAAAGGGAAAGTGGAGAAGTTGAAGCCACTGAGGATTCTCTTTACTGCAGAGCTCACAAGATGCACATATCCTCTGGGTTCACATTTTGTTCGTTGGTCAGAAATAAGTTTATGGCCATATCTCACTGAAGGGTACAAGAGAAATGGAAATATATTCTTTTTTTGTGTGTGGCCATGCTTTCAGCTAAAATGGAGAGGTTTGTTTGTTTTTTTTTTTTGGTTTTGTTTTGTTATGAGAATACAAGCAAATAATGGATTAGGGAGAAGGTAACTAGCCATCTGTGCCAGAGAACCCATTTTGGTGTGTGAGTTAACGGAAGGCTCTTCCAGCATGAATTGGAGTTTGCTAGGCCAAAAGTACGGGGAATGGTGTTCTGGGACGAGCATGTGCATTAAGTCATGTCTATGTACCTAGACCTCAGCAAAGTATCTTCCATTATACCCGTTATTTGCATACTTATTAACCTTCAGAGGTCTGAATTTGTATAAAATGGTCTCAAAGAGAGACTTTTTTTTGTAATGTGATATTACTTTTATGCGAAAGAACCAAAATTATTGAAGATCACATGCTTACTGTCTTTGACGCCCTCCACCCTTTAGGGGATTCTTTGTTGTCATTGCTGGATTCCTTCTGATGTATTAACTAGGCTACTGGATAGAAATGCAGCGTATGAAGACTTCTGCTCACATGAGAAAATGCTTCTCCTGGAGCTCAATAATGGGGGTACTTTTGGTTACATGAGGATGGAGATTTTAGGGGGTTGATTGGTTCAATTCTTGGGAATTAAGAGAACAATGTATCCAAAAAAGATTATAGAAAAAAAATTTATTTGTATTATGTGTTTCATTCCTGGTCCTTCTTTTTGCTGCCTCTTCCAGACATTTCAGTAAACTTACATACCATTCTTTGATATTTTGGGTCATTTGATTTTTTTTTTTTTTTAAATGTAGTACCATACTGAGGTAGGATTTGAGGCTAGGGTAAGAAGGTACTATTTTATTTGAAGGACTGAGGATATTTCTCTTGCCCAAGTATATTTTGAACTCTTAAAGATCAATAAATTGAGTAGATAGCTGCCCATATAATGAAATCTTGGGTCCTAGGGGAAAAAATTCACCAAACTCTCTCCCCTGCCCAGTTTCCTAGAATTTGTGTTTTGGTAGATTAAATAATGACTGACAGTTCTCCGAAAATGTACCTGTCCCTTCCTGCGAGGAGTGACTTATTCAGTCTCTAACATTTTAGTACACTGATTTACATTTCAGTTATCTGATAACTGCAGAAACAAGGGCCTGGGGACACAGGTGACAAAACTCCTGGCTGAGGGAAGGTATTTGAAGCGGGGAGGGTAAAAATGGAGAAATGGACAGAGGAGAATATTGAAGGCACATTTATTTCATCTATTTGCTTTTTTGCCTTAGGCTGACTCAGCCACAAAAATTAAAAAATGCAAATAACAAAAATTATGTTTCTCAAGGAAACCTCCTTTATAGAAATTTTTTTTTCCCGTGAGTATTGCTTGTTAAGGAAAAGTTTTCTGTGGAATAAATGAAAGACATTTACTGTATTTTCTCTAGAAGCCTTTCAACAAATATGAGAAAAGCTAGGAAGGAATCTTCCTTTCATGAAAACCTATTTTTGTAGGATGGATTTAAAAACTCATCATGTTTGTCAAAATATGACAATTATTTATCAAACTTGATAGACTTCAGGGCTGTTTCATGGTCTTATTTCATTTATTTTCTGTAAGCAATCCCTCTTCGTCTTTTGACAAATGAATGCAAACAACATTTACAGACTGACATATTTTTTTCCCAGAGCCATCATCATTGGATTTAATGATCACCAGCGATGACTTTTCTTTCGTTTTTAGCCCTAATTCCACAATATAAATGGAACACAAAAGCAGGTTTATGTGGCAAGGCCCATTTGAGGGATAAGTATAGTTCAAAGCCCTAGGGAGATGTCTTGTTTATAAAGCTTTTCCTTCCATTAACACTACCTGACCTTCAGGGTGGTCACACATAGCCTCATGTGCCACAGATAACAGGCCTCAGGATGACTAAGACTACATGTGTCACAAATCCTCGATAGCAGAAAACCCAAATTATCTTGTCACCATTTCACACAAATGAAATAGGAGCCCAAGATAAGGACAATGGCTGTTTTCCACAAGATGGCAGTGGTCTTTGTGTAAAGAATCGAAGCATAGCATTCACTGGGTCTGATACCAACTGTGACAAAATTTTGCCCTTGTGAATTTAATGCCTGTGAAAGCCATGTCATGGTTGTTTTCTCTGCCATGGGCTGAGTTCTGAAGAACAATTAGCTCTATTTTCATTGGAGAGAAAAAAAAAATGCTGCATATATAATATAATGTCTTATATAATGTCTTTCTCTAAGGAGCCAAAAGTATTTTGCAGCTGTTATTTAATTAACCTCACACTATGCCTCTGAGGCAGGAAAAAGGAATTACTGTATATCCTATTTATCACAGTGAATTTAAATAATTTACTGATATCATTCATAGGGGGAAATGGTGGCACAGGGAATAAAACATTTGTTGAGTTGTGTTGCTTAGCCCTAATCATTAAACCAAGCTGATTTTCTGTAGAGGGTAATGTTTATAAATTTAGAGAAGACATTCTATTTAGTCCATATTAAAAAATGAATTTTCCACAAATGCAGATTCCAAAACAGTGGTTTTCCCATTTTAATTTGAGCACTTAAGTACTTTAGTGTGTGAGTTTATTGCGTAAGAATACTGGAGACCTTTCAGCACACAAAATCCGAGTCCTGTACCACACAATCTGCTTTACTAGATCTAGGAAGGAGCAAGGAATTGCTTGTAGGAAGGAATTTGCATGCTTTAAATGTAACCCAGGTGATTCTGAGACCTTCTGTCTTGCCCACACTTTGAGATACTTCTCTGTAAGTCTCAAGTAATATAGTGGTATGATTGAAAAATGGACCCAATTTCTGAAACTAAAAGAACGTAATTTCCTTGGAGAAAGATACTCTGTATTACTTAACTTGAAATATACCACTTTTCCTCAATTTGGAAGGGTAAATCCGTAAGTGCAATTATTATGCCTTATTCATAAGTTTTATTTAAAAATCAGTTAACAAAATTTTAAGCATAATTATTTTTAAACTGTACTGTTGGAAGAATAACTATAATGATCTGTTTTAAATTAACATGTGACTTACCTTTCTCTTGAATTCAGTGGTCACTTTTGCATAGGCTTTAGGTCACTGGATTCTGGTCTGTTTAGAATCTTGTCTTTATAGGACAAGAAGGGACCCTAAAGATATTCAGGTGCCAGATGTAGTATAAAAGTTAACCCACTTCTGGTAGTATGAATCTGTTCTCCTTCTTCTGAGATAGAAATCATCCAAGTCTTTTTACTTGGTCTTTTTTTTTTTTTTTTAAGATTTTATTTATTTATTAGAGAGAGAGAGAGAGAGCACAAGTGAGGGTGAGGGGCAGAGGGAGAAGCAGACAGGGAGCCCAGTGTGAGGCTCAAGCCCGGGACCCTGAGATCATGACCTGAGCTGAAGGCAAGACCGTTAACCGACTGAGCCACCCAGGTGCCCCTTCCTTTTACTTGGTCCTATCTGCGTGTTCAATTGGACCTACATAAGCTCTTGTGATAGTTAATACAATGGTAAACTTGACTGAATCATTGAGTTGACAGTTGCCACACACTGCACGGGTGTGAGTCCATGATGCAAGATATTTAAGGGAGGTGATAAGAGACTGCATGAAGATGGCTATGTGACTATAGTAACCCTCCCCTTGCATTTAAGGTACAAAGGGGTCAAGGATTGGATTATGAAGGAGGATTTTCACAGAGGGCTGTTGGTGTGCTGTGATTTTCGGAACTGTCCACCAAGGGATGATGGGTTTCTGCCTTTGTCAAGTCAAGAGAAAGTGTGATTTAAGGAGAAGGCAAAGACTTAACTTGGGCTTTTGGTGAACGTAATGATGGATGTATCATTACTACCTGGAGAATCTTATGGCAGGAGAAGGGCTATCAGACTTCTTTGACAGCCAGATTGTTCTCAGAATAGTTGCATTCTTATGTCATCATATTCTTGCCAGTCCTTGGCAGTTTCTAGCTTCCTAATGTTTACCAGTTTATTAAATGTCAGTTGATATCTTATTTTTGTTTTAATATGCATTTCTCTGGTACCCAGTGAACCTGAGCATCTCATTAAATGCTTGCTACATTTTGGTATTTATTTATTTAGGTTTTACTTATTTATTTATAAAGATTTTATTTATTTGAGAGACAGAATGAATGAGAGAGACAGAGCACACAAGCAGGGGCAAAGGGAGAGGAGAAGCAGGCATCCCTGCTGAGCAGGGAGCCCAGTGGGGGGCTCAATTCTAGGACCCTGGGATCATGACCTCGGCTGAAGGCCGACACTTAACCAGCTGAGCCACCAGGTGCCCCTGCATTTTGATATTTTGAAAAATATGTTGCTTATTCATATTCTTTGCCCGTTTTTCTGCCTGGGCTGTTGTTTTTTTTTTCCTATTGATTTATATAAGTTCTAGGTAGTATCTAGTGTTCGTTTATGTATATAGCATATCCTTGTGTAATTCTTTGATGCTTTCAGAAATTACAAATAAATTCTCCCATTCTATCAGTTGTTCATTAACTTTGTGGTATCCTTCATTGAACAGAATCCTTAATTTGGTTGCAATGAAATTCACCCCCTTCCCTTTTTTTAGTCTTTATAATTTTGTTTAAGCAGTTCTGTCTTGCTTAGGATACAAAAAAAATGTTTACCCAGGTTTTCCCCATTGGTTGCAAATTAACTACCTGTTATATATGTTTATATTGATGCACAGATGCACAAATTATTTTTAATCTACTTAAATGTAGCAAATAATCAAGATGATCTATAATAAAATAATTATATAAAAAGCTACTCATAAAAATAGATACATTTGAAGTATTGAAAACAGGGGAGACAACTTAAACTATATAGCTAGTATTTTTCAAGGTGAGTTCTGTGGGCCACTTGCATCATAATTATCTTAGATTTACATCAGAAAGGCACATCGAGGCCCTTTCCTAGACCTACTTACTCAGAATCTCTTGGTGTAGACCTGGAAATCCTTATTCTTAATATGACTTTTGAGATATTTTGAATATATACTAAGAACTGTTTAATACCACGAGTCTAAGAGGACTAAGTTTAAGCTTGAAATTAAGAGTTGTGTTTTTAGGCAACACTGATCATGAGGAAAACATTATAGGGTATAAATTCTAATTATGTGACAAAAATAAATGCATGAATTCTTTACAAGAAATAAGCTTTTTCCTGTTTCTAAATTCTGAAAGGATATATCCCTACCCATGCTGATTCTGCATGAATCCTTTCACAGAGGACTCTGAGCAATATAAAGACAATCTCTTTAAAAAGTTTTTTTGGGGGGTTGCCTGGGTGGCTCAGTTGTTAAGTGTCTGCCTTTGGCTTAGGGTCGATGATCCCAGGGTCCAGAGATGGAGCCCCCGGAATCAGGTTCCCTGCTCAGCTGAAAGCCTGCTTCTCCCTCTCCCTCTGCTATCCCCTCCACTTGTGCTCTCTGGTTCTCTCTCTCTGTCAAACAAATAAATAACTTTTTTAAAAAAGTTTTTTAAAAATTAGTAAATTTTTAAATTTAAATTTAAATTATTTAAATTTTTAAAATAGTAATAGTAATAGTTTTTATGTGGTCTTTGGTTTATTTAAATTTTTAAAATAGTAATAGTAATAGTTTTTATATGGTCTTTGGTTTATTTAATCTTCAACAGAAACTAAGAGTAAAACATTAAAGTAACTGCAGGAAGGCACTTTCTCAACTGAGTTTGAATTTGTTTTTTTATAGTGTATCAAGATTAAGAAATAGTTTCAGCAGTTCTGCATTGTGAGGACTACTCTTAGTGGTGGTGGGGGGCAGGGCATGGGGAAGGGCAAGGTAAAGACACTTAGTCATCACAGGGCTTCCTGGTTCAAAATTTTATATCAAAATGTGGTATTAGTAGGAACATTGGAAAAGTATCAAAATGTTGAGGTGAAGGTCTCCTAGGTTATTACATAATGAGAGAAGTATGGAAAAAACTACTTGTAGTGGACCAGTGAAGACTGAATTGTTCAAGAGTTCCTGAAGTGCTCTCTCTTTCTACTCCAAAGCTTTTCAATTGCTGATCAATAGATGAAAACCCCAGGAGCCCATGGTATTGGCTTTGTTGTTAGCTATCCCACTTAAGGACTCACTTTTGATAATGTGTCAGAGTTACTATGATTTGATTGAAAAACGCTTAGCACTATTTCAGTGTACCTGGAATGGTAGAATTTTAGGATTAGGAAAAATCTTACAAGTTATCTAGCTCAATTTATCATTTTATATGAGAAAACTGAGAAAATAAAGAAGTGATATGACTTGGATCTTTGATTTGTTGGCAAAGCTGCATCTAGAATTCAGTATTCCCGAGCCCAAATGTAAGAGAAAAATTGAGAACAGAGCTTTATTCTGGAGAATATTGGATTTGGGATTGCACTGAGGTAGATTTTCTTCATCTGCCAAATTCCAGGGAAGGGCAGGGGGGATGAGGTGAGTACTTTAGATGCATAAAGGATTTTATTTTGAGATGATTGTGGATTCATATACAGTTGAAACAATTATATGGAGAGATAGTGCTCTTTGCATGGTTTCCCCCAATAGTACCTGTTTGTAAGACAGTAGCACAATATCACATCCAGGATATTGATATTGATGTAGTCAAAATACAGAACATTTCCGTAAGGATCTCTCATGTTGCTGGTAGATACATATGTTAATAAAGTTTTTTTGTTTGTTTGTTCATTTCTTAAACCTAATATCTATTATTAGACTATGTCCAAGATCAGGTCAAATTTCTATTTCTTGAGATTTCCATAGTAGGTCCAGGAACACTCCCTACTACCAGTCAGATGACATGAACTTCATGAAGAACCTTCTTTTCTAAAAGAGAACAAACTCAGTCCTGTCCTTCACCTATAGTAGGGGGACCTAGAAGGCAGGGAGTCCTATTTGGGAAAACTAGTTAATGACTCCCAAGATGATTGTAACTTTCTCTTAATATCTTTGTAAATGTTACCAAGTCAAGACTGAAAAGAAAAAAAAAAGTAAAAAAATAAAAGTGAATATTAATCGTCTGAAATATTGAGTTACCTTAAACTAATAAAGTAAAACTACGGCAAAAGTAAAGCCATTTCTAAGTGATATCCAGATTAAATTCTGAAACTTTCGTTAAGATTTGGATATTAAATAAATACTTAAGAAAAATGTATTTAAAATAAATAATCTTAAGAATATGATAAAAAATGGGGATTTAGGTTTGATCAACATGATTTTAGTTAAAATTCTTGCAGAAGCTTTATACCAATAATTATTGTAGAGGGAGTTCCTAAGCAGCAGGCACAAAGTTTCAGTTAAACAAGATGAATAAGCTCTAGAGATCTGCTGTACAACGTTGTATCAACAGTCAACAATAATGTATTGTATGCTTAAAATTTGTGAGGAAGATAGATCTCATATAACTGTTCTTACTGTAATAAAAAATTGTTTAGGCATGAAACAAGTAATCTATGTACAGAAAGTAAATGGATTTTGAAAAATAGGATGGGGATATCAAAACAATTCTTGTTGATAAAAATAAAAGGAAATAGTCTTTATTAGAAATATCTGGAAAAATAACATTTCTGGATGGATGAAAAATGAATTTGACCTAGATTTATAAGGGTATTTTCAATGAAGGTGCAGAGAAGTTAAAATTTTTGAGTGCTCATAATTGAGAGCTATCAGGTATAAGATAATCTTTTCTAGAATTTCTTTTGAGTCAAAACATCAGGGGAATATCAGCAGGGCCAGTTTGATGTCTTGAATTACTTTGTAGTGGTAGTAATACCTCAGGAAAACTCTTCTTAACTAATTAACTTAAGGACAATAGCAAGAGACCAAAATTATGTCATTCTAAGTTGGATTTAGAGTGAAAGAGACTGATTGTTACTTTTACATAAGAGAGCAAACTAATAATCAAAATGCTCTTTTAATGGATTCTAGAGAGGAGAGCTAAGACTTACCTTGTCCAGTGTCTCTTTGCATTTCATTATTTTATTGCTTGCTTCACTGTCCAACATCAAGATTTATTGGCAGCTTAGTCCTAATTTCCAAAGCCCAGTTAACAACTATTTCTTTTCCTTCAAAATAGGATTAAAGTTCTGTGAAATGGTTTGAAGTAATAAAAGAAAAAAGTTATCCATCATAAAACCAAACAAGAACTGGTAAAATCTTCCCATCTATCTTTAGCAATCTTAGGATGCTGAAAGCTTAATATGAGCCACATTGCTATAAGCATTCAGGAAATATCCAGGGAAGTCATTAGAGTCAGAATCCAACACAACCCAATGGGTTTTCATCCGACTGACAATTTTAGGGAAAAAATAAGTTTGCTTTTTTTAAAAAAAAATATGATTTAGTTTTTTACAATTTTCTCACTACCAGGAACAATAATTTTTCATTCTCTGATCAACTACTGGATACTTAAAAATCCTACCCTGCAAACATGGGGTGCAAAGACGCAGGGAAAGCCCTCAGTATTTCATTTGTTCACTACTCGTTTCACCATTACCTAGGAAAGAAGATGAACAGTCAAAATTTCATTAATTGCTTTAAAAAATTAGCTCTGGTCATTGAATTATTAATCAGAAAATAAAAGTGACATGTCAGTGGTTCAAGTTAGAACAACTCCCTGTGGGGCCAAGATGGGAAGCTATTTAGGTAGGTCTAGCAAATACTGCAAGTGTTAGGTAAAAGCACATCAACCTGGTGTTCATCAGCTGGGGCAGTCAAGAATAGCAGACGTTTAGGGCTAGAAAGTTGGTGAAGCAGATACATAACTGTTATCACATGACGCATGGTAACCTGGACCTTGGAAAAGACCTTGCTCAGAAAAACGTCAGAATTTTCAGAATGAAATCCTTGACCTATATTAGGTAATCAACAAGAGTCCATAAGACATTATACTTCCCCATTGAAGAGGCTTGAAAGCACACTCTTAATGGTCAGGGTAGCCCCATGTTTTATAACTCCCTTTATTGATAAGTCAGAACCTAAATTTTCTTATGAAAACCAAAAGCTTCGCATCCATTCTTTTTTTCCCAGAGGAAATAATCTTCTGCAGTAAGACAATACAATCTGTTTGACAGATGTGAATCACCTTGTTCTGCCTTTATGAGAGCCCAGGGGCTGGTCTTTGAGAGGTTCACTGCCTATCCAGTGTGAGGTTACCAACACTGGATCATTCTACTTTAACTTCTTTCTCTAGGGGAATAATAGTAATAATTGGATACTTTTGTTTTGCCCTGTGAGGAAAGATAACATCATGTTTAAAATTACTTTCCTTTCATTAGTTTTTCATAATTGTACTTTGTGAGTTTGTACTCACATAAACACATACTCCAGTGTAATCCTATAATTCTCTTATAGTCTATAAATAGTCTATAAATAGAAACCTTTAAAATTCCACATCCATAGTTTAGGGACATGAATTAATTATCTGCAACTCTTCACTACCTCTAGTGACTATTTAAGCTTATTACCATGGTAGCCATATGCTCTACATGTTAACCTGAAAACAATACACATTAAGAAGATATATTTTACCTCCCTTTCCACTGTATCACTGTCTGGTTGATCAGTGTGGGAAGTATGAGACCAGGATTATATATACTTTATTATTTAATTTGAAATGCATGGATTTGAGAAATTAGGTAAACTTTTCACCTTTTCCTCCATCTTGTGGCTTTGGTTACCAAGAAACTATGTGAAGGTAGTTTGAGGGACAAAGGACATTTTGAGGTGAGAGGTAACTGTCTTTAGTCCTCAACAATTTATCTTCTAAGGGCAATGTAATTTTGCATGAGTGTTGTATGAAGATAATCAGTTGTACAGTGTAAATGGTTCTTATTGCTTTTTCTTGTTATTCCAATTGGCTCATGAAGGGTAATCTTAAATTGGATCTGATATGCATCTGTAACTAATATAGAGAGAAGAGTTCAGGCAATAGATGTATTTCATTCAATGAAGTGACAGCTGTAATTCTGCTCTTTTTCCAACCTGTGTCATATATAAAGTTTGGCATTGTGAAGGACCCAGTTAGAATATGATGGTTCAGACCCAGGCATGCTAGAAAATGATAGCTTTATTCTCACTTGAGAGCACAAATTTGATGGTGTCTCAGATTCTTCAAGTTTTTGCAGAGTTTTTTTTCTGGGGTGGGTAACTCAGCCTGGGACCCACCTATTCTATCTGCGTCTACTTTTGATGGGGAAAACATTGCAGTTTCAATGCTTAAGTATATTTTTATTAAGATTTTGGTTTATATCTGCTTTCAAGCCAGGAGGATGGATAATTCTGTATTTGAGCTGCAACACATAAATTCTAAACTCTAAAATCTAGTTATTGGAAATTGGAATTGGAGCCTATAAGTACTGTTAACACTTGATGGGATGAGCACTGGGTGTTGTTCTGTATGTTGGCAAATTGAATACCAATAAAAATAAGTTTATTAAAAATAAATTTAAAAATATGTAATAAAAAATAAAAATAAAAAAACATTATAGGGTTAACTGATAACTCTGAGCAAATTTCACTAATGTAGGCTAACAGTAATTTATATTTGCAGATAGGCACAGCAGTGACTGAAAACTTTAACCCAGAAAAAAATGAATGGTTCATGAAAAAATTAAATGTCTCTCTGAAAATAGTGGGCAGTGCAGCCATATACTTATATGCAAGCAAGCCAAGAACTGGAAAGTTTTGCCATTGAGTAGCAGATTGAAGGTTCCAGATGTAGCATAGGTGAGGGGGTCCTTTTTCTCCTAGCCACCTCTTTGTGGGATTTCATATTAAATTCTCAGTCCCTGCCTGCTATATCCCTCTCGAGGCTACTGTTTGACTTCGGGCGGACTTGCCAGCAAGTGACTGTGGGCCTCCCATGTTGCCCAATGCCTCACGTGCATAAAATACACTCTAATTGAACATTTGCAATCATCATGGCAGTCTACAGCATAGCAGACAATGAAAAATAACCTAAAACCTCTCTTCGTTAACAATTCCTTGCCATCTCTACCTTGGGGATTCTTATGATTATCTCTCTCCTTGACTTTTGTACGTAATACTATCTCCCTTACTCCTTTGATCGTTCTTTACAATCATACTTAAAATTTTGTAAATTTCTTGAAATAAAAATCAGAATTAGAATATATCATTGACACATCCTAGTTCAAATTCTTAGGCAGTCCTTTTTCTCCTACTAAGCAAAGAAAAATCTAAGCATTTTTTCCTCTATTATACGTATATGAAAATGAAAGTTATGGAATTACTTGGCGTTCATCCATGACATCAGAAGAAAGAACTGGCATTTTTGGTGCATTCTTGGCATCACATCAAAAGAATTTTGTGTGTACTTCTGAGTCTTTGTTAATGATTATTCTTGTATCTGTTGTTTATGTATTATTCAAGATTAGTCACACTCATCTTGTACAAATTCAAACTATTTTGGTCTATATACAAATATCACTTTGGTGTCATTGGAATGGCATATTAAAAATTATCCTAAATTATTTGAATGTAGAATTCCATGGTCATTGAGCAGAATTCTCTTAATGATTTTTAGATTTTCAGATTCTAGAAATTATAGATTTTCTTTTTTTAAAGATTTTAATTATTTATTTATGTTATTTATGCTATTTATTTATTTATTTATTTATTTATGAGACACACATACACGCACAGAGACAGAGAGAGACAGAGAGAGACAGAGACACAGCAGAGGAAGAAGCAGGCTCCATACAGGGAGCCCGAAGTGGGACTCGATCCTGGGTCTCCTGTGCTGAAGGCTGTGGTAAACCACTGAGCCACCTGGGCTGCCCTAGATTTTCAGTAATCTTAATGAAGGAGTAAAAATAAGATATTTTTGTCTTAGTGGTAGTGAAGATTCAGATTTCTTGCTGCTGTCTGATACATATTTTAAGGAAAGGCAGCCTTTAGATCACAGTTTAATTTTTTTAAATATATAAATTCTATGAAATTTTATGGTACTTAATGAAATATGAGATAATTATAGTTTAAGCTAAAGGCATTAAAACGGGGGCTAAAAGCATTAATTTAAACCACTTTCATTTCATTAAAGAGTTACCAAGAGACTCTTTTAGAGAATTCATTGGGCCTGGAGAGATGTCAGTGGCCATTTGGTCTGCTTACTCACAATGTAGAAAACTTACCTATTTGTACCTTCTTTGTATATCCTAACTATTTCAAAATTATTTCTGTCCATATAGTCCCCAAACCCTTTCTCCTATACTTAAAATCTTGTCTTTTCAAAACATTGCTTTTCCCTTGAAGGTAAAGTCTCTTCCCTGCGATTTTATTCCCTTTTGATTCTCACTCTGATTTTACTGTTTTCTGCTTGGCTTTCTTCTCTGAAAAAATATATATCAGTATGTTCCAGGGGGCTCAAGTAATTCTGATATTTAGTTAACCTCATATTAAGATATTTTGACATCATTCCTATACAGGTTATAACTTTTTTTTTTTTTTTTTTTTTGGTGGCAGGAACGGGGAACTCCAAGATTCTAAAGCTTGGCTTATTTATTTGTTTATATAGGTATTTTTTGGTTAGCAAACTCCCTTGTATCACAAAAATGTGCGGTTAGTATGCTAATTCATGAAATCTTAGCTATTATATTTAATAGGTCCTAGTGTTGCCCCCTTGGCCACACTCTGTTGTGTATATATTCTTTCTGTCGGATACCTTTTAGTAAAGCATGGTGGGTGATCTGGAGACTGTGACTAAACCTAAAATTACACTGAGCAGCCACTGTAAATCTCCTCCTTCTTTAATGCTGTGCCATATATCAATAACGATAATAGCAGCTAATACTGGTGATCTTGAAGATGTCTGTCAATCAAATACATGATGATTAATCATACCTTTCTCCCTCTGAGTTTAGATTCAGTAAAATATATATATATGTGTGTGTGTGTGTATACATGATACTAGTTTTTTTTTGGTTTTGTATTTTGTTTTTATTTATTTATTCATTCATTCATTCATTCATTCATTCATTCGAGACACACAGAAAGAGAGGCAGAGACATAGGCAGAGGCAGAGGGAGAAGCAGGCTCCATGCAGGAAGCCCGATGTGGGACTCGAACCTGGGTCTCCAGGATCACACCCTGGGCTGAAGGCAGATGCTTAACCGCTGAGCCACCCAGGAGTCCCTGGATTTTGTTTTCTTATAAAACTGGACTGTAGACCTGCCACCTCAACCAAATTTCCTGAAACTTGCCCTCAGAGGTAGTATTTGGTGTGTACATTTCAGAAGAGATTTTAAAGTAGACACCCAGCTACATGTGTGGGGAATCAACATGTTATATATCCAAAGGAAGAGGTAGGCTTCTAGATGACTTCTGGTAGGCAAGCCATGAACTTTAATCTTGCTGTGCTCCCTACACAGTGACAGGAGCAAGAATAGACTTCGCTTCCTGGGGACAGGCTATTGCAAGAAGGGCATCCTGGGAGGATAGCCACTCTTGCCTAGTGTTTTTCTAAAATTTACCAATAAGATAAGTCATTCTTGCTGTCTAATGAGAGACAGAGAGACAGAGAGACTGAGATAGGAAACTGCCTTCTTACTATTTCTGAACTGAAAGCAGGAACATCTGCGGAGGGAGAGATAGTCCCTACTTTAATAACTATCATTTAATGAGTACTTATTATGTACCAGGTACTGTGCTAAATATTTATGTTTGTAGACCTGTTTAAAGCCTCATAGTAAAACAATAAGACACGTAACTTAAAAAAATTTTTTTTTAATGTCTGGCATTTCTTTTCCCCCATCTTCTGCTAATAACCCTTTTCTTCATTAGGAGAACCAATCTTACCTAATACATAGATTTCTTGTAGAGCTTCTAAATAAGTACCCACTGGAGTCAGACATGCTCAAGCTGGACCACTGATGGTTCTTTACCCCTGAGGCATAGGGATTTGTCCAGAGGGTAAATATGTGCCCCAAGTAGTTGGAATTGCAAATCATGTCATCTGCAAACTAGGATAGATTTGTTTCCTCCTTTCTAATATGTACACCTTATTATAGAAATTAAGTTAAATAATTAATAGGTAAGCTCAAAATAGGTGTTGATTTTGCAGCATCTTCAGAGAGATCATATAATTTTTCTTCTCTGAAATTTTCAAAAAATAAATTATATTGAGATTTCCTAATATTCCTAATCTGAGTTTAACTCAGAGCCAGACATTAGTAGGAGCTAATAGCTAAAAACATGGATAAATTCATGAAGGGCCAGTGGTAATTTGGTGGGTGATTTACTTATTATATTGGAAGTTAGCAGCAAAACAGAAACGCTCAAAAACCTTGGCTATAGATTTTGCAATTGCAAAGATGTTACCCTTTTCCCTGAAGATTGAATGTTTCTTTATATTTTATTTAAGTGCTTTATTTGATTTCATTTTAATCATTAATTTCACTCTTGCCATAATTTAACATGTTAAATTCCTGGAAAGCTTTAATTTGTCTTTCTGCTAATCCATCCATTCTTTAACATAATTCCCTTCTCATTATTCTTTTTATGCAGACCATTAAAGTTGTATGAACAAATTAGGCCTGGAGGTTTATATGCTTTCCTGCCACCCTCTTCCTTCTTTTTTCCCTCCACCCCCAACTTTATTGAGACACAATTGACAAATAATATTGTGTAAAATATGATCCTTCTGCATTCTTACAGTCATTTCCCCACTGAAGTCTTAAGTTTACAGTAATGTCTTTCAATAAACTTACTAGAAACTTCTTTCCTTACAGAATAACTACAAAAAATATAAAATTAATGTTAGAAAATAAAATTACCATAATGTTATATAATGGAGTATTTTGAGAATCTTAGAGTGTAGGTGAACAAGATAATCTTTTCATATTTGATGTTCCTGTGATCTTTGGCAGATGCCATCATTTTTATTTTATGGAGGTGGGAAAGGGGGATGAGAACTAGATGCCAATTAATTTACCTTAAGTTACATGGACTTTATTTTCCCTTGACTGAGAGAGACACAAATACCTGACTCCTCTGCTCCCTGGATCATCTTTCTTCTTGATTTATGTCTACTGGAAATGTAATATTACACACAGTGCCTTCAGAGGTTATTCTTAGGTAAATGCCCATTAGACAATCATGTATTTGATCTTTGCACATTTTATTAATCATGATATACTGGCATGTGATCCTAAATACCAAAATATAATTCCTTATGGATCGGGCATATACTGCACAAAATAATTATTCAAAATCTCTTTGACTAATTTAGTTTCTATTTTAACACAGCAATCACTGTGCCTGAATGACCTTGGGTGTAAGATTAGAAGCTATAGTAATTAGTTGGTGGGCCCCATATCACTTTAAGAGATTCTATTAAAAATGTGAGAAAATAAATAGAACAGCAGTCTCTATTGTTACAAATTACATTGCTGGACTGTCAAAACATTTTCAGAACAGCAAAAATAAAAATAAAATCTTTTAAGAAATCTATCTTCAGATTTTTGTCAGTCAATATTTTTATGTCAAAGAATAAGTTCATTCTGCAATCATTGTGTGATCTTTGCTCATCTTAGGTAACTTTCCTTTTTCTTTTAAATAAGAAAACTCTTGGGTTATTGAGTTTTCTGTATACCGAATGATGCAATGTCTTGGAAAGCACCTCATTGATTTTTTTTTGTTGTTGTTGAGAGAAGTTGCCAGTTTAAATTTTGGAATATAAGATTATTTTTAAAGTGCAAGTGCTGAAATAGTCACTATGAGGAAAGTTGAGAAAATTAAATACAAATTTAACTGAAATACGGGATGAATTGATATTTGTACCAGATACCAGTAATTCAGAGATAAATATAACAAACGATTTCTGTCCTGATTTTTTTTCTCAGCCATATTGAAAGCAAGTGTTTGCAATAAGACAGCATTGATTTTTGTCCCGAAACAGAGAGCTTTTTTCCAAAATCATAGCAACTCCAAGGTCAAAACAAAACAAAACAAAACCTTAAAACACTTTTCGTAAAGGCAGCAAGTTTTCTTTTTTAGTTATCCAACCCCAACATAATTAGATTGTATGTAAAGTTGTCAAGGAATTTACCAGGTGTAAAATATTTTAGGTAACTATAAAGCAATAAAGCAGCAAATGAAAAATGAGACAAAATGGATTTATATATAGAATAGTTTATCATCAGTTATGCTAGGTGTTATCTTGAAAATAGTATTTGAAGTAATATTATATGATTTAGCTGCAAGTATGTGTGGCAATAAATTCAAGTCTAGAGTTATCCTTCAGTCATATAAAATATTGAACACAGCATATCATTTTAAGATGATGTGTAGTGCACCATGTAGAGAGCAAAATGACAATCTACGATAATACTTTCTGACCCCAGCTCTCCAACAAAGCCACAGTTTAACTGGTTTATTGACAGGATAGATTATTATAGATTAGAGTGGTTCACAAAAGATGGCAGCTTCTATTCTTTTGTAATAGTCCAACTGAGCTGTTTTTGAAAACCTTTCATCTAAGGAACTCAAAACATTACTAATAGGTACTCTTACGTCTAAATATTTATCTGGTAACTCCTTATTTGCAAGGGATTTCGAATAGTAATTAGTATTCATCAATTATTCCTTTGGGACGTTCTAGCATATTCAAGTCATTTAAAAATGAATTGCTGAGACCAAGAAGTTTGATTAACCCCTTGAGAGAAACACTTACAGACCACTTGCTCTGTGGTCAACTCAGTCCTTGTACAATTGACTCATAGTTAAGATTTGAGTTAAGGGGAGCACATCAATTAGCCTTTTGAGGACAATTTGATTTGGGGCAAATTTCTCTTTACCTCCCATTTCTCTCTGTCCTTACGTGATTGTAAATAAGAAGATCACTGATTTTCATCATTCCGCTTGCTTTGCAGTAGACTTGATTTAGTTCATGTGTTATTTTGTTTTTCCAGAAAAGATTTATGTATATCCAGTATGATTAAACACTTCTTTGTTATTGCAAACACTTTGAAGAAAGGGTTTCATTTCATGCTTAGGGGACATTGTATTTTCTTAGAAACTTAAACCCTTTGAATTCTCTTCATATGTTTCTGTGGAATATTTAGCAACTGAAATCTCCTTCATTTAAAGTGTCATGAACAACAGATGGTGCCCCTAAAAAGACTAGTTTCATATTCGAGTCACTTTGCAATAAAGCAATATCCTTGAATTGGGTTTGAAGTGAACTTAGTGCTTGTGAGTACAGATTAAAAGCTAGATGAACCAGAAGATAGGAATGATAGATAATAATACAATTGATTAATTTCATCGTTGCCTTCATTATCAAATCCGGGTCAGAATTAACAGTGGTATCTCTAAGTTCATCGTCATCCACAAACTAGGAGACTTGAACAAAAGTTTTCTGCCTGACTTTTTAAGGTACGGATGTCTTTAGGATCCTTGTGTGAATTTTCCTTAACTCTGGACTTCATCTGCACCATTAGTTCTCCTGGATCTCCGAGCTGCCAGCCCACACTGCAGATTTTGGACTGGCCAACCTCCATGATCATATGAGCTGATTCCTTATAATCAGTCTCTTTCTATATATGTATACATCTTGTTGATTTTTTTTCTTTGGAGAACCTAATATGAATTGATTTCCAGTTTGGTGTAGGGCATATGATAGATTAAGAAATGCAGAAAGACTGTGGAGTAGCAAAATATGGTGAGAAGATTGTAACTTCACTCTTCACTCTGGATCTGCAGCTAACCACCCGTGTGATTCTGGGTGCATCTCAACGGACTTAAAGCTTCTCTTGTATCAAAATGAAGAAGTTCAACCAGATAAACTCTTAAATCCTTTCCAACTTTAACATAGATGGCCACATCCCTGGATGCTGTTGGCCTGGGACAGGCCTTTAGTTTCTCGGTGGGTACTTCTTCCATCACTACTATGATATTAAGAATTATGGGAAAGATTTACAAAATGGGGCATTGCTGAATATAAAAGAATAAATGTCTTCTTTAATAAATTGATGTAAAGTGGCAATGCCCTTTTATCTTACTCCATACTCAATCAAAATCAAAATAGTCAAGTAATCCATTCACAAAACAATCAAATTCTTAGTATGAGTAGTCCTTATCTATGTTAGACATTTTGTTTTAATACCATTGATGGGGGATTTAATAATTCTAAAAGAAAATTTTAAAAAGACAAGGCAATAAGTAAACCAGGCTTCAAGAATGAGGTCTCCCAGGAGTGTGAGTTGAGACTCCCTAAGGCAACAACTAGAAACTTAATGGGAGACGTGGATGTAATTGTCATTGTATCAGTGCCTCCAGCATTTCCTGCTTCCTATGATATGTTTTACTGAATGATTCTGTTAAGTGATTTCTTTCTTTGCTTTCTCTCCTACTTTCCTTTTGAATCTTGATTTAGAAAATCCTTACGTGTTCTCCGTTAACTTTCATTTTTTCTCATTGTTCCTAGATATTCTTTTATAGTGAAGTGGAAATTAAGTTTTCAATTAGCTATGTATATTTTTATCTGCATATCAGTCATTGTCATCAACATTATCATATTCACTATCTTTACAGATTTTTGTGTGTTTGCTGTGTACTATTTTTGTAGACACCGCAGTTTATGAAGAAGGTGCAATTTATGAGGACTTAAAGATGAGTATAGAGAGCAAATAAATAGAGGCTTATATAAAAAGGAAGCAGGTGTTCTGGTTAATAAAAATATATAATTCCTTTATCATAGTTATATAAGAGTTCATCACAAATGCCAAGCCTGAAAATGCAGATTTAGAAGCCACTGATGTATTTTAAGAATTCTCATTAAATTGACCTCACACTATTGGCTATAAACTGTGTACCTCACTCTCAAGGAATATAATTTGGTGATCCAAAATGGTGTATTAAATTTTGTTTAAGACCTTTTATAGTGTTTTGACCATTTGCATCTACCACCAGCTATGCAAATCTCCTCCCAGTGTCACTGGTGGTGTGCCTGATGTGGTCGGCTTGCCAACTGTGTGTGGGGACTTTCTCCTCCCTGGGGAAACTGTAAAAGTCATCTGTGAATGTTGTAATTGTTCAATAGTGAGCTGTGGGTCTTGTATCACCCCAAATACCCTCTTCCATTCTGCATCGTATGAAACCAAAACGACTGCTCCTAAGTTAGGTACTCTCACAATCCAGTTAGTGAAGATTCTTCAGGAAGCTGTTGACATCAATTCACTAAATGAGACAACCACTTCACCTTATACCTCTTGGTTTCAGTGGCTTTTTGTCCCCCCTATAACCTTTACTGCATTTTTGGTGACCAGAGCTTATAGAAGTGCTATTAGTTTTTCCAGTATAATTTTTCCCTTTGGTAGCAGTTGTAAGGATAAAAGCTGTATCTTGGAAAGGCCAAAATCGGAGCTAATTCAGCACCGGAATCTGCTCCAAATACTTTACGTTGATTTTAGCTATTACAGATAAAAATAACCAGAGGATTGTGTATTTAGCTTGTTTGTCATGATTCTGCATTTCTTTGCATATCCAGTGAGCCAACTCCTTGGGAGTTGGATCCATTATTTCTAAATTCCACTGGTAACTTTTACCTTCAGTAGCAAATGGCAAAGTAACAGCCATCGCCTACCAGAGGGGACTTAGTAGCTATCTAGGCATTAAAGGTTCATCATTCCTTGCCCCCTGTCCTGTTCCCAAATAATGCTTCCGTGAGTCAGGGTCATTCTAGAGACTCCCATTTGTGATGCCAACTAAATTATCTAAATTGATGCAGAAAAACATGTGACAAAATCCAACTCTCACTCATAATAAAATAAACTCCCGGTCAACCAAAAGGGGATTTTTTTTGCAATTTGAAGACATCAAACAAACAAACAAACTCATCCTGCCCCCTTCTCCCCCAACCCTGCAATTAACCTCATACTTAAAGGTCAAATACTGAATGCTTTTCCCCTGAGATCAAGAGTAGTGTGAGAGGGGCACCTGGCTGACTCAGTTGGTTAAGTGCCTGACTCTTGGTTTAAGCTCAAGTCATGATCTCAGGGTCATGAGATGGAGAGCTCCAGGATGGCTCTGTGCTCAGTGTGGAGTAGCTTGAGATCCTCTCCCTCTCCCTCCTCCTCTGCCTCTCCCTCCACTCATGCATGTGCATGAGAGTGCTCGCTCCCTCTCAAATAAATAAATAAACAAACAAATACATAAATAAATAAAATCTTAAAAAAGAATAAAGTGAGAGTGTTTACTCTGATATTTCCATTCAACATTTCTGATATATTTTCCATTTCTATCATTTCCTCAGTTATGTTTTTTTCTTTTTTTCCAGCTTCTAACTCGTTACTGAAATCCCTTATATCTTCATGCATGTTGTCCACATTTTCACCTGGATCTACTGGAATTTTTGTTGTTGTTGTTGGAATTTTTATCAGATATTTTGAAGTCCCTAACTAATAATCCAACCTTTTCTCTTCTTTGAGTCCTCTTCTACTGATACTTTTCTGTTTGGCCACAGGCACATTTTCATGCATCTTTGAATGTCTCATAATGTTTGATTGCATAAGAGGGCATTTTGTGTAAAAGGATACTAGACACTGAAGTTAACAGTATTTACCTCCTAAAAAGGTCATGCTGCTTCTTTTGCCACATTGCTAGAGGCACGTAAGTTAATGTGGTCATCTATTGTTGTTGAGTTGATCTGTTATTAATTCATTAATTTATTTGGCTTTTGTTTGATTCTCTTCATCACTGGCCCAACAACTTAAGGTTGGCCCTTTAATGGTATTTGGAGTCTAAGCCCTGGCAAGATTCCAGAAATTTCTTAGTGCTTTATAGATGAGCCATCAGTTTTTTTGTTTTTTTTTTTTTTTAACTATGGTTGATCTTTCAGTTCTTTATATTTTGACTACCAGCTTTTTGAGTTGCTGGGGAATTGTCTTTGTACTAGGTGAAGAACTATGGGAGAGGATGGCATGTGGGTGCAGATACACTTTGTGGCAGGGGCTCTTTTGAATTCTAGTGTGTAATTCCATATGGTGGTTGAAAGTTTGTTAAAAGTTCTATTCATTCCTCCTTAAACCATCTGTGGTACATTTGTCCTCATTCTTGTCACGATGCCTGGGATATAAGCAGCTGTGGTCTTTTTTCTCCTATGAAGGGCTTTTTCATTTCTTGAGTTAATTCACTTAGGTTTCTTTGTAACTTCAGATTTTTAATTGGCTTACAAATTATGATTTTGTGGCTTACTTGGTTTGTTTTGGTTGTTAGGGCGAGGAGATGGATTTTTTATTTTTTATGTTCTAACCAGACTTATTTTACTTATGCTTCATTTCACCTGTCTGGAGTTGAATGCTTTGGTTATTAAGTTATAATATTTCTTATCTAAAAATGACATAATTTAAAACCATGAATTGGCAACTGGGTTAAATTTCTTTTATACCCCATAAGGTTTTATATGGAATGCTTTCATTGCCATTAATTTCTAAATACTATTAATTGTGTTTTGATTTCAGTTCTTCCCAAGAGGACTTAGAAAGTGGTGTTTGTTTGTGTGCACAAGAATGTTTAATTCTAGTTTTGTTATATTGTGATCAAACACTGTAGCCAAAATAATTGCGCTTTGGGGGAGTCTTCTAGTTTTCTTTATGACCTTACACTTGATGATATTATCTTTGGGTCAGGGTACTGGGGTTGTCTGGCATACAGGTTATAATTAAACTTATTGAACGAATAAAAAAAGCTCTTGCTTGTGCTAAATGTTTACTGTGTACCTTTAAAATGCTATTTGTGGGTTGAAAGTTTGATCTGTGCTATTATCTTACTCAGATCTATTTTTTTTCTGATTGGTCAGTCAAGACTGAGAGCACTATGTTGTCTCCTGTAGGTTATGTTCCTATCAATTTCTCCTTGTATTGACTGAAAAATGTTATTACCCTTTGACTATTTTGTTGCTCTTAATGGTTCATGCTAGTTACACTTTTTTCTTATTATTTTTATACATTATTCTTTCAATTGCTGATTATCTTTGCTTTTTCATCACTTTGATAATAATGTTTAACTTTTGTATTATTTTTGTGTTTGGTAAATATTTTCACGTAACTTTTTAAACTATTTTTTTAGTGTCACGTTTTCTTAAGTGCAATTCTTATAACCAATGTGTAGTTGTGTTTTGTTTAGGTTTAGTACTGGAGACTCTGTCTTTAATCCATTTGCATTTATTGCCCTCGTTGAGTGTTTTGCCTACAACTCTCATACACATATTCTGTTTTTGATTCAGTCCTCCTCCCTGTCCCCTTACTCCTCCTCCTCCTTCATCTGTCTTTTGCTGCATGGATGACTTTTTTGTTATTTCCATTTCTCTTCAAATTATTTTCAAGTTTACAGTATTTTAAATTTTACTAGTTTTTAACCTTTGATTTTGAAAAATTCTTGCTCCTTTCTTTTTATAATGGTCTAGGTAAAAAGTGAAGTACTATTTCTTGACTGCTGGGTGAAGAATGTAAAATATGTGACTTGGCCACAAATTCTAACAGGCATTTGATCCTCATTGTTCTTGTTTTTAGTACCAGTTTTCCCCAATTCCCATAATAGATTGGCCTATAGTCTTAACTTTCAACATTATTAAGAGTGTTCATCTTTTTCTAAATTTTCATAGCTATTTTCTTTGGAAGCTGAACAAGGCTGATTCATGCATCACCAGACAGGTGCCATCTTTAGGAATTTGCCTCCATTAAAGTTCTAATGGAGGTTGACAAAACATAGAAAAGCTATTGATTTTTCTTATTTATCTTTTATTTAGCTAATCTACTGAACTGTCTTATTAATTAATATGAGTTTTCAATTGATTCCCTGTAATTATCTGTTTATACAATTATATCATCTGGAAATAATGAAAATTTTGTATTCAGTTTTACAGATTTACTGTTTCTAAATTTATCTCTTCTGTCTTATTTCATTGTGAAGTGTGATTTGGCTTTTGGTTAAAAGTATACAATTTCTTTGGCAGTCACTGCATTGTTTATAAATTTTCACAAACCTACTGTATAATAATCAGTTATTGAATATTTAGAGATCTTGCCAAGTATCCACATCTGTAGTTTTTATATTCTTTCCTTTTATTCTGATTGAACATTGCCATATCTAGCCATCTGGGTCTTCTTTCTTTTAGGATATTACTAACCTGTCTCTGAGATCATGCTCTTAAATTCTTGAATATCTTAAGCTGGAATTAGTCTGAACCTAGTATTTTAAATTCATTTAGAATAGCTGCATATTCTCTTTTACTATGTAGCCTCATCTATGACATTTATTTCTGTACTCTCCCTAAAATGCTTGTCCTTCTCTTCTATAAGTTGAAACATATGAAATATTCTTTAAATGAAAAGGGCATTTATGGAAAATCCCCTTAACCTACACATTTGGGTTAGTTTAATCTAAGCAGTCCTAACACACAGGCTTTAAAAAATAGATTCTTGTGTATTTTGGGTACAGTTGACAAGTAAGTAAATAGTTAGGAGCAATACTAGTCCCGGATCAAGAAATTCTTTTGAATTGGGCATCCTCCCTTGATATGAGACTTGGCTGGCATTAAATAGTGATAGTGGTGGCTCCATTTAGACAATGGTCTGACTGCTACTGAGACCAAATCTCAGAAGGAAGCCAAGGGACTCACTAGATTTGGGTTCTACCGGCCCATAGCAGTCACATCTGTGATCAGGGTTTATTTCTCTTTTAGTTTTGCCCCCCACCCCCCAGTTCTTTTCATCAGCATATTTCCACCAAGAGCTCTCTACTAGAAGCTGGGGTTTAATTTGCCCTTCCTAAACCCAATCCCGTAGGGGACATAGTTAATTATGTCTAGCTTCCCCTTCCTCACTAATAGGAGCTAATAGTCTCTAATGGAAGTCTATCTCTCACCAATCTGTCTTTCCTTGTTGATTAGAAGGAAAAGCAGCATGATACAGTGAAGTCAGCTCTTATGGGAAGAAGTCAGATTCCTGATCTCTAATTCTGACTCTCTTCTTCATTTTTTTTTTTTTTTTTTTTTTGCGAAACCTTAGGCAAATGTGGGTAGGGGATAAGGGAGTAATGAGGTACGTTATAAAGGAATACCCGAGAAATCAAAGATAGAATAGTAGAGCATTCACGTGAGGATAAAAGGCTAAGTGCACATGGGGATGTGGAGGAAAAGGAAATCTTAGTCTTTGCCCAGATCACAGATGCAAAATGAGTTTCAGGGAATTCAGGTATTCAGATTTCTACTTAATCATTTGAGCTAAATAGTATCCAAAGCTAAATTCATTTTTTTCAAAGCTAAATTCTTTACTATTTTTGTTGATTATTTAATTTTTCAGAAATTAGAGTTAGAAATTTGGAAACTGCTGCCTTGGATCTTATTCTGGGCTATAAGGAAGAAATTGATCAATGTACCAGAAGTTGTAGACCTTAGAGTCGAAGGATTGCTGTCCTTCAAGTCTTTACGCAGTCCTGGAAGGGGAACAGTAGGCAGGCAGCTGTCTGAGTTTTAGGAGGGCAGACTGCAAATAAGAGATAAGATGGCCATATTCTTTTTTTAAAGATTTTATTTATTTATTCGTGAGAGACACACAGACAGAGGCAGAGACACAGGCAGAGGGAGAAACAGGCTCCCTGCAGGCAGCCCGATGTGGGACTCGATCCCAGGACCCCGGGGTCACGCCCTGAGCCAAAGGCAGACGCTCAACTACTGAACCACCCAGGTGTCCCAAGGTGGCCATATTCCTGTGGCCTGAAAATAGAGAAAGAAAAAATAAAATCTCCAGAGTTTGAGAGCTATCAAAAACAAAATTTCAAATATGAAAGAAAAAGATCTATGGGAGTAATAAGAGAAGGAAAATGAAGAGAGTGATGCTGCTGTTCATCGAGCTTTTTGATGAGATTTAAACATTTACCAAAGCCAGAGGAGATGCATAACTAAAGACTCATGTAAAAAAAAAATCAATAAAGTCCCATAAGAAAATTACCAGGAAGGCCAACAATGGAATAAGTTGAAATGTGCAAATAGGGGAAAGAGGGCAGAGGCCACGAAGGTTCCGTTTTCTGTGTAAACATGCCTGATATGTTGTCAACCCCGAAGCCATAGATGAGAGCCTCAAAGACCCATTGGTTCAGTGCAGACCTCTCAGGCATCACTCTAGTCCTGTCTTCTACTTTCTTTTCCAAACTTGCTTACTCTGCCCTCTTTTCTTCTGTGGCATAGCTGGATCAAGTCATTGTATTGTAAACCCTTAGATCAAGACTTTTGATAAGGCTACTAAATGGCTTGTCTCCCTATTTTCTCAGATTTTTAAAAAAACCTTTTTGTTATAAATTTTTCATTCATGCAAAAGTAGAATGAACATACATCTAATTACTACTTACATGCAGATATTGTTTCATCTTTATATAGCAAGGGGTAAACTAGTTTAAAGTTAATTATAGATCTGGAAGGATTTACGTAAATATTGTAGTATACATTTCTAAATTTAAAAGAAAAGCACCTATCCCTACATAACTGAAATATCATAATCTCACCAAACAAATTTAGCAACAAATCTCTGATTAGTTTAATGCTCTGTTTATTTCCACATTTCCCCAATTTCTTCCAGAATAACTATTTTTAAAAATGAAAATGTAATCAAGAATTATACATTACATGTAAATTTCTTAAATCTTATCTCTTAAATTCCTTTAAATCTAGGATAGTTCTGTCCTTCCTCCTTCCATTCTGCCCTAATATTGACTTTTCCAAAACAGGCCAGTTTTCTTATAGAAAACGTCTTATTCTGATTTTTTTCAGACTTTCCTTCATGATATCCATTATTCTCTATTACCTGTATTTCTTCATAACTAAAAGTTATGTTAAAAGTTTGATTATAGTTACTTTGAACATTTTTGGATGGTGACATCAGGAGACAGTTGATGTCTAATTACCCCACCTGGGCCTTGTTTTTGTTTTGTTTTTTTTTTGTTTGTTTGTTTTTTTTGTGTTTTTTTTTGTTGTTGTTGTTGTTTTTTTTTGAAATCTCTTGGCTTCATGCTCTCTGCAGCTTGAGCGCACTTACACTTATCTCTGCCCATGTCCCAGCTCTTGAAGCTCTGGCCCAGGTGTGATCCCATGAGACACACATTCTGTCCCAGCCTGTCACTCTCCTTGGGTAATTCTGTCCACTTTTACGGATTTAACAACCACCCCTGAAAAGACATTGAATGATTGATTTTCCATAAGAGATAAAATCAGAATGTTGTTCAGGGTAGATTAAATTCAGCCTTGCTTAGAGATGAAGCACTCTGTATTTACTATATCTAAGCTGCTGTGCTTGTGTCATTTAACTTGTGATTGGATATGCCCATTAGGTGGGGAATGCAGACTACAGTCATTAGTGCTTTCTGTTATTGTTGGCATCTATTTCTATAGCTAGACGGAAGAAAAATATGTACAGTACAACTTTATGATGTTCCAGCTTCTTGAGTTGCTGGTTGAAATTGTAGTCTGCAGTTGAGCTACCTATCAGCACCTTGATCCTCTGCAAGTGGAAGCTAAAAGAACAATAGAAAAACTATGTTGCAAGGAACACCTGTCTCTTTTATAAATTATAGTATGATACTAAATAAGTTAAAAGAATGAAGTGGAAAAAAAAAGTTCCCAACTTTATTCTCTCTGAACTTTCACATCTGTGGCACACACATTTATGAAAAATCTGCTTGTTTATAGCCTCTGATTTGTTAACTATGGAAAATCAAATTATGTTTATGAAGATGTATATTTGTGTTTGCCAGCATTGCATTGGCAGAGTGACATAGATGTGCAGGGCAGATATCCCAGTATCATATATATAAAATCAGGAAAGAAAATTTTATATGACCAATAATTTATAGAATGTTCACAAACTTATTTCCATCAGTAGTTAAGTGGCTCATTGTGCACCTTTGTGTTTCATGCTAAGAAGAATAACTTCATCTATCATGTCACTTCTCTAATTCTCATTTTGTATAAATTGGGGTTGGTTTTTGTTTGTTTGTTTTTGTTAAAAGCCAGATGGTAGATATTTTAGGGGGTATAGGCCACATGGTCTCTGACACGACTGCTTGACTTTGCTGTTGTAGCACTAAAGCAGCCATAGACAATATGCAAATGAATGAGCTTGACTGTGCTCTAATAAAACTTTATTTATAGACATTGAGACTTTAATTTTCACGGCTCATTAAATATTATCTTTCTTTTGATTTTTCAAATAGATTTTAAAATGTAAAAAACATTCTTAGCTCACAGGCCATATAAAGGCATATAAAAACTGAGGCAGGCTGGATTTGGTCTGTGTAGTTTGGTCTATGTAGTTTAGCAACCCCTGGTCAAAATTTTTTATTTTCAGTCCTTTTCTTTCTGCCTTTTTCGTTCTCTTTCTTCTTCCTCTCACATACATATACGTATTGAACAATTGTCCAGTTTTTCACAGTTTTAAAGAGCAATGGTGTTTTATTGTGGTTTGTAATAAGAAATGTATGCTTGGTCTTTGTCTGGCTCTTGGCACACAATTCCTAAGACCTCTGGAATTTCCAAATTGTCTTCTGTTATGTTAGTTAAGCAAGTTTCTGGAAGGCCCCTAGGTATCCTAAGAATGGTGGTAGGGGGATTGTTGGCAAACTGCCTAGCTGAGCCCTGTAACCAATCCTCTGATTAGAAGATTCAAATTTTCAGTCTCACCTCTGACCTCGTGGGAGAAAAGAGGGGTTGGAATTTGAGTTAATCACTGATAGTCAATGATGTAATCAGCTTCTGTCTATGTAATGAAGTTACCATAAAAATCTGAAAGGTCATGGGTCAGATACCTTCTGGGTAGGTGAACACATGGAGACTTGTGAAGATGGCAAACAAGGAGAGAGCATGGAAGCTCTGTGCCTTTCCCCCATATTTTGCCCTAGGCACCTCTTCCATCTGGTGGTTTCTGAGTTACATCCTTTTATAATAAGCTGGTAATCTAGTAACCAAAATGTTGCTTTGAATTCTGTAAGTTGCTCTAGCAAATAAACCAAACCTGAGAAGGTGGTCATTGAAACCTCTGATCTGTAGCCGGTAGGTCAGAAGCCCAGGTGACATCTGAGGTGGGGGAGTGAGACTCACACAATCTTCTAGAACTGAGCCCTTAACCTGTGGGATCCGATGTTATCTCCAGGTAATTAGTGTCATAATTAAATTGAATCATAGGACACCCAGCTGGTGTTGGAGAATTGCTTGGTGGTGGTGGAAAAAACCCTGCATACTGAAATTGGATGCAAAATCATAAATGCAACTCATCAAGATACTTATTTTCCCTCAAAAATACAAATACAACATAAAAATACATTATGCATACAAATATAATATAAAAACACAAATACGTACCTCTTAGTAGAAAAGGAAATGATGAATAAATCTCGTAATTGTCACTAATATTTTTATTAATGCAAGTTATACTATTATTTTATATTTGAATATTGATTGTAAAACATGCATACTTATAAATTAGACCATCTTAATCAATTAATAAAGTCAACAGATATAAGTTTAATTGTTCTATCATATGTTATCCATAAAAATTGGTTATAAAATCTCATCCGTACTTAATACACAATGATTTTAAGTTCCATTAAATTTCAGCAGATACTTAATAGAGGCAGATTTGAAAGAGATACATTGAATCCAAATAACAATCCAACTAATTTCTTTGGTGCATTTAAACATATGCACAAATCCTTTGATACTTTTCCCACTGGGATGTGGGGTTTATGTCCTCTCCTCTTAATTATGGACCTATTTAGTTAGTCACTCATAATCAAGAGAATGCAACGGAAATGATGTGTAATTTCCAAGACTGAGTTAGAAAAGGGCATGTATCTTTGTTTGGTTCTCTCCAGTTAGTCATTCGGGGGAGTAGGGCTGCCATGTAAGAAGTCCAGTTACTATGAGACTGCTAAGCTGGGGGTTCATGAGTGGATGCTCTGGATGGCAACCCATTCCTAGCCAAAAGCCAACATCAACTGCAGTCCTGAGTTGACTTATCTATGATGCTCAACCTAGTTGAGCCTTCAGGTTACTATAGCCCCAACCAAAATCTGAGTACAACTGTCTAAGAGACTGTAAGTGCAAAGTGCCTAGCTGAGCCCTGTAAAATGTGAGCAAAATAATTTTTTTAGCTGCAAAAATTTAGGGGCAATTTTTTTTTTATGCCACAATAGTAACCAGAACAGTATTCTTAAAGTAATTTAATGTAGGAATTTTAGGTCTGGAGTCAAGGATTTCTACACTTAGTCTGAATCTCAGTCCTGTCATTTGATACCCATTTGAACTTTAACAAGTTAGCTAATACCTCTAAGGTTTATTTTCCTCAATTGAAATGGGGATAGTTATAGGACCTATTTCATAGAGTTGTGTGAAGATTAAACTAGAATATGCTTGTGGAGTACCTGATATATAGTAAGTAAATATTAGTTATGGCTATTACACACACACACACACACACACACACACACACGCACAGAGGGCCTGCTCATGGGTATGTGATCTATGCAGTCGCATAGGAGTCTTATTCAAAAACCATGCCTCATGCTTGGTTTTAATGCTCTGCAGTTGCCACTTTGAAATTTTTAATATGAATAGGGGACTTATATTTTCATTTTATACCAGGCCCTGCAAATCATGTTGCCGGTCCTATGTACACACATACATACATGCTGTATTCTGTTAGTCACACAGGCCAGTCTTTATGCAGTGTGAAAGGGATTCGACAAGAGCATGAATGACAGGAAGCAAGGATCACTGGGGCCATCTTGCAGGCTGGCTACTGAGGAAGTCATACTGTAAAAAAATATAGTTTTCATAATTATGGAGATCTCTGAGGCTTCATAAAATGTTGTGTTACCCACTGTACCAAACTTCATCTTTAAAATTAAATTATTCAGATAAATTCCTTAGATTTATGATGGTGAATTACTAAAGGGATCTTTAAAAAATAAGTGGCCTTTTTTGTTCTTTTCCTCTATTTATAAGAAAGCGAACCACTGAACCAATGAATTTCCTCATTCTTATTACTACAGGTAATGAATAGGGGCTCTTGCTAAATTGTTAATGATGGGCCCATTTCCTTATAATTAGTGTTGTATAAAACTTCTTATGAAAGTTCTGTGAAATACACTATCCAGTATATCTAAAAAGAAACCCAAAATTTTGAGAAGAGTGTATCATAGACTTGGAGGATGAGACTTTTAGCAGCCAGACTTGCAATCAAATTCTTGTTCATAGGGCACCTAGGTGGCTCAGTCAGTTAAGTATCTGCCTTCAGCTCAAGTCATGATCTCAGGATCCTGGGATAGAGCCCTGGGTTGGGAAATCCATGCTCAGCAGGGAGTCTGCTTCCTCCTCTGCCCCTCCCGCTTCCTCATGTGCTTGCCTGTGCGCACGCACTCTCTCTGAAATAAATAAATAAAATCTTTAAAAAAATTATTTGTTCTTGCTGCACACCAGACATATGATCTTGCATAAGTCACCTAATCTCTTTAAGGCTCCTCTACCACAATTGTAAAATGGGGAAAATAATATCTATATTGTAGGCTGTTGTAGAGATTAAATATGAAACTAGTAATCCCTCTACAAACTTTAGTTCCCTTTCCCCATTAAGGACATGCAGAAATGTGTTTCCAGGGATTAGAATGAAATATTAGAGAACAATGGAAATGTAGACCTTTATTAACAATAGATACTAGCTTGGAAATTCTCCTTGCAGTTAGAGGGTTAGAGAAAACTTGATTATAAAGTAGTTTGCCAAGAGGGATATTGTCCTTTTGACCTGAAAGATTTTGCTGTAGAGTAGCTGCTTTGGGACAGTTTCTCGGATAGAGTAATATACTCTGGCCAATTGCATCTAAGAATTGATTCAAGTTTAACCAGAAGGATAATTGAATTTTCATCCTGGCTTGACTGTTGGTTATTCCTTCGCTTGCAGTCTTCCCATCTGCAAATCTATCCTACGCTTGGCACCAGATTAACCTTCCCAGGACACCACTTAAAGGCACTTGTTCCCAAATGTAAAACCTTTAGAAGTCTTCCATCACATTCAATATCAAACCTAAATTATTTAACAAGTAATTAAATGTGTTTGAATGGTCTGGCCCTGTTTTACCTTTTCGGCTTTATTTTCAACTGCTCTCTTATACAAATTTTCCCTTCTAGTTGTCTTACCTCCTTATCCCCACCCCCTTTTTAGGTCTTTCTCTAACACTCTCCTCATCTCCCTTTTCATCCCCCTTTTCATCCAAACTCAATCCAATCTTACCCCCCCCCCAGTATACTTTAATACAGTCTCCTCTGTAAATATTTTATTGGCACACCAGCCCAAGCTGTGACCATGTGTAAACAAATAACTATCTATAGAATAAAATGTGATTCATGCCACAAATAGTTCAAATTGGATAGGGAGAAGAGGGAGAAACTATTTTCAGCATGGAACTGGAGAAAGGTTTCCTTGGGGATTTAACATTTGAAAGAGTCCTTGAAAAATGGCTTAGAATTTTTTTTTTTTTTTGAGATTTGTTTGAGAGAGAATGAGCTTGCTTGTGCGCACGTGTGTGTGTGTGTGTGTGTGTTTGTGTTTGTGTGTGTTATGTGTGCTAGGGCAGAGGGAGAGGGAGAGAAGCAGACTCTCCACTGAGCATGGAACTTGGAGCCAATGTGAGACTCAAGGCAGGGCTCAATTTCATGACCTTGAGATCATGACCTGAGCCGAAATCAAGAATTGGACTGAGCCACCCAGGCACCCCTAGCTTAGAATTTCCAAAAAGATAAGGAGAAGCCAATCTTGGTAGAGGCAGTAGTATATAAAACAAAAGAAAGTTTGAAAAATATCAAGTATTCTCAAGAAATATTGAAAAATTCAGCTTGGACAAAATATATTCATAGAAATATTTTTTAAGGGGATTTGGTAGATTGAAATCTGATTCAGAGGCATTATAAATGTCAAATTAAGACATTTGCACCTGAACTGGATTTCAAAAACATTAAACTAGCAGAGAAGTGTCAGATAAAATGAGGGTTGGCGTTGGGAAGACTAATAAGACAATTGCAGTCAAAGAGGAGAATTTAATAAGGGCTTATTTTAAGGTGCTTGATAGAAGACTACAGAGGAAAGTATGTATGTGAAATGAGGGAACAGAGGTGAAAAAGGTAGAATCAGTATCAAGTAGTGAATGAATGGATGAACAGAAGAATGCATCTATACTTAGATGGATATTAAATCTTTGTTATGAGTTTGGACCTTGGATCAGACTGCCTGGATTTACACCTTGACCACTCCAGGCTGAAAGACCTCGGAAAGTTTCTTAAACTCTGTGTTCCAGTTTCCTCTTCTGTAAAATGGGAATAAAAGTGTGAGATTTAAATGTTAATATCTGTAAAACCCTCAGAGCAATGCCTGGCACATATTAAGCTCTCTATATTATTATTATCACGTGGACTAAAATAGAGGACCATTTAGTAATTTGGATAGTGAGAGCCTGATTTAGTAGCTGCAGTTTTCAGAGAATGGGTAAGTCTTTGTGAGAGTGGCAGTACCAGAGTTTTCACACTGTCTTGCTCATAATAGTGTAGGGGAGGAAAACATTTTCTTTCCCCTTCAAAAAGTTCTTCTAGCTGGTCTAAGAGTTAAATTGCCATGAAACAGATTGATAAGAGAAAATCAAATTTAATTTTTTATATACAGGTACCCCACATACATGAGAGGTTCAAAGAAAGGTAATATGTGGTATAAATGTCATTCTGAGCAAAGGAATGGGATAAGAGGCTGGGGACTCAAAGGGGAAGGAGGACAGTTCACAGAGCAGTAAGAAGAGGAGCTGTTTGGTAATTAGATGTTTGTTCTGTCATACAGATAGGTCACTCAGAAAAAATTTATCTCTGGTAATAACTCTTACTCTGATAAAGGCCCCATTGTAGAATCTTCTAGGTAGTTAGGGAAGGCTGAAAAGCTTCTCTTGAGCCCAGGCATATCAGTTGTCTCCAGCTCAAAATAATCCATGTACTAAAATGATGCATTTGGGGAGGTTTGCTCTGAACTCCTTCAATAGCAACATAAAACATAAGTGATAATTTAATTATTCCAAGGTATCATTAATCTGAATAGTTTTTGCTTAAGTAAAAATAGTACTCTACTTTAAATAACTAAAATTATTAAAGCATCTAAGATTTTCTAAGATAAAGACAATTTATCATTTATTAAATGCTTACCATGGCCCTGGTCTATTAATGTATCATAATTTTATTCTCCTAATTACCATATAAGACAGGTGTTTTAAAATTAATTTTAACCTTATAGAATCTGAGATTCAAATATTAGAATTTATCCATTCTCATTTCCTGTCTAGAGTTGGAGCTTAATGGCAAAATGATAAAAGGATCCCTTTAGTATCAGGAATAAGAAGAGGAGAACACCTGTCAGCACTATTATTTAGTGTTTTGTAGAAGTGCAAAGTAAAGCCATTAAACAAGAAAACAAACATCAATACTGAAAAGAAAGAGCCAAACATTATTGTTTGTAGGTGATATGATTGTAACCTGAACCATGTAAAAGAATTATAATAAACATAAGTATAAATTGGACTATTCTTTTTTTTAAATCTTTTTTTAAAAAAGATTTTATTTATTTATTCATAGACACAGAGAGAGAGGCAGAGACACAAGCAGAGGGAGAAGCAGGCTCCATGCAGGGAGCCCGATGTGGGACTTGATCCCGGGTCTCCAGGATCACACCCCTGGCTGCAGGCGGCGCCAAACCGCTACGCCACCGGGGCTGTCCTAAATTGGACTATTCTTAAAACAGTCACTTTGAAAATTAATATGTCAATAAATTTTTAGTCAACTAACATGAGAGCATGTTGATAAAGAAAAGATCTTTATTCATAATGCCAATTAAAACAATCAGAATATTCAGAAATAATTCTAAGGAGAAATAAGAAAGTACTACATTAAGAAAACCGTTAAATATTTGGAGGGAAAAATTTTAATAAGTCTTTTATATATGGGGGCGCCTTGGTGGCTTAGTTGGTTGTGTTGGACTCTTGATTTCTGCTCAGAAAATCAGGGTTCTGAGATTGAGCCCCAATTTAGCCTACACATCACACTCCATGCTCAGCAGGGAGTCTGCTTCTCTTCTTCTCCCCTCCATCCCCTTGTACACATTCTCTCTCTCTCACTCAAATAAATAAATCTTTAAAAAATAACTTTTATATATAAAAGGAGAATTTTTCTTGAATGAGAAGACTTAGTTTGGTCAGGAGTATCAGTTTCTCAGTAATCTCTACAAATTTAATGCAAACTCCATCACAATCCAAATATTTTTTTTTTTAATGGTGAGGGGAAAAGGAGAGGAAATTGACCAACTGATTCTTAAATTCATTTGCAATAATACATATATATCAATATGTAGGAGTATTCTTTATTATAGTCATAATGAATAAGAATAGACAGATTAGAAACCTCAGAATTGACCTAAGTGTTGATCATATTTGTTTTCTTTCTTTTTTAGTCATTAGAGAAAAAAATAGTTTATATAACAAATAGTATTGGGACCTGAATAGCTAGTAAGAAAAAAGTAAGCTAATCAACTACCTCACTTGCACTGAGAAATAAGTAGAATCTTTTTTTTTTTTTTTAAATAAGTAGAATCTTATGAAACTACTGATATTTGACATTTTGGACTGAAGTATAGTTCATCCTCACATGAGTCAGAATTTAAATTAAAAACTAGAACCGTAAATTAAGTTTATATTTGTTTATAATGTAAAAATTAAAGATATTTTCATATGAGACACAAACTCCAAAAGCCTTATAGGAAAAGTTCGACTGATTTGATTATGTGAAGCATAATCTACAAATATAAACGCATAGTATAACAAGCTTTCATTTTTTAAAATATTTTATTTATTTATTAGAGAGAGAGAGAGAGAGAGACAAGCAGGTAGAGGGGCAGGCAGAAGGAGAGAGAGAATTAGACTCCATTGCTGAACAAAGAGCCTAAGGTAGGGCTCTATCCCAGTACTTGGGATCATGACCTCAGCCAAAAGCAGATGCTTAATTGACTGAGCCACCCAGGTGCCCTCCTGCTTTCATTAAATTAAAAACAAATGAGAGCCTGGGAATATATTTGCAAAACATATGATATATAACCTGATAATCTCTTTGGTTTCCAGCAGACTCGTACGTGTCAATAAAAATCCAAAATTCAATAGAAAACCTCATATAAGAATATAAAGAAGTAGTTTCAGGCAAAAAAAAAAAAAATACAGAGTTCCCAAAAATAATATAGCCAGACAACCACCTTCACTTACAAAGAAATGTCAGTGAAAACAATAATAATCTTTTATTTTCACCTATAATTTTTTATTTTACTAGTCTGCTTATTACAGTATATATTTGAAATGCTGTACAGTATGTATTTGAAAAACTTCTAGGGTGCTGTAGAGACATAAAACTGAAATGTTTGAGGGTAGGTGAAGATAAGAGAAAGAATGAATTAAGAGCAAATCAAACAATGAAATAATAGTTTCACCTACCATTAACTAGGTGGCTTAAAATAATGGGAATGCATTGTCTCATAGTTCTGGAGGTTAGAAGTTTCAGATCCTGGTCTTAGCGGTGTTCCTTCCTTCGGAGGGCCATGAGGAAGAATCTGTTCTGTGCCTCTCCTCTGGCTTCTGGTGGTCTGCAGGCAGTCTTTGGCTTCCTTGGCTTGTAGATGCAACACTTCAGTCTCTACCTTCATCTCCACATGGTGCTCTCCCTGTGGGCCTGTCTCTGTATCAGATTTCTCCCTTTTCTAAGGACACAGTCATATTGGATTAGATCCCACACGAATGACTTCACCTCAATTTGATCATCTGCAAAGACCCTATTTTTAGATATTGCACATTCACAGGTAGTGGAGGTCAGGATTTCAACATCCTTTGGCAAAGTTTGGTGAAGTAGAAGAATGCAGGCATTCTCATAAAGATGTTAGGAATGTAAATTGGTCTTATCTTTTGGAAGGCAATTTAGTAATACCTGTGAAAACTTCAAATGAATATACTTTGTGTACAGGCAGTTCACTTGCAGGAAGTTTTCTCTATAGATATGCTCACAGACATTCTCCAAGTTATGTGCAGAGTGTGTTTACTGCAGCATTATTTGTAAGAGAAAAACAAAACATGACAAAACTGGACACAGCCTGAATGTCTGCCAATTGAGGACACTGTTAACTAGCTATGACTTATGCACACTGGAACACCACCTGGCTTTTTTCAAGAAATGGAATAGGTCTATATATACTCATTAGGAAAGATCTCCAAGATATAGTAAGTAAAAAATGCAAAGCACAGGATAATTGCTTTGTATGGTTCTTTGGTCTAAACATTTAAAAGGATTAGTATACTGGGTTTGCCAATTATTTTCCCGAAGGATGTGCAAGAAACTGCTAACAGAGTTCACCTTGTGGAAAGGGCTTGAAACTGGAGATGACAAGGAGACTCCTAATTTTGTACCTTTCAGTGGTATTTGAAATTTATCACTTGCATGTATTATTCATCTTGTTTTTTTTTTCTGTTTTTAATATCATCAGAGTTTATATGTGCTGTGGGGTTCTGGACTGTTTCATTTTTTAATATTTTCTGTATTAAAAAGAAACCCAATGAATATTAAATAAAAATATAAAAGGACTCTCCTCCTCATATTGCATGAAATAAGAGATTTTTTGTTTTTGTTGGGTAGAACTTTCCCATAGAGCCAATATTTTGCCAAAGAACATTTAACACTTGCTGACGGGCTATATCCTGTTTTATGGATACATGCTCCATGAGTATGATATTCGTTCCTTTTTAAGTATGGAAGAGCTAAGTAGAGATAGAGTTCTAGACACTTTCAGAACTCTTAACTGGAAAACCTATAGTTAGAAAGAGCTATGCATATTGCTTTTATGAAAGCTAAAAAACAAGAAAATCATGGTATTTATTTTAGGATGAAATTCAAAGACTAAACAAATGGAATATTTTTAAAAAGATGCTCTTTATTTCTGGAAGTTAAATAGTCTCCTATAGGATCTGCCTTTATTTGCTGTGACCTAGTGTAGTCAACCCAGTTAGACCCTACTATGAAAAACCTGTTTCCTACATTCATAGTCAATTCATTTGTTTCCTGGATGTGTCAGTAAGGTCAGTTCAAACACAATGAGGATTTTCTCTATTAACACAGTGGAAAAAGTGTTTTAAAGTAGCTTTGCATGCCACATAAGTTTAAGATACTGTGCTAATCACCTCTGAAGAAAAATTAAAGAATGCAAGATATATGAAACACTTAGATGGTTATCAAGAGCCTAACTGCTGAGAATGGGAAGATCCTTTTACCTGACTAATTTACCTTCATTAGTGTTCCTGTAGGTTAGCAAGTTGAAAGTCAGTTTTACTCTGTGAAAGTACCTGAGGGTTTTTCATTTTTTGTAGGTTTATTCATGTACTAGAGGATTTCATCATTCAAACCATCTCCCAACCTAAGCTTACATCATCTTGTATTTGAAGACTTTACTTTTTCCTTTAACAGATAGGATTTTAAAGTTTTGGCTTCAATTTTGGTTTGGTGGGTGCAATAGCATTTGTTCCTCGACAGCCAGATTTTTCAAATCTTTCAAAGTCTTTTTCTTGCACGCTCAGGTAATTTTGAACCAGCTGCATAGTCTGGGGAGGCCTGTGCACGTTAAGTTTTATAAAAGTGCCCCTCATATAGTATCAAGCACTTCTGCTGAACATGTAATTTAAAATGGTTAAAAGAGACCCATAGGAAAAGGACTTTCATGTTTTTCCTATTTCTTTTCTTTTCTTCTTTTTCTTTTTCCTATTTCTAAACATCAGGAAGATACCTGGTTAAATGCAAGCTACTTGAAGCATATTGATATGAGTTTTGTAAACAGCAGTTCTCATCCTTGGTTAATCTTGTCCTCCTGCATCCTTATGTATATTTTTATTAATGGCACTGCCACCCTTTAACTCATCTGTCTTTGGAACTTTTATCAACTTTGCTTCCTTTCCCTTTACCTCTAGTAAGTTTTAGCCTCTAGCGAGTTTTACAAATTTTACCTTCATAATATGTCTTAAAATTATTTTTTCCACCTCTGATATTTCATGGTACATCATTCATTCTTCTCTTATAGTCAATATAGTCACCATTACAGAACAGATCTTTGGCGTAGGCATTGAGTCACATGGTGGACACATATTACTGTATGTATTTGTCTTAATGATTAAATAACGTAGGCACCATTATGCCCATTCTATAACAAAAAAGGAAAGTAAGTCAAATTGTGTAAGTAACTTATCCAGAGTCACTTTGGCAGGGCTGAAAATCACATCCTCTGTTGGTTGATTTTATTATTTTATTTTTAAAATTATCTATCTATCATCTATCATCTATCTATCTAATCTATCTATCTATCTATCTATCTATCTATCTATCTATCTATCATCTATCTATCATCAATTTTAGAAAGAGAGAGAGTGTGGGGGTAGGGAGGGTAGAGAGAGAGAGGGAGAGAATTTTAAGCAGACTCCCTGCTGAGCCCAGAGCCTGACACAGGGCTCCATCTCACAACTCTTGAGATCATGACCTGAGCCAAAATCAAGAGTTGGAGCTTAACTGACTGAGCCACCTGGGTACCCCATATTGATTGATTTTAAGCCTTTTTTCATTCAACTTTCTGCTTCATCTTTTTATATTCATCACTTTTACTTTAGAGTGTGCATGAGTGTGTGTGTGTGTATGTGTGTGTGATTTCCCTTGTTTGTAGGATTTAGATTTTTTTAGAATAGGTCCATGTATAATTAATACACATCTCCCTGTATTTCTCCTTATCACTTATGTCTTAGGGCCACATATTTGTAGAGTACCCCCAAACATGTGGTAATAGTTTATAGTCAGATTAAAGCCTTTGCTGGGTAATTTCTGAGACAAAATAAAGGCTTATTTTTTTTAAAGAAATTACTTTTATAAGAATTAAGGAATGTGGATGGATTTGTGAGCCATTCTGTTCTCTATAAAGTAAAAAGAATCTGTGAACACACAGTATTCATCTCTTCAAACACAGGAAATTCATATACAAATGCCTTGGCATTAAACACTTGAGTTTATATGTAAGATATCATAGTTATATAATTTTTTTTTTCTGTCAGAGGTGATTGGATATGCTTACTGGCTTTTCAAATTATCTCCTGTATAAACAGATGTACTTGTAGGGACAAATGCACTCTAATATGTGGAAAACTTTATTAGCTCACCTTGAACAGAAAAATTTCTTTCCCAGCTCTGGGCCACATATAAGAAAATGAACATTGTGTTAGCCAAATAGACATGTGGGATAACTTGCAATAAGTTTGCCTGTCATCCTAATAGTTTTTTCTTCATGATCCTGAGCTTATAGTCCTAAGACTTATGTGGTGTCAGAAAAATGATGGGAACTACAAATCCGATGCTAGAATTACATAAAATATATCATAATCACAACTCAAAAGATTGCCTTGAAAAAAAACAGACACTAGATTTTTGCCTATCCTTTTTGTATTTGAAAAATCAATCTGATAGTAGCTATTAGAATTGAAAAGAGCAAAAGCTTTACAAGCAGAAGTCCTGGGTTTGACTCCTGGCTCTTCACTTGGCCATGATTTAAGAAAAATGAGAACTACGTTAGGTCTCAGTCATTTTATCTGAAGAATTGTGAGGATTAAATGAGAAAAAGTATGTAAAGATTTTGTAAACTATGAAGAACTGCAGGTTCTTCTATTCTTCTATTACTGTTGTTGATGTAAAGACAAGTCACAAGTCTAAAGGCATGATGGGGACATGAGAGAGAGTTTAATAAGCAAGCAGAAAAAGAAGTTAGGGAAACACACTACACCAGGAACATGAATATCAGAGTGTTAGTAAAGCAGTGGGTAATGCCCTATATTACCCTGATAAATGAATTACATATTACATGGAAACTGCCAAGGGGATCAGTATAAACTAAGCACTTAATTTGATCAGAGTTTGAAAAGCAGTCATAAGGTATTATTTACTACCATTTCTACTTTCACCATTACTAGGTCCTCTAGTGTTTAGTTAGCCAGACTGTGTCCTAAATCCTACACAGATTATCTAGATTAATGCTCACATTAATGCTTTATGAGAAATCCTGATATTCTCCTATTTTTCTTTCAAAGATGAGACACAGAGGGGTTAACTCAAAGTCACACAGAGAAGTTTCATATGATATCAATATGATGGTCAATATTTAACCAGTTGGTATAATGTGATAATTATCAGATGGCATCTAATGGTGAAAGGAACTAATTTGTATTTTGAAAATAAAGCTGGTTGGAAATTTTCATATTTGTTTCTTCACCTCCATTTTGGAAAAAACATAGTCATTAAATTAAAAAAAATGTTTTTCTCCCTCCTCATCCCATATATATGTGTGTGTGTGTGTGTATTATATGTAATGTAATATTATATGCAATATGCCACATATTATTATGTATGTATTATATGCAATATATAAAATGTTATATGCTTTCCCCATTTTTCTTAGGGACCCCACTCCTAGTCCATAGTTATAATCTAGCATGAAGGTTTATATAATTATATAGGGTATATATTTATGTAATTTAAACACTTATAGACACACACATATATAAATACATGTACAACTGTTTTGTCATTGATTTTCAAAAATGGGATTTAGTTATACACATTTTTACATTTTGCTTTTCTCAATAACGCCTTGCAGAATTCTCTCCAATTCAACTTACTGGGCTCAAATTCACTCTAGAGGCTGTATGTGCCATAATCTGCCTCTGCTTGCTTTGCAGACTTTTTTTGCCACTAAATAATGTGTTGAATATCCTGTACCTAAATCCTTATATGCTATTCTTATTTCTTTGGAAAAGATTCCTAGATGTGAGATTACTATATTAAGCAGTCAGGGTAGGCCTTTTTAACTAATTGGAAACTAAGCCATCAAAAAAGGAAAGAGAATTATTTGACTAGATAAATGTATGGTTAAAGAAATCAGTAAGAAAGCCAACTGATATTTCATAGATTTGGAAAAACTACTTTCAATGCAGAGGACAGACCGACAGGATAGCCACCTGGGTGGCACAGTGGGTTAAGCGTAAGCGTCTGCCTTCGGCTCAGGTCATGGTCTCAGGGTCCTGGGATCAAGCCCCACATCAGGCTCCTTGTGCATCAGAGAGCCTGCTTCTCCCTCTCCCTCTGCTTGCCGCTTCCCCTGCTTGTTCTCTCTCTGTCTGTCAAATAAATAAAGAAAACCTTAAAAAAAATTTAACCGGAAGTTGACAAGCCAAGAGAAAAATGTGAGAAAGATAGGAAGAGGCAACTTACAAGAGAACAAATCTAAATGGCTAAACAAAGCAAGATAAATAAAATAGTGCTCAGACTTAGTAGTATATAAATTATAGTAACAGTGAAATATTGTATACGCTTCAGACTGATAAAAAAAATTCAAACCCCAATTAATGTTCATTGCAAAGGTAGATTAGGGGAAGAGGAGCCTTTAGGAATATGGCTACTCTTACTCATTGTTAATGAAAATTTAAAAGTAACTATAAAGTTTGAAAAGAAACCTGGCAACATCTATTTCAATCTTCATTTTAGTTTGAAATCAATTTGTAATTGCTGCAATTGATCTGGATGTCAAGGCCTGCTCTTACCTCGGTTGATTTTTTCTACATAATGTTATTTCCTGATATTCCAAAATTATTAGTTCTATTCAGACTATTTTGATCCCTCTGCTGGTACTCATTCTACGTTCTTAGTGAATACTCTTCTATCTACTAAATTCTGTCTTTTAATGCCCATTTTACCTTTTAATCGCAAGACACTTTCTCCTTTTCCAGACCATATGAATCTGCTTTTGCAGAAATTGTAATGGACTTTTCTTTTTTTTGCTTTATAACATTGTTCAGTATTATTTTTGTCTAGGTTTTAAAATTTAGTGCTCCCAGCTGAACTGATAGCTCCTAGTGGTCAAGATTGATTAGATAACCACCAGAATTCTTGAGTTGTCAATACTCTTTCCCTAGCTATCACTCTCTTTAAGGGCCAAACCAGACCTGACCTACGCTCATGAAAGCACTTAACCCAAACCACATGATTGCACACCTAGCGATTTGGCCCAACCTGAAAATGAAATGAAACAGCTCAGTTCAGCCTGATTCAGAGTGGTGGGCTTTCCTAGTCCACTACTTCAAAGTAGAACTCAAGCTCTAAATTATCATAATATTTACTGAAGTCCTAATGAAACATTTTATTGTATTTTCTTTCATCACTGGAGATTTATCACTGTATATGAATTTAAAAATAAAAAAATAAAAATACATGAAGTGAGTTTTGTTCCTAAATTAATTCTCATTGTTCAAAGTTTGTATTGTATAAAGGATATTTAGAGGCACAATCAGGAATGAAGAATATAATAAAAATTAACTAGGTTTCTTATCTATAGCCATAATTTTCTTACTTTCATATCCAGTAGCTAAGATATAAATTCCATGAAAGCAGGAGAGGGTCTGCCTTGTTTTCTGACCTACCTTCTGCTAAGTTCTGTGCATAGGCATTATAGAATGATTATTTTAAATGATTGATTTATTACTGATTTTTCTTAGGAGTAGAATACATACTCTTAGCCTGTGTTTCTTGAAATGTGGTCCATAGACCGGAACTAACTTTGGTGCTAGTTAAAAATGCAGATTCATGGGCTTCATCTCTAGGGAAATGGGTCTTCTTACAGGTACATTACTTTATTCTGAGGCACACAGAAATTCGAGAGGGATATCTATAATTGCTATAGAATTTCTGTAATTCATTCTCCATGTATACATTAAACATTTCTCTTTGATTTGTTACTTGGTATCATGACTTCAAAGCTACATCTCCCAACTTTAAGTGACTATTATGACCAGATGAAGTTTGTGTTCAGTCTGGAAGTATCTGAATTCACTTCTTCTGGACCTTGTGCCCATTCTGCTATTTATAGATTTTATTGGGCAAGCCAGATTGTTGAACACAAAATATGATTGTTTGGGAAATTGTCCCAGAGATTTTATAAGGAACAAAGTTTATTTAGTTCAGAAAATCAAAAAGGAAGGAAGGAAGGAAAAATGGAAAGAAGGAAGTGGGGGAAGGGAGGGGAGAAGGAAATCTTAGAGGCATTTAGAATTTTTTTTTCTAAGAATCAAGTACAAAAATGACATTCCAAAATTAGAATGTTAAGCATTAAGACACATTTGTTGAACACATGGTTTGAATTCATTAGAATCCACCACTAAACATCAGTGTGTCCCACCGCTTACGGCTTGTACGTAGTTAGGGTGATAGTCTGCCTAAGGTTGGGAAATAGTGCATATAATCCGCAGATCCCTTTAGCCTCTCCTGTTACCTTGTGGTCCTCAAACCATGGCTCTATTATTTTCCTTCTAGACTTTAGGAATGGAACACAGTGTTCTACTGTGGGAGAAAATGATAGAGGAGCATTGTTGCAAATCCTATCAATCTCCTTTAGACTTGGTCAGTTTTCTTCCTGTCTTCAATCTGTAAGTCACGCTTTTGATTTGGGAGACAGCTATACAGTAAATATGTAACTGGAACACCTTTTTTTATTCAATCAGGGAATATCAGTTTGAAGAACTTCAAATACCTATAATATTTTTTTTCTAACTTGGAGCCAGACATCACAAAGAGGATTATGGAAACCTTCTTACCTCTTTTTTTTTTTTTTTTTTTTTCAAATTGGTACCTGTGCTCCTCACAAGAATAGCCTAAAGATAAGTATGACAATGTCTTCAGTAGATTTAAAGCCAGAGAAAGGCAAGTTATAAATATTAATACTAGTGTTCCTTTTGACACAGCTAGCCTACCAACCCAAATTGCTGTTATCAGCACAATGTGAATGACTGCCGGCCTTACTTTCTCCCTATGGCTCTATTCCTAAAGTCACAGTAAGCATATGTGGAAATAGCCGGATTTAATACAAACACAAATGTTTGCTCTAGCTGTGCCCAAGACTTGCTATAACAATCTTAGAAAAGTGAATTGTTTTGCCAAGTAAAGACTTAAACCGTAAACTGATAATTAATAATTCAGGCATGTTGGGTTTTTTTTTTTTAATCTTAGCTCTAAGACGCTTCACATTTGATAACCAAGTGAGAGTTTCCTTAAATAAACAAATTAAGTTATGAATTTTGATGCTCTGAATATGCCGGGGGCCTCTGAAGGTCTGTGTGTGAGCTAAGACAGATTATTCACTTTCGATGTTGGCAGTCATGCCTGGAATTACAGAAAACAGCATAAACTCAGCTCTGAGAAATGGAACTAGGGGAACAAAGCATTTTTTATGTGTATTGATTTTCAAGGATGTGCATCACTCTTGCCATCTTCATTGCGGTTGTCACCAGATGCATTTATTCTGTGTGCATCTTCTGTGGTCTCACCCACACATACAAGGTTAAACATAAGTTTGTTTTCCTGTCTACTTTGGGTTTAAATTCTGAACCATGCAATGGGGTTGTGGATTTGGGTTTGATAAGCAGAATTTGCCAATAGTGAGGAGAGATTATGTGTGGTGACTAATGAAAGGAAACTGAGAAGAGCCTACTAGAATCAGAAAAAATGTTAACTTCCATTTATGTCCTCCAAAATTTAGAGGTGATTTGTGTAAGAGATAAATTTTAGCAACATTCAGTGTATTCACAGTGTGATCAAAGTAATATGTAATATGTTGGATTCAAATCATATGTGTATAAAATCACATATAAAGTATTTACTACGTTTAAGGATTATGTTCTGTGAGTAGGGAACATGATTAAGATGCACATTTTTTTGTGTTTATTTTTTTCTTTTTTGTGTTTCTTAATAATTGCTTTTGTTCTTATTAAAGGATCGAGTTCTAAAGTTAGTGTCTCACTCAAATCAGCTGAGCTATCCTCCAAATATAAAACATTTACTATTAAAAAGCAGTGTCCTTAGAAATAGAAGATTTAGAAAAAGGTTCAGGAACATCATTTGTAGTTATATTCAGAAGTTATGTTATGTTTAAAACAATGATGTTTTTCTGTTAAATAAAATATTTATATGTAGCATTGTATAAAATTTTGAAAATACAAAATTGCAGGTTTAGAAAAAAATCATTCCTAATCCCACCATCCAACATGGTGTATTTTCTTCCCCATTCTTTTGTGTGTTTGTGATATGCTCAAATACATACACATATACTGTTCAAAGCTAATAATGTACATGATATATTCTTAAGTCTTTAGAATAGCAATGTTTAGTGGACTTCCATAACAATTCCTCATCTCCTGGTCTTGAGGAAGTAGTAGCATTTCTTCTTTAGCTACATATTCATTCCACAATTTCCTGTCACAGTGCTGCTCCAGCCAGACTTCCCAGAAGAGAACATCTATCTTCTCTTAATGCTGGGTCTATACTATACACATTCTATTCCCTCTGTCTGGAACATTCTTCTTTCCCACCCCCATACTTACATTTAACTAATGTATGCTAATTCTTTTCTATAGGGGCTGTCTCTGACCCCCTGCCCTAGATTAGAAGACTCTATTGTGTGATCCCATGGAACTTCATGTTAATTGCTCTGAAAATATACCTTACTAGATTATAGCCTCTTGCATGTCTGTATTTACCAGCAGATAGGAGGCTCTGTGAGAGGGGAAATTACAGTTTTTTCTTTTTCTTTTTCTTTTTTGGCTTTCCATTGCACACTCAGTACCAAGCTAGGTCCTCAATAAATATGTATTGAATTAATAAAGTAAACCCTTCATATATTCCTAATATCTTGTGGGAGCTTATTTCCCACTCTGTAATAACCTACAGAGGATTTTTCTGTATGGGGTTTATGTCCTTCAAATCTCTGATCTGGAGATGAGAAAACTGCCACTGAAATTCTGTCTTTATTTTAGAAATCTTTTATTGTTAAATATCCTTGTGTCAATACAGCAGTTTTATTTGGTTTAATCTCACTGGAGGGTACTGAAAGCATGATAAATGGAAGCTTTGATGAGAGGTCATTTTGTTTCATATGATTAAAGATTAAAAAAAATCACCAAGTATCTTAAATTCTTAGCTTTCTAAAACTTTGAAAAGGAGATAATTTACCTTTATATTCCCAATGTCTAGCATTTATAGGGATCTCGGTTGGTGTTTTCACACAAAAGAATTAGCATGACTTTTTTTGATATATTTGTAAGACAAGTTTTGTGACTAGTATTTATTAAATGCTTGTTAAATGCAAAGTCATCTCTTGGTTACTCTTGTCAATGCAAGGAACCAGTGGTGTGGATAATTGAAAACTGGAGCTACTTTGTTTGAATGAGATGAATGGTGATAAATGTTGCTTGGAGACTTCTCTCAGGTTTCATGATTCCTCTTGACCTTCTGGATAGATGGTTGGATTTGACTAGATTACCTGAGTCATACATGTAAACACATTGTAAGTTTGTTTTCTGTTTTTATTTTCTGCTTGATTTCAAATTATACCCAGGGGAAAATGTAAACTAATGAAGAAAAGGCAAGTAAGAATTGAAAGCACAGTGAGGAAAAGACTATTAGGTTGAAATATGAAGTTTGATTTCAGTAAATGAAGTTTGATTTTCAGTAAATAAAATTAGTAAATGCCTAGGATAGCATCATAAGCAAATTAATCCATGTAGTTTTAAATATGTGACATTTCATGGAATTTAGACTAATATTTTGGAAAAAACAATATTGTCTAGTATTGTGAAGAAATCTGAGAGTCCTGTTCTAATTTAAAAAGAAAGACTTTTGAAATTTAGGTCGGTGTGCTAGACAGTTTTCAAAGATGGCCACCAATTTTCTTCCTTTCTCCTCATCCTTGGTTCTCTCAATGAAGGGGTAGAATCAATCCCTTCCTCTTGAATCCAAGCTGGCTTTATGACTTGTTTTGCCTAATAGCATTCAGCACAGATGATACTACATCAGTTCCAGGCCTAGCCCTGAAGGAGACTGGAGGTTTCTACTTTATTCTTCTTGAAGCCATCTACTGTGCAAGAATCTGACTATCTTGTACAAGCCAAAGCAAGAAAAAAGAAAAATCTGAAATAAGTGATCTAACTTTACACCTAAAGGAACTAGAATGAGAAGAACAAACAAAGCCCAAGGTTAGTAGAAGGAAGGAAATAATAAAGATCAGAGTGGAAATAAATGAAATAGAGACAAATATAATAGAAAACATCAAGGAAACCAAGATCTGGATATTTGAAAAAATAATAAAAATTGGGGTCTGACACCTGTGGTGAGGCTGGCTGCATGGTCTGTTGATCCTGGATGGGGGTTGGGGAAAGTAGGGGACTCTTCTGATCTCAGCCTTCTTCTGAGTAAGTGTAGCTACTTCCCAGCTGACAAGACGGAGGGTGAGCCTTGAACTTCTGAATCTGCCAGGCTTGGTGCAGGGCACCACTCTGGAGACTTCTGAAGAGTCAGATCCTCCCCTGGTCTCCGGACAATGGATTCTTTCTCTTGTACTCAATTGTATGCCCAGAGGTCGGAGTATACCTGCACAGGGTGTACCTAAGTATGAGGAGGAGGAAGGGCATGATCCAAGCTTGAGTGACCTGCACTCCAGCCTGGTACCCCCTGAGTGGGGTAAAGCTGCCTCATCTTTGTTCTTGTTCTCCATCCTGGTGTTGGCCACTAGATGCAGGATAAACTGTTGCTGGGAGGTACTAGAGGGGTAACTATAGAGGGGCAGCAGATGGAGGAGATGATGCTGAAAAAAAAAAAACATAATTGATAAACCTTTAACCAGACTTATCATGAAAAAAAAAAGAGAGGAATCATTTAAAATCAGAGAAGAAAGATAAAAAGTATCAACTGACACTGTAGAAATACAAAGGATTATAAGAGACTACTAAGAAAGATTATATGCCAGAAATGGACAACCTAGAAGAAATAGATAAATTCCTAGAAACATAGCCTCCCAAAGCTGAATCAGGAAGAAATAGAAAATTGAACAGACTTAGATTACAAGCAATTAAATTGAATTAGTAATTTAAAAAACCCAAAAAATCTATTAATAAGCAAAAGTCTAGGACCAGATGGCTTTCCAGGGGAATCCCATCAAACATTTAAAGAAGAGTTAATATCTGTCCTTCTCAAAGTCTTCCAAGAAATAGAAGAGGAAGGAAAATTTCCAAATTCATTCTACAAGACCAGCATTACCCTGATACCAAAGCCAGACAAAGATGCTATTAAAAAAAAAAAAAAAGAAAGAAAGAAGGAAAAATACAGGTTGATATCCCTGATGGACATAGATGTACAAATCCTTAACAAAATATTAACAAACTGAATTCAACATACTGAATTCAGCATGCATCATGTACCGCAATCAAGTGGGATTTATGCCAGGAATGCACAGATGGTTTAATATCTGCAAATTAATCAACATGATACACCAATTAATAAAATTAAGGATAAAAACCTTTTGATCATCTCAGTAGATGCAGGAAAAGCATTTGACAAAATTCAGCACCATTCATGACAAAAAGTCAACAAAGTCAATTCAGAAGAAACATTCCTCAACATAATAAAGACCATATATGAAAAACCCAGAGCTTGCATACTCAGTCGTGAACAGCTAAAAGCTTTTCCTCTAAGATCAAGAGAAGAGTGTCCACTTTCAGCTTATTTATTCATTTATTATTTATTTATTTATTTTAAAAAGATTTTATTTATTCATGAGAGACACACACACACAGAGAGGCAGAGACACAGGCAGAGAGAGAAGCAGGCTCCATGCAGGGAGCCCAATGTGGGACTCGATCCTGGGACTTCAGGATCACCCCTGGGCCAAAGGCAGGCATTCAACTGCTGAGCCACCTGGGCGTCCCTCACCATTTTTATTCACCATAGTATTGAAAATCCTAGCCATGGCAACCAGAGAAGAAAAATAAAAGGCATCCAAATTGGGATGTCACTATTTACAGATGACATGATACTATATAAAGAAAACCCTAAAGGCCACAAAAAACTGTTAGAGCTGATAAACGAATTCAGTAAAGTTGTAGGATACTAAATTAATATACAGAAATTATATACAGAATTATTAGTATACGGAATTAATATACAGAAATCTGTACATCTCCATACACTAATAATGAAGTAGCAGATATCTCTTTAAGATATTAAGAAAACAATCCATTTATAATTGCATCAAAAAGAGTAAAATACTTAGGAATAAATGTAATGGAAGACATGAAAGACTTATACTCTGATAACTGTAGGACACTGATGAAAAAAATTGAAGATGACAAACAGATGGAAGATAATACCATGCCCATGGATTAGAAGAATTAATATTGTTAAAATGTCATAGTACCCAGAATAATCTATAGATTCAGTATAATCTCTATCAAAATACCAATTGTATTAGAAAAAAAATTCTAAAATTTGTATGGGACCACAAAAGACCCTGAATAGCCAAATTAATCTTGAGAAAGAATAAAGCTGGAAGTATTGGTCACCTGGGTGGTTTAGTTGGTTAAGTGTCCATCCCAGTGGTAATTACCATACAGATCATGATTATGAGATTAAGTACTTTGTCAGGCTTCACCATTAGTGGGGCATCTGCTTGAGTTTCCTCCCTTTCCACCCCCCCCACTTTGCCCACACATACACTCTCTCAAATAAATTTTGTTTATTTATTTTTTTAAAAAAACCTTAAAGTATCACAATCTCAAATCCTTAACAAAATATACTATATTATATTATACTATAACAAGCTATACTACAAGCTATAGTTATCAAACACTGTGATAATGGCACAAAAATAAACACATAGATCAATTAAATAAAATAGAAAGTCAAGAAAGAAATCCACATTTATATAGAAATTAATCTATGACAAAAGAGGCAAAGAATATACAGGAAAAAGAGTCTCTTCAAAAAAATGGTACTGGGAAAACTGGGCAGCTCCATGCAAAAGAATGAAACTGGACGACTTTCTTATACCATACACAAAAATAAACTCAAAATGGATTAAAAACCTAAATATGGGACCTAAGACCATAAAACTCCTAAAAAAATCCCAGGGATCCCTGGGTGGCGCAGCGGTTTGGCGCCTGCCTTTGGCCCAGGGCGTGATCCTGGAGACCCGGGATCGAATCCCACGTCGGGCTCCCGGTGCATGGAGCCTGCTTCTCCCTCTGCCTGTGTCTCTGCCTCTCTCTCTCTCTCTCTCTGTATGACTATCATAAATAAATAAAAAAAAATTAAAAAAAAAAAAAAAATCCCATGAGCAGTAATCTCTTAGACATTAGCCTTAACATTTTTAAAAATATGTCTCCTCAGGCAAGGGAAACAAAAGCAAATATAAACTATCAGCACTACATCAAACTAAAAAGTTTTTCATAACAAAGGAAACGATCAACAATATGAAAGGACAGCCTACTGAGTGGGAGAAGATATTTGTAATGATATTTCCAGTAGGACATTAATATTCAAAACATACAAAGAATTCATATAACTCAACACCAAAAAAAAACAATCTGATTAACAAATGGGCAGAGGATCTGAGTAGATATTTTTTTTCCAAAGATGATGGATGTCCAGCAGACACATGAAAAGATGCTCATTATTACTAATCATCAAGGAAATGCAAATCAAAACCACAATGGGATATCACCTCACACTAGTCAGAATGGCTATTATCAAAAGGACAAGAAAAAGCAAGTGTTTGGCAAGGCAGTGGTGAAAAAGGAACCCTTGTGCACTCTTGGTAGAAATATAAGTTGGTGTAGCCACTGTGAAAGACAGTAGGGAGGTTCCTCAAAAAATTAAAACTAGAAATACCATATGATCCAGTAATTCCACTGCTGGGGATTTACCCAAAGAAAATGAAAACAGTAATTTGAAAAGATAAATGCACACTCGTGTTTATTGCAGCATTATTTACAATAGCCAATTTATGGAGGCAACCTACGTATCCATTGATAGATGAATGGATAAAGAATATGTGAGAGGTGCGTGTGTATATATATACATATGATACACACATATATGTAAATAATATATATCATATATATAAAAATTATGAATGAAATCTTGCCATTCGGGACTACATGGATGGACCTAGAGGATATCAAGCTAAGTGGTATAAGTCAGTCAGAGAAAGTCAAATCGCATATGATTTTACTTATAAGTGGAATCTGAAAAAAAAAAGAAAAGCCAAACAAATGAACTATAAGCAAAAAAAGCAGAAACAGATTCATAAATACAGAGAACTGGTGGTTACCAGAAGAGAGAGGGATAGGGAGATGGGCAAAAGAGATGAAAGGGATCAAGAAGTACAGAATTCCAGTTGTAAAATAAATTAAGTCACAGGGATGAAAAGTATAGCTTAGGGAATATAGTCAGGAACACCGTAATAAATTTTCAGGGTGACAGATGGTAACTATACCTACATGGTAATCAGTATGTTGTACACCTGAAACTAATGTAGCATTGTCAACTATACTCAAAAAAAAAAAAAAAGGAATCTAACTGTCTTGAGATTACCATGCTGTGAGGAAGTTCAAGCTAGCTATATGGCATGGCCACATAGAAGAGCACCAGAGTGCCAAACATATGAGTAAAGCTTTCTGGGACCTTCCAGTCAAGCTCAGTCTCCAGCTGAATGCATTGAGTGAGTGACCCCAGCCTATGCCATACAAAGAATTTCCCAACTGTGTCCAGTCAACCGAGACACTTGTAAAAAATAATAAGTTTTTGCTTTAAATTGCTCAGTTTGAGTGGATTTTATAGTAATGGATAATTAAACAGTAGGTGACACATTGCTTCTAATATTGACCTAAAATTCCATTTTGTGTAATTGAAATTTGCTAAAAGAATCGAACTTAAATGTTCTCACTAAAAAAAATAAATATGTGAGGTGATGGATGTGTTAATTAGCGAGGTGGGAGGAATCCTTCCACAATGTATATGTATATGAAATCATCATGATACATACTTTAAATATCTTACAAGTTCGTTTGTCAATTTTACTTCAGTAAAGCTGAGAAAAAAGAAAGCTAATAAATAATTCTATTAATGTACTGTATGCATATGGCACCTGTGAGTGTTTATGTATGAGTGTTTGCGTGTCAGTGTACACACATGTCAGTTTAAAGTATACAGTTTAGCTTTTAGCGTAGCTTAAGACTAATTATAAAGATGATCAATATCCACAAATTTTCTAGGTTATGTATTTCTTTTGACATGTGTCATGGCTAAAATCTGCTTCTGATTTAAGTCCATTACTTTTCTCAATAATTTGAACTAAGTGGATAAATGAATTTTCAGCAAATTCCATGAGGAAATACAAAAATAAGAAAATTCCAACTGATGCCAGCTTCAGACTAAAACTGTAAAACTCCATTTGCTATTAGAAGTGGAAAATTTCAGAGACACCTGGGTGATTCAGTCGGTTGAGCAACCAACTGGTGATCTTGACGCAGGTTGTGATCTCAGAGTCGTGAGATCAAGCCCTGTGTTGGGTTCCATGTTGTCCGTGGAACCTGCTTTTAAGATTCTCTCTCTCCCTCTGCCCTTCCTCCTTCCTCTCTCCCCCCTCACATCATCCCTGGAAATTTTTTTTTTTTAAGTGGGAAATTCCATGAAAATGCCTGATTGGGACAACACAAATGCATGCTGCATTCTGATATTGAAATAAGATGCGTAGTTAGTTGAATGTCAGCGGAAGAAAAGGGAAAGGATGAAGTTTCAGATATGCAGCTAAAGCTTCCAGCCTTCTAAACCTCTCATCAAGTGATGACTAGCTTCAGAGATCGGTAAAACATTATCATTACTCCACCAAGCTTGTGTACTCCAAATCAAATTCAGAAATGAAAATCAAATAACAACACTTCGTCCATTAATTCTGTTAGCTTCAAGCCCTGACATAGCAGGGACCCTGGAGGATTTCTAAGGGAACCCCAAGGTTATTGCTTGCTGGCATCTGAGTCTCTAGTGAAGATTCAGTTAGAAAACAGATGTTACACCAGAGCTTTTCTTCGTGAAGAATAACAGATGAGTAGATAGAGGCTTTCAATCTGAGAGCAAACGCAGGGTGATCAGAATCCCAATCACTCGGTAGAAGATGATAAAATAGAGCAGTGGAAGAATGAATTAGGATGACATGCTGTGTTTTATCAATAAAAGTAATGGCAAGAGATATATTTCTTACAATTATTTAACCAGGAGAAAGCTCCCGAGAATGATACATTTTGCTTATAAAGCAGTGTGAAGTGGGATAGATCACACTGTCAATTTAATGGCTCAGTTTGCTGCATTTGTATTAGCAGCAAGAGATTATTCTTTGTATTCATTCAAAATGAATGAAAACATAGGAAACTGATTCTGACTGTAAATCCGTTTCTGCTGGAAACCTTTTGTCATCCTATGGTCTCCTTATTCTTTAGGCTGGAGCAGGTCAGAAAATTGAACAAATGACTCTTTGTGTTGGGGACGCTTTGGTATTATGCCCTATACATCAGCTTAAACACGTAGGGTGTTTTTCTTTGGAAATTAAAAACACAATTTTCATTTTGAATGAAGGATGTGACATCTATTAGGTAATAACATTATAACTCAGCTTAGGGCAATGTGACAGACAGTTCAGTATGATACATTCTGCAAAGGGAAGTCTTAAAAATTATTTATTCCCTTATAAGCAATACCATGGATTCAGTGCATTTACTGTACATAGCATCGACGCAAAAACACAGTCAAATTTCATTCATCAATAATCGATGTACGAATACACTGCTCTGCGTGTCAAATCTGCAAAAGTACACTTGCCTTGCGGAGAACGAAATGGGATTTTTTTCTTTCTCTGAATATGAACTCCTGCATACACACACATAAAACAGTATTCAAGGATAGACAGGAGCGGCTTTTTTTTTCTGTGATGGCAATTTTCATTTATGTTCCTTCTGATTATTACTATCAAAACTGTGTAAACTATGTTGCTAAGTAGTATGTCATGACTGACACAGATTGTGGTTAAGAGCCTGATTCCCTGGGTTCAGATCCTAGCTCTGCAACTTACTGACCATATGACTTAGGCAACTTCGTTGACTCTCTGATCTAATTCCTTCATCTTTAAAAAAGGTGTAATAATATTTAACATATAGATATCTGAGTGAGAATTAAATAAGCTAATACATGTAAAACAGGAGTTTTAATTAGCGGGTATATGTAAAATACTCGGAGACTGGTATATTGTATTTTTAAAATAACTATTAGTTATTTTAATACTACATTTTTTAAGGTATTGAGCAGGACGAAGATGTGGAAATACAGAATTAAACCTTAGGGAATGATTTCTTTAGAATATAATATAGAAGCTACCTTTTTCCTCTTTAAAATGAAGGATAATTTTTATTTTTAAGAGCTTCATAAAGAGATTGCATGATCTAACTTTGGAATTACTCCTTATCAGGAAGTTCTTCAGGGTAAATAAACCAGTCTGACTTTATTTTTAGGGAGGTGTGTTTATTTGATCACCCTCTTTTCCACCACTTAAGAAAGAACTGGGTGATGTTCAGCATTTTTTACATAAATGATTTTACTCTCCCACCCCTTTATAAAATTACTTTCAAAACCCATCAATCACTGACTCAAAACATCTGATCAAATTCTTGATTTTCATTTTAATATGAAGAGTAGAAGTATAAAATATTCTTCAAGACCTAACAGGAGGGCAGCCCCGGTGGTGCAGCGGTTTGGTGCCACATGCAGCCTGGGGTGTGATCCTGAGGACCCGGGATCGAGTCCCACGTCAGGCTCCCTGCATGGAGCCTGCTTCTCCCTCTGCCTGTGTCTCTGCCCCGCCCCCCTGTCTCTATGAACAAATAAATAAAATCTTTAAAAAAAAAGACCTAACAAGAAATGTAACTTTGAACAAGACGAAATGAGAATCTAATGATATCACTACACTCCTGAAACCCCTTCAATGAAATCCATTGCCCTGAGGTGAAATTCAAACCTCTTGCAGCATTTATAAGCATGGTCTATGTCCTCCTCTTCACGCCTTACCGTCTTCTCATCCTCCCTCCCAAAAGTATACATTCAGTGCACTTCAACCATCACAAGTTTTCATTACCTCCTCTAATAGATCATGTGTTTTTCTTTTCTCCTGGCCTACACCTTACTTCATTCTAACTTCATTCATCCCGATAGGTCTGACCTGAGACCTTTTTTCTCCAAGTGCCATCTTTGATCCCTAAATTTGAGAAAATATACCCCTTCCTTGTGCCCTCATAATAGCCCCAATTATGTCAGCCATCACACTTTTTATAATTGCTTATTTCCTTGTGGGTACCACACTTGAAGTAAAACATTCTACTGGTAGGGACTTCTATTCATCCATCATTTTATCCCATTCACCTAGCAAGGTACATGGCACATAGTAAGTACTCAAAATTATGCTGGGTGACTGATCAAATGAATAAATGGCCTGTTAGGTTTCAGTTTCCACTGCCAGGTAAATAAAAAAAAATCAGAAAGGTTATCTGTATCTTTAAGTAACATTTGTTATACTTTGAAAAACATAGGAAAGGAGAAAAACCTAATTTAAAGGAATTAAAGGGATTGCTGTCAGCTAGCTATGGAGCTACAACTAAAGTTCATAATCACTGAACTAAATTTCACTTCTCTGTTTTTAGTGGAGACTGGGGAAGCATAATTTCGGGGGGTTCTGTTGGAGGAAATAAAATATACATAACAAAATAAGTAATGAATTTTAAACTAACTATAAATATTTCAACTGAGAAATTGCCTTGAAACTGATGATATATTAAAGATTTAAAAAAATGATGGTTATATGTGCAGTTCACAACTAAAGAATGAGTTTATGCTCCTTATTCCATTTTATTGCACCTTTTTATTGAATATTGATTATAGTTTTGAATACTTAATACATTCAATGAGAAAATTACAGTAAAGCCAATTTGGGTTCAAAAAAATACCTTTAATACTTCCCAGAAATCCTTGCTGATCCTTTTTTAAATGATTTATTTTAAAACTGAAGTTTTTTCTTTATCTTAACCAGGGTCTAACATGTGACTAAAGTAATAAACACCCACAGATAGCCTTGCCTAACATGTAAACAGTTCTCACCAACTATGAACCTCAAGCAACTCCACCTTGGGCCTGATTTATGCCCCGTGTGCTCTTTAACCTCAAGATAAATCTGACAGCCTATCTTTAGATGAAATATTCATGAAGTTTCATAACATTCATTACCATTTTATGATTCTTTTAGTTGGTATAACAACAATCCTTTCTAGCACTCTATTAAATCAGGAAGCAACTTCGTAAATCACTAGCCCAAGTGCATGAGGCCATCACTTGTTAATGTCTTAGCTGTGCTGCAAAACGTGCTCAAGCAAGGGGAAATTCATGCTGCCATTTACATCATCCTCCTTCAACATGCTAATTTGTTTGGGAAAATTCCTGTCTGATCTCTTCCAGCTCTGGGTTTTCTGAACTTGACAACTAAGTGAGAAATCTCTGAAAGCCTTGGATAAAAATATGTTGTTCTCTGTAAAATGTGCAAAATAAGTGACAGCATAAAGCTTCTTCTTCAGGTTACTAGCAGATCATGTTTCTTGGACAGGCAGGATAGGATTCTGAAGAACAAGCTGGATGGGGGAAATTAGACAACTCTTCTCAAATTCTACCTCGTTTTACTCTTTTATTTCAGCCCAACCTCTCGAAATTTGTTTTTAGAGCATCAGATAACTTTGGTCTCTTATTATTGTAGTGGAAATTGACAAGACTCCAAGTTGGTAGCGCTATTCATATATTTGTAAATTATTATAATAGATATCTTTGAATAGTTTTTAAAAGAGGTCAAAAGGTACAATTCCTGATACAGAAGAACTATGTCTTTTCAGTTTCAAGGATCAAAACTTTCTTCTGTGTTTTATTAATACTATCCTGATAAAATATCTACTGTTTATCATATAACGACTAAGCCTTGAAATTTAAAATTAAAAGATAGTGACTCACATTATGCTGTTCTGAGAGTTTTCCTCTGTCCTTTGGTATGAAGCCTCAGTCATATTGAGAAGGAGAATAATCAACATAATGGGGCATATAGTGGATTTTTTAATGGGTTTTGTAGTTTGTTATGATTGGGGATGTTATATTTAGGACAAAAGAAAATTTTGAGTCCAGAAATCCGTGAACAGTTGTGAAGATAGTGAAGGGAGATTGAAAAATTAAGTAGTAATGGAAGTGTCAGACAATTTTTATCATAAAGAGAAGTGTGCTGACAAAGAATCAGCAACCCCTTCTCTGCCTGATGTATCTTTATCATGGGTTAGTACAGTTCAGAAACTAATGGGAAAGCCATTTTAAACCTCTTAATTGCTAACTGTTTTTATATCTATCCGACTCAGAGGGTGCTACATGCAAACCAGATGGCTGAAAATGTTATTCTGGTTTACAGGCATGGAGATTTTTGTATCACTGCCAAAGCCATTGTCAAAATGTCCTATATCAAAACAAAACAAAAAATAAAATCCTCTGTTTTCCAAACTTCTGAAAATTCCACAATAGCAGTAAAATACCAACCCCCCCTGTAGGTTTTGGCAGCTAAATGGAAAAATTATCCATCCCTAGGCAGCTTGTTGTCTGAACTAACTGAGCAGTGGGGCAGCCAAAAAAGGAACCGCATCATTGAGAAGCTCATGAATTTTCAAACAAGCAGCCTTTGGAATTCAGAACCACTCATAAGGGGCCAAGCCGAATGGGCTTGGCACAGAAATCAGCCACTCAAAAGGATTGCGTGGTGACTAGAGGGAGTTTGGAAAATACTAACTATATTCACCCTCAGGCAAAGACAAGACAGTTCCTTTGCATGGTTTCCAGTCTGGCGAAGGTCTTTCCTAGACATTAGGTGCATTGGATCAAAGATAGTTTTATCTCGAATAATGTAGGGAAATATCACAATAATGTAGGGGATCAGTAATTCCAGCCAATACAAGATGGCACCAACCAGCAGCAGAAATATTAACAGTAAATTCACTGTATCTTAGAGATAAAAAAGATCCACTCTATCCTAAAATTATTTTAAAACTGAAAGATATGTAATTGAAAGTGAATTTCTAACAAGCGAAGGTTGTTAATAGGTAATCAGCAGGATGAAATTCTTATGAATTCTATGATATATTAAGTTTTGTTCTCCTAGATCCTCATTTGGAATGTAAGCTATGTTCTAATTATCTCAGAATTGATTCTATCTATCTATCATCTATCTATCTATCATCTATCTATCTATCTATCATCTATGTATCTATCATCTATCTATCTAATCTCACAAAAGAATCATCAACCTAAAATGAAAGAGAATTTTCCAGAGGGTGAGTTAGAAGAGAGTTTTGGCTCAAAGTTTTAAGAAAGCAAAGTAGCTTTCTTACATTATAAGCTGGTATTAAAAACAGTACAGTGAGGACTCATTAGCATTATCAACATTGCTTCAGTAGTAAAGGCTCGTATGTCATCATACGTTGCTCCCTGAGTGTTGCTCATGTGTATTCTGCTTCACTTCCTACTTCTTCAATTTTGTCAGTTTTGACTTTTTTATTAGTTCAAAGTATTAGACATTGTTGCCAGTTGGGTTCTCCAGAAGCAGACAGTGTGATGGTATTTGGGGATACAGGATGTTTACCAGACATCGATAGTTATGAATGAAAGAGGTGGAAGCAGGGTTGGGCATAGGGAGAGACTGGACTGTGAGGCATGCCTGGCTCTGCCGCGGTCAATTTGCAGGGAGCTCTGGAGCAAGAATGGTTCCTGAGAGTGTCCATCATTGGGCCACCATGGGTGGGCCACCATGGGGTGCCTGCTGCCTCAAGGAAGGGTGTGACTATGGGGCAGATGGCAATTTGAAGGTGAGGCAGTCCCTGATGGAGCTGGCACTTAGTCTGCTGACCATATTTACCACAGCTGGCCAAAAAGTATTTTTGAGAAAGGAGATCTGGGTGACACATGGCTGTTTCTATCACATAGGTTAGTATTTGGAAAATCAGCCAAGGCTCAGGGACGAAGTTGAGGGCAGGAGTGTGCATAATCGAAAGACCCAGAAAACAGGGAGATTAGGAAGCAAGGGCTAAAAAACGTCACTAGAAGACTAGAAAGTATGAGTGGGGGACTTGGGGCCCAGGTCCCAGACTAGAGCAAATTGCAAGGAAAAGCTCAAGATCCAGGGAAGAGTTTGACTAACTAACATCATGCACCAAATACCAGGAGAAAATTTTTTTAATTTTTTAAATTTTTTTAATAAATTTATTTTTTATTGGTGTTCAATTTGCCAACATATAGAATAACATCCAGTGATCATCCCATCAGGTGCCCTCCTCAGTGCCTGCCACCCTGTCACCCCCACCCCCCGCCCACCTCCCCTTCCACCACCCCTAGTTCGTTTCCCAGAGTTAGGAGTCTCATGTTCTGTCTCCCTTTCTGATATTTCACCAGGAGAAAATTTTGATGCCTGAGGCAACATTCTGGTTCCTGTGTTTTTGCAGCTGAGGGTGGGCAACTAGTGTGAGAGAAAAGATGGGCCTGTTTTCCACATGAAGACAATTTTTAAAATGCTCTCTAAATTCTCGATTCATTTGCTAATTCAGATTCCACTGGTACTTTCCAGCTGACCTTTATGCTGGATGGGTATCGAAGGTCTTCCGTGGCTCTTTTAGGGGGTAAAAAAACAAAAACAAAAACAGGTGCCTAAAGAGTTTGAATTACCCCAAATTAACAGTTTTTGATTATTCAGTGATTGTGGATTACAGTTACTTTGTTAACATGAGTTTTTTTTTTTTTCTTTTCAGGATAATATCTTTATTCTTTTCAAAGAAAAAGAATAAACCAATTTATCATTAATTAATTTATTCAACAAGTTTAATTGTCTACTGTGCATATGCCAGGCACTGTTTCAGGTAGTTGAGTTAAATGGCTGAATAAAACAAATATTCCTGCTTTCATCGACTTCCACTGTAAGCAGACAGTACACAGAGACATAATATGTAATATGGACAAATGAAAGATCAGGACGAAAGGAGTTGGAAGTGGTGGAGAGCAAGACTTTTCATCTTTTATAGGGTGGTGGAGGCAGGTCTTTTTGAGATGTTGGTATTTGAGGCATCCTTGAAGGCAGTGATGTCTGTGGGGAAGTGGTCCTGGCAGAGGGATCGGCTAGATGGACACCCTAGTGCCAGATGTGCTGAGTGTATCCAAAGGACAGCGAAGAGACTGTTGCAGTGGGAGTAGAGGCAGGGCAGGGGAGGGTGTAGATGAGGTCAGCACAGTAAGGGAGATGCGTGCATGAGGAGATGGTGTAGAACTTGGGCTTTCATCCCGATCGAAAGGCAGAGCCATTGCAGTTTTGAGAGGATGGGGTGGATCACCATCTGCGGTGTTTTGAAGACTCACTCTGGCAGCTCTTGGAGAATAAACTGGAGGGATGGGCGAAGCAAGAGCAGAAGTCAGTCGCCAGTTAACAGGCTGGTCCAGCCATCCAGTAAATAAGAAATTTTACTTTCTTTTTTGCTGCAGATTGGGGGGAAAAAAGCTCAAGTAACACTGTTGTTAGTGCTTTCACTAGACTTGGATCTAACACTCAAAGTCAGCAAGGGAACTGCATTTTGAGAGAAATTGTCTATTGTTTGGTACCTTTATTTATTTTTTTTTAGGACTAAAGGTGACATGAAATAGCAGAGAGCACGTCTCTCTTCTTTGTGCTGCTCTGTGACATTTCAGGATCTAAGAAGACTGTTCTGGTATTGAAGTTTACGTACTGTCATGCCCACAATTCTGGTCAGCCATTCCCAATGCAGCTTGTGTCCTAAGAACTGATTTTTGAAGCTGATATACCCAGTAGGACATGGATTTTTTTTTTGTCTTTTCTTTTCTTTCTATGAAAAAAAAATGCATTCATGAAGCTCAAATAACAGATACCGCATTAGTGGATAAGGAAGAAAGGAATGGGTCACATTTGGAGCAACAGTAGGGAAAGGAATGCACAACGTGTGGAGGGAATTGACAGAGGCAAAGAAATAAAGTTTCCTGGGATGGAAAGCAGAATGACTCAACCCATTCAGGAAACAGCGAAGTGAAAACCTCGCTGACTTGAACAGTGTGGACCTTTGCCCGGGGCATGATGCCCATCAACAGTGTTAACTTTAACAGCTTAACACCTTTTAACTCCTGGCATACGGGCATTTCTGAAACTGGGTTTTGATTCTCAAACTCTTTGTGTGGAACTAAACATTCTTAAATGCAGTTTTTTGATGAAGTTTCTTTACACGCCAGTTGTGCTGATCTTTATCCGTTTGATCATCAAAGTCCTTATGGGTGGTTCTTCAAATTTTTTCATTGTATTTGATGGGCAAAAGACCCCTTTGTGTGTGTGTGTGTGTGTGTGTGTGTGCGCGCGTGTGTGGTTTTCTCCCTAGTATAAAATTGTCTATATTCTGGTAATTTTATGTTCTTTAAATACAAGATTATTTTCACAGCTTAAAATATCAGTCTGATGGGTAAGTGGAAAGTTGAAGACACCTGGGGATTTATTATTTCTTCTCTATGTTATCAGATGCCCCCTGCCATGTTTTCAGTTACTCTTCCTGATTTGTAGAAACCCCTCTTCTGCCATAGGACCCCAGTATAGGCATTGTAGACCCTAACTGAAGCCAGAACATCTATCTACTTGAGATGAAACAAAGGGATGAGTATGGGCCATTTGCCTCCTCTATGTGTTGATAAGTCACATCTAAGCTGCCCAAGGCCACAGTTATATAAAATGCCAGGAACACAGGGAAAGTGTGTCTGATTGTTTTTTTTAAATTTCATTTTGAAATTCAAAACAGTGCCTGTATAATGTCAATCACTGCCTGTTGGAGAGACTCCTGGGGAAATATTAATGGTGCTGGAAAATCCAAAGGGAAAGACCCACCGAGAGGTTAGGAGCTTGTGGCAGCCCTCATTCTAAGTCCTTCAAGGGTAGGACATATCCCAACTCACCCCATTTTGACCAGGAATATCTTCAGTTATACTATTTGACAGATTTAAAAAAAGCCAGATTTCCAGTGTCTCCTGAAACACCTGAAGATCTCCTTTGGGTCTGCAGTCTCACAAGGCAACGGTGTCCCACACTGAGTGTCCCACAGCTCAGTGGCAGGTGGCTTCCCCAGTTTTCCACAGCTCCACTGCTCCTTCTGCTCTTTATTTTTTCTCCCAGCATGCGTTAGTAGTTCCTGTTTAATACCTAGCCAGCTCCCTCTTGGCATTTGAATTTGTGATTCCCTGATGAGGCCCATCCTCCACCCACTGCACTCATGACATTTGTAACATTCTTCTACTCAAATGCATTGCATTGAAGTTCACTTCTTCTCTAGGCAACCTATTACAGTGTTGGACACCCCTTAGTTTACTACTGAAAAGCTCATTCCCTAATTGAGCCTATATTCCTCTAACTCTTATAATTCTTTTTTTAGTTTTATCCTTTAAAGAAAAGTGTTTTTTCTTCCTCCTTCATATGCACCTTGAGATACATAGAGCTATCAAATAATACTATTTCAAGAGTGCTACTTATTTTTCACCCTGATTCTGAACATGACTTGATCCCAAACTCTATTTTGTTTTACTTTTTTAAGTTTTGTGGATTTTTAAATTTTGAATTGATTGTAGATTCACATGGAGTTGTAAAATTTAATACAGAACAACCCAATGTACCATTACTCAGTGTCCCCCAATGGTAATATCATGTAAAACAATGGTACAATATCAAAACCAGGATATTAGCATTGATACTCTCAAGACACAGAACCTTTCCATCACCACAAGGATGCCTCATGTTGCCCTTTTACAATTATACCCACAACTACTTCCACTCCAACTGTGTCAATCTCTGTTATCCATTTCTATAATTTTGTGATTCAAGATTGATATGTAGAGAATCATACATAACATTTTAGGACTGAATTTTTTTACTCAGCATGACTCTCTGCAAATTCATTTAAGTTGTTGTGTGTCACTAGTTCCTTCTTGTTATTGCTGAGTAGTATTGCATGGCATGGCTCTCTCAGTCTCCAATCATTCACCACTGAAGGATGCTTTAATGGGCGGTTTCCAGTTTTTGACCATTATGAATAAAGTTGTTATAAATATTTGTGTGCAGGTTTTTCTGTGAATGTAACTTTATTTCTCTGGGAAAAATGTCTGGGATTGCAATAGTTGGCTAGCCTGGTTGTAGAATATTTAGTTTTTAAGAAACTGCCCAAGTCTTTGCTAGAGTGGTTGTACCATTTTACATTGTCACCAGCAAAGTATGAGTGATCCAGGTAGTGTATTCGGTGTTGCCAATATTGTTTATTTTAGTTATTTTTGATATGTATGGAGTGGTACTTCATTGTGGTTCTAATTTGCATGCCTCTAATGGCTAATGGTGTTTGAGTATCTTCTCTTGTGTTTATTGACATCTGACTATATATGTGTGTGTCTTGGTGAAATGTCTTTTGCATGTTCTCCAGTTGGATTGTTTTTTTTATTTAATGTTGAATTTTGAGTTTTTAAAAAATATATTCTAGATTCTAGTCCTGGATAAGAATTTGCACATATTTTCTCCCACTCTGTAGCCTGCTTTTTATCCTTTTCTCAGGGTCTTTTGCAGAGCAGAAATTTTAAAATTTGATGAAGTTTAATTTATAAAATTTCCTTTGATGGATCATGCTTTTGGTGTCAAGTCTAAGAAACTGTTTGTATAGCCCTAGATCATAAAGGTATTCTCCAAGGGTTTTAAAAATTTTATCATTTTATATTTTACATTTAAATCCATGATCTTTTTTGAGTTAATTTGTTTTATAAAGCATGAGACTGACCAAAGTTGATTTCTTCTCTCTTTTTCTCTTTCTCCCTTTCTTCTTCCTTCCTTCCTCCTCCCCTCTCTCTCTCCCTCTTTCTTTGCACTGGATAGAACTTCAAGCACTATGTTGAGTAGGAGTTGTAAGAGCAGACTTCCTTACCTTGTTCCCAGTCTTGTGGGGGAAACATTCAGTCTTTCACAGTGAAGTATAATGTTAGCTGTAGGTTTCTGTAGATCTTTATCATATTGAGGAAATTATTTTCTATTCCTAATTTTTCTGAGAGTTTCAAATTTTGAATGAGTGTTGAATTATATCAGATGCCTTTAAAACATCGGTTAATATGATCATGTGATCTTTATTTGTTAGCCTGTTAGCATGGTGCATTACATTGATTTTTGAAAATTGAACTACCCTTGCAATCCTGCAATAAACTCCACTTTGTCATGGTATATAATTCTTTTTATATATTGCAGAATTCTATTTGTTAAAATTTTGTTAAGAATATTTATGTCTATATTTTTGAGAAATCTTAGTCTATAGTTTTCTTCTTCCCTCCCTCCCTCCATCCATCTTTCCTTCTTTTGTACTATTTTTCTCTAGCTGTTATATTAGCTTCATAAAATGAGTTGAGAAGTGTTTATTCCTCTTCTATTTCCTGGAAGAGATATTGTACAAGTGGTGTTAGTTTTTCTTTAAATATTTGGCCAAAGTCTATGAAACTAATGGTCTGGAAATTTCTTTTTTGTTAGTTTTAAAATTGCAAATTAGATCTCCTTAATATAGCAGAATCATTTAATGATCTATTTCATGGATGGATAGGTTGTAGTAGTTTGTGTTTTTCAAGGTATTGGTCCATTTCATCTAAGTTGCCAAATTTATGTGATGAGTTGGTTGTAGTATGTGCTTATTATCATTTTGATGTATGTCCAGTCGGTAGTGACATTCCTTGTTTCGTTCCTGTATCAGTAATTTGTGTCTTGTCTCTTTTTTCCTTTGTCAATCTCTCTAGAGTTTGAGCTAGTTTCATATTACGATACTCTAAATCTCATTTAAACATGTTTTAGCTGGCTTTCTCTCATATTGTTCTGGCATGGGAAGGGAGAGGACACTGCTTCATTGCTACCAGGTGGAGGTAGAAGTCCAAGTTCTCCATTTTGTCTGCATTGACACTGGAGGTGGACATGGAAGTTCTAGTTTTCCAGGTGGTCTCCACTGGCGTGCAGTAAGACATTGCCCTGATACCATTGGGCAATGGCAAACATCCTAATTCTCTACCTACATCACCTCAGCAGGGAATTGGAAAGGTACTAATTATTTCTAGGCAGAGGTAGAAGTTCTCATACAATCTCCACCTACACTGCTGGTGGAGATGACAGTCACAGTTCTCTATTTGGCTTTCTCTGATATCACTTTGATAGAGATTTGGGAATATTTTGTTTCAGCCTTGTAGAGTTGGAAGTCTAGATACCCTCTCAGCTTTCGCTGTTGTGGATACAGAAGTGAAACCATAGTTTTTTCTGTGTTGTTTGTCTAGAATAGAACAGTTATTGTCTAAAAGTTAACTGTCTTGCTAGACTGGCCTTTTTTTGGTCTAATTGGCTGAGAGAGGAGGCTTTTGTTGGGGCTTTTTTGTACCCATTGGCATTTTCAGGTTGCCAACTTCTTCAGCTCCAACTCAGAGATATATGAGGCAAAAGAAAAATCAGAGAGTTTATCACTTTGTCATTCTTTGGGTCCCGAGGTACCAAGCTGGTCAGCCTTCTTCTCTTCAAATTTCAGAGGCTTTTTATGCATTTTATATATAAAGTCCAGTGGTTTTAGTTGTACTTAGCAAGAGGGAATAGGGAGAAGTATGTCTACTTTATGTTCTTGGAAGCAGAAGTCTGCTCTACTTTTGATAGCTAAAATGTGAGACTCAGAAACACATAGCAGATGGGCCACATGGATGGTGACATTTACATCCAGTATCATTTTCAGAAAAAAATGGATAGTCGACGCTGAGATAGCCATGGTTAGGCATTCAACTCATACTTACTGAGCGTCAGCTGTGTGGCAGTCACTGTTCTAGAAGAATACATCAGGGACTAGTTATCACAGATGATGTCCTCCTGGTGTCCCCAAACTATTTGTAATTAGTGCTGTATTCACTGTGTGGAATGTGAGCCAACTTCTATACTTCCCGCCACACCTAACCTAGAAATTGCAGGGATACTATTTCTTTTATTCATATAGTTCAGACATCTCTTCTTACTCTGAACTTGAAGTTCGAGCCCTCTGAGACCTTCAGAGAGCAGGATCATCATATCTATAATCTTATCACAGTCGTCAGGATGAAAAAAAGCAGGATCTTATCAACATTCAGTTTACTAAGGTCTGCAGAGCCCAGGCTCTTTTTTAGGGCACCGTCCTTCAAGTGCTTTTATAATGTAAATATGCCATTAACTGTCAGAAACTTTGGAAGTCTAGCAAAATGTTCCTGAATGATTCTTTATAAATGTCTCTTGTCTGTTTCTTTCCATTTCCCATTCCCACCATTCCTCTAAATATTCCCAATTCTCTTCTCATTTCTCCTTTTCAGGGGCAAACCCATGAGGAACACCACCTTCATGCCTGTCCCCACAATGTGACTGCTGTAAGTGGTATCTCTTGGCAATGGATTAACTGGGAAATGCACATTGGGAAGTGCACAGCAGACATCTCTAGAGTTTAGGAACTTTATGCCTACCAACCCAATATTCTGCTATAACGCGCCCTCAAGAAATCTAAGTCTTACCCTGGTTGGATATAGCTGTGATGGGGAAAAGGAAAAAAATGAATGCTGGGTGAAGGGAGCTGCATTTTTTAATTGGTGGAAGTATGACAATATTATAGGACCCTTGAAGGAGGGCACGTGGTAATAAAACAATCCATGTGACTTAGAGCCAATCATATTTATGCTCCATAGGAGTACACTGTCCAGAATAGTAAATAAATGGTTATTTAAATTTAAGCTAATTAAATTTAAATAAAATTTTAGAATTCATTTCCTGAGTTATACCTGTCATATTGCTCACAATGCTCACAAGTCACCCATGGATAGGCCACCATATGGGATGGTGGAGGGTAGTACACTCCATTACTGTACAAAGTTCTATTGAACATTACTGCTATAGAGTATTGTTACTTCTCGCTCTCTTGTTACCTCCTAGGCCTTTAACTTTTGGGATATAGTATTTTTTTATTTTATTCCTTTCCTATTTTACCCTGAGGACCTGTCCCATTTTCCCTTTATGCCTCTGATTCCACCACCAACCTTAGTTTTGAAGAATTGTTATCAACTTTTGCCAAAGATGTGACCTCTGACCTCTCCCTTTGGTTTTGATTTTGGATTTATTACTTGGTATGTAATGGTCTCCACCTGTTTATACTTAGCTCTTGCTTTGGCCTTAGCAACTGGTGTTTCTTCTCCTCCCAATTCCCTAAGTTTACTTTAGAATTTTAGTTCATAGTTTCTTGTTCTGGACATATATACTCTGTCCTTAATTCACCAGTCCTCATAGTGCTGCTTTTACCTCTTATTATGTAAAATTGTAGACAGTAATGTTTTATTTTTTTTAAAGATTTTGTTTATTTATTTATTCATGAGAGACACACACAGAGAGAGGCAGAGACATAGGCAGAGGGAGAAGCAGGCTCCCTGCAGGGAGCCTGATATGGGACTTGATCCCAGGACCCAGGGATCATGACCTGAGCCAAAGGCAGATGCTTAACCACTAAGCCACCTAGGTGTCCTGACAGTAATGTTTTATTAATGTGCTATAACTGGGCTTCATTTTTAGCCATTGTGGAAAAAGTTTTTGAAATGTGGTTAATACTTGAATAATACTTTTTAATATTGCAAGAGGGAGTTTGGAAGTGGGGGCTTTTATTGCTAGCTACTTGGAAGAAAGCTAAGACATAAATTCCAGATAGATGATAAATTTGTAATTCTTTTTATACTATACATAGAGCAGTGATGTACAGAACTTGAAAGCCACCAACTGCTCTGCACTATTGGCTAAATATTACTTGATGGTGTTTCTATCCACAGAAACATTTCTTAACTAAAATAGTGTAAATTCAGCTTCACAAAATTTGGAAATAAAAGATGTCCAAATTTCTATAATTAATTCCATTTAAAGAAAGATCAATTCAAGATGACTCCAGTGATTAATTATGTACAAAAATGTTAGTTTTGGGGTTTTTTTTTCTTTTACCTTGACATTAACTTGTCATTTCAAGATGCACAGAGAAAAATTGCTAAGGGAGGAATCCTGCAATAAAGAGAATATAGAAGCAAAGCAGAACCAATTAAAGTGGGTAAATTATTAGGAAATGTAATCAATCTTCAATTATCTAAGGACTTAACAGTTCGTGTATGTATTTCTTCATTTGTTAGGGAATTGCAGAAAAAGAGAGTAAAGTGGAAGTTTAATCACTGATTAAAGCCAGTCTAAAACCTAATTGCATCACTAAGTACGGTGCTTTTCACAAAGTGGGCACTCAATAAAACTTATGGAATTGTAGATAAAGGAAAGATAGACCACTACAAATTAAAATCAGCCAGTGAATTTAAAAAGCCTCATTTGTGGAAAGCACACTACCAAGAATTCCATAGAAAATAGAAAGCAATTTATAGATTCTAAGCAAAAAAAAAAAATTGACTAAGAACTATTTCTACAATGAATGAAAGAGTAGTAGTCTATGACATGTTCTTATTACTTTGTGAGGTACTTTACATAATATTATATGCATGTTTTGATAGTTGAATATTAAATATATACCTAAAAGGCATACTTAGAAGATACTAGAAATTTTTGATTTTTAATTAACAACTATTATTTTGAGTCCATCTAACAAAACACAATTTAAAATAAGTTGCATTAAACTCTTAAGTTTTTTTTTTTTTTCTTGAACCACAATAGTTATCTTATTGGAAGGATACCATTTAAGTAGCTTTGAAAACAGTGGCCTAAATTCTGTGTTCATTATATCTACGTGTTATCCAAGAGTCCTGTCCATTTGAAAATGGTTATGTGGAAGCTGTCGAGTTATGTTATTATGACAGCTTTTGTTGAGTTCAAAAACCAAACCAAAAGCATTGTTAAGCATTTATTTTTGACTTAGGTAATTTAAAAATGAAGTTGTTTTACTTATGTTAAAAATAGGAGAAAAAAATAGACCAACTAAATTATTTCAAGAATCCCTTTTTGTTTTTGTTTTGTTTTGTTTTGGGGCAGGCCCATATGCCACCATAAATTTTTTCTCTTTTTCTCATTAGAACTTTAAATATATAGGCTAATGCTTGAATTTTTTTTTCTGTTATTTCTCTTGTAGGTAGAATTAGGTATACGACCTGTTGGTTTTTTTCTCCTATTGAAGTTTCTCTTTATCACAATTGTCTTTCATTTGGGTCCATGCCACAGCTGATGTGATTTGAGATGAAGACCCAACCCAGGGGCTATTAACCCACAGCTGAGGTATCTGGGAATTGTGCCCATCTGATAATAGCAGACACTTAAAATAACAGCAGAGGTGAGAGCTGGGCATGGTGTTGCCATGTTATGTGTTGCCAGGCTAGGAAGCTGATGAGAGGAAGAGTGGAGACATGGGTAATCTCTGAGAAATAGAGGTATGTCTTAGTTCCTGCTTCCAGTCCCATTTCTGAGATCCCTATGGTCTAGTTCTTCATTTCCTTTCTTTGAAGGCCCTTGAAACTTGCATCTTTACCTTTATGTTAAACTCTGTTTTTATTAAGCTAGATATAGAGGATTTCTATTCCTTGCAATTAAATATATCCTTACTAAAATGTAGGTTTTTACATTGTTTCCTTAATAATTTTCTTGATGTATCTATTTCTTTTATGTAATCTGTGGCTCTTACTTAATCATATTGTGTGTCATTGTTTTTAATTTACACCAAATTGAGATTACTGTAACTACAACTCTGATTGTTTTCTTTGCTAGTTAGCGTTTATCTTTTGGAGTTTCATACCATATTTTGTAACAATTTCTAAATTCTATAATGTTCCTTTCAGTAAATTTTCTTTGTAAATACAATAAAACAAGAAGCCTAGAGGCATGTTCTCATTTTGAAGTTTGTGTTATAGGTTATAATTTTTTATCTCTAATCAGTAGATTTTTTTAGTGTTTCTGACACTTTATTATGAGTCAAAATCAATGTCTATAAACCATCAGTATAATAATCAGTAATAACTGTCTGTTTAACATCATATAGTTAATTAATGAGTTTTCTCCTCTTTATCAGACTTAACGAAGTAGAGATAGCTGTTTTTGATCTACCCATTTTACCTCTCAGATTAAAGTATTTAGGATTAAGTATGTTATATTTTACTTTACACAACATAAAAGATTGTCATATTTCCTAAGAATGAACCCAAGTTGGGTATTCGGACAATAAGATCTAAAAACCAAGGTCAAAGTAGCATAGATCATTGATGGTAAAGTATAAGCACAATTATTTTTATTCTTTAAATACTTACAATAAGAAATGGATTATATCGAAAGGTCAGCATTCTATATAAATGGGACATGAACAATAACTCAACTCTTTCCCTAAAGATTACATTTAAGCTATGTGAATTTATCCCTTACTTAGAACTAGGTCAGCAATTCCACACCAGAAATGGTAGTACTCTGGAGAGTGGCAAACCTTTTGAACCTGAGTTGAATTTAAATTAAACCCAGACTTTGCAGAGACTGTCTTCTTAAAAGGCAGTAAGGCCAAGAAGATAACCAAAATAATCATTTTTAAAATGTAGAATTTCGTAAAAGATTTTGCATTTCAATAAAATCTATAGGAAAATGAATTTGCTGGTTTATGCATAATGTTTATAGCTGGATGAACATTTCTGGGAGTCTATGGATGGAAGAAGGTGGCATAGATAAGTGGTCAAGAACATGGGATTACATGTCAAAGAGCTGTGGATTTAAGTACTCGGTTTCCTTTTTCACTGTGTGATCTTAAGTAAATCACTTAGTATCTCAAGTCCATTTTCTTATCTGTGAAGTGGAACTAATAATAGTCCTTCTCTTCTAGGGTTTCGAGGATTACATGAGATAAATACAGTACTTAGGAAAGTGTCTAACACCAAGTAAGCTCTTAGTAATATCAGTTATGATGATGATGATGATGATAATGATACCACCAGGAAATAGTGTGACTGATCTTATGGAGATTTTAAGGACCAGAAGTTAAATTGATGTACTGTATTACATCATATTTCCTGCAACAACTATGCATCAATTTTTTGGTAACATAGCTTCAGATATAAGCCAAGTTTCATGGTTTTCTTTGAAACTTGTCAATAGACTGTTCATCTATGAGATTCTAGAGTAGCCACAGAAGACTAGATTGTACTTTAATGTTGTTTCTAATTATGTCTTTTTGTTTTGTTTTAGAAATCACAGTTTGGTGGTTATAGTTAAAGTAAATCAAATTAATGATAGGTTTATATAATAATTTCCCAACTAATGTATTGAGATACTGTACTACTTGTAATACCCCCTTCTTCATGTCCCAATTCCTTTGTACAGGTCACTTTCTACTTCATGTATATTGCTCAAGCATTCCCTCTCTCTCTCACTCATACACACTCTCTCTCTTTTTCAGTCTGTCTCTGTATCTCTGTTTGTGTTAGCGAGTTAGGGAATGGTGGTGGCAGGGGGCAGGAGAATCTTCGCTGGCTTCACACTTCTAATCTTCGCTGGTTTCACACTTCTAATCTTAATTTAGATTTAGCCAGGACATGCCTCTTTATAAGTAAAATGTTACTTTTTAAAGTTTGATTTTGTGTTAATGATTTAATTACCATGGTCATAAAAAAATCTTTTCATTGTAGGTGAGTGTGTGTTGGGGTGGGGAGAGAAAGAAAGAAAAAGAGATGGAGAGGAGAGTTGAGTTGTACTCCTTTCTCTGTTGGAACTTTTTGGCATCGGTGCTCCTGCTCTTATCCCTTTCTCTATTGGGAAGGGAAATGGGATATATCATTTTAAAAGTACCTTCTTATTTTCTTTATTCTAGTCTTCTGTATTTTCTGGTCATTGAAACCTTGGCTGTTTTTTCTTCTTTGTTAGTTTTGGTTTACCAACATCATTTTTATGAGTCTTTTCAGATCCTCCCTATCTCAGGATTATCTTCTAAGGATTTTATTGCTGTCTCAGGTTGCTGTCCCATCTCCTCCTTTATCCACTGTTTTGCCTTTATAGCAGGTTGCTTTTTGCCTTTTCCTTACCATCTAGCCCTAGTTTTTACTTTTGTTCTTTTTTTTTGTTGTTGTTAATGAGGATGCTGACCTGTTCTTCTAAAAGACATTTATGGCCCTTTACTCACCTTTTCAGTATGTGTTCTCCTCTGACCAGTTAGAGAAATAGAAAGTAAATGAACTCTGTAGAGGAGTGTATTATATTCAATCCAAACTTTTGTTTGGACCTTGTGAACAAAAGAAAGAGCTCCCTTAAAGTGGGATTATAGGGAGGTGATAAAGGGAGCAATTTGATGTTTGTAAGATAGAACTTTTATATTTCTGGCAGTTTTAAAAATAATTAGCAGATGGCTATTACTTTTCTTTAAAATACAAAATTAGGGGCACTTAGGTGGCTCAGTCAGTTAAGCATCTGTCTTCAGCTTAGGTCATGATCCCAGGGTCCCTGTTCAGTGGGAAGCCTGCTTCTCCCTCTCCCTCTGCCACTCCCCCTGCTGTGTTTTCTCTCTCTCTCTCTCTCTGACAAGTAAATTAAATATTAAAAAATTACAAAATTAGCATTTAAAAATGAAAAAGAAACAAATAGTTGACATCACTATTGCTCACTTGTCAACTACCCAGTCTTTTCCAGCCTCTTTGGAGATAAGAGCACTGACCCATGATCTATCCCATTGTGGCTGCAGATGTAAAAAGTTCCTGTATCAGTCAGGGAAGCAGAACACTCTGTGGAGTAAGGATTTATGATAGGAATAAGACCATGCAAAAATTGTAAGGGAAACTGGAGAACAGAGGCATTAACCAGCCCCTCTGATGTGCTGGGGTGGATCAACAAGTTAGCTTGCCAGGGAATTTGTGAAGCTATTTAGATTCAGCCAAGACATTCCTCTATATAAGTGAGACATTCTTTTTTAAAATTTGATTTTGTATTAGTGATTTAGTTATACATGTGCAGCTCCTAGAGTAAGACTATAAAGGCAAACTGGTAGAAAAATCTGTCGAAGGTTACTGTTTCTATGTTTGGTAATAATTAGGGGTTCCTGTCCATTAGCAGACTTAGCAATTTGGAGGTGGGACTGAATTCGGAGTAGGGAAGAGTAAAAACAGGCTGAATCTAGGAGTATATTTGTTTCTGTCTCTCAACATCAAGAAGATCAAAGACAAGCTGAAATCTTTTGGAAGGTTTTTATGTTTCTCCCTGCCTTCAACTTGGATGACCTTCAGAAATCATTGGTGGCTACTTCACCTCTGATTTCCAAATCCTATTGATTACTTCTCTGGATCACCTTTAAATGAGAACCATCCAGGGGAAGAGGATTCTGGAAAACACAGCTCCAGATTAGCCAACTAGATAAAGTAGGAAACAACAGCAAACCACATTTATGTCTAATACTTAAATTGTGATTCTACCTACCATGATGCATCTACATGAAATTGAAAACATGCTAACACTGTGTCCTCCCTCAAAAGAGGACACAACATTCTATAGTCATTTCATCTGTCTTTGGGTATTGTACATATATTTTCTAGTGGTCACATTCCCTTTCTGAAATCTCCCATTTAAATACTGACATAGAGGATCCCTGGGTGGCTCGGTGGTTTGGCGCCTGCCTTCAGCCCAGGGCGCGGTCCTGGAGTCCCAGAATCGAGTCCCGCGTCGGGCTCCTGGCATGGAACCTGCTTCTCCCTCTGCCTGTGTCTCTGCCTCTCTCTCTTCTCTCTCTCTCAATATATGTCTATCATGAATAAATAAAATCTTTAAAAAAATACTGACACATTAGCTAATCACTGTAACACATATTATGTTAAATAGTAGGAGAACAGGAAAGAGGATAGTTATAAAGAAAAAGATTAATATCTATCTATCCATCCATCTATCCACCTGTCTAGATATATGGATACACACATATGCACATAAGTACATCGAAGAAAGGAGGAAATACTCATAACTACTGTAGTCTTCATGTTTATGAATAGTCACATGGTTGTAGCTGGCATTTAGAACTTGTTTTTTTCTAGTATCTGTTCCATATTCCTTTTTGCCCTCAGCAAGCAATGTAGCTGATCATGGTTTCTTGACTGGTGGGGTGTCCCAAACCTGGATTTCTGAGGGCTCTGTGCCATTAGTAGTTCCGTTATTTTAAATTCTTTGTAGTGTTCCATGAATTTTTTTTTATTGTAAGAATATGTGAGTCCTGAGAGGTGTCCTGTGTTATAAACACCTGCCTCCCTACCTTGTTGTGTAGAAGCAATACAACTGTATTCGTTTCTTTATTGCTGTGTACCAAGTTACCGTAAATTAGCAATTTAAAACAACACCCATTTATTATCTCCCAGTTTCTGTGGGTCAGAAGTTTAGGTTCAAGTTAGCCAGGTGCTCTGCCCATAGTCTCACCAGGCTGTAACCCAGTTGTTGCTGGGGCTGTGACCTCATTTGAATTCGGGGCTCTCTTCTAAGTTCACTCAGACTATTGGCTGACCTTAGTTCCTTGTGGTTTTAGGACCAAGGTCCCATTGGTTGACTGAGGGGGAGAGAGGATCACTCTCAGCTCCTGCAGGGTGCTCGTTGGTCCTAGACAGGAGACTGTCCTATCTAACAGCATGACAGCTATGTCTTCAGCTCCAGCGGGAGAATGTTATTGCAGTCTGCTGCAGCTGATTCTTATGTAATGTGACCTAATCAAGGGAAGGCCTATCCAATCATATTTGTGGGTTTTGCCTACATCCAGGGGAGGGAGTTATAGTGGCCTGTGCACTAGTAGGTGGGAAGTTTGGGAGCTAGCTTAGAATTCTGCCAAACACACTATTTTCTCTCAGTGTTCAGAATAAATCATTTTACCCAGTAGAGTTACTTCCTTCTCTGATTGCTGATTCACTGTCATGAGGAGTGGCCAGGTGGCAGTCTCACCTTCAGTTTTTTTTGAACTGTTGCTTCATCCACCGTTAGAAGCTTTCCTTTCTTTGGAATGAAGATCTCTAAGCTAGCAGATCTCAAATGTATGGGGGAAGGAAGCAAAAATTTTGCTAGTGGATCATTAGGAGTAATGGAAGGGCTATTCCATCTTCCATTCCTTATTTCTGCAACCAGTGAATCTTGCCTAGCATCACATATTGGTCCAGAGCATATACTACATGCTGAAGGACATGACTCCAACCCTACAAAGTGTGAATATCCCGTTGACTCTGTATCAGAGCCTTTCCACTGATTCCAGGAAACAGGGTAAGATCAGAGACTTTAGTGAAAAATTGCTGCTTTTAATTAGTGTAAAATATGTTTCTTGGACGGAAGCAATGTTGTGTGGAATACCATGCTAATACATAAGGCTTTATAAATTCACCAATTGTGGTTTTGGCTGAAGCCTTGTGGTCGAGGATGGCATATGTGTGTCCAGAATAATTATCTTCTTTTTTTTAAAGATTTATTTAATTATTTATTTATTCATGAGAGACAGAGAGAGGGAGGCAGAGACATAGGCAGAGGGAGAAGCAGGCTTCATGCAGGGAGCCCGATGTGGGACCCGATCCTGGGTCTCCAGGATCATGCCCTGGGCTGAAAGCAGGTGCTACACCACTGAGCTACCCAGGGATCCCCAGGATAATTATCTTCTTGAGTGAGAAAAGATCTATGCCTCTGCCATGAAGGAAATGGTTCAAAATAGTCAACTTACCGTGAGGTGGCTGGTTTCCTGGGGAATAGTGTACCGTGTTGGAACTCAGTGTTATTCTCTGCTATTCTCAGGTCCAGTACTTGGCAGTAGTTTTTAATGGAGTGGCCTGTGTAAGTGGAAGTCCATGTTGCTAAACTCATGAATAAACTTTCATCTTTACCACTATGACCACTTTAATCATGAACCAATGGAGCAAAGTCAGGAATAGCTAAGGAAGAAGGAGCCTGACTGGCATCTATAGAATGAGTACTTTTGTGCACCTGATTATTAGAATTTCTTCTGCTGGAGTCCCTCTTTAGTGGGCATAGGCATGTCACACAAGTATCTTCATACTCTATGCTCATTTTCAGAGGTCCGTCTATATGCTTCTTCCCCAGAAGTTCTTTTCACCAAATCCAATCATGTTTCTTCCAAGTTTCTGACTAGCAAACAAATTATCAGCCCTTGTCTAAGAATGATCATAGATCTATACCTATAGAACATTTCTCATTCTAGGAAAAAGAAAAAAACAGGTGCCTTCCTCAGAATTGTACCTGCTAGGGTTTTTCCTTCATGACTGCCCTCAGGGCCACCCACTCCCATAACTTGGTGGTAAGTCAACAATCAGTTCTTAATAGTCAATTTAATTTTCAGGATAACCTGGTGGCCTGTTGTTAAGCATCTGTTCTCTTTTAGGACCCAATAAAAGTCAGAAGCTATTTCTCAAAAAAAAGAGTAGATATCTGCAAAGGATGGCAGAGCTTAGTTCCAAGATCTTAAAGTTGTGTACTGTTTTTTATATTTATTGGCTTTACAGTGGCCTCATTCAGCATTCCTACTGCCACAAACACTTCAAGAACCATTGGATCTGGTGTATTATATGGCCTAAGTAGCAGAATTACTTACATGGAATCTTGGATTTTTTTTGGACATCCCTTCTCTTGTTTGAACCCTACTCAAAGCTGGCGGCCTTTTGGATTACTCAATAATTGTGTCATTCATACCACTGCAATCAGGCTGGCCAAGTTCCCAGCTCCCTGTGCTGAAGCTGCAGTTTGCTCTACCCCAGCTGGGCTGACCAAGCACCCTGTCCACAGATGATAGAAGAACAGTCTACTCCACCACAGCTGGCAGGTATGCATAGCCCACACCATGGATGTCCTTTGAGTGCATGGCTCTAGTGCCAGTGGGAATTGTATTCTGGGCCCCACAGGTCTGAAACAATCTGAGAGAGAATCCTTGGCAGGCACCCATGCCCAGTGCACTCCACAAACTGTAGTCTGAATGAAACACATCTCCAGTATTCATGTAGAAACAAAGGCCTGTTTCCTTGTTTTAGAGTTTCAGCCTTCACATTTAGCACACATACAGAGGCTACAGAAGCCCCCCCAGGGAATATGGGCAGAGGGACACCATATTAGTGCCCTCCCTTAGCCTCCCATACCTCACTAATACCTATTGAAAGGAACTTATACACATATTTTAAGTCACAATTTTGATAACTGTAGCCCAGTGGACACCTCTGGATCTCTTGGTCTGGAAGTCAGCAGGAATTACAATTGTGGACCTATAAGATTGTATTTACTACATACCTTAAAAGTTGTTTCCTGAGGATCTGGCTTACAATTAGCCTGAAACTCGACACTGTCTGAAATCCTTCCATTTGGAACATTGACAAGTCTTGGCAAATCCCCAACAACTAGAACCTGTCAAGAACAAATCAGGCTGCTCAGGTGATCAGAAGGGTCTGAGAAGTAACCAAAAGCTAGGGCAAGGCTGAAAGATTGTTAATTTTTTATACAAGGACACTCCTTCAAGACTGGGAGAGGTAACTGTTTCACCTAATACATGGAAACAAACAAAATTATGCAAAGTGAGAGAGATAAATATGTTCCAGATGAAAGAATAAGACAAAACTCAATAAAGGACTTTAATATATGAAGATAAGTAATTTATCTGATAAAGAATTCAAAGTGATGGTCATAAAGATACACACTGACCTCAGGAGAAGAATGAATAAACAATAAGGAGAAAGAAAATAAAAGGAAGTACCAAACAGAAGTCACAAACTGAACATAGAGGGATTCAAAAGCATACTAGATGAAGTAGAAGATGAATTAGTGATCTGGAAGACAGGGCAGTGGAACTCAAACAGCAACAAAAAGAAAAAAGAATTTTAAAAGTGAAAACAGTTTGAGGGACATGTGGGACATCAAGCAGAATAACATCCGCGTTATATGGGTCCCAGAGGGAGAAGAGAAAGAAAGGGATAGAAAATTTATTTGAAGAAATAATGACTGAAGACTTTCCTAATCTGGAGAAGGAAACAGACATCCAGGTTGCAGAAAATCAGAGAGTTCCAAAGAAGATGAATCCAAAGAAATTCACAACAAGATACATTTTATTTATTTATTTATTTATTTATTTATTTATTTATTATTATTAATTAATTAATTAATTTATTTATATTTCTTAAAGCTTTTTATTTATTTATGAGAGAGAGAGAGAGAGAGAGAGAGAGAGGCAGAGACACAGGCAGAGGGAGAAGCAGGCTCCATGCAGGGAGCCTGACACAGGACTTGATCCTGGGTCTCCAGGATCATGCCCTGGGCTGAAAGCAGTGCTAAACCGCTGAGCCACCTGGGCTGCCCCCAAGATACATTTTAGTTAAAATGTTATAAGTTAAAGACAAAAAGAGAATATTAAAAGCAGCAGGAGAAAACAACTTGTTAAATAGAAGTGAGCCCCCATAAGACAATAAAACGATTTTTCAGCAGAAACTTTACAGGGCAGTGTAAAAGGGAGTGGCATGATATATTTAAAGTGCTGAAAGGATAAAATTTCCAACCAAGAGTACTCTACATGGTAAGGTTATTATTCAGAATTGAAGGAGAGATAAATAATTTTCTAGACAAGCAAAAGTTAAAGGAATTTATCACTACTAAACTAGCTTTACAAGAAACGTGAGACTTCTTTGAAAAAAAAAAAGGCACTAATAGTAACAAGAAAATATATAAAAGTTGAAACCTCACTGGTTAATTCAAATTATAGTGAAGGTAGGGAATTAACCACTTAAAAAGCTAATATGAAGACTAAAAGACAAAAGCAATAGAGTTAACTATAATTAGTTAAGGAATTTAGAAAATAAAAAGATATAAAATATGATATAAAAGCAGAACCTATGTGGGAAGTAAAGATATAGATTTAAACTTAAGATGCTATCAACTTAAAAGAGATTGTTATATATAGAGGATGTTATATGTGAGTCTCATAGTAACCACAAAGCAAAAATACACAAAAGACAATGAAAAAGGAATCTAAATGTAACACTAAAGAAAATCACCAACGCACAGGGAAAAAATCAAGAGCAGAAGAAAAGAACAGACAGGAACTACAAAAAATAGCCAGAAAACAATAAACAGAATGACATTAAGTACAAACTGGTCAGTAATTACTTTAAATGTAAATGGACTAAGATTTTTCAATCAAAAGACATAGGGTGATTGAATGGATAAAACAACAACAAAAAACCCCAAGGTCTATGTGCTGCATACAAGAAACTTCATATCTAAGGACACATGCAGGCTTAAAGTGAAGGGATGGAAGAAAGATGTTCCATGCAAATGAAATGAAAAGAAATGAAGAGAAAGCTGGTGTACCTATACCTGTTTATAGAAATGTATAATTTTATAAGAATGAATCATGAAGCAATAGGATAGACTGATTATTAGCAAAGAGATTATGTCAGTAATGAAAAACTGCTCAGCAAACAAAAGTCCAGCTGTGACTGTTATTATGATTCAAGTCAGAAACCTTTTGCCATTCCTAGGTAATTTCTGCTTATATAAATTAAGTAAGACCAGTGTTTTTCCATTTTAGGTGTACCATGCTAAATTGTCAAATGCCAAAGATCCCTGTTGAAACCATTTTAATTATTGCTTTGGCTCTGCTGCCTGTTAACAATAGTCTTACTCATCTTCTCTTTGCAAGTTAAGAGAGCTCCATTTGTCTCTTTGCCATATCAACAAACTCAGCCCAATCAAAGTATTCCTTCTACTACAGCTCAACACTCTAATAAGTCATCGCCATACATATTTACTCAGGTTTTTATTTTTAAGGTTTTATTTATTTATTCATGAGAGACACAGAGAGAAAGAGAGGCAGAGACACAGGCAGAGGCAGAAGCAGGCTCCATGCAGGAGCCCGACATGGGACTCGATCCAGGACTCCAGGATCACACCCTGGGCCGAAGGCAGGCGCTAAACCGCTGAACCACCCAGGGATCCCTACTCCCTACTCAGGTTTTTAATGATTAAAGAAATGACAAAAATATTGCAGATCTTTGAGTGGGTATGCCACTCATTTTGAACCTGACCACTTAGAGCTTGGCAGAACTTATGCCTGGTTGGAGATCTAGAAGCAAGGAGAGTTGGTTTTGATAGCATAGATCCCTGAAAAATAACTACCTCAAAGGACACCATCTCCGTACTTGCACAAGGTGAGAAGGGCTGCCTTCTAAATAAATAAAAATTAATTCTCCCTCTGTCTATGTCTCTGCCTCTCTCTCTCTCTCTCTGTGTGTGTGACTATCATAAATATTGTAAAAATTAAAAAAAATTTAAAAAAAAGGGATCCCTGGGTGGTGCAGCGGTTTAGCGCCTGCCTTTGGCCCAGGATGCGATCCTGGAGACCCGGGATCGAATCCCATGTCAGGCTCCCGGTGCATGGAGCCTGCTTCTCCCTCTGCCTATGTCTCTGCCTCTCTCTCTCTCTCTCTCTCTGTGTGACTATCATAAATAAATAAAAATTTAAAAAAATTTAAGAAGGGCTGCCTTCGCTGGCAAAGGAAGGTCAGCACAATCTAGGGAGTCAAGGGCTTCTACTTCTTCAGAATCTGCCTACTGTATTTTTTAGCATCTCACTCTTTCTCAATTAATGCCTTTACTATGATATTGAGAATTCAATTGAGGTTGTAATTCAGATACCTAGGGAATTAGATTTTGGGTTCAGAAATCTTGGTATACATTTTTTTAAGATTTTCTTTTTTTTAAAGATTTTTATTTTTAAAATTTTGATATACAATTAAAGCAATAAGGGTGCCTTTGGAGGGCAGATAGAAACTGCTTACTTATTTGTTTTTACTTGTCTTTGAGATATTATTTTAACATCCTGAGCCCATCATTTTTTTTTCTTCAATTTTCTGGTACACTTAGAACAAATAACTAATTCATTATACTTTTATTTGTATTAAAACCTTCTCAAAAAGCAAATACTTGATCACCAAAAACTTTCCCTCTTAGGCCTTTCAGTACTGATGTTAATTCAAGTGATATTTTTGCCACTGCATGTTGCAAAATACCAGTTTTTATTTTTTATCACTGTCAGTAGAGTCATTAGTGCCTTCATTACTATTTAGTCAGAAAACGAACTCTTTGTTCCCTTTCTTAAACTTCTGTTCCCCTGGAGCCACTCTTGTTCCCAATAATTTTAACAATTAGTGTCAGGGAAGAACGTAGAACCATAGAACCACTGTAAGTGATTCTGAAAGTAACTACTGAAAGTAGAACAAGGGATTTATTTTGGGGTAAGAATTTATACAGTTGTAGCAGATGGAGAAATAAGAATATAGAAGGGTGATTTGGAGATCAATGAATAATCACAAACCAGTACTTCTGAAGCACTGGCACAGGTGGATAAATAAGTGCTTGTCAGGGAATACATAAAGCCAGATCTGTCCACCTGCCAGTGTGGGATGGTAAAAGAAGACAGCTGGAGAAGTCCAGGGAAGGTTGTTCCTCTGTGACTGGTGCTGAGCTGGGTTTTACTGTTAATTAGAAAAGCTGGTGGTCGGGACATGGAGCGAGGGGTGAGTAAGAAGCTAAGATCCTCTGCACCTCTGCATTTATTTCTTAGTGTGGAGAGACTGGACGAGAAGGAATCTGCTGATAGCTCTGCATCTGTCTCTCACTATCTCCGTCATGATGACTTTTACAGTTATACCCACTAGCATTTTTTCATTTTTACCTTTCTAATCTTCTCTGGATCACCTCTAACTGGGAAACGTAAAGGAGAAAAGGAATCCGAGAAACATAGTTTCAGATTGGACAAGTTGATGCAAGATAAAACTGCCACTGTTCCTTGTGCAGCCTGCCAGCTTCTTATTTTTCCAGCGGCGAGCAGGCAGACCACATGTTGGAACAGTAGTGTCATAAGATCAAAGTTTCTTGGAATGCTGAGTGACTACAGAAAAGACACTTGTCCTGGAGAGTCACCCAAACTATAAAAGACTGTGAGAGAAAGATAGATAAATAAACTTCTGTTTTGTTAATCCACTTAGATGTGGGGGTTGTTACAGCAGCCTAGTCTATTCTGATTAATACACCCCCTCCTCGTTCTTTAAGGGGAGAGAAATTAAGCAAGATGGTTCTTGTTTGGTGGTTGCTGGAAGATGTACTTTTGCAATGGGAGGGGTTCATGCTTTTTGAAGAGGACAGTTATTGGGAAGCCTCTAGGGGAGAAAAACTCTTTTTGCAGCCAGTATGGTTATTTGGGATGCAGTGTTTTGGGGCTGAGCAGTACTTCAGTGCTCCTTTTGCTATGAAGCAAAAGGGGTCACCTCTTCATTGTGATTTTGCACTCCAGGGAGGAAGGTGGTATGTTCTAGAACAACCATGCCCCAGACTAAGCTGTTGTTGCCATCCAGCGTAGGATGACATCTAACTCCAGATCCAGTTGACTGAACTCCACACTATCCCAGTGCTGTTTTAGCTACGTTCCATTTCTGCATTGTTTCCATTGCTGCTGCTGCTTTGCTTGCTCCATTGATTGCTTCTGTCTTCTTTTTGTTTTACATTTCTACTCTCTGAATTCTTTACCATGTCATACATCTCTATCTTATATAAAGGACTGTCCTATGTGTTTTTTTAGTCATTATCTCCTTCTTGAATTCTACTCTCATATGTCTAAGTAACGTATAAATGTTTTTTGTCATTTTGATATCCCACTATAACATCTAAATCAGTATCTTTAAAGCTAAAGTCATTCATTTTTAATTTGTTTTTTCCTCATCTTGATTTTCCTGTTCATTAATAGTTACTCTATTTATCTAGTTAACTAGGCTAGAAATGTTTCTTGACCTCTCATAACCAATCAGTCCTATTCTATAAATTTTCCTTGTTTACCTTTAGCTCTTCAAATTCCTTAAGTGATCAATTAAGTGAGAACTAGGTTAGTGAAAATCCTATGGCCTTTAAACACATATGTACATTTTTATTGACTTACACGTCTAATTTAAACTTATTTAAAGGTAAATGTCACTACTTTGTGTTATAATACAGTGTGTTTGGCACTCTGCTCTCAAATATAGAATGTTTAACCTCTTCTCCAATAATTATATGTAAAAACAAACAAGACATATTTAAAGAATATTTATTAGAAAGAAATGTTAACAAATGTGAGTGCACAAGTATCTATTAAAAGATAAAATTTGGGATCCCTGGGTGGCGCAGCGGTTTGGCACCTGCCTTTGGCCCAGGGCGCGATCCTGGAGACCCGGGATCGAATCCCACGTCGGGCTCCCGGTGCATGGAGCCTGCTTCTCCCTCTGCCTATGTCTCTGCCTCTCTCTCTCTCTCTGTGTGACTATCATAAATAAATAAAAATTAAAAATAAAAAAAATAAAAGATAAAATTTAAAGTCAGTTTAAACAAACTTAGAAATCATAATAACAAAAACATCTTGATCTTTGTTGGATAAACTTGGACAACTTGTTGAATATTTATGTTGCTTGTTTATATCTGGAAGATATGGGGAAAATCATAACTTGATTTTGAAACAATAGTTCTGTAAGAATTTTTAAGACATGGTAATATTTAACAGCCAGAGAAAGTTATGGAATCGCAGTTATAATAAAGTTGCAATATATTTTGACATAATGGAAGATTCATTCACAATTCAATAAAGATCTACTAATGATAATACAGTATTTCATTGAGTTCTACTCTTTTATGAATCCAGCCCTGGTTCAGAGAACTTCATTCTTAATGATGCATAAAAGGCCCTCCAGATAATTGTTTAACATTTATGAATTTGACTTGAGAGGTGCCCTGTTGCAACAGCTTCTCTTCTGGTTCTTTCAAGGCTTGCTAAATTATCAGTCCCACTAATGCCTACTTCACTCAACTTGGTGCAAAATTTCATTCCTGACATTTGATGTTTAGTTTTCTTGTCTTTCTCAGAACAGAATCTACAGAGATCAGATTTACAAAGGCACTATTGCCCACAGCTTAACAACTAACTTATCAATAGGTTTCTTGGATTCATTCCATCACAATAATTTTCTAAACAGTCTCCATGTGCCTGATAATAGGCTGGTACTAGGAAGATTGAATCAAATAAGAGAGGATATCTACATTTAAAGAGCATATATTGGGGATCCCTGGGTGGCTCAGTGGTTTAGCGCCTGCCTTTGGCCCAGGGCATGATCCTGGAGTCCCGAGATCGAGTCCCACATTGAGCTCCCTGCATGGAGCCTGCTTTTCCCTCTGCCTGTGTCTCTGCCTCTTCTCTCTGTGTCTTTCATGAATAAATAAATAAATCTTAAAAATATAAAGAGCATATACTGTGTGCAACAGATATATTTTAAATCAGGTACTACAGTGTAATATATGTTAAATATTATTTTAGAAGCAGGGGGCACAAAGCAGGGACAGTATATGACAAATAGTAGGTACTTAATAATATTTAATAAATTTTTAACCAGATACTTAAATATCAAGTAGATTAATGGATGGATAGGTGCATAAATTTGTGGATATAATTTATAATTTATGGATTGAGAGAAGGAGTGTGGCAAACTTCCTAAGGAGAGGATGCTTAAAATGAGTTTCAAAGAATGAAAAGATATCAGGAACAGAAGAGGGAGGTGCACTCAAGGATGTCAGAGTAGGTGTGAAATACAGAGAAAACGTAAAAATGTTGTGTTCAGACAAATTATTTCAAATGGATGGAGCAAAGAATTAATATTGGGTTGTGGTTGGAAGTTTGAGACCGTTATTTCTAAACCTGAACTTAAAATTTTTCCTTAAAACTGTTCTTCCTGGGATCCCTGGGTGGCGCAACGGTTTGGCACCTGCCTTTGGCCCAGGGCGTGATCCTGGAGACCCGGGATCGAATCCCACGTCGGGCTCCCGGTGCGTGGAGCCTGCTTCTCCCTCTGCCTGTGTCTCTGCCTCTCTCTCTTTCTCTCTGTATGACTATCATAAATAAATAAAAAATTAAAAAAAAAAAACAAAAAAAAACTGTTCTTCCTTGTGATTCTCTCTTGAAAAATGACACCATCAACTAAACAAAAAATGTATATATTATCTCCCCTCCAATCTGCCTCTAATTATTTGCCCTTGCTGCAGATTTACCCACTAACTATCTCTGAGTCACCCTTTCTTTTCACTTTCTCCAATACCTCCTCAGTCAGGGTCTCATATCCTTATTCCTTCCTTGCTTTGCAGATATTTGTACTGGCTAACTACTATGTTCATCTACATTGCTATAAAAGTGGTATTTCAAATCTGTAAATTTGATGATGTCCCTACTCATTTATTTACGAGAAACCATCAGGAACCATCATGAAGAGCTTTATAGACTAAGCTAACGAGCTTTAGATTTTATCCTGAGAGCTAAAGGAATCCATTGAAAGATGTTAAGCTGAAGAGAGACATGTCTCTATGCATTTTAGAAAGATCACTCTGAAAGCACCAAAGATGTTACCCTGGAGAACCTACTAACAGAATGTCTGGAGGGAGTGGTGCTCGTGGAAGATACTGTGAAGAATTGCACAAAGATATAGGAGAAATATTTAAGGATAATGGAGTCACAGTAACCAAAGGAAGATGGAGTTTTATAAAGGAGAAAGTTCACAAAGACCTTTTGTCATATTAAATGTCCCCAAGAGGGGGTAGGCTCTCGCCAATATGGGTCATTCCTTCTTCCTTTGGGAGCAGTGAGGAGATTGGAGAGGGTGGAAGTTCCCATGTTAGGGTTTGAAACTGAAATGTAATCAGTGTTGGAAAATGATTCTCTTACAGTCCACAGCTTTCCATTTCTTGACACTTTAGCTTGACAGTCAAGCTTATGGAGAACTTAGAGTGCAGGAAAGAACTATAGTTTATAAGGCCAGTCATCTTTGTGATATCATACCTTGTCACCATCCACCACTCCTTGTTCCCCTCTTTGAACCATGATGAGGAATTCAGAGTTTGCCCCAGAATGATCTTAACAGATGAAAAGAAGTCTACATTCAATAATGTGTTTACTATGGTGTATTATAAACGTATTCTCTATTCTCTTCACCATCCTAAATTGTATTCATTTATATAATTCACTGAGTTATATGTTCAGTCAAATTACAATAGAGAGTGTTCCAGATAACACAATGCCAGCAGCAGTAGAAACATGACCCAAATTTTCACAACCAGAACACCCTCTAATTATTAAATTGCTGAGGAGAAATTAATGCCTGGAATAAATTTGCTTCTAAATTAAATTTCCAAAGAACTAAAATCTAAAAGTTAGCTCTCTATCCTGTTTTATTTTGCTGATTTTCAACTGAGTTGGGATTTTAAGTCAGTGAGTTTTCTTTGAACAGCTGGAATCGACAGTGTCTTCCACTGGGTTTTTTGAAGGAGCTTGAGAATCAATAGGACACACTGGACCATAGCAGGCCAGTCCTACTTGCTTACCCATATGATTGAGGAAGCACAAAACTCCATGGACCCCATAGCATCAATTTTAGCAAAATAATATAATCAGGGTTTAGAATATTTTATTTATTTATTTATTTATTTATTTATTTATTTATTTATTTATTTATTTAATTTTTAGGGTTTAGAATATAATACTACCTGGACTCATTCCTGATGTCAGCCGAGGATTGTATATTTAATGGTATCTGGAGGGTAGATGGATAAAAACATGATAGAAAATGAGAGAAATAGTTTTGGTTTTAGTTTCTCCATGAAATTGGTAAGTTGGCTGTTACTAGTTCCCATTTCTGCAAGACCAATGTTTTCCCGCTTCTGCCAGGGCAGAAGTCCAATGAAAAACAATAAACTATGCCGTATGCTTCTTTAAAATAAACTTTTATTATTTTCATTTTTAATTCCTTTGTTACTGGTTCATCATTGTGATTCCAGTGGCACCATCACTATCACTTATATTCCTCTCTAAGTAGGACTTGACTCCCCTTCCCCATTATGGGTCATTTAGCAGCAGCTAAGAAATAGGATAGGGCAGGGAACAAACAATCTGTTAGATTTCTTCTGGTGATGCCCAGAACTCTAAAAATCTCAACTTCTACAGATGCGGAGACACGTCAGCCCTGTACTTGGTATTCTAGGCTAAGATGCCTCCCATCAGTGTATGCATGAAGGCCTGCCTATTGTGATAGGTCCCTTTCTTGGTTTTAGCAAATATCTTACTTTATGTGAGACCAAGTCCCAGAAGAGGTGAGAATGTCTCCCTAATTTAAATTCCCGAAGGGAGTCTCTCCTGACCTTAGGAAAGGATACATTTTTCTCACTTAAGACCAGATTTATGCTTGTTCCATTTGAATGCTCTGAGAAGTTCATCATGAATGCTAATATGAATCCCTTTCCTGCTTAAAACTAACTGTGTTTCTGAGCCCAAGGCCACCAGTTAAAAATGTTGCTTAAAGCTCCAACTGGCCACTTGCTCACTTGTACTAAAGTTTAGCTACATAGCCTAAACCCGTTAACACACTGTAGACTCATGTAGACTCTAACCACAGTATAAGTTTCTGCTGATTTCCAAGTTTAGAGAACTCAGTAGCCACCACTTATTAAAGATAGTCATTTCAGACACATTAGAATGTTCGATCTGACCATGTTATATTTTGATCTAAAACTGTTAAGTTTTCACTATTTTCACAGTTTTCCAGACAATACATCTTCTGTTGGAGGTTTAGAGTAAAAATTAGCCATACTTCTTACTAGTTTAATGGATTCTGCATTGAAAAATATACATAAGAGCCAGATAAAGGTATCTGTTTGTTGACAACAGTTGTTGACATCCAGCAATTATTTGTTGGATTGAAAAATGTGCCTTAGGCCAAACTGGATTGCCTTCTTATTTCCTCCTTGAATGATACTACCCTTTCTACTGGCTGGAACAATGGCTGGAAAACTGTAGGTTTTACCTTCCCACACTGCCCTACTGAGTTTTGTGTATGGAGGAAGCAAGATAAACGAACATACAGTAAAGCCTGCAAGCAGGCAACTTAAAAAAACAAACAAGACAAACGAGGCAGTTTCCATGAGAATAGTCATTTTCACTTCTTTAACTCTGCTTATTATCAGTGGTGCTCACCAGTATTAGGGAAGTTTGGGATATGATGGGTGAAGACATGAGCAGTGGTTTTCTTCCTAATATTTTTATTTTATTTTTCTTAAAGATTTTATTTATTTATTTGAGAGAGAGCACAAGCTGCGGTAGGGGTGGGGGGGAACCGAGGGAAAGTGAGGAGTAGCAGAGGAAGAGGGAGAAGCAGAGAGAGAGGAAAAAGCAGACTCCTTGCTGAGCACGGATTTCCCAACTTGGGGCTCTATCCCAGGACCCTGGGATTTATGGCCTGAGCCAAAGGCAGATGCTTAACTGAGTCACCCAGGCACCCCACTTCCTACTATTTTAAGGGGATGGATATTCCTGCTTTATGAGTTGGGACAGGAGTGTGAGATGACAGTGACAGAGAGACTGATCCCCCCTGCAGAAGAGATCACAATATCAAATATTGCACAAAAAAAGATCAAACGTAAGGTCAAGAAAGATGAGGACAGAACAGCGTTCATAAACTCTAGCATGGTAGTGTTTATTGATAGCCTTAGAAATAGGCATTTCTGTAGTATAATGATTCTCAAACTTTAATGTGCTTCAGGGTCACCTGGAGGGCTGGCTAAATCACAGATTGCTGAGCCGAGCTCAGCTCTTGCTTCTCCAGAGCTTTCAATTAGGAGGTCTTCCGATGAGGTCAGATGAATTTGCGTCTCTAAGAAGTTCCTAGGTGATATTCATGCCACTGGTCAGGGGACCATATTTGGAAAATCATTGCTGTAGAGTGTTGTGGACTGAAGCCAGGTTGCAATTGTGGAGTGAATGTTTTATGAGAAAGTAGAAGTGGGGTGCGTGAACTATTCTTTCAATGGACTTGGTTATGAAGAAAAGCAGAGAGATAAATAAATGTTGAGACTAGAGGTTAGATGGATTTCCTCTAAGTTATGCAGATCTGGTATTTCTACCCCCTGTATTGTCATCGAATTTGTTCTGTCGTGCATTTACAACTGAGCACGGTTGTGAACTATCTTTCTGTAGTGGTGATATGTGTTAGCTGTCTTCTATTTGCTCTGGCAGGTCCCTCTATTTCTTGCCGTGCTCCAGGAGCTCCCTTGCCACCTAGCTTCCTCCTGGATTTCTCCAGTGCAGATCTCTGTTAGAGATGAGAGAGAAGGAGGAGGTATCCATTCCCCCAACTTCTTCCCTGCCACGTTGTCTTGTTCTGACTCTTGACAAAAGGCTATTACTTCTCTCAAAGTGGGAGAAATCTCTGAAAGATTCCCTTCTTATAGATTCTGTTAAACTGTTGTCTCCTCTTGTTCCTATTCTATTTTCCCCTACCCATAACTTTATTAAGTAAATAGTTCTTCATCAAACCTTCCTTGAATTATCTTATTTTGATTATATCATCTGGAATGCTGAGAGATATAGATGTGCATGTGTGTGTGTGCTGTTTGCGTGTGCTTTCATGCATGTGTATATGTGTGTTTCTGTCCATATCTTAAAAACTTTCTTTTGGGTCACAACCTTTCTCCCACTTTTAGTCCATACAAGGTAGGAATGACTCTACCCTTCTTCAGATGTTGGAGTTGGCAAGTGGTCTGGATATGTTGTTATGCTCCCTGGCCACAGTTCAGCTCACAGTTTGCTCTAATTTGGTTCAGTAAAATTCAGCCCCTAGACTAGATATATTTGATGTACGTATGATTGCTAAGGTAGGATTAGGTAAGCCTGATCTCTATCCTCATCTCTTGATCTCTGTCATCATCTCTATCATCATCTCTGTCATCATCTTTTGCACAGAAGCTGACCAGGAATGAAGGCCTACAGATGACTATGGAAATGTAAAAGGAAGAGACACAGATTCCTAATATCTTTCAAAAACAGGTTTAACTGAAAGTCGATACTTCCAAGTTTAAATATTTATTTGCTTAGACCGCTTTCAGTTGATTCCTTCAGTTTGTAACAGAAATTGTTCTGACTGACGTAGTCCTTATTCCTCCCTTATTTTATGTGTATTCCAATTTCTACCTTTCAGCTCCCTACATAATGCTTCTCTGAACTTTCTCTAATTCTCTAGATTTTTCCTAAGTCTGCTTTTCTCCGCTTCAAAAGGTATATTTGTATGTATATATTCTCTCTCTGGGATACTCTTATAAAAATTATATTAAAAATATGTTTTACCCTGAGGGGGAAAAAATGATCTCAGAAAGACATTGGTGGTGGAGTTAAAAAACTATATTCGCAAACTTACTGATACATTTGAGGCTTTAAGATAGAAGAGATTCAGTCGATGTCATTTTAAATCTATAGACCTTGAACCATAAAAGTACATGAAATCATTATGGGATTACTTCAAAACTACCCTTTTAAAAATATTTTTTACTACAGCTCTGTTGGTTAACCTACCATATCTTGAACTAAAAAGATAATAAACTAAAAATGTGATAAAACTCAGGCAATAAGACATTAAAGGTATAAAATATAAGACAGCAAGAGAGTAAAGTGAGAATATTATCGTGGGGGTAGGAGATAAAAATTAAATGTTAAAATGGCATAGGACCTTAGTGCCTTCTGGATGGTGAAGCTTACTGCCACTGTTTAGCAGCATTCACCAGGTGCCAGAAAAATGGAAATATATGTCTTAAGCTCCAGAATTTGTTAACACCTTTAAATGTACTCTCTAACTCACTAAAAATGCATTTTAAAAAAATATGCAAAATGCCGCTGTTCGAAACGAAGGAGAAATTCATTCATTTAAAGTAGCTTTTTAAAAAAAGCCTTAGCTCATGTTTATAAAACCTGACAAGTACAAAGAAGAAAATTTGTTAATGCCCAGATTTTTAAAAAGGAACAATGGATGAGAAACAATACACCGGTTCTATGAATTTGAAAAATATTTTACCATTTCAAGATGCATTATTTTGTTTAAATGCTGGATTGAAGTTTCCAAGTAAATGGAAAGTCATGAACAGCTTCTTGTCAAAGTATGTCCTCTGTAATTCGTAACTTCATTTGCAGGTATTTATTTGCGATTGCTTCACCAGCTTCCACCAGTTGGTGTTCTCTCCACCCACACTAATACTGGGAGTGATCTGGGGTTCCCCAAGGAACTGACAATGGCTCCAGACGTGCTCCCCTGCCCTCCTCTTCACCTCTCGCCAGCAGCTGATTTCAGCAGCTGTTTGTGACTCCTGGCAGAGGTTAATTCGTTTATGCTTTGGGACAGCTGCTTGGGGTGGCAAGTGTTTCCTTGGGCAGCTGGGAAGAAGACAGCCTTCACCTACAGCTGCTCCAGAGATCTAGATTTCCAGCAGCTGTAGGGGGAGTGCAGAGATGCAACAGCCCCCTGTTTATAACTCCGTCACTTTGAAGTCTCAGAGCTACGACTCAATTCTTACTCAGAGCATTGTCTCCAGTTCTACCAATGATGGACAGAAGTTGTCAGGAAACTCAGTGAGTGATTTCATACAGGAAAATGCATTTGATCTGTTATTATCCCTTTAAAAATAATTATTTTTGTCTACTTAGATGTCTCTGTGATTCAAAGTAATGGGAGGAATCATGCACTGAAATCTTCATGCTTAGCCCAGGGGCTCTCAGTCTGGGCTGCTGGTGGGAATCACCAGGAGCTCAAACCCACGGAGCGCCTAGGTCCCACTCTCAGAGATGCTGATTCCAATGGCCCAGTGGCAGCGTAGGCATCAGGAGGGTAAAGAGTTTTTGAGGTAACGGTCAAGACCAGCCTAAGCCGAGAAACTGCATCAGCCTAACTTGTTCTCTGAAATTGTTCTCAGAACTACCCTGTTGTTTTCTCAGTCAAATCCAGAAAATCCTCCTTTGTCTCACCTGAACTCTTGCTTTACACCTGAGGGGGAAAGCTCATGCCTAAACACTTTTTAAACCTTGTTACCTTATGCCTTCTTGTCCCCATTGTACTTCATTTTCTTAACATAATATCAAGACACTGCTTCTTTTATGTCTACTGTCTGCCAGAGATTTGTAATAAGTTAATAATTACTAAAATCAGCACAATAAGAGGGTATGCTAGTTTTATTTTTCCATTCTCTTGAGATTCTTTTTCTTTCCTTTTTTCCCCCTACCTATCATGTCTTGCCCTCATTTAGAGGGAAGCTCTTAATGAAATGAGGCACTCAAGACAAACAGTAGCTTAGATATTATACGCATTTTAAGATGATATTCTACTTTGGTATGTAATAATTCTAAAAAAAAAAAAAACACAATTGAAAAGCTTAAGTAATTAAAAATGCCCTTTGGTACAAGTAGAGCAGAGAAGATAGGTCCCAGAGGATGCCTTGTGCTTACCTGTAATTTGGAAAAATTAAGCAATAAAGGAAAATGTCTGTGATCTTATGAAGAAAACAGGAAGTTTAATAAACAAAAGCAGCTAGCAATTAGGAGTTAGTAAAAAGTAATTAGGAGGCAATGTTCTCTACTTTTCTGTGCTCTCCTTCGGCTGTGAAAACAAAGCTATAAATATATGAAACATAATGACTTTTTAAAAAAGATTCACTTTATTTATTTGAGAGAGAGAGACAGAAAGAGCATTGTTCCCATGCGTTGGGGTGAGGGGCAGAGGGACAGAATCTCAAGTAGACCCCCTGCTGAGCATAGAGCCTGAGGTGGGCTCCATGTCACAACCCTGAGATCATGATTTGAGGCGAAATCAAGAGTTGGAGGCTTAACCAATGGAGCCACCCAGGTGCCCCAAACCAAGAATGACTTTAATGTCAGTCTGACCTTTCACGTTCCCTTCTTCAGTCATCAACAGTGTCTTATATTTCCTGAGAATGGGCCTTGAAGTCTTCATAGATAAAGCTCTCTATTGCCAAAGTGAAACAGTTTGCCATAGGATCCTGGGTGTGAAATGTCTTTTCCACCTCCACCTAACAAAAAAGGAGAAAGACATATGGAGTGACAATAGGTATTTTCAGTGTTGGAATTACTTAGATCACATTTCTATGCATTTTTGCTTCACAGTATAATAATTTAACCCACCAATTCATTGTACTTTTTTGTGGCTACAGTCACAAAATCACAAAAATAAGCATTGGTTGTGTGCTAGGCAAGCTTCATGAGAATGTCCCACCTAATTCTAGTAAAATCATCTTGAGGTGGGATAATTAAACACATCCTACAGATAAAGTAACTGAGTCCCAGGGAAATTACAGGACTTGTGCACTGTCACTCAGAGGACAGTGGCCTCATAGAAATTCAAATCTAGAGCTGCCTGAGCCTAAGTTAAAAGTTTTCTGATTCAAGAACTAAATCTCAGATCCAAGTTCAAGATGTTACACTTTGGTGATGCAAACCGTGGGTATAGGTTTGTGCTTAAGAGATTGAACTTTGGAGATAGATTTAGATAAAGATGTGAATCCTGGGTTCACTAAGTAACAGCCTTCATAAGTCTCAGAATGGGAATAAATGGGAATGGGAATAATTCGAAAAAAAAAAAAAAAAACACAATGAATGGGAATGGGATTCATCTAGAGAATAGGATTCTTCCAACTTGTTTTATTGTAAAACGGAATCTTTTGTAAGGATTCAATAGGTATTATAGATGAAGCAGTTTAGCTGGCAAAGAGTAAATATTCAAAAATGGTAATAATATTTTTAGTATTGATAATTTTTAGTATTTAGCACCTGAAATAAGCTAACTATATTTTTAATGCTGAGATTTTTGATAGTCTTGCTTTGGGGCTTTAGCTATTCATTCATTATTCAACATATATTAATTGATGGGCCAGACACTGTTTCCTCCACTGAGAATACATTAGTGAACACAGCAGATAAAAGTATCTGTTCTTGTGGATCTTACATTTGTGGACTAATTATCTTGCCTTTTTGTTAGCAAAAAGACTCAAGTAACTATTAGAGCATTAGCTATTTAAAACAAAGTCCAGCTTATCTTTTCCATTCTATTTGATACCAAGTATTTCAAAGAGATTTCATAATTTTAGCCATAGATAAAGTATAAATTTCAGGCATGAAAAGATTAAGTGTTGCTAACAGGCTATCCCAAATTAACCCATTTAAATTTCTTTGGCTTAGAAGAGGTACTAAAATCAATTAGTGCCATATAATGGGGACTGCATAACTGTTTTATTCATTCTCTGGATCTTTCACCTGAAACCATCATGTTTTAAAATATGGAGTCAATTGATTAAGCATGGTACATGCACCTTAATTTTAGCGGCATATTGGAATGTGCTCTAGTAGTTCAGCCAGGAGCAAGATAAAATGAAACTCTTGAAAGCCAAGTGCAGTAGTTGATAGATCTCAGATGGAGGTGGTATGTCATCTGTTTGGAGTTTTTGTGCTATTATCAGAGTAGCAAAGGGCAAAAGGAAGAGTTGGATAGATATTGATTAAAGTAAGGGATGAAAAATCTGAGGGTTAACACCTTCAAGTTCTATTTGTTCTTCCTGTGTGGGTTTTTTTTTTTTTTAGGATTATTTATTTATTTATTTATTTATTTATTTAGAGAGCATGAGTGGGGGGAGGGCAAAAGGAGGGGGAGAGAGAATCCCAAGCAGACTGCACTGAGCACAGAGCTCGATGTGGGGTTCGAACTCAGGATCCTGAGATCATGTCCTGAGCTGAAATTGAGTCCAATGCTCAACTGGCTGAGCCACCCAGGCACCCCACCCTCTTCTTGTGGTTTCTATATACACTCTTCTTTCTCCTGGTGCTTTAGGAATTAGAGGAGAGAAAAAGTTTGAACCAATCTGAAAAATGTTAGAGGATCCTGTAAGGAATTTTAGGAAGAAATCCAGGGAGGCAAAAATAGAATAACATTATTCTCTGCAGGTTAGAATTATTTGATTTTTAAGAAGGGCTTTGAAAACCATTTGAAGATGTAAATTCAGGGACAACTTCAGCTACTCCTTGCCTGGACTCTATTCCATGGTGGGGGACCTTCTGTCCAACATGGACAGTGGAGGTACTGAGTTCCTTCCTTGGCCTGTACCTGTGTGTATAGCCATTTTGAATGGTTGTTAACATGTTGCTAAATGGTCAGGGTAAAGAAAAAAAATCTGTTAATACTAAAGGAAACCATCAGTGTTGAGATATACTTCGAGAGGACTAGGGTAAGGAAGGGAAAGAGAACAACTCTTTATGTTACTTAATTAAAAGTACTTAATTTTTGTTAGAAAAGGCATGTGCAGGGCAGCCCTGGTGGCTCAGCGGTTTAGTGCCACCTTCAGTCCAGGGCGTGATCCTGGAGACCCGGGATCAAGTCCCATGTCGGGCTCCCTGCATGGAGCCTGCTTCTCCCTCTGCCTCTGTCTCTGCCTCTCTCTCTCTCTGTGTGTGTCTCTCTCATGAATTAATAAGTAAAATCTTAAAAAAAAAAAAAAGGAAAAGGCATGTGCAGTATGGTTTTTATTTGCCATGACAGCAAGAATAGATTTAATCAATGCCTGTGTTGCTTGTGCTATATTTGCATCTGCAAATCAACTCTCCTCCATTCCCCTCATCCTGCCAAAGCAGACTGTGCTACATGAGCCACTTGCCTTCTGGCTTCCATGCAAGATTGACCAGTGGGGAACCAGAAGAGATAATCAAAGTACAGGCGGTCTCCCACCTGTACTCCTTCATTAAGGAGTTGCCTCAGGCTAGCCTTATAAAATAGGCTTCCAAAGGTGGGTGTCAACATAACCTCCTCCTTTTTTTAAAAAAATGATTTTTATTTATTTATTAATGAGGGACACAGTTCTAGAAAAAGGCAGAGACATAGGCAGAGAGAGAAGCAGGCTCCCTGTGGGGAGCCCAATGTGGGACTTGATGTGGGACTCGATCCCAGGATCCTGGGATCACAACCTGAGCTGAAGGCAGACGCTCAACCCTGAAGGCAGATGCTCAACCACTGAGCCACCCAGGTGCTCCATCATAACCTCCTTCTTGGGTCTTGGTAACCACTCTTCCTTTTGCTCCCTGAAGCCCAAGAATGTAAAGCACCCTGCCCTTGGTTTTCTTACAGTATTTTCTCACCTCTTTAAATAAGCCCTCTAATTTCAGAGTTTTTCATTCTCTACTCCTTTTCTGCTCTCTCTTGTCTTCCCCTCTTTGTACTCTTCTAGGAGATTTCTATTTATTTTTCTGAATAAAAGTGATCTATAAAAAAAGTTTGACTTGACAAATACCCACTTCAAATTACTCTTAAAAACTGAACATGGTCGATTAACCTAGGAGGAGTGGGCAGGAAATTGGGAATTATGGTTTGTTCCTTAATTGTGTGTATACTCCTATGGTATAGACATAGTTAAGAGGGAAAATATCTAACCCTAGTCCCTTTGAAAAATTACTTTAGATTAATGAGTAAACGTGTAACATGAAAGAATTTCAATGATAGCACAACGATGGTAACACTAGAAACAGATCCTGCAGTCTAGTTGTCAAAGAAAATCAAAGCTCATCTTGTCTTAAATATTTAATTACACATGTCATTGGCAAGAAAACAATCAGAATTGAGATATTTTGCAAGTGAAATAGTTATTTCATATGGAGGGAGGAGATTATGACTTGCTTTTGCAGATAGACTTAGCTGTGCCCTGTTATGTAAATGATGATAATTCTCCTCTTCTGTTTTCTTTCTTTTTTTTTTTTTTTTTTTTTTGATAATTCTCCTCTTCTGAACCATGAGCATTCCTTTTATTTTCCTGTTTAGAAACCCCATTCTCTTCTCTCAGCCTATCACTTCTATCAACCATGATCATCCTCAGAATACACATATTCCAGTAAACTCTTTCTGGTCACTAAAGGGACTCTGCTTTCCTTCTCTTGCAAGCCAGAACACGAATTCACTTTTCCTATAACTAATGGCACTTAGACTTAGGGACCTGGAGGAAATACCCAACCTTCTTGTATTAAATATTCAATATTAATATTTGTTGATAAAATTCAACGTTTTTAAATTGCTTGAGTCCTTGCAGGACCCATCTCCACTATCTTCCGCAGCCTCATTCTCTCTCAGGGTGAATTTGGGGCCTTTTGGTTTTTTGAACATCTCTCAGCTTTCACCTCACCCTTCTCCTTGCCATGGTGGCCTTCTTAGCTATGCTCCCTGTCAACTTAACAAATTCCACCAGACCTTGAGAATGAGGTAATTTCTCCATTCTTTAATCTCTTGGTGCTTGGGCTTTCCCAGGAAATACCCACCCCAATTGTAATTTCATGTACGTGCTTGTTTCCTAAATGTCAGCTTCACCTTTTTGAGAATCTCTTTCCTCTCGTATATTTGATTAAAAAAAAATAAAAGAAAGAAAAGGTGGTTTGGCTCCTGGCTGTTTTGAGTCTAGTAACTTGGCATCAACTTCACCACATCAAGGGCTCCTCCGCTTCTACTGTAAGCAAAGAATGTCTTGAATATTACTTGCTTTGCCTCCCTTTGTGTGATGCTGGGACCATGATCTCCTTCCTTCAGTACTTGCTACTAGATTAGCAGGAAGTGATGTGAGAAAGGCCACCATTTTCTTCACTGATCTTTAACCAAATTACTCACAATCTTACTAATGAAAGGCTGTCCATTTGTAGTTCACTGAAGAATTAGAGATTATTAGAGGAGGTTATAGTATAGGAAAAAAAAATCTTGATACTCTTTGTGAAATGTCACTATTCCAGAAGTTCAAGGGAAAGACTTTTGCATAAGTCCTCCTAACGCTTTATCTTCTAACTTCTCTCCTAGGCTTGAGGTCTGCCCTCTATACCTTGCAGGGTAAGAGCTTATCTTTAGACTATCCTGGGACAAATTTCAGTTTATTTGCTCAACTCTTTACTCAGAAATGCTGATCTTGCTTTGTAATTCTTGCCTTTCTGTGTACAGGTTTAGTGAAGGCATGCAACCAACCATACTAGGATGTTTCTTAAAGCATGAGTTTTGTCTGAAATAAAATCACAGAGGCATTCTATAAGACCATCTAGAGAGGGTTTTCCATGTCAAGGTAGCCAACTTTAGCAGTCTTTCCAGTCCTATGAAATGAAGGCATGTTTCCTTTTTTTTTTTTTAAATATCTTGGAAGAAACTGTTGGAACACTTTACACACACACACACACACACACACACACACACACACCCTCCAGGGAAAACAGCAATTCTCATAGACTTAGCTTAGATCCATATTAAGAAATAAAAATTTTTCCCTAAATCTAACTTAATCTGTACAGCTTACCCTCCCCTTAGTGGAGATGACAGTTTGTGCAGATAAATGACACTTTTCCTTTTGTTTATTCTCCTGCTTTTATACTGTACTCGAAGCTTATCAGCTCATAAGAAGTACTTTAAAAGCAGAACCCATTATTGTGCCTTTCCAAACAACAAAGCCATCTATTCTTTAGAAAAAACAAACAAGCAAAATACCCAACAGTGAGAAGCTTTGAAATGTCAGTTTTCCCTGTACCTTGTGCCAATTTAAATTTCTTTTCCACTGGTTTTTATAATGGGATCTGGAAATATCCAAGTATTTATCTTTTCTTCTCTATGTCCAGAGACCCAATCAGGGGTTTGGGAAGGAGATTATTATTCTATCATGGGATAAAATGGTTTAGTGTCTATCTCCTGTGCTCACATTTAAGCTCCTAAATGCATAAACACTGGGTGTCTTATTCACAGGTTAGCCCTTGGGGCTAGCATGGTACCATGCACAAAGGAGGCCCTCAGTATGTGTGGGATGAAGAATGGAGGGACATAGGGAAACTTCCAAATGGTGATAAACACTGAGAGATTAAGAAACTTGATTGAGGTCACAAAGGAAATGAGCAAAAGCATTAGAATTACAGCATCGGTTTCATACCCAACACTCATGTCACCACACTTTGGCCAAGACATTATCTAACTCACTGCTGCAGCAATGAATGGTACACAGGGCTACCTTGCCCCAGAAGAGACTTCAGAAGCCTGCCTGAGATCTACTCTTGGGATAGTAAAGGGAGATCTCAGTCCCAGCGCACCTGAAAAGCAGCAGAGTATCAAGCTAATGACTCAGGCACAGGAAGTAATACTGGCAGCTACTTACTACAAGGTTGGAGGGCAGGAGTGGGGGATTCTCAAGAGGCAAGTCTAGGATCTAGATATGACCGGCAATGAGAGTGTGGAGAAGGAGAGAGTCCTGGGAAGAGGGGACTGTAAGTACAAAGATGCTGAGAAAAGAACGTGCTTGACAAGGCCAAGGGCCGGCAAGGAGCCAGCAGTGATACAGTGGAGAGGGCAAGTGGTGTGAGCCGAGTATACAGAAGTAGGCAGGGCCCAGATCCCCACCTTGCACACCACCCCCATCCTCCCCAGGTCTTTAGACTGTGACGAAGTGTCTGAGTTTGACTCTAAGAGCAATAAGAGGCCTTTGAAGGGCTGTAGACAAGGAAGAACCATGATCTGATTTTTATATTTTAAAATCTGGTCCAAGTGAGAGGAAGGGGAGGTTGCCAAGGGAAAGAGCAGGAGCAAGATCACTACAGGGTGATTGCTGTAGCCCACCTGAGACTTGGAAATGGGCCCGGATTAGGGGGGCAGCCTTCTCCAACCATGTTGCCTGTGTGGGTCTGCTGGGCAGTACTTTCCACTCTGCGTTCCCCTGTGCCTTCTAGCATTCGGCCTTATATATCGTTGTGTGTCTGTATGCTTTACATTCCCGGTAAGATTCTAGGTTACCTGTTAACCTTTGCACCTAACCTAGAATCCAGAACAGACCCTAGATCAGACCAGGCACTTAGTTAACTTTTATTTGAATGTTAAGTAGCTATTTTAGTAGAGATTCTGATGCAAAAAAAATGAGTTTCATGCTAAATTCACGGGAACTGATTACACTTCTCAGTTTTTACCTCAGAGATCCTTATTTATTTGTTGCCTATGACACTTAATATTCACTGCTTTATATTATGGCTATTTGTATAGTTAATTTGTCCTACTAGATCATAAACTACCTAAAACCTACTGTGTTTTATTTATCATTCCATACCTCAGCGTGCACACCTACATAGTGGGCGTTCAGTAAGAATTACTGAATAGGTTAGATATAAGGAAATATTTTTTCAATTTGTATTTATCACAGCTGGAAATGATATGCTGCTCTCTCAGTGACCAGAACATAATCTCTTCTATGGAGCCAGAACATCTGTTTAGCTTTCTAATACAGCCCTGAGCTCTGCCCAGGGTTATTACTGAAGGAAGGATATCGGGCAGTTACCCTTGGAAACTTGAGGAAGGTCTACTCCCAATAAGTGACTGTCTCAATTGTTATTCTTATCTTTACATGTCCACAGCTTGCTTTCTTCTAGTTCTGATTCCTCCTAGTTTGTTGCTTGTTCTTGTGTCAAGGATAATAAAGTGAAAGTAAAACAAAGATGTTTCATTGGTGGTCTTGTTCACGGAAATAAGATTCAAGAGATCTATGGGAAGGCTACAGGACAGCAGAGGACAGGAGGGTAAAGAACAGGTACACAGAAAACACTGGACTGGAACAAAAGATTCAGTCTCCCCTGAAGTGATAGCCCGAGATGTGTGAATCCAAGAAAAGAACTTATCTTTCTCCTTGGCTTTGGTCCTCCATCTTCCTTTGCCTCATTAGCTTGATAGGGTCTGGAGGAGATGAAGAAGGCACTGAACAGGTAATGGAGCGAGTAAAAAATTATAACTAACCCTTGCTGAGTGCCTACGGAAGGCCAGGGTTATTCTAAGCATCTCTTATGTGTAAACTCATATTCTCCTCTCAACAGCCCTAGGAAAGAGATTGCTGTTACCATCCTCATTTTACAAATGAGGAAACTGAGGCACAGTGGTATAATTCGTTCAAGGCCAAGGGAAATTGAAGGAGAATTTCAAGAGATGTGGTCCAGAGCTCTTTATACTCATGTAAAGCTGGAAAAAGAAGTAGATTATAGATTCCAGAAGAATACCTGAAGATTTATTTCCTCCTCCTCCATCTCTTCCCTTAACAGTCAGTCACTGAACACTGAAGCCACACTATAGTTTTAGTGGGATGAGAAAGTGCTTCGAGTAGCAATATTTCCATTCTACTCCATAAATTATACAGGTCCTTTCTGAGGCAGCCTGTTTAAACATGTTGACTTACCCTTCCTGTAAAATGTTTATAGATATGATTTGCTACAGGGAACTATTTTAAAGACTCTAGGCACTGTTATGGACTATTACAGCAGCTGACTATAAATTGGTTACTAGGGGCATGCAAATTAGAGCCTTTGAGGGTCAGAGTACAATCATCACCAAAACCTGGAAGGAAGATAAGCCAAAAGAAAGTAAGAAGAAAAATCCAAATATTTAAATAACAAATTTGACAGGATACAGGACACTTATATGGCAGCCTAAGAAAACCTGTCATGGGATAGAGCAAGAATTTATTATAGCTGAACTAGGCCAAATGCAAACATACTGTTGTCTTAAAAAAATTAAAAGGACTAACTCAAATAACAGTGAAGGAAGACAAATATGCACACAGGGAAGGCATACAACTCAGTCATGTTGGTATTCCTGCTCTGCAAAAGCCGTTAAGGCACAGATTTAACAAGCTAAGGTGAATTGGGGCTCTAAATTCACACATACTCTAGATTTATAGACAATAGCTGCCCAAATGTTTAGTGTCGTTTGAAGATGCAGAACAACAAGAACAAGAAAATCCTAGAGGGAAACTATCTGTTCACTTCCTTAGCCTAATTAAAAAGGAAATAACTCATTGATTAAAAAAGATACCACCACAGAAATTAATGCAATTAATTAATGTCTATTGTTGAAAAAAAAAACAGTCTTTAAAATTGGTCTAGAGGTGGAGGCTATGAGTAGAATGAACACAAACATTCTTGAGTTTGAGTGCTTACCGTATGGATAAGTTTAATGGACCCTTTTTTAAATTCTAGAAAAATAAGGCTCAGATATGTTACAGGAGAAGCTTTCCTAAAACCCTAAAGTTGGCATGTGATTGACACTTAGACCAATATAGTTCTTCTACTACACAACTTTTTTCTTTAATAAATGCTTGAATGGATTAAAGGTCAATCTGATGAAGTCCAGGTTAATGATGGAGGTCAGACCATTATAGAAACACAGCTCCGCAACTCCGTAAAAACGGCATTTCCCCCCCCAGTTATCACAAGAAACAGATACTAGCTGACACATTCCAGTGGATTGAGTAGATAATATAAAATTGACAGCAAGTAGCATTTTTAATCATTTCTGTTCACTTTGGGGAACAATCCCGTATTTATTTTGTTACTGAAAGTTCTCCAAAACCTCAGTGTTCGGCTCATGCTGGCTTCCAAGGTTGCTAAGAAGTATTTGCAGTGGAAAGGATGGTAGCCTGACGCCTCTTTTTCCTCTTCTCTCCTCTGTATTTTATGCATCTTTGTCTGCTTATCTCATGTGTCTGTGTGTGTTTGTGAGTTAGGTGGAGAGGGACAAAGAAGTTGTTCTGACTATTGGAATTGTGTTGGAAAGTGGTAGTGAATTTGTGGTTGTTGTCATTGAGGACTGTTGCTCCTTCGTCTAACTGTGGCTCTGCAGTTAGCTGCCCAATACTGATGTACTCCTACAGCAACTTTATTTTTTGGATGCTCCATAGGCAACGTCCCCCCAGTTGCAGTTCCTTCGGTTAATGGTCTTATGAGACATCCCTCCTCCTCTCTCCACAATGGGACTTCTTCCTCTCTCTCTTCAAGTCTACAGAGAGTAATCCACCCTTCATTACCCTGCTGTTAGAGTCCTCTCATTTCAGTGGGCTGCCTCTTGAAGAAAGAGCTTGAGAGCTTACATTTTGGCAACTTTCCATGGTACACTTGTACACCTAAATAGTTTCACTGCTTTGAGTGTTGGATGTGCCTTCCCACTAGAAGAGGGAGGAAAATAATATAATGACCTCAGTTATTCCCCTAAGCACACCCTAATATTACTATGCTGGTAATAAAAAGTTAGTATAATGTTGGTATGAAGCTTAGATGAATATATCAATGAAAAATTCCACATTATAGCCATAACTCAATTTCTCAAGATGTTCCCTAAAAAGGAGAGTGCTTATGTGATCATGGGTACCCATTATCTCTTGAATTCATCTGCTTATTAATCTTGATTTGGGAATATTTTCTCAATTATTCCTTCCCTTTGGGACTTGAAGGGGACTTCTGGAGACAGGAAACAAAGCCTATACATTTCCTAATATGAAGCAGTGGTTGCAAAAGTCTCTGTTCTTGTTGTGATAGTTCTGGGACTTTAAGTAGAAAGGACCTTTTTTTTTTTTTTTCATACAATACTTGAACTCTAACTCCAAAATATTGACTATTGGAGAGGACAAGAAACAGAAATCAGGTAGATGCATAAATTGTTATTTCCTGTTCTTCATCATTTTTGCTCTTCTTATAATGTCTGACAGTTATAGTCTAGAGCATCATCTTGACTGACACTTAAAATATGTTGCTCTTCAGTTAACCAACAACTTAGGTTTAGTTTTGAATGCTAATCAGGAAAAAAAAAGAAAACTTGAAACTTACTGATGGATGCTCAATATTTATCAAATCTGAACTACAGATGGTCCCCAACTTATGGAGGTTCGCCATACGATCCTTTGACTTTAATGTTGGTGCAAAAGTGATACACATTCAGTAGAAATTATACTTTGAGTTTTGAATTGTTATCTTTTCCTGGGCTATCGGTATGCAGTATGAGACTCTTTCATGATGCTGGGCAGAGGCAGCCACAGCTCTCAGTCAGCCACACGATCATGAGGGTAAAGAATCAACACATTTACAACCATTCTATACCCATACAGCAGTTCTGTTTTCCACTTTCCATATAGTATTCGACAAATGGCAGAAGGCATTTAACACTGTGTTATAAAATAGACACCGTGTTAGGTGATTTTGCTCAGCTCTAGGCCTAATGTAAAGAGTTCTGAGAATGTTTAAGGTAGGCTGGGCTAATCGATGATGTACAGTAGATTAGGTGTAATAAATGCCTTTTTGACCTATGTTATTTTGTACTTATGATGAGTTTACGTCCCGATAAACCCATCATAGGTTAGGAGGATTGCCTGATGGATATGGGTCCCTCTGTTTCTCTAGGTAATCTACAGTTTATGTCTAGGTAAAATTAAACTATAGGCAGCTGGATTCGCATAGTACCACATGGATTTGGCAGCCTACATAGTTGCTTGTTTCTAAATAACAGCATTTGATTATATTGAGTGATAAATAATGATGTAGAAAACATCCTTCTGTAAATTGGTGTTAGAGATCCTGGAAGGTGCTATTGAAGATTTTCTTTTCTTTATCAGGACCCATTGAAAAAGCTACTCTGTGGTCTATGAAAATTAGTCTCAGCAATTCCACTGGCACGTGGCAAAACGGTACCCCCTCATCCTTCAGCCCCCTGCCCCCACCCCGCTCTTTGCACAGTGATATTGTCCTCAGCTCCTGTTTTGGGTGCCCCCAGAGTGCTTTCTGCTCCTGCTCGTCTACCCTAAGAAGAAGGTTGTCTTGGCCAAGTTTCCCAGAAGCTGACCCCAAGACAAGAATTCCAAAGCAAGTGACTTATTGAAGTGTTTGCCAGGAGAAACTGGTAAGGAAGTAGGAAAAGCAGGACAGGGAAGGGAAAGAAGCCAAAGCAAAGGGACATTTTTAGAAAAATGAGGGAAGAGCATTTCAGCTTGATTCTATAGGAAAACTCTGAAATATAAATTAAACCCTAGAGTTTTTTCCCGATGAGGCAACGGAGCCCGGTTTCGTGTTGCTGTACCTGTCCCCTGGTTTGGCAGCTAAGGCTTCCCTGGTGGAGGCATAAATGCTCAGGTATTTCCAGCTCTGCCAGATGGCTCCAGGAGCTCAAGGGCAGTCCTCTGAGGAGAGTGGCAGTCGCCAGCCATTGTAAGCAAAACTGAAAAGAAGCTGGGGCAGGGCAGCAGATGTGGTAAAAGGGATCCCAGAGGCCGGAGGCAGAGCACTGACAGTGTCTGCAATAAAACGGTTGCCCATCTTCCTCTACAAACACCAGGATGGCATTGTGTGTACCATCTGTCTCTCCTGGGTCATTCCTGGAACTCTTGTTATCAGCATAATTCTCTGTACCTGTCCTAGTATTCAAACTTGTCTCCATCCCCAGCTACTCTGTGCCCTTCCACTGTGCCTCTGAACTTAACAGACATCCCTATATCTCCAGCCTCATTCTTAAATGTCCCCTTTCCTGCATTTCTCTAATTTATAATTATAACCTGTCATTTCTGAGGGTTCCAGTTTCCTGGAAGTCTCTTCAATGGTGGCTCTTGTTTCTGTCAGCCCCACAGGTGCTCCCCATTGCCCATTTTGGTGTTCCCTCTACTATTTTGAAGTGAATTTCATATATAATCTTATCTACCAACAAATATAACTATTAAAGAGTCAATATAATTACTTAACCATAATATGAGAAAAATAGTGTACAATAATACAATAGTATAATAATATGCACTTTAACATGTGACTGCTCAACAAGAGCAGTGTACTAGAAATGTACTAGAAGACATAAACAAATGATAATCTGTTTGCAATAAATATACAATTACGGACTGAAATGGCTATGTTATAGTGGAAAATTAAATACCATGCTGTCATAACAAAATTTTTCTGAAATGATAAATTACTTTGGTAGATTTCCAAATAAATTCATACAACCTTCCTTTGATTTATATGGTGTTTGCATTTATTGCAAAGGTAAAATGTATATTAAAACTGCAAAAAGTACTTTCTGTTAGAGTCTAAGCTTAGACCAAACATTTTTGGGGGGGGTTCTTTTTGCCCTCATTTATGTGAATGTCCAACCAGGCATTTCAAAATTTACCGAGACATGGGGCAATTCTTTGACAACTGAGACCATCCAGAATGTGAGAGTGCTTCTAGCATCCCAATTATTATGAGAGCAAAAATTACCTCCACAAGTTTTCTAAAACACCTCTCAGGAAAAGATGTTACCAAACTGAAAATCACTGACATTGACAACTCATAGCTCCCCTGGCTCCTTAGTTCTTGGACTGCCTTGCTTCCTCTACCTCTCAGGCCTCTCCTTTAATTGGCCCTATTAAGTTTGGCCTTAGAGACTTTAACTTAAGGACTATTATGAGAAGTAAGTGGGTGCAGATTAGTAGGAATAGTAAGGGACTGGGAAGCACCTGGGGATTAGCATCAACAGACAGCTGTGACCACCCTTAGGCCTGAGTGTGCAAGGGGAAGAAATGCTGTAATTGGAGCTTGGAGGAAGGCCTTGAGTTCATGAGAGAGGGCTGTTGCACAAACGTGGTAACTGCCATTTTGGCAAGAAGATAGGGAGAGACAGAAAGATCCATTCATGCCTTTGTTTCTTCCTACCTTCTAATCTGCTGCTGTCTCCCATTTTCTGAGCCTTAGGAAGACAGGAAGAAGAAGGGAGAAGGGGGTGTTAGTGGTCTGCTGAGGTCAGTTTCCTGGGAATAGGGCAGAGAAGAAGGAGTGGAGGATGGATGGACTGAGTGTATAGGGTGATCAGCTCATCCAAGTTTGCCTGGGACTCTCTGATTCTAGCAATCTGAATCCTGCAGCCCAGGAGAGGCTTCAGTCCTGAGCAAACTGCCATGATCGATCTCAGGATGGTGTGCAAAGACGAAGTAGCCCACCGACTCTGAATGTTGACATGCCTTTAGGACTCAGCACTTGGGCGTGGTCTCTTCTCTGTCAGTACTCTCCCTAGGAATCTTGTCTAGTCCTATCTCAAATTTAAATTAACATATAAATACCATAGCAACATTTATGACACTTATATTTATGCCTTCAGTCCCGACTTCCTTCTTCACATGTGTATTTTTTCAAGCATCTTCATTCTTGATTTTACTTCCTAAACATGTGCCTTTCCCAGGCATCTCCCTCTCAGTAAAGAGACCCACCACTCATTTGCTCCAGCTAAAAACTTTGGGGTCTTCCTAGATGCTGCAATTTTCTTCCCATCCCATGTCTGTCCAACTCACGTGCAAGCCTCCTTCATAATACATTCCAACTCCCAACTGCTCGTCGCCCCTGCTGGTCTAAGCCATTGTGTTTTCTTATGGAAAGACCTTCTGGCTCATCACCTTGCTGTCTAGTCTACCCACAGTCCGTTCTCCCTACAAAAGCTAGAGGGATCCTGTTAGTGTAGAAATTAGATCATAGCATTCCTTGCTTAAAATATTCAGGGGGATTCCTATCAAACTCAGAATGAAATCAGCTTCGGTCATGTCTCTGCTCAAATGTCATCTTCTCAAAGGTGTCTTGCCTGGTTACCTGATCTAAAATAACTATACCTCCTCTTTTTGCCACTCTCTATTCTGCATCCTAGGTCTCCCCTATCACTTATTGCTACCTGATATCACGGTGTGTATTTGTGTATTATCTGTCTTCCTCACAAGTGTGTAAACTCCAAGAGAAGTTTTGTCCATCTTGTTCTTCACTGTACCGGTAGCTCATCGAGCTGTACTTTTGCCTTTCACATAGTGCTCAATAAATATTTGTTGAATAATTGAGAAAGTGTTATTTTGAAAATCATAATTATAATATGTGAAACAGATTGCATTTCATTCTTTCTGTAGGATGCTGTAAAATATGCACAGATGAATTTTTGGCTTCTCTTTGTGTGAAGATAAATAACTTTGAAGCATGGTTTTATATATTAACATCACTCGGGTTTATCATATCTTTCCTACCTTCGTTTTACATTTCATATGATTTTCTCTTTTAAAAAAACCCCTAAATTTATCATGTTGTGTGCATTTTTATAAACTGCCTTAATTCCTTTCTAGAATAAGTCATGACATAAATTAATTAATATCTTTAAGAATGTTTTGAAAACTTGTGAGAGAATACATTTAAGCGTGATAATGGAATATACTGCCAAACTATTGGTACCAACAGTCCTCTTTCCATTCAAGTCACTCTTAATCCAGTTACATTAATATTTCTATAAAGTTATATATGTTATATTTGTTGTCCTCCCAACATGTGCTTATAACTGTTTTGGTTCCTTTTAGTCTCAGAATAAATCCCGAAACCATTCAAGTGTTGAGGACGTGTGTTCCTGTAGGTTCATGTATGTTAACTTCCACATCAGATGTGATTGATATATGCAGATTGTTGTCCAAGCACAGGCCACATCAGTGTCAACTGAGCACTAGTGGATAGCGGTTTGTTTTCTTAATTCTGAAGGTGGTATTATGGTCAAGTGGCCAGTGGCAGGGACTTACCAGTATATCAAAAACCTAAGATGGAGGGGCAAAGTTAAATTGAAATTGAGAGAACAGACAGGAGTTAGAGACATCACTAGTGTCAGGTTTTAGGTTTCGGGATGGCCAAGATGAATGCCAGTAAGCCCCGTTTTTGAGAACCCAGGAGGTTATCCATCTTAAAAACGTAGGTGAGTCTGTGATTGTAAGAAAAAGAAAATTAACTTACTTGTATGAAACTTTAAAGTGTTTGTTTCACTTCTACATAGTGAACTTGTTTGATTTTTTTTTTTTATGACGAAGGTAGGGGAGATACTATTAATTTTTATTTTATAATTGGAAAGCAGATATTTGAAACTGGTAAGCAGCCTGTCCCAGATCTCTTAATTAGAGAGGGATAGATCCTAGGCTCCTGGGTGTCTTCTCCTTTCGTCTTCCACAAACATCGCTGTTTCAGAAATCTGTTTGCCTCCCCAAATCCTGTTTCAGCCCAGCAGACCTGATCACGTCCTAGCATTTTAGCCTCTGCATTGTTTATGCTGGAATGTTAACTGTCTAACTTCTCCATTACACGAAGGCTTCAGTGATTGCTGAAGTCAAAGTAATCTTCCTGTTACCTGAAATACTGCAGCTTCTGTTATCTGTGTGACTTCTTAGGTATTAATGTAGTTCCTAAAATATAACCAAAGACACTTCAGCTTCTGAAATTCTCTTCTAACCAATTAAAAAAATCAATTTTCATTTACTCTTTCCTTTTTAACTTTCTGTTCTTAAAAGTCTGTCTCCTTAGTTACCAAGCTTCTTCAAGAATGAATTCTTAATCTATCTTTAAATTCCCTAAGGGATTCTGCAGTGGAATGCATATAGGAGGTGCTCAATAAATACTTGGTAAACAAATAAATATGTAGATGTTGAAAGTCAATTATGAAATAGCTTTTATATTTCTTACCCCCACTCAGATTGTGTATGTCTAAACAATGCAAATGGTTTTGCCAGTTGATGTTCTCCACATGACAAAAAAACCTACTGTACATTAGTTGCAAAACCAGAGAGCCAATTTTGTTCACATTTTTAAAGTATAGTGATGTTATTCTCCATAGTCAGATTTCATTATTGGAATGGAAGACTTTATTTGACCCAGACATGCTATTATTTGTTCTGGATCCACATATAAATTCTCAGATCCTTAGTAATGTACCGATGTTTGATCTTTAAAATACACAGAAGTCAGTTGGTTAGGTGTTTTTATGAGCTTCTCTGCCCCTTGAAGATTTCTGTAAACCTGGTGTAAGCCCCAAATGTATTGCCAGAACGGCTTCCGTAATTTCTCCCCTTGTCACTTACGTCACTTACGTACAAAGTTCCAAGCTTCCTCTGTTTTCTGTTTGTTGGGTTTGTTTTGGTTTGGTTTGGTTTGGTTTTAAATCCATTGGCTAGCATTTTGTGGATTTGGTAGGTTTTAATGCAGACATGGGGGCTCTCTACAGAAATCCAGTCACGTTAACCTCCGCACTCTCCTTTATTTTCATTTCTCCTCGTCCTTTCCTTTCCTTCCTTTCTTTTCTCTTTTTTAAATTTACCTTTTTAAAGCAAACAGTCCATCGTCATGTCTCAGGCAGAAAAATTTTACCCATATTTCGGTCCCATTATTTCTCACCTTCTATTCCAAACAAGGTTATTGCTGCATTTTCATAACACAAAGAGTTATTCTCTTTCTAAGAATTCTTATACCAGCTGAAACATTTCTTCTTATTATACATGGATTTCTAGGCTGCCTATATTCATTATGCCTAAAAAGCAAAGCTTGACAATACATAGGATTTGAGGGAACCTAGAAGCCAAAAAGCATTGCAAAAAGGCAAACCCCATGAAATACAGCACGGGGGCCATTAGACTACCTGGAATATTTGCTAATTGAATATCTATTTATCTCTACAGTATTGGAGTCCCCTGAATTTCCACATAACATTGCATTTGCTACAAAACTATCTTCCATTGAATATCTTAAAACTTACTGAAGGCTGTTAAATACACATGTGAAGTTCTGCAAGCCCATTCTCTTCATATGACAGAGACACTGAGGCACAGTGAAGTGACTTGTCCACAACCACACAGTTTATTTGAAATGGAACTTAGACTGGATTTGCAGCCTATCATCTACCTGTTGGGGATTGGTAACAGAGCTTTTGGACTTACGAGGCTGTGAGCCGAACAAGGAAAAATAATATTTTTACTAAGTCCTCACTGATACAAATTCTGCTCAAATAGCCCCTGTAGCAGCTGGGGATTTTTTATTGTGTTGCTAACACAAATGCCAAGGGGTTCCCCTTCAGGAGTATCTGCTGTGAAGGAACTACATTTCTGGGTTTGCCATTTGATGGTCTCTGAATGACAAAAAAAGAAAAGCCCCAAAGTGGTAGGCCAGGGAATCAGCCATGTGCTAGGAGGACGATTGTAGTTATTATAAGGTGGCCTGTGTGGAAAAAGAAAGACTGCAAGTGTGAGAAAATATTAGCATAAATATCTCACCAAAACAACCTGTGATCTCACTTTCCTTTTCCGTTGCATAAACACAGCTAATATTGCTGTAAAATTATAATAAGTACGTTGCAGTGAAGCAGTGGTCCTGTCTCTCAGCTATGTCAGTTGTTTTATAGGAGGGCGCCACTGAAACTGCCTGAGGCTCTGTTTCCCAAATTTGCTGCATTGCATTTTTTTTTAAAGGGATGATTCTTAAGATTTGTCAACTCTTGGAATCACTGGTCAAAAGCTCTGTCTCTCTTATTATTATTATTATTATTATTTATTATTATTAATTATTTTGCATAAGATTCATCCTAGGGAGGGGAAGGCATTTGTTAAAAATGTCGATTCAGGAGTGTGGGTGGCTTAGTCAGCTAAGTGCTTGCCTTGGCTTAGGTCAAGAACCGGGGATCTTGGGATCCAGCCCCAAGGCAGGGGCTCTGCTCAGCAGGGAGCCTGCTTCTCCCTCTCCTTCTGCCTGCTTCTGTTCTCTCTCATTCTCCGTCAAAAAAAATAAATAAAATCTTTAAAAAATGTAGATTCAGGTCTCATCTCTAGAGACTCTAGTTCAGAAAATCTGGGGTGGGTTTGCAAATATACCCTTTTATAGGTTTCCCCTCAGTGATTCTGTAAGAGGTGGTTTGAAATCCACACTTTCAGAAATGCAAGTCCACGAAACGCTTAATATGGTTGCTTTGGATTTAAATGTATGTTTTTAAATGAAACTTTCCCCCAGGGACTCACAACAAATCATTTCCCTTCATCTGTCTTACTCCCTCAACTACGTTGAAAGCATTAACCTTAAAGAGTGATTTTATTTTCTTCCTTGATAGCAGCGTGTATTTCCCTTTATTTTATGTTGTTTACATTACACCAGTAAGGCACACTTCTTGTAACAATACTTAACAAAGATATATAGAGGAAACCTTTGTAATCACGGTGGCACCACTGTTCTATGCACACCTGTGTCCTCCATTCTCAAGCTCTGGAGTCAAGATTGACAACCTGGTACCATCATTCTGTCCATTCTCTTTGCTCTTTCAAACATACACAAAGATAAATCAACATATGTACAAGAACTTTCTTTTTTCCATATAAAATTATCTTGTTTGACATTCTCATATATCAGTAGACATAGAGTTAATTTTGTTTTTATAAATCTCCTTATTAATTCATACACCCTTAGAATCACACATATGTATATGTGTTGTACATAAAAGAGATCATCTCTTATGTGTCAATTTTTTAAATTAAATAGTATTTTTTTTTTAGTGGTCTCTCCTTTTTTTCTCTCATCTGCCTTACTTTCCCATCTTCTTTTAATCCTACTGCATGCCTAAACAACCTTGTCTTTATCTTTTTCTTTATGCTCATGCAACCATGTATAAGGATTTTATCCATCCATCCATAATCATCATATTAAATGCTTTTCTGCATCTTTTTTTACCTTAATAGTACCTGTGAAACATGTCACCGCATCGACTGGAATAAAACCAATTCATTTCATCCTAATTGTTGTGTAATATTTCATAGTAAAATGGCAAATATTAAAAAAATGGAAAATATCATTCTGCCATTCTTCTTTATAGAGGAGAATTAATTTTATTTCCATTTTTGGCCATATGAACAGAAGTACAAGGAACATTCTATGCTGTCAGTTTTATGTTATGGAATATATTCCCGGTAGTACAACTGCTAAGATATTGTCTTACTGCTTTCCAGAAGATTACAGTGATTTACATTTCAGTAATATATGATCATAACTTTCCCCAGCATCCTAAACAGCAATATGTGTCATTCCTTCTAATTTTGGCAGTCTAAAGAATATAGTGATATTTCATTGTTACATTAATTCATTATTTTCTAGACATAGTGAATTTCAGCTTTATTCTTTCACCATTTAGATTTGCTTATAGTAAACTACTTATATCCTTTCCTCATTTTTCTGTTGAGTTGTTGTTATTGTCCATTTTAAAGGGTTCTTTCTATGTTATGTTATCTCATTTGCATATAATATACATTAGAACATTTTTGGTATCTTTTCCTATATAAATCACTTAAATTACTTATTATAAATATGTCTTCTTTCTTGTTTGTAGTTTCAAGATTTTTCTGTCTTGGTTAACATGACTCCCTACTCCTAATTTTTTTTAATGATTATAACGTTTTTAATATTGAGGTCGTCTACACCCTCAGTAATTTGTTGTTGTTCACGGTGTAAGATAGAGGTTCAACATAATTTTCTCCTAGTTAGATAAATGGTTCATGTTCAGCAGTTAATAAACAAACCCTTTATTTTTTTTAACATCATTATCATACAATAAATGAGCTATAAACTGGAATCTGTTTCAGTATCTTCTATTATCCTCCAACCTGTCTATTCCCATACTGATATTGTATAATTTGATAATAGTAGTTTTATAGTATGTTTTGATACAGTATGACAAGTCTCCTAACTTATCTTTCATTCCTATTTTCTTGACTATACTTGAACATTGCTCCTTTTTTAAAAAATATTTTATTTATTTATTCATGACACAAATAGAGACAGGCAGAGACACAGGCTTACGGAGAGCAGGCTCCCTGCAGGGAGCCTGGTGTGGGACTCTATCCCAGAACCCCGGGATCACACCCTTCACCAAAGGCAGATGCTCAACCACTGAGCCACCCAGGTGCCCCTCTTGAACATTGCTTCTGTATAAAGTTCCAGATCATTTTATTCAATTCTAGAACCATTCTTTTGGGATTTTAATTGGAATTGCACTAATTTACATGATAATTTTGAGAAAGTTAATATATTTTGATTTTAAGTCATTATCTAAGAACATTGTATGTTTTTCCATTTATTAACACCTTGTTTTAAGGCCTTCAATTATCTTAAGTTATGTTTGTTACAGTATGATTCATATTCCGTAAAAGTAATCTGTTTGAGGTGTACTGTTTGATGAATTCTTCCAAAGAATACAGACACATGTCTACCTCTGAAATCAAGACATAGGACATTTCTGTCACCTCCAAAAAGTTTTCTCATGTCCCTTTCTAGTTAATTGTTTTCTCAATGCCCCAATCTCTGGCAACTGTTGATCTTTGAATTAGTTTTGCCTTTTCCAGAATATCATATATATGAGAGCCTATAAAATACTGCCTTTTGTGTCAACTTTCTTTCATTTAGCATAAAACATTTGAAATATATATGTTGTTGCATGTATTAGGAGTTTGTTTATACTTTAAGCATGAAGTGAAAATTCCACTGAATAATCAGTTTGGTTTTTTTCATTTACCAAGTGATAGACATTTTGTAGTGATGATGAATAAAGTTGCCTTAGATATTTGCATACAGATTTTAGCATGGAAATATGTTTTTATTTCTCTTTCTAAATAACCAGGAGTGGAATTGTTGGTTCGCATGGTAAGTTATGTTTACTTCTGTAAGACACCAGCAAACTTTCCAGAGTTGGTTGTACTGTTTTGCATTCCAGCCAGTGGTACATCAGTTCCACTTGCCCCTGGTCAGGGCATATTATGCTTTTGTCTTTGTTTTGCTATGTTTGTTTGTTTTGGTGCCTTTTATCATTCTTCGCAGAGTGTAGTGTCAATGAAATATTAGAAGGTTCTTTATGTGTATTCGGTGGGACCCTGGGAAGTTAAGATTTTTCCTACCTAATTCATTTCTATTGTTAGTTTTACTCTTTTTTCCTTTATGTTTTTTGATACAGATGCATACTCTAATGTAAAGCTGTTGAGTTTTGCATATCTGTCTCTTATCTATCCACATTACAAATCTCTTCTATAAAATTTCATAATTGTTAAGTTGGAATCCCTTTGATGTCTCCAGCATATAAGTGCATTATCAGCAAATGGCAGTTTCATCTCTTCTACAATATTTATATGTTATTTCATTTTTAAAATTGAATTTGCCAGAACCTCCAAAATATCACTGAGAAATAATGACAGCAGTGAACATCTCTGCTGAGTTCCAAACTATAAATAAAACCGTTTCAGTGTTTTATCTTTTAATGTGATATTTGCTATTGAACTTTGATGAGTAGACTTATTTATATTTAAGTAGACTGTTTCTATTCCTACTTAGGATTTTTTTTTTTAAGATGTATCTGCTGAGTATTTTCAAATGCCTTCTCAGCATCTATTATTATTATATGATTTTTCTGTTTTACATTTTTTGCAGTAATGAATTATGGTGATATATTTTCTTATACTGAATGAACCTTCCATTTGCTACTTCTTTTGATAAACTGTTAGTTATTATTTGCTAATATTCTTTAGAACTTTCTGCATTCATATTTAGAAGTACTACTTTTAAAAACTCTATTTAATTTTTGTCTTCCTTTCCCTTATTAGTATTGATTTGATCGAGTTATTATTCCCTTTTCAATCTTGTAAATTTAGGAATTCTTCTATGATTTCCAGTTTCATTAATAGTTATGTTTTCTTTTTTTATCCCTTATAATCAAATATACATGTCAATACATATATTAAAATAAGTTACCAATTATTAATCTACCAAATATTATATCATCCTGCTTCTAATTCTCCTTTAGCCATAAGGTATAAACTTTACTATACTTTTCATCTCTCTCTTTTCCTAATGTCCACTTTGAGTTCCCAGATAAAACGTTTGAAAACTTTTGCTTCTGGCCTTGCCCACCAAGCCCTAAATGCTAGTCTAGAAATTTTAGTCCCAAGTGAATATTAAGATTTCCACTAAAATATATCTCCTGTGTTTTAAGAAACTTTATCACATAAACTACACATTCCCATAGAATCGAACATTGTTTATTTGTATTTAACAATAACACATTTTAAGATTTACTGTCCATCACAATTTTCTCTCCTCCTTATCTTCTTCTGTTATATGAATTAGGAGGCTTTGTATGGCAAGTAATGTAAATGGATTTAAACTGGCTGAAAATATAGGTACAATATTATTGAAATTATTTTATCTTAACAGGATGTTCAGAGAAGTTGGATTGATTTTGTGTGTGGTTGATTCAGTGACTTAGCAATGTCTTTCGTGTACTCGGTTTCTTTCCATCATCTTGCCAGGCAGTGCTGATTGTTGGTTACTCCCTGAAGCCAAACAAGAACCTGGTTTTCTTTATTACTTTAGCTTTATAGATATAAAGAACATATTCTCTCATCTACATCTTCCTTCATTGTTTAGGGATGAAGCAATCCAGGGATTGCTCTTGAAGCCTAAATCAGCTTTTCCCCCTGGGTCCTTGCATTTCTCCCAAGACTTCAGCAGGATTCCCATCATTGGCTTAGACTCTCCAACCTTGAATGTTCTTCAGTGTTATCTCTCAGTTGGAACATTACCTGCTTGTAGCCACTAGTATTTGCTTAGTTTAAGAGTTGTATTGATTTGGGGCTAGGGTTGTAATGGAAGGAGGGTGGAAAGTGATCAAGCTACTAACTCACCAGGACATTCTACTCCTTTCTATTCATTGCATTTTGAAGAAAGTCTGGAGGACACAAAGCAACCCTTGTATTACAAAATATTTTGCACTGTGATAAATTACAATATTAGAAAAATACTTGTAAGGATTCTAATTTTGTTTTGTTTAGTTTTCTTTTATGATTATCTGTGATAATAGTTTTTTTTCTTGGCAGAGTACTTTTGCAAAGTTATATAGAATAGAACAGAAATCTCACACCATCCAGAGGAAACTGATATTTTTTTGTTTGCTGAATTTACTTCCTATAATTTTTCTTCTCTGCACATATGTTAATCCAGAAAATATTTTTTCTTTAAATATTTTTTGAATGCACAGGTTTTTTTGTTTTTTTTTTTTTTGTTTTTTTTTTTATGTATACTTCAGTTTGCTTCTGCTTTCTGGTCTGTTCTTAAGACCTGCCTATCTTTTCTTGTTAAGTATCACATGGTTTTAGTTATCATAGATTTATCATGGGCCTTATTATCTGGTATTGGTAACTTTCCTTCATTATATTTCTAATTCACCAGTTTTTAAGTCTCTTTAGCACAGTGTTTTAATAAATCATTGAATATTTTTCATTAAAAAATTCATTGATTCATTGTTGTGCTTTGCATACCTGCAATATTTTTGTCCCTTTTGCACATAAAGTGTCAGCTAATTATGTAGATCTTAAGTTAAATCCTGTTTTAATAAAATTTCTAAATATTATCTCATTGCTTGCTATAAATCAGTTCCAGATAAGAAAGTGGAAAAGGCCTGATTTCTTACTATTTGAAACTAACCCCAAGTAACTTTTTTTCTTTGTGATATTTGTAAGATTTGTTTCTTTATCCTTGACAATCAAGAGTTTCACCAAGATATGTCCAGGAATGTGTTTCTCTTTCTAGTCATTTTCCATAGAATTTCAGTTTGTAGATATATACTTACCTTTCTATTTTTAAGGTACTGAAAATATTTCTACTCCCTTCTTTCTTTCCTGAAGAAGCTTATAATTGCTAATTTCTCTCTCCATTCTGTTTTCCGTATTTGTTATTTTTCTCATCTTTATTTTTGCCTCTCCTTGGCATTTAGCTCCTCTGGTTCACTGCACTATTCATTCTCACAATTATGTGTATATTGTAATCAACTGGAGAACTTTTTAAAACACGTATTTTCAAGACCTGTTTTATCAATTAAGTCAGGCTCTGAAGGTTAGGATTCCATGTCTGTGGTTTTAAATAGCAATCTTGGGGCACCTGGGTGGCTCAGTTAGTTAAGCCTCCAACTCTTGATTTCTGCTCAGGTCACGATCTCAGGATTGTGAGATCGAGCCCCACATCGGGCTCAGTGCTGAGCATGGAGCCTGCTTGAGATTTTTTCTCTCCCTCTCTCCTTTCCCCCACTACCACCCCATGCAAGCACACACTCTCTCTCTCTCTCTCAAAAAAAAAAAAAAAGAAAAAGAAAAAAAAAGAAAAAGAAAGAAAAGAAAAAAAAAGGAAAACAGCATGTGATTCTGATGGGGTTAGCTTGTTGATGAGCAGTAGACAGACCATATTCTACATTTTGTTTCTATTACTTTAGTGTTGATTCTGCAGTCCATTGATTCCAATATATATTTTAATTTTGCTATTTTGTTTTCATTTCTCTGAATTATTTTCTTCTTTTTGCCAACTCTATTTTTGTTTTAGCTAATGTTCTTTCTTGTCATGTTAGTTTATCTCTTGTTTCATAGAGTCTGTGAAACCAGATGGAGTCACATTTTCTTCTACATTCATAGAGATGCTTTTCCTCTGATCTTAAGTAGATTGATTTCCTTGCTTCATGTTCTAAATCTTTCTGTAGTCTTCTTGAATTGGAAAATATCTAGCCAAGCCCAAGTATGTCTTTGGACAAGATATTAATTTGATTCTCTTTACTGTATATCGCTGTGCTGTCAGATTCTTAGAGTACACACTGAAACAAAAGTTGATCTACACAGTCACCAGTGAAATTTCTACTTTATAAAATCTTTTATTACTATTCCTTTGACATACAGAAAGTTTTCTTGTTCTTTGATTACCTATTCTTTTTACTATGAATAGATTACTTTATTCCTGAATAATATGCTAGAAAAACATTTCAGTCCCTCATGAACACTGAATGTTTTCATACTTTTCCTCTTTCTGTCCTTAGCTATTATCAACAAGATTCCAGGTTGCACTTTATTACAACCTATGCCCTTTACTCTTGGCCATGTTGCATTGCTAGGAGATGCGGCTTCATTAATGGATATAGGAAGAAAATTATTGATAGATATCAAAAGAACAGAAGGTGGAACCGATTCTGACTCTTTTAGAAAATACATCTTATATAATAGGTCAGTGGTTCTGGCCCCATTTCTCTGTCATTAGGGCTCCCTGGAAGAGAGTGGAACCTTTCACATGTAATTCCTCTCTAGCCATGTTGCTGGTTCAAAGGTCTAGACCACCATCATTAGAAATATGGCAGTCACATAATGTGATTTAACATTTTCTAGTAACCACATTAAAAAAAAAAAACCTGAATGAAAGCAAGTGAAACATTATATCCAGCCTAGTATTTTGAAATATTATCATTTAAACATATAACCAATATAAAAATTACACAAGATGTTTCACATTCTTATTTTTATTCAAAGACTTTACATCTGTTGTGTATTTTACACTTCCTCTATGTTTCCATTTGGAATTAGCCACATTTCAAGTGCTTACTGGCCACATGTGACGGATGGCTATCGTATCACACTGCATAGCTCTGGACATTGATCATTTCTCAATCTTATCTAAGTATGCACTTTTATAAGGAAAATTTCTTCCCAGCGTTTAGCCACATTTTTTATTGGTAATTTTGGCTTCTACTTCTATTATGACTTTGTATCTCTTTCAGTATTTTCATGAAAATTTCTGTGAGAAGTTGGGTGTGTAAATGAAGACAGATAAGTAGCCATTTGATATCACCTCCTGAAGGAACTTGATACTTAAAAAGAAAAAGAAAACTACACTATTTTCTAATTATAATGCAACTCCTGAGATATTTGCCTTAACTATGATTACAAAAAATTCTGGTAAGAACTACTTATTTGCCTTTGCTATAAGACAATGTTTGATATCCACATACATTGTTGGTTTTAAACTTAAGCCAGTTACATTTCTTAGAAATCTTTAAAATGTGTTATTTTTTCCCTCCAAGTCCAAATATCCCTGTATCCATCTGTGTACAGTTGACAAGGAAATTGAACTTTTTCTTGTTCTAGGACACCAGCTTTCTAAACCCTAAACCTGCTGAATATATTCTACTAATCCTATATTCACCCAAGTGAGATCCAGGATTAGGAGAAAAAATAAAGAATTATTTTATCTGACACTACATTAGGATCTCTTTAGATTTTCCTCTGTTAGAGTACTCAGACTTTTAAATGCATATCCTCGTTCTTCAAGCAGAGAATTTAGCTGCCTATACCAGCCCTGCCAAGAGAATCAGTAGCTGTTATCGAAGGTAAAGTTGTATCAAGTTTGGAATATACTTCAGGCTACAACTTTGCTACTATTAGAAGTACTAGATATTAATAATATTAGATATTACTTGGCCCAATTGAATGTGAAGTGCTTGTAGATTATTTCATAAGCCAACTCATTTAATTTCTTCCACTGATCCTTTTTTCACTTCAGTTTTGAATATTCTTTTTTTTTTAAAGATTTTATTTATTTATTCATGAGAGACAGAGAGAGAGAGGCAGACACATAGGCAGAGGGAGAAGTAGGCTACCTCTCATGAAGCCTCATGTGGGACTTGATCGTCCTGGGATCACGACCTGAGCCGAAGGCAGATGCTCAACCACTGAGCCACCCAGGTGGCCCAAGTTTCGAATATTCTTAATAAGAGTAACAAGAATATTACTGAAGAATATTTTTATAATAGCTTCGTTGGGGAGCATAGGATGAATATCAGTAAACACCTAGAATTATCCCTGATTCTTGCAACACAATTGACAGTGTGCAAGAAGCTGTCTGGCATAGGCAGTAGCAATATGTGTAATAATGAGTTGTGGTATGATGGATTCTGCTGGGACAGAGAAGATGATGTTGGGTTGCTTGTAAGTATACTTAACTGGTGACCATTGCATTATAGCATAACGTCATGTTAAAAAAAGCTCTGCAGTGTAAGCCTTTGAGCATGACTGAGAACATCTTTGGGGATAGCCTGCTGCCCTTTCTTCTGTGATGTTCAAAGGGTAAAGGAAAACCAAAAGATGGGTCTATATAACTTACTGTTAGTATCTTTTGAATGTTTCTCCCCCAAAGAAAGGGAGAACTATCTCAATTCCTCAGTAATCCATAGACTCCTCCTCATATTCCTTTCATTGTTTGCATTACAAAGGTCAGTGAGGACAACTGGGATTCCTTTGAGATTCATTTTCCAGTTAAACTTTGTCTTTTATAACCAGCTTAAGCAGAATTTCCCAGGGTGCTTGTTTTGTACTTATGAAAACATTTCATCAAAATGATGAAATGGTGGATGTCAATTACTTGAGTGGTGGGTGTGAATTCACTTGAAATGGAGGATGTGGAATTAATTTGGGGAAAATTTAGGAGATTATGTGTTTATGAATATCAGTGTCCCTTCTTGTGCAATATTTTAGTCACCCAAATAAATAATTCTAGTTATAGCATGGAAAACTTTTCAGAAACAAGTGACTTCCAAAAGGAAATGCCCTTTTGTAGACCATATTCTTATTGCAAAAGATGGGTCCCCTTCTCCAGTGAAGGACACACCATTATTTAACATCCTGGGATGCACAAGAAATGAGATAAAGGTAGGGTCTTTTTGAAGAACTGTTTAGAGACATCCTACTGGGTGGCTCAGTACTCAAGGTATCTATTTCCTGGATCTGTGCATGAATAGACCCTAAACACTGCTCTGTTCAGTGCTTATAACAGTAAATCTCATAGCAGCAGGTATGTAAGGCAGCAAATATGTAAGACTGTAGAAGGAGCATGTCTTTGGAGAATAACAGAATTGTGTTGGAATGATCTTACCCCTTATCAATAATGTAACTTTTCATGCAATATTTAAATTCTTTAGTGTCCATGTTTCCTTTTGTATAAAGGTGGCTATTGATAGGTACTTTAAGGAGCTGCAGAGAGGATTAAAATAATGAATGTGAGTGCTTCAATCATCTTGCCAGGTATATAGTAAATACTTAATAGATACTGGTTTCTTTGACTTATGTGTGGTCAAAATAGTTTTGTTACTTGGCAAACTTTTGCTATTTACCTGTTTTAAAGTTGTTGTCAGTTCATTGATAATGAAAAAATATAGGATTATAGTTTGCTAGCACAATGTGTTACAAATGTGCTTGATAGAAAAGAGGAGTATGAATATTATCATTCACCTGTTACTATTATGCTATTTGGATACCTGCTTTGAACAGGGTACATGCATATTAAATATAGCCCCATCTTGGTTACTTAGAGGCAAAGTAAAAGAAAAAAAAAAACTATTGCTTCAATCTTATTATAATTCTTTTAAAGTTCATGTGTAAGGGAAAATAATATATAACTTACTTCTGAGTTAAATGTAACTTTCTTTGACAGCAATCTATTATCCTATCCTTTGTTGATTCTAGTTCATAAAAATTTAGTGTACAATTGAATTTTTGTGAAAATCTGATGGTGCAAATTTTTGTTTATTCTCTTTTTTCTTGAAGGCATTCGTGAAGAACTCCTGTGTTGAAGTGTGTTGTACAAAAGTGAAGATAAAATGAAGTATATTTTATAGGAGAATAGATGTTTCATGAATAAATTGATGTGTGCTAGTAAATCCAATGTGGAACATTCTTTTCTTGATATAGTAGCAATTCAAGTGTAAGCATGTTAAATTTAGGGTCCTCTTAAACCACTATTTCTTGGCGCTCTTTCCGAATGATGAATACGTCATTTCAAAAATTTATCTGAGAAATTTTATAGACTGGGAAGAGAAGTTTATTTTATTTTATTTTTTTATATTGTGCTCAGATCTTTTTTTTTTTTATTGTTATTTACAATCCATTCAGAGAACTTCTTGGGTATAGCAGTTTCTACTATAGAATGTATTTTTTAGAATTTAAAGAATGAATGAAAAAAATAGTGCAGGAGATTTTATTTCAGAATTGTGTGTTTTCATTGGTACCATCTGTAATTGAGAGGCTCTTTGAAATGTTCTGCAGTAGTTCAGAAACCTGTGGCGGTTTCTTGCATTTCATCTGTCTTTACACACCAGTGTGGCAGGAGTGGAGTGACATGGCTGACAGAGTTCCACAGGACGTTTAAGAGATCATTCATACCTCATTCAACAGTAATTCCTCTGACTGCAGCAGTCGTCTTTCCCAATCCATCTCAGCAACCAATCCTATTGGCTGCTTTTCTTTGATAATTTCTGTTTGTATATCTTAATAGAATAGTCTTTCCTCCAACATGGTATAAGATACCGCCCGGTAAAAGCACAGTTGGACTGATTTTTATACTCCTTTTGTATTTTTCTAGGAGGACTTCAGTTTATCATTTAATGTAATAAGAATTAATAATTTTTTCTTGTCTATAGAAAAGACAAGATGTTGGTAAATAAAGAAGCCTATGCTGGGAAGTGAGAGCTCCAGTAAGAGGTTAGCCTATGGGAATAGTTCATGGATAAATAGCCAGGGCTAAACTCATTATTTCTTTCCAAGGGGGAAATGTTTTATCTGGAAGGACAAATACTAAAGTTGTGAGTTTAGACGAAGTCACCTTCACAATTAATAGATGTGTATGACCCATGGAGGCCTTTCTCACATTGATTAAAGCCGAGTAGAGTGTGTTTGTGAGAGGCCATGTGTGTGTATCCATACGTGTGTGTATGTGAATGCATACACACTTCAAGAATCCAAAGAGAAATTATATGAAATTCAGGGAAAATTTTTGAAAATGAAATTTGGATGCAGACCCTACGGTATGTTTTAGGAGAACAAACGCAGGATGGCCCTGATGTTGCAACAACTTCAGCAGGTCCTGCATTTTTGGTTCATTTGGGTTTCTGAGTGATAAGTTGGGCACAGGGTCTGTAGGAATAGATCAGTGCTAAACTCTGGGGGGAAATATGCCTCCAGGAAGAGGTGGGTGGATAATAACCCCTCAAATGCACTTCTCACATTACAGCCGTCTAATGTCATACGTGGTGGGCAAGCTAGATCGACTGGCTCCGTGTTTATTCTACCTTAATGTGCTTTCTGGATGGCGGAGACTGGGAAGCTTAAAAGTACATTTCTCAGGCTTCCTTTGGAGAAGAAGCTCCAGAGGTAATTTGAGTTCAATCAATCAAATGCACTTGTGAGAGGTTTGCATGCAGAGCAGAGTGAAGGGGGGAAAGGGAGGGCCCGGAGGGGGTGTGGGGAGGTCTTGTATGCTCTTGGTGCAGGACCAGACTTAGGAGCCAGCACTTCCAGCAGCAGCATCCTCGTACCAGTGCCAAGGTGAGGAGGCACCGTCTCCCTGATCCCCAGCTTCCTGCTAGAGCTGAGCTAGCGGTTCCCTGTGAGCCAGTCATGCAGTGAGGATGTGGAGGCCCAGCCCAGAGCGTCCTTCAGGCCATCCAGCGATTTTATCAGCACCGCGTCCTTGGTATTTAAAAAAAAATTTTTTTATTGGAGTTCAGTTTGCCAACATATAGCATAACACCCAGTGCTCATCCCGCCAAGTGCCCCCCTCATTGCCCATCACCCAGTCACCCCCCCCCGCCCACTTCCCCTTCCACTACCCCTTGTTCATTTCCCAGAGTTAGGTGTCTCTCATGTTTTGTCACCCTCACATCCTTGGTATTAAATCCTTTTGGTTGACTACAGCCACAGCATCTTCTGTTTTCTGTAGTGAAACACTAATTGATACACAGATATTTGATAGTTCTTTTCTCTTTCCCTCTTCACACCATTCCTTGAGTGCTTGTTTTAATCAGTACCCATATTAAATAAACAACATCTGTGTGAGGCCAGAAGTAACAAAAATAGTCTTGTACCTATTCATCTCCGAGACAACATTAATTGAAAATTAATCTGAGACGTTCAGAGGTGAGGTTGGCATTAGGGCAATTTCCCTTAGTTTTTCTAGGGACTGACTTTTAGAGTTAATACCATATATTTATGATATGAATAGTAATTAATTTCCAAGAATTAGAGCCATCTGTAGCCTGGCAATAGTTACCTCAAATTTAGCATTTGGGTTAATAAACTTACTTGCTTTATTATGGATGAACTTTTTAAAGTATTATAGTATCAAATGCCTTATGAAGACTTGACAGTCATTCCTAATCTTATAAAAGTCAACTGGTATTTTAAGAAACAAGGGATGGAGGGGGCGCCTGGGTGGCTCAGTTAGTCAAGGGTTCGGCTCAGGTCATGATCCTGGGGTCCTGGGATGAGCCCACATCAGGCTCCCTGCTTGGTGGGGAGCCTGCTTCTCCCTTTCCTGCTACCCCTGCTTGTGTGGTCTTTCTCTCTATCTCGCTCCCCCCAAAATAAAATCTTAACAACAACAAAAAAAAGGAATGATATTTTAGCCAAAGGAAAATGCTGCATTTTGTTTCTTTTTGCTGATAAAATGTGTTTTTGTGATTTTAGATGTGTCCTTTTAAGTTGCTGTATACAGACTTGACAAAGCATAGATGACTTTGTCTTTTTTATTTTAATTTTTAATATACTTTATTTTTAGAATAATTTTAGATTTACAGAAAATTTGTAAAGATGGCAGAGAGTTCCCACATAGCCCTTCTTCAATTTTCCCTCTATTATCAACATTTTACATAACTATAATACATTAGTTATAATTAGTGAAGCAGTATTATTACATTACTATTAACTGAAGCCCACACTGTTTTTTTCTTAGTTTTTACCTAATAACCATTCTCTGTTCCAGGATCCATTCAAGATACCACATTTACATATAGTTGCTCTGTTTCCTTATACTACTATATGGAGATGAGAATTTCTCAGATTTTCCTTGTTTTTGATGACTTTGGCAGATTTGAGGACTACTTGTCAGACATTTTTGTAGAATGCCCCTCACTTAGGAATTACCTGATGTTCTAGTCATGATGGGAGTTACATATTTTGAGAAGACCACAAAGATGAAGTGCCATTTTCATCACATCGCATCAGAAGTACGTGCTGTCAACATGACATCACTATTGATGTTGACCTTGATCACCTGGCTGAAGTAGTGTTTATCAGGATTCCATACTATAAAGTTAGTAAAGAATAACTTTTCACACTGCATGGAAGGAACCACTGTGGAAAGCCCACATTAAGGAGTGGGGAACTATGTTCTGCCTGCTTGAAAGTGGAGTATGTCCATAAATTATTTGGAATTCTTCATAGGAGATTTGTCTCTTCTTCCCTACTTATTTGTTTATACCAGTATAGAGACATAGGTATTAATTTTATACTCAGGGTAATCACCCATGCTGCTCTATTTTTTTGCCCAAACAATTCCATCTTTGACCATTGAAAGTTCTTTCAGTTAATTTCTGTGTTCCTTTGACATACTGCTATTATTGTGGATTTTTTTAAGCATTTCTTTATTTGGGGAGGGGGAGAGTACAAGATTCTTTAGCTTCTAATTTTGTATTTCCTGCCCCATTCTAGAATCAGTCTCATTTCTTCTAGGAACTCTGGTTCATCCTACTGAGGAAGGATATTAGAAATCAAGATCTGGGCAGTAGGTGAGCTGGCTGCTACTGAAATGCATTTCTTCAAGGCCCTTTCAACTGATAGAACAAAATATATGAATGTATACTAAACTATGTATATGTGCATATCTATAAATTTCTATATGATGCCATCTGTTAGTTTAATATAACTAAACATTAGTTCATATGAAAGTCTCCAACCTAAAATCCATTGTCACATAGGTCATTCTAGCTTCCTTTTTTTTTGTTTTTAGATTTTCTTAAAATTTATTTATTCATTCATGAGACACACACACAGGGAGAGAGAGAGAGAGAGAGAGAGAGAGAGAGGAAGAGACACAGGCAGAGGGAGAAGCAGGCTCCGTGCAGGGAGCCCGACGTGGGACTCAATCCCAGGTCTCCAGGATCAGGCCCTGAGCTGAAGGCAGCGCTAAAGTGCTGAGCCACCCGGGCTACCCTCTAGCTCCCTTTTGCTCATCTGTAGCCTTCTTTTTCAAAAATTTTATTTAAATTAAATTAATTAACATATAATGTATTATTGGTTTCAGAGGCAGAGGTCAGTGATTCATCTGTCATCAGTAGCCTTCTATAGGTTTCCATCTACCAGTGAGAAACGTGGCTCACACCATCAACTCTCCTTTGAAATCCATCAGTTCTAGTGTACATATATAGTGGGATCAGAATTCCTAACCTATACTCCCAAGGGAAACACTTTCTCAACTAGAATACAGTTCTTATGTATAGTTTCTTTTGCCTTTAGCATTACAGACTCCACTCATTTCCATAGTTACTTAGGTCAGCACCTTTTCCCTTACCCTCTTCTGTGAGGTAATTCCATACATTTATCATACAATTAGATTGTTTCATCACATTCCGCGTTCCATCTTAGGAGCTGACAAGTGTCTAAATGATTTTTTGAAACATTTAACACACTAAGGTTCTCTCTTTATGCTATGAAATCAATGGATTTTCACAAATTATATTTAGAGTCATGTATCCCAATTACAGTATCATGCAGAATAATTTCACTACCCCCAAAAAAATCCCTTATGCCCTGACACCTTGGCAACTACTTATCTTTTTATTATTGCAATAGGTTTGTCTTTTCCAGAATGTGATATAATTGGAATCAGAGTATGTGGCATTTTCAATATAGCAATATGCATTTAAGATTCCTCCCTGTGTTTTCTCGACTTGATAGCTCGTTTCCTTTTTATCTCTGAATAACATTCCATTGTATGCATGTATCGCCCTGTTAATTCATTCATCTATTTAAAGACATCTTGGTCACTTTCAATATTTGACTATTGTGAATAAAGCTGTTATAAACGCGTAGGTTTTGTCTGAGTGTACGTTTTCATATCAGTTGGGTAAATATCCAGAAGCCTGTTTGCTAGATCATATGAGATATGTTTAGCTGTATAATAGACAATGAAACTGCCTTCCAAAGTGGCTATAGAATTTTGTATTCCATCAGCAATGAATGAGAGTTTCTGTTGCTTCACATCCTCACCAGCATTTGGTATTATAAGGACTTGGATTTTAGTTATTGTAATAGGTGTATATGTCATTGTCACTTTACTTTGCAATTTAGTAATGTCAAATAATGATGAATATCTTTACATATGCACTTTTTTTTTGCACCTGTATATGTTTCGTGAGTTATCTGTTTACATTTTTTGCTCAATTTTGATTGCTGAGTTTCAAGAGTACTTTGTATATTTTGGATATAAGTCTATTATCAGATATATGTTTTGAAAATATATTTTTTTCTCAATGTGCCTTGTCTTTTGATTCTCTTAACAGTGTATTTTGTAGAGGAGGAGTTTTATTTTATTTTATTTTTTTTTAATTTTTATTTATTTATGATAGTCACACAGAGAGAGAGAGAGGCAGAGACACAGGCAGAGGGAGAAGCAGGCTCCATGCACCGGGAGCCTGATGTGGGATTCGATCCCGGGTCTCCAGGATCGCGCCCTGGGCCAAAGGCAGGCGCTAAACCGCTGCGCCACCCAGGGATCCCAGAGGAGGAGTTTTAAATTAAAAAATTTAATTTACCAATTTTATCTTTCATAGATATGTTTTTCATATTGTATCTAAAAATGCATCATAAAACCCAAGCATAGAATTTATTCTATGTTGTCTTCTGGAAGTTTTATACTATTGTGTCTTATGTTTAAATGATCCATTTTGAAAGGTCTATATCTGGATTCATTTTCTTGCATCTGGATATTCAATTGTTCCAGCACTGTTTATTGAAGAGACTATTCTTTCTTCATTGAATTATCTTTGTTTTTTGTCAAAATTCTATTGGCTATATACATTTTGGTCTATTTCTGAGCTCTATCCTCTGTTGCATCGCTCTACCTGCCTGTTTTTTCGCCAGTACCACACAATCTGGATTATAATAGCAGTGCAATAAGTCTTGAAATCAGGTTGTATCAGTTCTCCAGCTATCTATCTTCTTTGCCAGTTTTGTACTGGCTGTTCTGGGGTTTTGCTTTCTTATAAATTTTAGAATCAATTTCTTAATATTCACAAAATACCTTGCTATAATTTTGATTGGTTGCATTGAATTTATAGATCAAATTGGAAAAAAAAACTGTCATGCTTAAAAATACAGTCTTTTCCAATAGATAAACATAGAATTCCTCTCCATTTATTTATATCTTCTTTGATTTATTTCATCACCTTTACAGTTTTCTTCATACAGATCTTAAATATTTTGTTAGATTTATACCTATTTAATTGTTTTATGAGTTATAAATGATCATACATTTTCATTTTCATTTTCATGTTCCAGTTGTTCATTGCTTGTATTTACCAGGTCAATTGATTTTTGTAAATTAAATTTGCATCCTGAAACCTTACCACAATCACTTGTTTCAGGATGTTTTGGTTTCCTTTTGCTTTTGTCACTTCTATGGGATTTTCTATAAAGAAAATTTATATTTGTTATTTGTTATCTGCAAACAAATTTGTTATCTGCAAACAAAGACAATTTTATTTCTTCCTTTCCAATCTGTATGCCTTTTATTTCCTTTTCTTACTGTGCTAGCTTTAACATCTAGTATGATGTTACATAGGAATGGGGAGAGGGGTCATCCAAGCTTTGTTCTTGTCTTAGGGGGAAAATGTAATTTCTCACCAGTAAATATGATTTTGGCTGTAGTTTTTGTAGATATTATGGAGTTGAGGAATTTCTCTCCATTTCTAGCCTGCTGAGAGTTTCTATCATCAATGGGCATGAATTTGTCAAATAGTTTTCCTCTTCCGTTAATTGATATATCATATGATTTTTTTTCTTTAGCCTGTTGATGTGATAGGTTACATTAATTGATTTCCAAGTGTTCCAAGTGGAAGATCCCACCCAGTTGAGAGTACTGCTCCTATGTTCTTGTCACATGTTAGTGCTGAATAATACTACCTGTACCCAAAGACACTATAACACTCCAGTGTAAATATAGTATTAGGCTTCCTTGTCACAGGTATCAAAAAATTAGAGGGGCTTCCCTTCCATAATAATATATAGTTCTTCAGTGAGGACCTAGCTTGCCAGTGCTTTTGCTGCTGGCCCATTGGAGAAGAGCTCTCAGTCTGTCATTTACTATCTTTCAGAGAGATTGTAAAGATGAAAGACTTGATGCTGAAGGATTCCATATTCATTGTCATGACTAGGCAAAAAGCAATTACACTCCCCAGAAGAACACATGAACTTGGATCAGGGAAAGTAAACTAATAGCAAGGGCCAAGTGACCACTACAGGACACAGAACTAATAAGAGAAAGAGATCATTACATTTTTAGGTGTACGATGCACTTCTAAGAAACTATGATTAGAGACCATAAAGGGCTTTTAGAAAAATCCAAAACCTGATTTTAGAAGATTAAATAGTAACAAGAATCAAAAAAATCAAAATGACAATTAAGTTTATTTTCTGGAAGATTGGAAGACATATAGAACAACTTAATATAGGGATCCCTGGGTGGCGCAGCGGCTGGGCGCCTGCCTTTGGCCCAGGGCGCGATCCTGGAGACTCGGGATCGAATCCCACGTCGGGCTCCCTGCATGGAGCCTGCTTCTCCCTCTGCCTGTGTCTCTGCCTCTCTCTCTCTCTCTCTCTCTCACTCTCTGTGACTATCATTAAAAAAAAAAAAAAAAAAAAGAACAACTTAATATAGTATCAAAGTGTAAAGTAACATGGGCAGCCCTGGTGGTGCGGTGGTTTAGCGCCGCCTGCAGCCCAGGGTGTGATCCTGGAGACCCTGGATTGAGTCCCACGTCAGGCTCTCTGCATGGTGCCTGCTTTTCCCTCTGCCTGTGTCTCTGCCTCTCTCTCTCTCTCTCTATGTCTATCATGAATAAATAAATAACTAAATCTTTAAAAAAAAAAAAGTGTAGAGAAATAAAATTGTGATTATATTGATAAAAGATGTGAATGTTCTAGATGACATAAGGCATGGTAAGATTTCTATGTAAGCCAGTGGTAAAATGTCCATAAGGAAAAATGAAGCAGTGGGAGACATATGTTGGTCAGAATTCTTCCTACAGACAACAGAATGTGTCCTGGCTAGTTGAAGAAGTAAATGAATTTGTTAAAATGTATTTGGTGGAATATCTATGATATGGGTGGTGAGCTAGACCGTGGAGCTCTGGGGATGCCCCAGGAAAACTTAGAGGTTTCTCTAGCAAAAGCATGACTCTCTAAGCACTGGATATCCCTGCCACTCAGGAATAAGGACTGGATTTTGAAGTTAGTAGAAAAATGATGCTTAAGCACAAAGGAGCTTCTGTAGTTCAAGTGACACTGACCCCACTATTTAAGGCTGGAGGCAAAAGATTCTCCATCCTGCTCTGCCCCAAGGATGTGATGTCTCTACCACCACACCCACCAGAGGTCATTTCCCTCTTCTGAATATTTTGACTTCTAAGGTAGAAGTGGAAAATTGCCAATATCAAGGGATGGGATTTTAAGATTTTAAGCAACTACAGATGACCAGTATCTATTGGCAGATATAATATACCCCCAAAATGATAAAACTTCTTTGAGAGTAAGAGAAATTTGAGTTTTTAGACTGAAAGTGCTTGTCACAGCCCACAAAGGATTGATTTAAAATACATGGACGCTGTATTTTAGAGGTTATGAGAGGTTAGCGCTCTTTCTGTATGAGAGGTTAGGTTAGCGCTCTTTCTCATTCCTGCCCTCAGTATCTCTCTCTCTCTCTCTGACTTGTAGATTCTCACTTTCTTCAGGTCATTTTCTAGACTTTGGCTCATTTTCTAGACTAACTTCTGTCTTGGTTAGTATGCAGTCATTTACTTTACAAATTCATTAAAATCACTTCTGTTCTCATGGCCCCACTTCCCAATCTTTGTGCTATGATCAGTTCATACTATATTTATTCCTTTACTATCACTTCAGTGAGTCCTCAAGAGGCACAAGGGATATAAATCTGGTTTAAGTCTGTCTCAACCTGTAAATCTCCTGTAAGTGTTTTGTAAAAATTATTTTGTCATTCTGGTATAAACATAGTATTAAAAATCCATGTAAAATCATTTACTATTCTTTTTCCTTGCATTAAATTAAAAATGTAATCTGTCCTTTTTTAGATGATAATGAAGAACATCCAGTAGAAGGTTTAACACCTGTCACTTTCTTTTATGTAGTCTCTTTCAGCATTTTATTCATTTTTTGGTTCATTCTGTTGTCTGAAATGGGAAACAGCTGGCCACCCACAGGAACAAGGATGGGAATTACAAAATCTTTGTTTTATAATTTTAGTGATTATATACCTTAAAGGGAGTGCATGGGCCAAGGACATTTGAATACATAATGTAGACAGTATGGAATAGAACCTGCCCACTGAGGTCTCCTCTTTCAGCTAATGAGTTCACTGGGCACAAAGCAGAAGCATTTATGTGTGTGTTTCAGTCATCCCCTTATTCACCCCATTGAGGGATTCTTACCCTAAGATTACAGTGAAGGCTGAACACATATCCAACACTGGACAGCTGAGACCCCCCAGAAATTTGTTCGTCGTATGTATTCACAGCCTGGAAGAGGACTCCGCACACTGTGCAGGGCCACGTGAGGGTGCCTTTGGGAACAGAGTAAACAGCCAGGAGCTGTGGTAGTCAGGTTTCATAGCAACAACAGGGTGGGGTGCTCTCTGGTTCCCAGAGGAGGGTGCGGTGAGCTTGTTTGAATAATTCTGCAGGTTGTCAGGGAACTGAAACTGCTACTTAGGGAGAAGCAAAAGCTACACCAATCTGTTTGATAAGGAGGGTTGTTTGGCTAGGGAAACATACCCTTGGGGCAGAGTTGGGAGGGGAACCTGTATAGAGGCCATTTGAAAACTTTCCAATTTTACAAGCTGTCAAGGCAGGGCATATTATCAGACCTTAATTTTAGGCCTTAAGCCAACGTGTGCTCAATATATGAATAAGTAATTTTTGATGACAACATTGAGTATGATATTGGTGAGTAGGCATATGCTACACATTTTTGAGAAGTGTCCGTCACTTCACACATCAGTGTGACCTGATGAAAAGGGGGAGTCGCCAAAAATATCTAGTGAAGTTTCCAAATTGAATGGCTTGCCTCTCTGTTGAGTATGTAGAAACTGCATTTATGGAATTAAATAGATTAAGTGGTATTAGTGACCCAGCCTGGCTATTCTCTTGGTTGAAATCAGAGTACTTGAACTGAAGCTCTGTGAGAAGTAAAATTTCCAGGTCTTCTTTCTTTAAAAAGAAAAAAAATATATTTATTTATTTATTTATTTATTTATTTATTTATTTATTTATTTATAGAGAGAGAGAGAGAGAGAAAGTGAGAGCAAGCGCAGAGGGGAGAGGCAGAGGGAGAGGGAGAGAGTGAATTTCCAGCAGACACCCCTCTGACAGAGAAGCCTGACATGGGGCTTGATCCCACAACCCTGAGATATGACCTGAGCCAAAGTCAGGAGTCAGATGTTTAACTGATGGAACCACC